>NC_045969.1:32989610-33603801 GCF_010909765.2 Amblyraja radiata | reverse complement strand
CCCCTTCCCTCCCCCCCTCTCAGCATCCCTTTCACCCCTCTCCTCCCATCTCTCGCTCCCCTCCTCCCCCACCCTCACCCACCGTCCCTCTGCTCCTCCCCTCCACCCCCCCCCCCTCTCCCTCTGTCTCTTGCCCTTCTGTCTCTGCCTCTCTCTCTGGCTCTCCCCATTCTCGCTCTGCCCTCACTCTCTACCCCCCCCCCCCCCCCCACTCTATACGTGGCTGCGAGTTGGGGGCTATGCGTCAGTGGATAGGGCGGTTATGGGGTAAAAGGAGCAAATTATTAATATTAATATAATATCAAGGGGGGTAGTTAGTGTGTGTGTGTGGTGGTTAGTGTGTGTGACGCCACATGCCGCCCCATTACAATAACAGTGACATTTTTACATTTCTGGTTGAGATATTCCTTATGATTTCAAAAACTCAATCCTCTATCGATTTGGTCAATTATTTCCCGAGATATTTACTGAAATTTATAACCAAACTGACATTTAAAAAAAATATTAAGGTTGCCCAGCTGCTGACCTCATAATGCCTTTGCACCTGGCCCAACTGCCTCCTGGCCCCGCTTGACCCTGCCCCCCCCCCCCCCCCCCCACCTGGTTAATATGCTCCTTTAATTAAATCTTCTGCAATGGAGAAAATAAAAAAGTGTTTGTATATAAGTTATTCTTTTTTTTTAAGTGTGCTACAAAATTGATCTATCAAGTATTAAATAATTTCAATTTCCTTCAGTCCATTGAGCGGGATGGAAAAAAGTGTATTACCAGGCTGTATTTGTATATTATTGGAATGTATTATTAAATATCTTAACCATTGGGCTGATAATTGTTTAATTATTTAACAGGCTTTTGATAATTTAAGTCTCAGTGATCACCTTCTCAGAGCTGTTCTGAATCTACTGCGACGAGAAGTATCCGAGCATGGGAGGCACTTGACACAGTACTTCAATCTCTTTGTTATGTATGCAAATCTGGGTAAGAGTGCAACTGAAACTCTTATTGTGCTTCATTTTTACTGCCTTATTGCCAAATTGTATAATTTTCCTTTTAAGATAGAATTTTTGTTCAGATCCTTCGAGGGAGGGGGGGGGGGGGGATAAATCAAGTATTTTATCATGTTTTAGAAGTTGCTTTCAACTTTGAAATTGTAGTTACGTTGCTGTAGGAAACAGATAGAAACTTAACTGTTTAATTTTCATGCTCATTGCAAATTAGCTCTATTCACACATGCCATTGCATTAAAAAAAAAAAATAGAAATCAGCTCTTGTGATCACTTTTTTTATTCATGTATTCCATCTTGACTTTATGATCAAAACCTGTGCTCTAAAAATGTTGTGAACTATATTGGGTGATTCTATTTTTAATGAGACATGCTGTTAGTAATGGGTATATCAGCTTCTGTTCAATGTCAAAATAAGATGAATTTTTCATAATAGTGGAAAGCGCAGGAAGCAAATTTGGAGAGGGAAGCAGATTTAGTTGCTAGTCAATGATCTTTCATCAGAATGAATGAAAGTTTTGAGACAAGTTTATTCACTTGAGATGTGCCTGAAGAACAAAGACGGATGTCTTTTCACCAAATATAAATGCTACAAAAACATTTAAATGGTAGGGAGTAAGGTTCTAAAGAAGATGTATCAGTGTAGCAGGAATAGGAAAAGAAAAGGCCCAAATGAAGCCAACTAAAAATGATATCTCTAAACTCTGATCTTGGAAGTGTATTCATTTATGTGTGTTTGTGTGTAATCACATCTTCGCGAAAAAACGACACGTTAACGGTAAAATCTTTACATATTCCGGTAGACATTTTCCCCCTGGAGTCCAAATTCGCCTTATCTGAAAATTTCATGTTTTATATCTCGAGTTATTAATGAAAATATTCAAAAATCTGACAAATCTTTGAATTTAAAAAGACTGTATTTCGCTGATTACGTCACAATGGGTCTGCATGCCTTCTTCCTTGCGCTGCGAGTGACGTCACACCTCCCATCCCTCCCTCCTCCCCCCCGTTATTCAAAAGCCGCAGCCGGAGATGAAATCGGGCGCTGGCCTGAAGAGCTCGCTCGCCCGCCGCCTCGCTCCCTCGCTGGGGGTCCTCGTGTCGGCGCATGCTGGGGAGGTTGCTGCCGCTCTCTGCCTATGTCGCTGCCCTCTCACTGTCCTCAGCCCTCTGCCCCGCCCTCTGCCTCTACCTCTGCCCTCTGCCTCTACCCGCTACCTCTGGCCTCTGCTCCTGCCCCTGGCCTCGGCTCCTGCCCTCTACCTGCTGCCTCTGTCCTCTGCCTTCTGCCCCCTGCCCTCTGCTCCTCTGCCCTCTGCCCCTGCTTGTGTCCTCTGCTTCTGCCCTCTGCCTCTACCCACTCCCTCTGCCCCTGCCCTCTGTCTCTGCCCTCGTTCTCTCTACCCCCCTCCCTCTCCCTCTGTAGCCGCGCCTGTGAGCTGGGGGCTATGCGTGAGTGGATAGGGAGGGGGATGGGGTAAAGGGAGCGAATGAATAATAATATAATATCAAGGAGGGTATTTAGTGTTTGTGGGGGGTGGTTCATGTGTGAGTGGGGGGTGCGGTTAGTTTGTGTGTGACGCCGCAGGCTCCCCCCCCCCCCTCGCAACCGCGCGTTGAGGGGACAGGACCCAACGGGTCCCACTTGATCTAGTATTATTATAAAACTCTGTGATAGGTTGGATAGCCTTCAGTAAAAGGCATCTGAAAGCAATTTGATATGATCCATTGTAAAGTACCACACATCTTGTATGGAATTATTTGATTTGGGAATCTGCCTTGGGGAAAGTAACATCAAAAATTATCTGTATGGTATTAAAAACTTGCATATGCATTATGTACCTAATCGTCTGGTTTGAATTATTTATTAAAATACTCTGGTGTGCCTAATTTATGGAACACTCAACTACCCAAACAAAAGATTAACACATTTCCAGGTTTCAGAAGTTAATAATTTAATGTGAATTATCTTCATATGATTTTTAGCTGAAAGGAATCGTTGGAAATATTGTTACCTGTCACAAGTGTCTTCATTGCAAGTTGTAATTCATTCCATTGTTTTGGAAATTTTGTTTTTACCAGGTATGGCAGAAAAGACACAGTTACTGAAACTAAATGTGCCTGCAACGTTTATGCTGGTAGCTCTGGATGAAGGCCCAGGACCACCGATCAAATACCAGTATGCTGAACTAGGAAAACTTTATGCTGTGGTATCACAGTTAGTCCGTTGCTGTGATGTATCATCACGCATGCAGTCCTCAATTAATGGTAAGAACCCATGACCAGAAGTGTGTCTTTGGAACCAGAAGTTTATTCGTTAAGGGGAGCAATATTTGTGACTATTGTTCTGGGAAACTAAAGGACAAAATGCCCATCCCATGTCTTGCAGTTGATGCTTGCGTATGTTTAGTTTGTTTTTGTTTAACGATTCCATTATTGACAAAAAAATGTGCTGATCTCAGTGTTTGATATTTGAGATGGATAGTTTTAAATACACACAATTCTCTAATCCTCTGAAAGGAGAAAAATCTGCATGACAATTCTAAATAACTGATCACCTGTCCTTAGATGTCATGCCTTTCCCCCTTCCTGCCCCCAGGTTCATGTTATAATATGTTCAACAAAATGGTGCTCAGTTAATTATTTTCCAGATATCAGATGGGATTTCCTTAATATTTGAAGTACTGTGCCATATATCTTGAAAATAACATGATGATGGGCCTGGCTGAACTCTTTCTGGTGCAGGAACAGGTGGTGGTTAACCTTCCATTAATAGACAAAAGGTGCAGGAGTAGGCCATTCGGCCCTTCGAGCCAGCACCGCCATTCAATGTGATCATGGCTGATCATCCACAATCAGTACCCCGTTCCTGCCTTCTCCCCATATCCCTTGACTCCGCAATCTTTAAGAGCACTACCTAACTCTCTCTTTAAAGCATCCAGAGAATTGGCCTCCACTGCCTTCTGAGGTAGAGAATTTCACAGATTCACAACTCACTGGGTGAAAAAGTTTTTCCTCGTCGTTCTAAATGGCCTACTCCTTATTGTTAAACTATAGCCCCTGGTTCTGCACTCCCCCAACATCGGGAATATGTTTCCTGCCTCTAGCGTGTCCAATCCCTTAATAATCTTATATGTTTCAATAAGATAACCTCTCATCCTAAATTCCAGTGTATACAAGCCCAGTCGCTCCATTCTTTCAACATATGACAGTCACTCATGTGTGCCACCGACCTGTCCACCGCTCGGACTGGAAGGGTCGTCTGCCCCGACAGCTCCCAAGAGGGTGTACCTGTTTTCATTCGGTATCGAGGTCTCCTGCACTCCATGTTTACTCCTCTTTCTCATAGTCACACACCTTCGCTCCTCCGGTATCCTTGGTGTTACAACCTCACTGAAGGTCTTGTCCAGGACACTCTCGTTTTCCCGGATGGCCCTGAGGTCATCCAGCTGCTTCTTCAGTTCCCCAACACGTTTATTCAGGAGCTGCACCTGGACACAATTTCTTCAGGTGTAGTTTCCAGAAGCACCAGCGGTGTCCCTGAGTTCCCACATCCTGCAGGAAACACACTATACCAACTTGCCCAAAGATCCTATAGCGGAACAAGGTAGACCACTCCTTCTAAATGCAATGGGCTGACGTGTAGTACGCAACGGATCGGAACGTGGGCCTTTTTTTAATCCATTTCAGTAACCCGACCCGACTCGCAGTGTAATCAATGTTGCGGGGGAACAGTTTGTGTTAATAAATTATAATTCTGAAAATGAGAAGATTTTTACCAAAGAACTTTTATTTTTAACGATGATGTTTCCGTAAATGGCTTCCGTCTCCGCACTAGTATCTTTTATCTTTGCTCCGCTATGGGATCTTTGGTGCGGAGACGGAAGCCGGTTACGGAAATGGGGCCGAAAATTACCCATGAATCTGCCCGTGACCGTACTACGTCTTTTTCGTCGAGTGATCTATCTTGCTTGCTATAGGATCTTTGAACTTGCCTGCCATTTCTTCAGTGGGCAAAAATCACAAATTTCGATCAAGTGTAACCTCCTTGCCTCAGCCTCCTCGCCGAAGACTCTCGAGCCAAAGACTCACACTTTACTCACCAAGGCAAGACTCTCGAGCCAAAGACTCACACTTTACTCACCAAGGCACTTGACCTCAACAAGGCCGCTCCCCAACAGGCCTCTCCCCCTAGAGCAAGCCCCAGTTTTATTTGCTGTTCAAGACTTTAACTTCTGCAGCCAATCCCCCGCACTCGCTCCTTCACTGCCGCTCCTCTGTCGACTTTGAAGGTATGTTGCAAGCTGGTCCGACCGGTTTTTAAATGACCCGCTCTTGAAAACTCACCAAGACTTTAACTTCTGCAGCCAATTTAGCTAAGTTGCACTCGCTCCTTCACCTGCTGCTTCTCTGCCGACCTTGAAGGTATCTTTTAATATGTTCCTCCATCCCGGCACTCATCTTCAGAGGGAGAGTGGAGTATTTAAAGTGAACTTAAACTGCTTTTGAGGAAGAAAATGTAATACTTCCTATGATGGAAATGAAACAATTTTTAGCTAAGTTGCACTTTTTTTAATTCAGACAAGTAACTAAACTTTTATTTTCTTTTAGGTAATCCACCCCTGTCAAATCCTTATGGTGATCCTAATTTGTCCCAACCTATAATGCCAATCCAGCAGAGTGTGGCAGATATCCTGTTTGTACGAACTAGTTATGTGAAAAAGATTATTGAAGACTGCAGCAATTCTGAAGAGACCATCAAACTGCTGCGCTTTTGTTGCTGGGAGAATCCACTGTTTTCTTCCACTGTACTGAGTGAACTTCTCTGGCAGGTCTGAAATTTTTTTAGGGGTTGGGAAGGATTGATATTGAGGATTACATTAAACGAAATATCAGTAAAAACATGAATTGCACAATGCTACAGTTGTTGAACATGTGAAATCAAAAACAGAAAATGGTAAAACAAAAAATCGTAACACAGGCAGCATCAGTTGCGGAGAAGGCAAACTTCAGTGATTCAGTGCTGGAACTAAATGGGAAATTGTTAATTTTGGACAAGCAGATTTGTTCAGGGCAGGAAATTGCAGAGATTGATGAGCTTTGGATAGAAGTAATGTTTCTTCATCTTAAATATATCACCTATTAAATATACCACCATAACCTATTCTTGAGATTATGCTCCATCGTTCTTGATTTCCCCAATTTAGATGATTCCATTATCCAAGAATCAATTTCATGAATTATCTTGCACTGCTTCCAAGGCAGGAATATCCTTAAATGCAACAAAAACAGTTCTAGGTATTTCAGGGGTAGTCCCATAAAAGCCCATACAGTAGTAACAGACTTTACTGTAACCTTTTTGAAGTTAAGGCCAACATTCAGTTTAACTTTGTAAATATTTTCTATAGTTAATTGTGTTTCTTTTACAAGGACTCCCAGTCTCACAAAACATTCTATTTTAAATGCTTTATCTTTTTCCAAAGAGGACAATCTTGTATGATTTTCAGTTTATACTTTAATTACCATCTTTTTGTCCACTTGTTTCACCTTCCTTCTAATATTTCTATATTCACTTGTAGTATCACAGCTTACTTCCCCACCTATCAATCAGTTGCAAACTTGCATACATTCTGTCCTTTCAACAGTGATAAATATAGATTTAGTTGATAAGGTTCCAACTCAACCATTAAGTATAATGAAGACTGAGATTTTTCAAAGTTGAGGGAATCGATAGACTTGGAGACTGGGTAGGAATGACGGATCATGCAGCTTCATCCACTAAATGACAGTCTTATTGAATGATGTTGGTGGTTTGAAGGGCTGTATAGTCTCTTCCAATGTGTTCTTCCTATTCAAGACCTCAAGAGTGTGAGAGAGGCAGCTTGGAAGTAGGGCAAGGTGCAAAATGGGGAAACAGTAAGATAAAAAGCCCTGCCATTTGGAATACAGAGAAGATGAGAAAACATTATTTTAAACATAATGAAGATGTGGAGTTTCAGCTTGGTGTGTAGGTCAATGTGCTCAGTTTTTGCAGCTTGAAGCATTCAAAAGTATGGCAAACATCAAGATACAAATGCGTGTTTCATAATGTTTCTCACTTTGTTAGAAGATAAATAAAAATGAGGGGTAGAACATAATTTATTTACAACTGTTCATCTCTATTGAAGGACTAAAAGCAGTGTTGGAGATCAGGTCTATTTCATTTGGTGTTTTTCAATCCAGAAAGTTAAATTGGTCATTATGCAAAAGAGGCTCTATTCAGCTAAGGTCATAAAATGTTCTATTTTGCTGCATTGTTTGATTTATGCAGTGTCTGATTGCTGAATGCAAGAAACTTGGATTGTTTCCAGAGCAACCACTGTTCAAAATACCGAAGTGAGGCTTCAAATTTAACAATTTGTCACATACTGATTCTCGGCAATGACACAGTGACCCGCCACCTTTATTTATCAGTAGAGGCTAACATTAGACATGGGATGGATAAGACGTGCGTTAAAGGAGCAGCAAATATTGTCAACTTTTATTTTTAGTCATTCAATGTGCTTCATAAAGATTTGGATATGATATCACCTTGTTGATTGGGTCAGCTGTAACAGCCGATACCCTCCTTTCATGTCAGGCATTCTCTCTAATGTGCAAGCTCATGAGTCAGGAAAGGTTTTGGAAAGTAGGAATGTCAGGGAAAGGGATGGGATTCAGGATTCAGGATTGTGGTTCATGGGAGAAAGGTGTAGAAAGGGATAATAAGGACAAATACAGTCATTTAGTGAAGGGGGAGTAAAGGCTGAGGGATTACGTTAAGCAGCTTCCCATGGCTACTGAGGGTCCCCGCAAAGCAACCCATCAGAATATGCCTTGCAGATGAAAAGCGTGCAGAGCTGCACTCAGACATCAGTTCACATGCCCACCGACAGGAGAGAGCGTTGCAAAGAAGAGACTCAGCTGTGACTGAGGTGTTGCCATTACATCCAAATCTTATTGCCCCATAGTATAGGTATGTTGCAAAGCCTACCTGAAGCGTCGTTGAAGATCTGCTGCTGAGGGTGTGCGCGATTTTGGCGCCGTTTAGAGGGGGCGGGTTTAAAACGCGATTTTCTCTAAGCTGTTCCAATCGAAAATGTTCAGCCTAGTTAATTATTAACGAAAAATCGCTGGAAGACCCCGTCGCAAAAGCTATTATTAGGTTTAAAGGCCTTGAATAATAGTTATAGTAGTTTAAAAATCAATCTCTAAACCCGCGACCGCCAGCAACCGCAGGGTCTCATAAAGCAAATAGCAGAAGTTAGGTTGTATATTTTTACATTAAAAAGGGCTTCTAAAGATCCCTTTATACAAAGTTTAATATTGCGAGTAGCTCAATTTGGGCCCATTATATCGCGCAGTATTTTTCTCGGCATTTGGGGCACAAATCTACCGCAATGTGAACGTTCTAAACCAGCGTGTTCCACAGGGACCCACTGGAAAGCTGATTTAAATGGGCATTTATTTACAGCAATTAAACACTAAATTCCTTCCATTTGGCCTATAAATTAATGTAAATGAGATTTAAAAATCATGTTTTATTGTGAATTATTTGTGAATATTATTTGGACATTTAGGCTATTTAAAAATGTTAATCATTTATTAAGAAATGGATAGATGTTTAGATCTAGTAATTGAAGTCTGAAATTAGCTACAATTAGGCAACTAACTAATTATATGCTTTAATTTCAGGTCATCCAAGTAAGATTATTTTATATTTGTTTCAGAATGCTTCAATCTATGATAACTGAAAATTTCATTCAGTTCTCTTAATTTTTAAGAAAGTTATGGGCTTTTGACTGTTCACGATCACAGCTTTTTTGTTATGTCCATAGAAAATCAATAGGGAACAAGATGCTCATTTCCCAGTATGAAAATGGCCATAACTTTTTAAATACTTGAGATATGAAAGTGAATTAGGTGTCAAATTAAACTTATTTTTATGCTTTATCTGATGGGATAAATTACAGACTTGATTTTTAAAATCTCAAAATTTTGTAACATTGCTACATAGTATTGAGTGACTAAAAAATAAAAATGGACAAAATGTGTTATTTCTTTGGTATTTTGATTATTCCCCCCCCCTCCCCCCACATCAAATCTGCAAGATATATTTTTCCCCTTACATTTAGATAGTGATTTGTTAATTCTGTAAGGGGCAAATTTCCGTAGCCTGAAAAGCCATAATACGCTGTCCGCCTATATTCTGAGACCTAGTCTGTAAAGATTCTTGAGCCATTCTGGCAGGGAACTTGAGTGTATTATTCCATTCTCTGAAATTTGTTTTTGTTATTGATAATGTTGTACTTTATTATGAACCATTTGATATTTATTTTTAATTCCTAGGTGGCGTATTCTTACACCTATGAACTTAGGCCCTACTTAGATCTTCTTTTACAAATCTTGCTTATAGAAGACTCATGGCAAACCCACAGGTGAGTTTCTCTATGTTACATCAACGTGTGATCCCCACATGATTAGATAACCTCAAATATCTTGAGTCTACTCTCATACAGAAAATTGAATTGTGAATTTTGTTTTGTTTCCCTTGCAGGATTCATAATGCCCTAAAGGGAATTCCTGATGATAGAGATGGGCTTTTTGACACCATCCAGCGATCTAAAAACCATTATCAGAAGAGAGCATATCAGTGTATTAAATGCATGGTTGCCCTCTTCAGCTCCTGTCCTGTAGCCTACCAGATTCTCCAGGTAAGTTGCAACCACACAAACCACCTCTATAATGTTGCCCAATCTTTCTAAACCAGTTCTGTCCGAACTAACAATGTTCCTTGCATTTTATTACATTCTTTGGTCACTCTGACAACGGAGGAGGCCCAGGACAGAAAGGTCAGATTGGGAATGGGAGGGGGAGTTGAAGCACTGAGCCACTGGGAGATCAGGTTGGTTAAGATGGACTGAACGGGGGTGTTCAGTGAAACGATCACCGAGCCTGCGCTTGGTCTCGCCGATGTAGAGAAGTTGACACCTGTAACAGCGAATACAGTAGATGAGGTTGGAGGAGGTGCAAGTGAACCTCTGCCTCACCTGGAAAGACTGTTTGGTTCCTTGGATGAAGTCGAAGGGGGAGGCAAAAGGACAGGTGTTGCATCTCCTGCGGTTTCAGGGGAAAGTACCCGGGGAGGGGGTGGTTTGGGTGGGAAGGGACGAGTTAACCAGAGAGTTTCGGAGGGAACGGTCTCTGCAGAAAGCAGAAAGGGGTGGAGATGAGAAAATGTGGCCAGTAGTGGGATCTCGTTGGAGGTGACGCAGATTACATACTACAGGGCAGCTCCCAGGCTCTGGAACTCCCTCCCCCAACTGATCCGCAATTCCGTGTCCCTCATCATCTTCTAGTCCCGCCTCAAGACCCATCTCTTCACCTCTGCCTATCCTTAGCCCCACGTCCCCCTCCCTTTTCATCTGTGCATGAATTGCCTCATATTGTGTTTTGAATTGAATTCTGTCTTTAATTTGTGTACTAGTCATGTCTCTACTATTTATTTCATTCCCCTTACATGTTTTTCCTCTACCTGCTAAATTTTTGTACGGTGTCCTTGAGACTCTTGAAAGGTGCCCATAAATAAAATGTATTATTATTATTATTATGCGACGGCTGATGGGGTGGAAGGTGAGGACAAGGGGGACTCTGTCCTTGTTACGAATGGGGAGAGGGGGAGTAAGAGCGGAGCTGTAGGATATCGAGGAAACCGAGTGAGAAAGTCATTTATAATGGAAGAGGGGAACTAATGGAACACATTTCTTTTGCAGACCAAATGTCTTGTTTTCAGACCACATTACCAGACAATCACCCATCAGATGCCACAAAGTTCATTACTGAACCCTCACCATAAATAATAATAACATCGGGCTAGTGTTATTTTCACTTACATTTGCTGATGATACAAAATTAAGTGGGTGAATAGCTGTGAAGTTGATGTAGAGTCTGCAAAGGGGTATCAACAGATAATGTGAGTGGGCAATGGGATGAGAAGGGAAAGGGCAAGTTTTCGATCCAATAAGAGCAGATAAGCTAAATGTTTAGAACACAAAATGTTGGAGTAAATCATCGGGTCACTCAGCATCTTTGGAGAACATGAAAAGGTGACGTTTCGGGGCCGAATCCTTTTGGCCCATCCATATCCTCCAGAGAATGCTGCCTGATCCGCTGGGTTGCACCAACAGTTTGTGTTCTACCCCATATTCCAGCATCTGCAGTTCCTTGTGTCACCTGCCAGTTAAATGTTTGAATGACAAGAATATTGTCAGTTATGTGGGATAGAATCATCCATCTTCGTGAATGTGGACCAGATTCAAAAGACTGTTTAGTCTACTGTTTCTTACTCGCTGCCACGGAAGGCTCACATATTTCATCACATTCAAAAATGAAAATTAGAGTTGTAATTTCAATGGAAATCAATAGTTTATGAAGTCCTTTTGAAGTGTGGGTGATATTAAAATTAAGGAAACAGGTTTTATAGTCCATTTTGTTGAAATTCATCTGCAGAGTAATGGGGACTTGAAACGAAAGTGGACCTGGGCAGTGGAGTGGCTCGGTGATGAGTTGGAGCGGAGGCCGTATGCTGCAAATCCTCAGTATACCTACAACAACTGGTCACCGCCTGTACAAAGTAATGAAACCTCAAATGGTTACTTCCTTGAGAGATCACACAGTGCCAGGATGACTCTTGCAAAAGCATGTGAACTGTGCCCTGAAGAGGTAAGGCATTAAACGTTTTCTTGGTGCTTAACTTTCAGTATGTAAAAGTAGACCTGCCTTGCAGCTTGCCCATTATCCATCAGCGTAGAGTTTGTCCATTCTTTTCTTTCATATCCCCTGCTAGCTTATTCCTCACCATACCATTTATTGATTATTTTACAACATCAAGATTCAAGAGAGTTTATTGTCATGTGTCCCAGATAGGACAATGAAATTCTTGCTTTGCTTCAGCACCACAGAATATAGTAGGCATAAATAAATACAGAACAGATCAGTGTGACCATATACCTACCATTGGCTTGCAAAAGTTTTCATACCCCTTGAACTTTTCCACATTTTGTCACGTTACAACCACAAACGTAAATATATTTTATTGGGATTTTATGTGATAGACCAACACAAAGTGGTGCACAATTGTGAAGTGGAAGGAAAATGATACATGGTTTTCAAATTTTTTTACAAATAAAAAACTGAAAAGTGTGGCGTGCAAATGTATTCAGCCCCCCTGAGTCAATACTTTGTAGAACCACCTTTTGCTGCAATTACAGCTGCAAGTCTTTTGGGGTATGTTTTTGGGGTACCAGCTTTGCACACCTAGAGACTGAAATTTTTGCCCATTCTTCTTTGCAAAATAGCTCAAGCTCAGTCAGATTGGATGGAGAGTGTCTGTGAACAGCAATTTTCAAGTCTTGCCAGAGATTCTCAATTGGATTTAGGTCTGGGCTTTGACTGGGCCATTCTAACACAAGAATATGCTTTGATCTAAACCATTCCATTGTAGCTCTGGCTGTATGTTTAGGGTCGTTGTCCTGCTGGAAGGTGAACCTCCGCCCCAGTCTCAAGTCTTTTGCAGACTCTTAACAGGTTTTCTTCCAAGATTGCCCTGTATTTGGCTCCATCAACTCTGACCAGCTTCCCTGTCCCTGCTGAAGAAAAACATCCATGTTTCACAGTGGGGATGGTGTGTTCAGGGTGATGTGCAGTGTTAGTTTTCTGCCACACATAGCGTTTTGTATTTAGGCCAAAAACTTCAATTTTGGTCTCATCTGACCAGAGCACCTTCCTCCACATGTTTGCTGTGTCCCCCACATGGCTTGTGGCAAACTGCAAACGGGACTTCTTATGGCTTTTTTTCAACAATGGCTTTCTTCTTGTCACTCTTCCATAAAGACCCGATTTGTGGAGTGCACGACTAATAGTTGTCCTGTGGACAGATTCTCCCACCTGAGCTGTGGATCTCTGCAGCTCCTCCAGAGTTACCATGGGCCTCTTGGCTGCTTCTCTGATCAATGCTCTCCTTGCCTGGCCTGTCAGTTTAGGTGGGCGGCCATGTCTTGGTAGGTTTGCAGTTGTGCCATACTCTTTCCATTTTCGGATGATGGATTGAACAGTGCTCCGTGAGATGTTCAAAGCTTGGGATATTTTTTTATAACCTAACCCTGCTTTAAACTTCTCCACAACTTTATCCCTGACCTGTCTGGTGTGTTCCTTGGGCTTCATGATGCTGTTTGTTCACTAATGTTCTCTAACAAACCTCTGAGGCCTTCACAGAACAGCTGTATGTATACTGAGATTAGATTGCACACAAGTGGTTAGGGGTATCAGAGTAAAGGGGGCTGAATACTTTTGCACGCCACACTTTTCAGTTTTTTATTTGTAAAAAATTTTTGAAAACCATGTATCATTTTCCTTCCACTTCACAATTATGCGCCACTTTGTGTTGGTCTATCACATAAAATCCCAATAAAATACATTTACGTTTGTGGTTGTAACGTGACAAAATGTGGAAAAGTTCAAGGGGCATGAAAACTTTTGCAAGCCACTGTATATATACACACACATAAATAATCAGATAAAGTGCAATGGGCTATTAATGTTCAGAGTTTTGTTTGAGTTGAGTTGAGTAGGCTGTGGGGAATGAGCTATTCCTGAACCAGGATGTTGCAGATTTCAGGCTCCTGTTCCTTTTACCTGAAGGCAGCGGGGAGATGAGTGAGTGTCCAGGATGGTGTGGATCCTTGATGATGCTGGCAGCCTTTTTGAGGCAGTGACTGTGATAGATCCCCTCGATGGTAGGGAGGTCAGAGCCGATGATGGACTGGGCAGTGTTTACAACTTTTTGCAGTCTTTTCTGCTCCTGGGCGCTCAAGATGCCGAACCAAGCCACGATGCAATCGGTCAGCATGCTCTCTACTGTGCACCTGTAGAAGTTCGAGAGAGAGTCCTCCTTGACATACCGACTCTCCGTAATCTTCTCAGGAAGTAGAGGCGCTGATGTGCTTTCTTTATAATTGCATCAGTGTTCTCGGACTAGGAGAGATCTTCAGAGATGTGCACGCCCAGGAATTTGAAACCCTTGACCCTCTCCACCATCGACCCTTTGATATAAACGGGACTATGGGTCCCCATCCTACCCCTTCCAAAGTCCACAATCATTCCACAATCATGCTAATGTTCTTCTCACCCTCTTCATTTATTTTTGTGCTATGCTTCCTTATACCAAGTTTACTTCCTACTTCCAAAGTAAATTTGTTGATGTTGTAGGAACAAGATGATCAAGATGCACCAGAAGATCATGATTCATCCCCACCAGAAGATGCTCCTTTATACCCGCATTCTCCAAACTCCCAGTATCAACAGGTAAATGTTCCACTTTTGACAGCTTGGATTTATTTTACTGACTGAACATCTCAAGATAAAGTTTAAGTTATTGAACTTCTGGTGTTTGCAATCTGTGGGTATGCTGAATAAAGAAAGACACCGCCTGAATTGCCACATAAGGCAGTGAAGAGTCAGAGAAATGCATCTGAGAAAAAGGTCCTTTAGCCATCCAAGTTTCTGCTGACTGTACAGCATGGCCACAGCCTGTACAGAATAATAAAACCTCAGATGTTACTTAAGCGAACACAATGTTTCAATTCAATGAGAGTGGGAACACAGTCCCAGGAAGTGCACTGTTCTGATGCTAATCCCCCCATGTTATTCCTACTCCCCTTCCACGCGTGTCCATCACTACCTTCCCCCCGCCCCAAGACTGTACCATCTATACATTTCGGGCAATTTAAAGTGGTCACCTACACAAGCTAAGGATATGGGAGGAAACCCCATTGCCTTTTCTCACTCCCTGTAGATAACACTGAAGGTCAGGATTGAAGCTGAGTCTCTGGGTATTAGTGGTTCCCTGATGCCAATTATGGAGGCAAAGCATCCAAGTAAAACCAGCTTAAAAATGTCACACTCCTTTGGTCAAGCAAAAAAATGTCAGTGTTCCAATCACAAACTCTGGGATCAAGATCCATTCCTCTCCAAGTAGTTCATCTTATAATTCTATTGATTGTAGGGATGTTTCCATAGGATAAGGTTGGTAGCGTACCTTGCATGCCAAGTATTTATTTATTCCTGTTACTGAGTGGTTCCTTTGTTTCTTTATTCCTATCTTTCAATTTATTTTAGTTATCGATTAAAGAAAACTGCTGTTCTATTTGCCTTTGCAAACTTCAACAAAGACAACATTTTTCACAGTTCAGCTATATCCTGTACCATTACTGCACTTTTCTGATATATTCTGTATTTCATATTAGCTTGCGTAGAATTGTGCACCTTCCTTAATTTAACTCGACTTCTAAAACAATTCATTGTTTCCATTAGCAGAATAACCATGTGCACGGTCAGCCATACACGGGTCCGGTGGCACATCATATGAACAACCCTCAGCGAACTGGTCAGCGAGCACAAGAAAATTGGGAAGGCAGTGAAGACATTCCTGCATCACAGACAAAAGATTAACATAGATAATTCTCCAATGTACCTGATAAAGACACTGGCTCAAGCACATGCCCAGGCCTTACAGTTCACTTCTCTGGGTCCGTCTTCACCAGTGAAACAAATACCTTTTTAAAAAAAGATACTGTCCGACCTGGAGTGGGAAGAGTCTATTCACTGTCTGCCCTGCAGAGCAGTTGCTGTTGACATATAACCTGCCTGCAGTGGAAAAGTGTATAGTGTTTTGTAATAAATGGCCTGATGCTAATGTATAAATGGCAAGGTGTATATAGTATATTAATGTTTGACTGTTAAATCCTCAGCAATGCAGATTTGCTTGAGGAGTGTTGCAGACCTACAAAACACACAAATCTAATCTTTGCTTTATCAGCTGTGCTCAGCTTTGAGGGTAATCTGCCTAATGGCAGTGTGGATCTGATTATTTTCAAAATACATGACCATGTCAACCAGACGGAAAAAAACATGTTAACTCATGCCACCGGAGTTGCTTTTACTTTGGGTTATTTGATGGTGACTTTTTAACATTTGGTTGATGTGGGACAATGGTGATGTATTGTTGCTCTGGAACTCTTTTTCATTGCCCTTTTTTTTCATTCGGGTCTTAGTTAAATCATTTGTAAGCTCTAGTTATGCTGTAACATTTAGCATGGCTTCACATCAGATTAGTGTAGCCAATGAAAAATGATCCTAATGACAGCAGTTTTTTAATCCCTGAGCAAAAAAATTGCTCTGCTCAGAGCTTTTTTTCTTTTCTGTTACACCTTGATGGTTCAATTGGAGAAAAATGTGAGTATAAGTGGCTTTCAATTGCACATATATTCAGATCTAATATTTGGCAGTCTATGGGGTGGGATAAAGGATTATTAGTTTTGAATTATAGGAATTTAAAGGAAAAAAATATATGCAACAGTTGCTATGCCAGGATGCCTGGAGCATAATAGACAGTACATGGTGTGCTTGTTTTATTTCCTTGGTAGAGCTTACTTAGATTAATTTCTAAACTTCCCTCCTGTACTGCAACCCAGTGAAGTAGAATTAAATCAAGATGTTCGCGACTGCCACTGTGGGGATATCTCACTAATTTGCTGCAGTCACAATTCTACTTGAAAACAGGAAATTGTCTTAGCTCCTTGCCCATCCTGTCAGCCTAATTCAGATATAAGCAGGGTTGTAATTTTAAGAAAAACTGCTGGTTAGTCATGATTCTTGCAGGATTCTCACTCAATTCCAAAAGTAGCCTTTTGTTTATGGATTTTGAGGAAATAATCAGTAAATACTGTATTTAAGAAAAAAAATTGGTAACTTGAATGTGTATTTTTTGGGAATTTGTCTCAAACCAAATACCCCTGCGAAACAGACTCAACCCATCCTATTATATTTAAATATTTTGCAGTTTTATTTTATAGAAATTATTTTGCTGAATTCAAAAAAGAACATGAATTAAAAGGAACATTTTGTCCTGTGTTCTTATTTAAAAAAAAACTAAAAAAATTGACTGTGCAGAGTTCCATGCCAAGTGTGGCTGGCTATGGTTTTGGCCATGACCTGACATTGAATTCTGAAACTACAGTCACACTGTGACCTTTCACTTGGTATTTTTTTGTGCACAGAGGTATACTTACAACTAAACTCCCCCTAGCAACAATAAAGAAATTGAATTATTGACACAGTGAACATTTCGTCTGTCATTTCATTTGTTAATATGTTCCATTTCTCACGTGGCTGCAAACCTGAACAAATGCAGTGAGTTGTGCATAATTTTGCAAGGATAATGCCCACAGCTTTAGAAATATGAGCTATTTAACATTAATAAAATAATTTCTAAAATTACCAAGCAAACCAAGACATAATGCAGAGCTTTATATCTCAGCAAAGACAGGTACAATCTGGTTGCCATATTAAAAAAAGAATGAAGGTACCAGTGATGTGTCGGAAGGAGGCCAATTCACTGGATGTTTTCATTAATTAGATTTAGTTCTTAGAGCTAAAGGAATCAAGGGATATGGGGAAAAAGCAGGAACGGGGTACTAATTCTAGCCATGATCATATTGAATGGCCTACTCCTGCACCTATTTTTCTATGTTCAATTTTGCTAACTGCAGACGTTGGTTTATACTGACGATTTACAAAGTGCTGGAGTAACTCAATGGGTCAGGCAGCATCTCTGGAGAAAAAGGATGGGTGACGTTTATGGTCTGAAGAAGCGTTCTGACCTGAAACTATCCTTTTCCTCCAGTGATACAGCCTGACCCGCTGAGCTACTTCAGCACTTTATGCCTGCCTGAGGTACCAGTGACGGTTAATTTACAACAATGATGTCTGATATGGATGGGCACATATTTATGCATGAACAAACTAGATTTATTTTTCACCAAGGCTTTCAAACTTGTAGAAACTCTCAACAGACAAGGAGATAGTTTCCATTTGTGAGGAAGAGCACATGTTAGAGGCTGTCAATATGTAGTCAACAAGAAGTTTATGTAGAAATTTTGAAGTAAGCTTTTTACCCAGAGATTGATGAGAAATGTGGGAGTTGCTACCTCAGGGAATGGTTGAGTTGATTTGAGGGTATATTTAAAATGTATTAATTGGAGACTGCACAGGTATATGAGAGTAAGCTAAAGAATGTTATGCTAATAGATTTATAACAGAAAATGCTGTTGGAGAGTTGAGTGGATCGTAAATACCAACGTCACTGGGCTGTACAATCCATTTCAATGCCCTATTGTAGGAGGATCTGTACAATTAATGAAATACCTGAAATGTTTACTTCCCAATCGGAATGCAAATATTTACATTTCCATTTAATTCTGTTTGTAATTAAGTTCCTTTTTTCCCCCTTCTATCTCGTGATATAGTGCTTCCGATAGGTGCCATATTTTCTGTGAGTGACCTTTGTATAGCTGCTTTTGGTAGCAATAGGTCTGAGCCTGACAATATTTGCATTTCACTATGAATAACTTTAGCATCAAGTGATTCTAACGGTAATACTTTGATTTTATCCAATCTCTTTTATTGATATCTCAAGGACTTTGTTATGCAAGCTGATATATGTGACAGCAGACTGAGACCAATAATCAAATCAACTTTGCCTTTAATTCTTTGTGGTCCATTGTCAACTATACTCTGTGATTATTGCAATTACTGAACATTACTGAATCACTAAGATGGTTATTTTCTCAGAGATTTCTGGGAAGAGAGGCTTTTGTGCAGCTGCAGTGCCGAGTGAAGATTCACTCTGGGTACCATCAACAATGGTACTGGAAGGCACAGAATATCTGTAGAATGTGAGTTTGAAGGTAAGGGAAATTGGCAAGTTTACCTTTCTGCTTGTTTAATTTTCATATATAAAGTTGTATTATAACTCAATTCTTACTTTTATTAACCAGGACAAAGAATATAAGAGACCTAGTCGTTAACTCTCTAATCTACCTGTGCTGCCATCTTAAGGCATCCTTGTTCACTTAGATCCGTTTCTCAATACTACCTAACCCCTACTTTTGATTATGTATGTACTAACCAGTCCTCCCTAAATGTATCCATCTAACATTGCTCTGCCCATTTTACCGATTTATCAGTTACATTCTAGTCTCGTGGGAAACTTGAATATTGATTCAGTTGCCTTTTCAGGTAAATCAAAACTAAACAGACGAGTCTTTAAAAGAAACAATGTCTTGGAAGTTGCTTGTGACCATGGTTTGGAGAATTGAAATAAACCTAAATTAACTTACACATTGGGTTGCGAAAGGAAATGACCTAAACGCACCTGAATATGGAGTGAAATGATCAACTGAATTATTGAAGCAATGGGAGATCCAGTCCTTATTTATCTCTACCTTGAGTAGTAATGATTGCACTATCAAATTTTGCACTACCTACTTGTTCCCAATATTGGAACAACTAAAATTTAGTTTGTTGCACTTGATTGCTTTAAATTGGATGTACATATTCTTATTTGAACATTAACAGGAATTTAACAAAAACAAATGGATTTTAAGATATTTTTATTGGGACAAATAGGGACATATCACACCAAGAAATTAATTTTCTTTCTCTTGGACAGTTTTGGTACCGCGAAGTCTACCAGTACGACGAGCTGCAATAAGACCAACTTTGCGACCAGCTGGAGCATCTCTTCTAATAGTTGACGGCTTCCCAATGTGCTGGTGGTTACCACCACCAAAGGGATGTTCTACAGGCTGTGGAAGAAATAAAATCAGATTATAAAAACCTCTGCATTATTTCTGTCAGTTAATGTGTCTGGTTTAATTATTGCTAGAATGCTATATAGAGATACATTCTCAGTTTGACATTTTTACTCACTTGGCCACCTAGAATTCTTTTATTTCACTAATTTCTTATCTATTATGTTCGTGTCAGAAAATCTCTTGGCTATTAAAAACAGGATCACAATAAATCCATTCCCATGGTGGTATCTCACTATTCTTTTCATATTTTGCAACTCAAATGTAAGATTTAGTTTGTCATGTATACAATGAAAAGGTTTTTGGGCAAAAGCTTTTCACAATCTTGGTAAGTTTATCAGAATCCTCAAATCTCCATTTCCTGCAACCGTAAGAATTTTCCACCTCAACACAACATGTGAACTATCTCAATGCTTCTAACCACATGCAGATCAGTGACAGTTTTCTCCCTGCATTAATTTAAGGTGAACTCTTCCACACACAGCAAAATTGAGTGTGCCTATTAGACATTAACCACACAGACACTAAGAATTATCTAAGAATTTCAAAACTTCAAATTTTGAATTCTTCCTACTCATTAAATCCAGAAATGTAATTCAAAAATAACAGTCCAAAATAATCTAAAACTAAAGTTTACATTTGTATTTAAATAAGATTTTATTTTCATGGGTGTAACCAAGTAAAAGTTTAAACTGCATGTTGTTTGGCCAAGGAGTGAGGTAGTAAAGGAAGTTCAGTGCATATTTGATAGAATGCATAGCCACCAATGATGGGTCAAAGACATCATGTTGCAAAAAGACAGCACTTCAGCTTTTTTTGGACATTGGTAAAGAGATATACACATAAAAACAAATGTGAATGGTATTGCTCAGCAATCAATAAATAAGGAACAGCAGGCAATTAACTGGGTAGACTCCAGAAGGAATCATGCAGTGTTGAGACCTTCAATGCTGGAGATTCTCTGCCTCTAACTGATATAATTTGGCTGGATAAATAGAGGAAGAGCAGCTAGATTAATTGGTTGTTGACTATAACAAAGGTGGCATAACAACATGCCCATACTGTACTACTGCAACAATCTGAATCACATGACATTGTTTAAATCTATTGTTAGGGAAAGAAACCTAGCTGAAGCAACTTCAATATGAGAACTGGGCACAAATCTGAAACGGGTAAGGACAATTGTTTGCCAAGACAAGTTTAGCAGTTTTTAAAAAGTCTAAATGCTGTGAAAGAGGAAAGAATAACTTGGAAACGTGGACAAGACAATAGCTTAATCAGATTGAGACTGGGAGAGAAACAAATGAATTGATAAACATAACTGCTTAGTTATATTATTTAAACCTACATTCATTGCCACACCACGCACACGTGGCCAGCAGTTTCTCTTGGCCTTGTATTTGTGATAAGCCCGACCAGCCTTCAAGATTGGTTTATCAATACGACCACCTCCAGCAACAACACCTGCATTGGAAGTAAAAACTTTGTTCAGAAATACCCAGCTTGCGTTATATGTTACTTATTTTAATTATTACATAGTTTAAATAAGCAAAGGTAAATGTATTAAAAAATATATAGAAATTACTGTGTAAATATTAACTATAAAACCTAATTTAATTTGCATAAAAACATTTTTGAAAACTCAATGTGAAATAAACAGGACAGTAAACTAAATCTTACCAACAATAGCTCTGTTAGCAGAAGAAATTACTTTCTTAGAACCGGATGGCAACTTGACACGACTTTTCTTGGTCTCAGGATTGTGGGAGATGACTGTAGCGTAATTCCCAGACGCACGGGCAAGTTTGCCACGGTCACCTGGCTTCTCCTCCAAACAGCACACAATGGTGCCTTCTGGCATGGTTCCCACAGGAAGGACATTGCCAATGTTCAACTGAGCTGCAAGCAAGAGTTTCACCCAAGAATTAATCAACACATAGAAAATGTATGACTTCAAACATAGTTACATGGCTTAGTTCCAATTCTAATATGTTAAATTAACATCCAAGCAGCAATTAAAAGTATGACAACTCTCACTGCCCACCACCTTGAGCCAAGATTTTTCTTCTCCGATGCAAGGTTCTTATACCATCTCACTTCATTGTCGAACACAAGCCAGTACAATGAAATGTATTTTTTGTTAATCAGCCAGATATAGGAAATTCCAGTTCAATGTTCAAGATATAACTCAAGAAATATATTACAGGATTGGGGACCAAGAAGTCTAAGGTAGGCAATATTGGCTTTGGTTGAGCAATGCGAGTCAAATGTGATTTCAGGAGGAAGGAGTATTAAGGGCCAAACAAGGTTATGATTACTTAGGTAAAAAGGAAATCCTGTATGAACCATGCAGAGTTTTGCAACAAGGGCCAGTAATTACAAAGCAGAATCGAAAGAACTTTTGCCAGGGAAGAACTTCAAGTCAGTTACTGGTAACAGCGAAGAGGGCAAAACAGTTGAGACAGAGCTTCAAGACTGGGTTGGAATTTAACTCAATCCGGAATGGAGATATATGGACAAAGGCTGATCTTGCTGGTGACGCACACCAACATCATTGAGAGTGAAGGCTTAAAAGATACAGGAATTACATGCCATGTTAATTACAGCTGAGATTATCTGAGATATAAGATAGCATTGGAGGAGGATAATTGTGGAAGCGATGTGTTCAGTTTCCTCTGCACAATTTTAATAAGGGATCAAGACAAGGTTTCAGAAATAATTGGATAAGTTCAAATCTTTTAAAACTTTATTAATACAATTCTTTAATCCAAAATTTTATTCAATATAGCTTCTCGACTCAGGCAGTCCTCAGGTTATGGCAAGATTCCCGTACATTGTCCCTAACCTGAACAGCGAATAATTAGCAAGTCAGAAATGTAGCACAAATAGAGTACTTCAGGGTAGAAGATGTATGCAGCCCTACAGCAAATGAGAAATCCATGTCACCAGTCTCCAAACACTTGTGCACATGTACAGGCTGTACACAAATCTGATATTCATAAGCCAAGGAGGATCTTTACATCAATTACAAGGAACTATATGAATAAGCGAGTACGTTATTACAACTGCGCATGCATGGGTCATTCGGGATAATCACTCTCGCCAGCTGAATTACTGTGTGTGTACGGACCTGCGTATTCATTTCATTGAGATTTATAAATAAATGTATCCATCAAATATGTCAGCAGTAGGCCACAGTGTACTGCAGGCTGCACAAATCCACAATTGTACCTATTTAAACTATTGATTCAATACAGCACCAGCTTTGAAAACGCAAGAATGCCTGCAACGAACCTGTCAATTATCAAATCCCGGGCATTAGCATGAGTCACTGCCATTCAAATTCGATATTGATTTACACGAATTACAAGTTGTGTAGTCAACCAATTTGAGACAATCCTTACATTCCTATCTAAACAACCTTCCTGGATTGAAGGAAACGAGGAGAATGTGCTGTGTAGGTTGGACAATTCAGATTGGATTCGAACAGGCTGGTTAAACTTTTGAGGTGGATTGGCTTAAATAAAGATGCTGTCGCTTTAACCTCAGGTTAGTTCCAGTCTGTCAGGGCACATATTTGGGAGTTGGGTTCGGGTGGCCGAGCGGTGAAAATGATGAGAATTTGCAGCAATTTGAACCGCAAGTGGGCAAATGCGGAGCCAACCCATAATGTTCCGTAGTGGGAACATTTTTTCAGTCAGACTTTGTCGATAGTTTTAGTGGGGGATCTGGGAGAGAGAGAGAGCTGGCAATGCGGCGCAGACTGAACTGTTTAATAATGACCCTTTAAAATCTGCTCTTCGGCAACCTGGGCTGATCTGATCGCCCTCTCGCTGCGTGACCGATCCTAACGCAGAACCCTCACAAAACCTTTGGGCTTAAGGTAACACCTGCACAAAGAGCCTCTGCTAACAAGGGCTGGCGAACTGTGCTGGTCAACGTGCACTGGGCGAGATGGCCGGGGGAAACGCACGGCAACCACCGCAAACTTGGAACAGCACAGACCCTCCACTCAATCTATCCAATACGAAAGGGCAGGCATTTTGCAGTTAAATGTCTTATATCGGATTGGCGGCTCCTTCACAGGGTTGTACTCGGTTTTCCTCAGAGATGAATCTTTGCCTTAACGGTGCATTGTAGGTAAAGCATCAGTCCACATCACACTGATACAGTCGCTGCCTGCCTCAGATTAAATATATTTTTACATATAAATTATGAATAAAGATAAGACAATGTTTCAAACACAAGTAATATGTTCTTATTCCAGTAGCAAACGCATTAAGGATTAAATGAAAATAATAAATTCTTTAACTTTATGAATATCTCATAAATGCAGATTAATGAACTGAACTAGAACTGGGACTGTGTAAGCAGTGTGTGAACAGCAGAACAAGAAAGGAAGCTATTGAGTTGACAGAATTCTAGATCAATTCCTTGGTAGAATAGTTAACAATTATTATAGTTTATACAGCGCTGCGGTCGTGTTTTTAAAATCCCGAATGACCTTTGACAAATCCCATGATTCTTTGCGTTTATTGAGATACCGAACTTGCTTATTCTACTTTCAGAACTCCAATACAATTCAGACACAATTACTTTAAAATTAAAATCACTGCAAACTAATTATCATACAGTGATGGATAATGTTATAACTGGATAAAGTGATTACCGTATTTCCCAGCAATGAATAATAATAATAATAATAATAAACTTTATTACAGACTCAAGGTCCAGACAAGGGGCAACATTACATTAAAAATGCATTGCATATCAAATATCATAAATACATATAAAATCTTGGTATATCACTTATAAAAACATCATAATTTATATATTTTTTTAAAACACAACACATAAGTTAAAAATCCAGATTAAAAGATGATCAATGTCCTACAACGAGACAACGATACCAGTGTCTCCACAGCTGGGATTCGTAGCGTGTAGTGCTAACCCTTATGTTTGACAAGGCCACAATAAGCACATTTTTAGAATCATTTATCCTGCAAATGAATTTATACATGTGGTGTCTTAGGATAGCTTCTAAAGTACTGACTCCTGCAGCTACAAACATATTACTGGCACTACACCATCTAGGTTGCCTAGATGGTGTAGAAGACGCTCAGTAGCTGGGATGGCTGCGAGAAGACGCTCCTGCGTCGAAGACGCACCCCCATTTTGAGGTGCTAAATTCTGAAAAAAGCTGGCGGGACAGGATCAACTGTTTGATTTAGTCCAGGGGTCGGCAACCTTTTTTGCATAGGGGGCAGGACCTATGTTTGTGAGCGGATGGCGGGCCACATCTATCGCCATAGTTAATAAATGGAGGTAATAATACATACTAACTAAATTATTAATTAGTAATAATACATACTAATACTACATAAATTAGTAATAATACATACCAATAATACATAGTTTTCACATGTTTTTCAATTAGTTTTCTGCAGAAAAAAATATATGCCTGCAGGCCGGATGATTTCGGGTTATGGGCTATAGGTTGCTGACCCCTGGTTTAGTCAGTAAAAAGGAAGATGTGAAACACCTTCAAGGAGGCAATGAGGACCGGGGAGCCTCCATCTTCGCCTGCCCACAATGCGCTGTGCAGTTCAGGTCTGAGGGACGGGGACTTTCCTGGCTCAGGGAGATCACATAACGGGGGGAGAGAGCGAGCCCGGGACGGAGCAGCCAGCCTTCCGCCCAGTAGCCACCCGCCAACCACCACCGGTTGCGCCTGTGCCGAAGGACACCATGGCTGGCTGGCGGGCCAGCCGGCAGTAGGTGCTGAGGTGGCAGCTGGTTCCGCTCGCAGCCACCCGAGCTACTGAGTGATTTGCCGGCATGATCCCCGACAAAGCTCCTGCATGATCTGCACTCCTGCCCTATCTGCAACTTTACCCCTGGCGGCTCAGCCGTGCTGACCCGGGCCAGACTCCCCACACACTGTGGAAGGAACTCTCCCCCCTACCCCCCCCCCCCAGCGGTGCTGTCCTTTTACAGCCGCTGTACTGAGGGATAGCCAAGTCTATCTTGGCTAACAATCTAACCTTTGGCCTCCAAGACGCAGGTACATTTTCGGGCCTTATTTTAGGGTAAAAAATAGCGTCTTCATTGCCGGGAAATACGGTAGTTTTAAAAGCACAACGATGAAGGGACGATTATGTTTTTGTTCACACTTACCCTTCTTGCCACAATAGATAAACTGACCAGTATGAATACCTTCAGCGGCAACGAACAGTTCAGTCCTTCTTTTGAATCTGTATGGATCGCGGAATACTACCTTTGCTAGAGGAGCACCGCGACCAGGGTCGTGGATTATATCCTGGAAAACAAAATAAAAATCTAAGACATAGGTGCAAAATTAGGGCATTTGGCCTGTCGAGTATGCTCCGCTATTCGATCATGGCTGATCTCTTTCCCTCTCAACCCCATTCTCCTGTCTTCTCTCTGTAACCTTTGACATCCTTTCTAATCAAGAACCTATCAATCTCCGCTTTAAAAGTACCCAATGAACTGGCCTCAACCGCCATTTGTAGCAATGAATTGCATAGATTCACCTCCCTTATTATGTTTTAATTTAACTTGCCAGGAACTTGCTCATTGAAGGCAAGATGCAGTTGATACTTGCTCAACTCATTAGATAGGACTTACTGTAACCATAAAATGAAAATTCAAATGAAGTTTTTCTTCTCAGTACATACCTTGACGATACCCTTGATGTAACCATGGCGTTCAGCAAAGTCCACTGCTCTCAACTTTGCAGGACCTTTTCTATGTTTCACATGGGCTTTGAAGACGGACCCTGCACCCTTTCTCTGTCCTCTGATTACACGACCCATTTTGCGCTACTGTAAGTACAAATAATCCATTCAAAACATATTTGCGTGATTACACAAGGATAAAATAGGCAGGCATACAAAACATTAGGAACATTGACCTCCTACTTCCATTGTAAAATGAAAGTGGCATTTCCCACTTAATACTTTTGCCAATAAGACTGAAAGGTTGACACCAGGAACTACAGATTCTGTAATATTGAACCAAACACAAAGTGCCAGAGGAACTCAGGGGGTCCTACAGCATCTGTGGAGGAAATGGGCAGACGTTTCAGTTGGGACCTTTCTTCACTGACTAATAGTGGGGAGAAATCAGGAAGAGGTGGGTGTAGACCAGCCAGGCAAGTGATAGATGGATACAGGTGAGGGGGAGGGTCGTCATTGTACCTGGACCTCACCATACATGTTCCTAGCACAACTGGCTAAATCAGTCTTTAGAAAGATCCCGACCAGAAACTTCACCCATTCCTTCTCTCCAGATATGTTGCCTGTCCCGCTGAGTCACTCCAGCATTTTGTGTCTATCATTCTTTGCTTTAAACCAGCATCCGCAGTTCCTTCCTACACGCGTCTGCCCATTCCCTGCACAGATGCTGACTAACCCGCTGAGTCCCTCTAAGACTGAAACGTCGTTCATACAATATAGTGGGTGGGTTTTTTTTAAGGTACACAACCAGGACCAACCTAAGGGACACAACTTCACACATCCCGTCTGAAGAAGGGTTTCGGCCCGATACGTCGCCCATTTCCTTCGCTCCATAGATGCTGCTGCACCCGCTGAGTTTCCCCAGCAATGTTGTGTACCTTCACACATCAACTGTTCAATCAAGGACAGACATAACGTCTCGCAATCTTCCTGCCCGCCCGTCACCACTCAGACATACTTTACCCCAGCAGGGGTGCATTTAACCTCCGGCTGCTACAAGCGCCGGTTTCCTTTAAGGCCAAGTCTCGGCCTCTCTGTTGGTTACAGAGGAGGCCGAGCCAAGCGCATTTTAATCGGACCTAAGTTCGGGTATTTAATAAACGGAAATCACAGCAGTAACATCTGGACAGCGATGATTTATATTATAAAGGAATATTAGCGCGATGGCCGGTGCAGCCGCAGATTAGACGTGGATTCCCGGAGCCTCACAAACCCACCAGCAGCGACACGCAGCAGAACCCGGAGCGGAAAGGAAGCCGTCACCGCCGCGCGGCCACGACTCCCGGAAGCAGTATTCATGTTGCAGAAAAAAAACTTATTTTCTCCACAAATAATCCCACAACATATGAAAAACTATTCGTGGTTCATGATTATCTTTCTCAAAAAAACAACTAAACGCGAACTTCGATAAACATTAGAAGTCTGTGACGCCAGCTCCCTGTTGCATGATGGTTGTTGTAGTCCTGATGTTGATGTCTGTCATACAAGAAAAAAAACACAAAGTGCTGCAGTGTCCATAGATCCTATAACAAGCAAGATAGATAGATAGATAGATAGATCACTCGACGATAAAGACGTAGTACAGTCACGGGCAGATTCATGGGTAATTTTCGGCCCCATTTCCGTAACCGGCTTCCGTCTCTGCACCAAAGATCCCACAGCGGAGCAAAGATACTAGTGCGTGCGGAGACGGAAGCCGGTTACGGAAACATCCTCGTAAAAATAAAAGTTATTTGGTAAAAATCTTCTCCTCATTTTCAGAATTATAATTTATTAACACAAACTGTTCCCCCGCAACGTTGATTACACTGCGGGTCGGGTTACTGAAATGGACGAAAAAAAGGCCCACGTTCCGCTCCGTTGCGTACTACACGTCAGCCCATTGCATTTAGAAGGAGTGGTCTATCTTGTTCCGCTATAGGGTGATTTCACTAAAGGTCACTGGAGCGTCGATCCGCACCCACGTGACCGCAAAATGTAACTGGAGTACATGCGTCACTTCCGGTACATGTTAGTGAATGGGAAAACACGCACTTTCACACCCGTTAAAAACATCGAAAACGGCCCGTTTTTGAGTTGCAATTAACTGTGCCAGTCGGGGTGACCGTGAGGAACAGCTACCTACATTTACAGTCCAAAAAAAAGATAGAAACTAAGGTAAATTCAAGAGGGAGCTGAAGGCGCAAAAACAGCGGAAGTGTTTAGCGGACATTTGCCGTGGAGATTTAAAGATCGAAAATATCGGGAATTATCGCGTTTGCTCGCTGCATTTCATCAAAAGTGGCATTATTGACTTTTTATCTTTATTCATTTGTTATATGAAAAGTATTAAAAGTTAAAAATCCGTCAGTAAAATTGCAAAATCGCCCATGGTTCTCAGGTGGGTTTTAACATGCAAAATGAAAACGCTTCTGAAGCTCCATTTACCATTTAAATAATCGTAAACTATCAATGCGTTTTGAAATAAATTTTACTGAGATGCAAGCTAAGGAATGGGATAATTGTCAGCTGTTAGTTGGACAAAAGCAGGACATTTTATTATTTGCCAAAATATATTTCTTAATGTTTCTTGTTTAAAGCCTGCACAATCACCCAAACTACTTATTTATTTATTTATCATCTAATAACAGACAAGCCTGCAGCATGGAATGATGTCAACAATCCTGATTGGGCACCCACTGTGAGCAGGATAGACAATGTGCACAAGAACGCCATGCACGTGCAACAAGAAGAGAGTATTAAAGCAGATTTGGTTTACACTAGAATCCATGTTAAACGCGTGGCTGCAATTAACAGCATGTAATCCAGTTGCCGTTGCGTGGCAACAGTGCGGGTCACGGTCGTGACCTTGGCTTCGTAAAACCTCCCTATAACCTCCCAAAAATGTCGAGTTGACGGTATACTTGCAGCACCGGTTCAAAGTTCAGCATCAACTTGTAGAGCTATAGATGCTTGAGCTGCAACCAAATCTGCTTTAATACTCTCTTCTTGTTGCACGTGCATGGCGTTCTTGTGCACATTGTCTATCCTGCTCACAGTGGGTGCCCAATCAGGATTGTTGACATCATTCCATGCTGCAGGCTTGCCTGTTATTAGATGATAAATAAATAAATAAGTAGTTTGGGTGATTGTGCAGGCTTTAAACAAGAAACATTGAGAAATATATTTTGGCAAATAATAAAATGTCCCGCTTTTGTCCAACTAACAGCTGACAATTATCCCATTCCTTAGCTTGCATCTCAGTAAAATTTATTTCAAAACGCATTGATAGTTTATGATTATTTAAATGGTAAATGGAGCTTCAGAAGCGTTTTCATTTTGCATGTTAAAACCCACCTGAGAACCATGGACGATTTTGCAATTTTACTGATGGATTTTTAACTTTTAATACTTTTCATATAACAAATGAATAAAGATAAAAAGTCAATAATGCCTTACTTTTGATGAAATGCAGCGAGCAAACGCGATAATTCCCGATATTTTCGATCTTTAAATCTCCACGGCAAATGTCCGCTAAGCACTTCCGCTGTTTTTGCACCTTCAGCTCCCTCTTAAATTTACCTTAGTTTCTATCTTTTTTTTGGACTGTAAATGTAGGTAGCTGTGCCTCACGGTCACCCCGACTGGCACAGTTAATTGCAACTCAAAAACGGGCCGTTTTCGATGTTTTAACGGGTGTGAAAGTGCGTGTTTTCCCATTCATTAACATGTACCGGAAGTGACGCATGTACTCCAGTTAAATTTTGCGGTCACGTGGGTGCGGATCGACGCTCCAGTGACCTTTAGTGAAATCACCTTATACACAAACACACACACACATCCAAGATCAGAGTTTTATAAGTATATTAGACCAAGTGCAGACCCGTTGGGTCTGCTCCCCCAATGCAGCCGTTCCCTACCCGTAGCCCCCACGGGAGACGTGGTCCTCCAACTCAAGCCGTTCCTGAAGATAAGATTCCAGCACTCAGCCGTGCGGCTGTTTTTAAATGGCGTCTTTGAGGCGAGATGCGGGCGCCAGCAGCCGTTATGGTCGCTGGCCAGCAGGCGACAAAATGAGTGAGTGGCGGGTGGAGAAGGATTTTATTAAAAATGTGTACATAAACACGACAAAATTTAATGAGTGGATACTTGGAATAAAAAGTGAAATCTGTACCGAAATGGAAAAATATGGACGTTTGTGTGTCTGGTGTTGGCGTGGCAACGAATCAAAGGCTGGCACCCACAAGGGGGGGGGGGGGGGGGGGGGGGGGGGGGGGGGGGGGAGGGGGGGGGGGGGGGGGGGGGAGGGGAGAGGGAGGGAGGGAGGGAGGGAGAGAGGGAGAGAGGGAGAGAGGGGGAGAGGGGGAGAGGGGGAGAGGGGGAGAGGGGGAGAGGGGGAGAGGGGGAGAGGGGGAGAGGGGGAGAGGGGGAGAGGGGGAGATGGGGAGAGGGGGCGAGGGGGAGAAAGAGAGAGGGATGAGAGAGAGAGAGAGAGAGAGGGAGAGAGATGGGGAGAGAGAGTGAGGGAGGTGAGAGAGAGAGAGAGAGAGAGAGAGAGAGAGAGAGAGAGAGAGAGAGAGAGATAGATAGATAGATAGATAGATAGATAGATAGATATTGGCAGGGGTGCTGAGGAAGAGGATTTCTTGGAATGTATGCGGGATAGTTATCTAAATCAACATGTAGAGGAACCAACGAGAGAGCAGGCTATTTTAGACTGGGTATTGAGTAATGAGGAAGGGTTAGTTAGCAGTCTTGTTGTACGTGCCCCCTTGGGCAAGAGTGACCATAATATGGTTGAGTTCTTCATTAGGATAGAGAGTGACATTGTTAATTCAGAAACAATGGTTCTGAACTTAAAGAAAGGTAACTTTGAGGGTATGAGATGTGAATTGGCCAAGATTGACTGGCAATTAATTCTAAAAGGGTTGACGGTGGATATGCAATGGAAGACATTTAAAGACTGCATGGATGAACTACAAAAATTGTTCATCCCAGTTTGGCAAAAGAATAAATCAGGGAAGGTAGTACATCCGTGGATAACAAGGGAAATCAGGGATAGTATCAAAGCGAAGGATGATGCGTACAAATTAGCCAGAAAAAGCAGCATACCGGAGGACTGGGAGAAATTCAGAGACCAGCAGAGGAGGACAAAGGGCTTAATTAGGAAAGGAAAAATAGATTATGAAAGAAAACTGGCAGGGAACATAAAAACTGACTGCAAAAGTTTTTATAGATATGTGAAAAGAAAGAGATTAGTTAAAACAAATGTAGGTCCCTTGCAGTCAGAAACAGGTGAGTTGATCATGGGGAACAAGGATATGGCGGACCAATTGAATAACTACTTTGGTTCCGTCTTCACTAAGGAAGACATAAATAATCTGCCGGAAATAGCAGTTGGAGTTGGAGGAATTGGAGGTCAAAGGAGTTGGAGGAATTGAGTGAAATCCAGGTTAGCCGGGAAGTGGTGTTGGGTAAATTGAATGGATTAAAGGCCGATAAATCCCCAGGGCCAGATAGGCTGCATCCCAGAGTACTTAAGGAAGTAGCTCCAGAAATAGTGGATGCATTAGTAATAATCTTTCAAAACTCTTTAGATTCTGGAGTAGTTCCTGAGGATTGGCGGGTAGCAAACGTAACCCCACTTTTTAAGAAGGGAGGGAGAGAGAAAACGGGGAATTACAGACCAGTTAGTCTAACATTGGTAGTGGGGAAACTACTAGAGTCAGTTATTAAAGATGGGATAGCAGCACATTTGGAAAGTGGTGAAATCATTGGACAAAGTCAGCATGGATTTACAAAAGGTAAATCATGTCTGACGAATCTTATAGAATTTTTCGAGGATGTAACTAGTAGCGTGGATAGGGGAGAACCAGTGGATGTGGTGTATCTGGACTTCCAGAAGGCTTTCGACAAGGTCCCACATAAGAGATTAGTATACAAACTTAAAGCACACGGCATTGGGGGTTCAGTATTGATGTGGATAGAGAACTGGCTGGCAAACAGGAAGCAAAGAGTAGGAGTAAACGGGTCCTTTTCACAATGGCAGGCAGTGACTAGTGGGGTACCGCAAGGCTCAGTGCTGGGACCCCAGCTATTTACAATATATATTAATGATCTGGATGAGGGAATTGAAGGCAATATCTCCAAGTTTGCGGATTACACTAAGCTGGGGGGCAATGTTAGCTGTGAGGAGGATGCTAGGAGACTGCAAGGTGACTTGGATAGGCTGGGTGAGTTGGCAAATGTTTGGCAGATGCAGTATAATGTGGATAAATGTGAGGTTATCCATTTTGGTGGCAAAAACAGGAAAGCAGACTATTATCTAAATGGTGGCCGACTAGGAAAAGGGGAGATGCAGCGAGACCTGGGTGTCATGGTACACCAGTCATTGAAAGTAGGCATGCAGGTGCAGCAGGCAGTGAAGAAAGCGAATGGTATGTTAGCTTTCATAGCAAAAGGATTTGAGTATAGGAGCAGGGAGGTTCTACTGCAGTTGTACAGGGTCTTGGTGAGACCACACCTGGAGTATTGCGTACAGTTTTGGTCTCCAAATCTGAGGAAGGACATTATTGCCCTAAAGGGAGTGCAGAGAAGGTTCACCAGACTGATTCCTGGGATGTCAGGACTGTCTTATGAAGAAAGACTGGATAGACTTGGTTTATATTCTCTAGAATTTAGGAGATTGAGAGGGGATCTTATAGAAACTTATAAAATTCTTAAGGGGTTGGACAGGCTAGATGCAGGAAGATTGCTCCCGATGTTGGGGAAGTCCAGGACAAGGGGGTCACAGCTTAAGGATAAGGGGGAAATCCTTTAAAACCGAGATGAGAAGTACTTTTTTCACACAGAGAGTGGTGAATCTCTGGAACTCTCTGCCACAGAGGGTAGTCGAGGCCAGTTCATTGGCTATATTTAAGAGGGAGTTAGATGTGGCCCTTGTGGCTAAGGGGATCAGAGGGTATGGAGAGAAGGCAGGTACGGGATACTGAGTTGGATGATCAGCCATGATCATATTGAATGGCGGTGCAGGCTCGAAGGGCCGAATGGCCTACTCCTGCACCTAATTTCTATGTTTCTATTCTCCGTATCGTTAGAGTATAAAGTAACATAGATCTGAACTGTACGATGTAAATTCTATGAACAGTAAGTGCTAGGCCTATTTTAGTATAGTGCCACATACCAGGGAAATTCCTGCAGCTAAATTAGTGATTGCGCCTTCAAAACCAGAGTGGTCAAATTATCGATTAGCTGTACTGTAGTCTACTGGAGCACAAGACTGCCACCGTACCATGGATACAGTATCAGTGGTTACATTCTATTGTTCAGAATGTACAATGTTTGTACAAGGTTTGTCATCAACGCTGGGCTATAGTACCATAGACATTCGCTCATTGAAGCATTATCATTTTAAGGCAGTTTTATCTTTAACCACTTAATGGCAAATTTCCGACTCTTCCAGTGTCCAACTTTCCGTTGCCATTATTACACAGGTAAGTAGGACTCATCTTACACAGACCAAATAGAACAGATATTCCAGTGGTTCTTTATTGAAGTAGTTGTACAAGCAAAGAGATGAACGTACCAGGTTTTCCTTATTCTGCATACAAGTTGTAGCTGGCTGTTCTCCCTGGTTTGGTGAGAACTGTGTACTCTCCCTCCCTGTGTCTGGTCTGCCACTCCCTGTCCACCATGCCCATATATACAGTGCATTCAGAAAGTATTCAGACCCATTCACTTTTTCCACATTTTGTTAAGTTACAGCCTTATTCTAAAATGGATTAAATTCATTTTAATCCATAATAAAAAAGTGAAAACAGGTGTTTAGGAATGTTTGCAAAATAATTAAAAATAATTAACTGAAATATCACATTTACATAAGTATTCATACCCTTTCATCAGTGCTTTATTGAGGCACCTTTGGCAGCGATTACAGCCTCAAGTCTTCTTGGGTATGACGCTAGAAGCTTGGCACACCTGTTTTGGGTAATTTCTCCCATTCTTCTCTGCAGAAGCTCTCAAGCTCTGTCAGGTTGAATGAGGAGTGTTGATGCACAGCTATTTTGAGATCCTTCCAGAGATGTTCGATCGGGTTCAAGTCCGGGCTCTGGCTGGGCCACTGAAGGACATTCACAGACTTGTCACAAAGCCACTCCTGCGATGTCTTGTCTGTGTGCTTAGGGTCGTTATCCTGTTGGAAGGCAAACCTCTGCCCCAGTCTGAGGTCCAGAACGCTCTGGTGCAGGGTTTCATCAAGGATCTCTCTGTATTTTGTTCTGTTCATCTTTCCCTCGATCCTGACTAGTCTCCCATTCTTGCCACTGAAAAACATCCCCCCAGCATGATGCTGCCACTACTATGCTTCACCATAGGTATGGTATTGGCCAGGTGATGAGCGGTGCCTGGTTTCCTCCAGACATGATGCTTGGCATTCAGGCCAAAGAGTTCAATCTTGGTTTCATCAGACCAGAGAATCCTGTTTCTCATGGTCTGAGAGTCCTTTAGGTGCCTTTTGGCAAACTCCAAGCGGGCTGTCATGTGCCTTTTACTGAGGAGTGGTTTCCGTCTGGCCACTCTACCGTAAAGGCCTGAAAAGGTGGAGTGTTGCAGATATAGTTATCCTTCTGGGAGGTCCATCTCCACAGAGGAACTCTGAAGCTCTGTCAGAGTGACCATTGGGTTCTTGGTCACCTCCCTGACCAAGGCCCTTCTCCCCGATTGCTCAGTTTGGCTGGGTGGCCAGCTCTCTGAGGAGTCCTGGTGGTTCCAAAGTTCTTCCATTTAAGAACGACGGAGGCCACTGTGCTTTTCGGGACCTGCAATGCTGCAGAAATTGTTTTTTACCCTTCGCCAGATCTGTGTCTCGACACAATCCTGTCTCGGTGGTCTACGGACTATTCCGTCTTCATGGCTTGATTTTTGCTCTGACCTGCACTGTCAACTGGGGGACCTTATACAGACAGGTGTGTGCCTTTCTAAATCATGTCCAATCAATTTAATTTACCACTGGTGAACTCCAATCAAGTTGTAGAAACATCTCAAGGATAATCAATGGAAACAGAATGAACCTAAGCTCAATTTTGAATGTCATAGCAAAGGGTCTGAATACTTATGTAAATGTAATATTTCAGTTATTTATTTTTAATTACTTTGCAAAAATTTCTAAACACCTGTTTTCGCTTCTTCATTCTGGGTTTTTTTTTAAAATCCATTTTAAAATAAGGCTGTAACGAGACATAATGTGGAAAAAGTGAAGAGGTCTGAATATTTTCTGACTGCACTGTATACGCCCCTCTGTGCATCTAATGACCGCCCCCAAGTGTCCAAAATAATACTGCAAGATATATCTAGACAAAATAATATAATTTGCCAACAGTAGCTAGCCTAAATATAAATGGCTCCTACACACCAGCCCCTAATTGTTCTACGTATATAACAAAACAATTACCAATAAACATTAAAAGCAGCTATAAAAACTTACATCTCCTTATCAACCGTTTCCTTTAGTTTGCCAGGATATTTTTCAAAGCTACTCACAACAGTCTGAATCTCCTATCTTTTTCGAGTGAGCTGCAAGAGTGTGTCCTTACTTTAAGAAGCCAAGCTATAGCAGTCTTCATATTCCCCATGATGAAAAATAGGTAACCAGAGAATTTGTGGGGTTCAATGGATTTTTGACAATGACGTTCATTGTGGTGTCTTGTTTGATTTCTAGATCATTAGCAGAGATTGCAGATTCCAAGTGAAGTTTTGGCCATTCTCTGTCTGGCTTACAGAGAAATTCTGGTCCCTTGATCCATCTCTTGCAGCTTAAGAAGCGGTCTGCTGTTCGTCATCTAGAGGCTTCATCTGCAGGAATTTCCTTTGTGTCAATATATCTCCATTGTGATACAATAGTAGACAATAGACAATAGACATTAGGTGCAGGAGTAGGCCATTTGGCCCTTTGAGCCAGCACCCCCAATGAATGTGATCATTCCCAATCAGTACCCCGTTCCTGCCTTCTCCCCATGTCCCCTGACTCCGCTATTTTTAAGAACCCTATATCTAGCTCTCTCTTGAAAGCATCCAGAGAACCTGCCTCCACCTCTGAGGCAGAGAATTCCACAGACTCACCACTCTCTGTGAGAAAAAGTGCCCTCGTCTCCGTTCTAAATGGCTTACTCCTTATTCTTAAACTGTGGCCCCTGGTTCTGGACTCCCCCAACATCGGGAACATGTTTCCTGCCTCTAGTGTGTCCAAGTCCTTAACAATCTTATATGTTTCAATGAGATCACCTCTCATCCTTCTAAACTCCAGAGTGTACAAGTTGCTCCATTCCCTCAGCATATGACAGTCCCGCCATCCCGGGAATTAACCTTGTAAAACTACGCTGCACTCCCTCAATAGCAAGAATGTCCTTCCGCAAATTAGGGGACCACAACTGCACACAATACTCCAGGTGTGGTCTCACTAGGGCTCTGTACAATTGCAGAAGGACCTCTTTGCTCCTATATTCGATTCCCCTTGTTATAAAGGCCAACATGCCATTCGCTTTCTTCACTGCCTGCTGTAACTGCATGCTTACTTTCATAGACTGAAGTACAAGGACCCCCAGATCCCGTTGTACTTCCCTTTTTCCCAACTTGACGCCATTTAGATAGTAATCTGCCTTCCTGTTTTTGCTACGAAAGTGGATAACCTCACATTTATCCACATTAAACTTCATCTGCCATGCACCTGCCCACTCCCCCAACCTGTCCAGGTCACCCTGCATGCTCACAGCATCCTCCTCACAGTTCACACTGCCACCCAGCTTTATGTCATCTGCAAATTTGCTAATGTTACTTTGAATCCCTTCATCCAAATCATTGATGTATATTGTAAATAGCTGTGGTCCCAGCACCAAGCCATGCGGTACCCCACTAGTCACTGCCTGCCATTCTGAAAGGGACCCGTTAATCCCTACTCTTTGTTTCCTGTCTGCCAACCACTTCTGTATCCATGTCAGCACTCTACCCCCAATACCATGTGCCCTAATTTTGCCCACTAATCTCCTATGTGGGACCTTATCAAATGCTTTCTGAAAGTCTAGGTACACTACATCCACTGGCTCTCCCTTGTCCATTTTCCTAGTTACATCTTCAAAAAATTCCAGTAGCATCCCTTATAAAAGAGACCCTGTTTGCTATAAATGTTTGGAAGCGTTTGGTTTTGTTGTTGATGTACTTAAGCATTGTTGTGCTATCAGTCCAGAAGATGGATTTGTCCAGTTGAAGCTGTAATTCCTTTCGCAGCATGTGTCCACTCTGACAGCTAGGACTGCAGCTGTAAGCTCCATTCTGGGAATCGTCATTTGCTTCAATGGTGCCACTCTGGATTTTCCCAATATGAATGCAACATGTACTTCTTTGTTATCATCTTCAAGTCTTAGATATGAAACAGTACCGCAGCCACTTTCGCCGGCGTCTGAAAAGTGGTGCAGCTGTGCATATCTGATTTGATCAAAGTTTGTGGGCTTCATGCACTGGTCCACTTTAAATTCCGCCATCTGGTTGTATTTGTATCTTAATCAGTCAACATTGATGGGCAGAGACTGAACCAGCAAATATCAACAACCTGGCTCTTATTTGCTCCCAGTTTCTCCCACTTTCTTGTAATTAAAATCCCTTCGTGCTAGTGCTACATGTGTGGGTTTGATAAGGTCCCCCACTACATAGTGGGGGGGGGGAGGGATTGGCAAATTGGGAGCATAAAGATGGAGTTAAACGGGAAGTGAGTACAGGAAAAGTTACAAAAGCTCCCGAATTAATGGGAAGGAAAGTTCGAGAAGTGATAAGAGAGTAAGGCCAGGGCCAATAGTGACCGGTGGGAGAGGGGAAGTCAAAGTGTTGTATGTGAATACGCGAAGTATAAGAAATAAAGTGGATGAGCTTGAGGCTCAGTTAGGAATTGGCAAGTATGATGTTGCGGGAATTACAGAGACATGGCTGCAAGAGGACCTGGGCTGGGAACTGAATATTCAAGGGTATACGTCCTATCGAAAAGACAGACAAAGGTGGGCAGAGGGTAGGGGTAGCTCTGTTGGTGAGAAATGAAATTCAGTCCCTTAGGAGGGGTGACATAGAGTCTGGAGATGTAGAGTCAGTATGGATAGAACTGAGGAATTGTCAGGGTAAAAAGACCTTAGTGGGAGTTATCTACAGGCCCCCAAACAGTAGCCTGGATACAGAGTGCAAGTTGAATCAGGAGTTAAAATTGTCATGTAGTAAAAGTAATGCTATGGTTGTGTTATGGGAGATTTCAACATGCAGGTAGACTGGGAAAATCAGGTTGCTACTGGACCCCAAAAAGGGGAATTTGTGGAGTACCTCTGTAATGGATTCTTAGAGCAGCTTGTACTGGAGCCTACCAGGGAGAAGGCAATTCTGGATTTAGTGTTGTGTAATGAACCGGATTTGGTAAGGGAACTCGAGGTTAAGGAGCCATTAAGTAGTGACCATAATATGATAAGTTTTAAACTACAATTTGAGAGGGAGAAGGGTAAATCAGAGGTGTTAGTATTACAGTTGATCAAAGGGGAATATGGAGCTATGAGGGAGGAGCTGGCCAAAGTTGACTGGAAAAATACCTCAGCAGGGATGACAGTGGAACAACAATGGCAGGTATTTCTGGGAATAATACAGAAGGTGCAGGATCAGTTCATTCCAAAGAGGAAGAGAGATTCCAAGGGGAGCAAGGGGCGACCGTGGCTGACAAGGGAAGTCAGGGACAGTATAAAAATAAAAGAGAAGTATAACATAGCAAAGATGAGCATGAAGCCAGAGGATTGGGTAACTTTTAAAGAGCAACAGAAGATAACTAAAAAGGCAATATGGGGAGAAAAGATGAGGTATGAGGGTAAGCTAGCCAAGAATATAAATGAGGATAGTAAAAGCTTCTTTAGGTATGTGAAGAGGAAAAAATTAAGACCAAAGTTGGACCATTGAAGACTGAATAAGGTGAATTTATTATGGGGAACAAGGAAATGGCAGACGAGTTGAACAGGTACTTTGGATCCGTCTTCACTAAGGAGGACACAAGCAATCTTCCCGATGTACTAGCCAGAGGATCTGGGGTGACGGAGGAACTGAAGGAAATGCACATTAGGCAGGAAATGGTGTTGGGTCGACTGATGGGACTGAAGACTGATAAATCCCCAGGGCCTGCTATGGACTGCATCCCAGAGTACTTAAGGAAGTGGCTCTAGAAATCGTGGACACATTGGTGATAATTTTCCAATCATATCTCTCTATCTATATATTAAAACTCTGTGTGTGTGTATGTCAGATTCCATTTTCAGATATTTAGTTTTTGGCCTTCGATTCCTTGGTTGGCCAAAACCACATGCTCAAATTCCGTTTGTTTTCCATTTCGCTAGCGATTTCACTTTTACATTCACTAATCCACTCCTCAATACATTTGGACATTGTTATGTACACATTTTTTAATAAAATCCTCCCCCCCCCCCCCCCACTCATTTAAAAATCTAAACCGGACTCACGAGCTGCTTGACGAGCTGCTTGACGTCACAATGCCACATGCCGACCAATCCAGGCCCACCTGCCTCCAGGCCCCGCCCCCCCACCGCTCTGCATTAAAGACGCAGAGATCGAGAAAGTTCTGCAGAACAAACATTCTACAGCTCCGTTCCGCTGTAGCTTCTTTGTTCTACACATCTCGGGACAGCGACTCATCATGCGCTGAACCTTATCATCACTGTTGGCGCAGCTCGTGAAGCCTTGCGCTCTCATTCCAGCTGTGGGTTTACAGAGTCAGAAGCCGTTTCTCTCTCTCTCTCTTCATTTGGCAGCCCGGCTATCTCCACCCCCCACACCCCTCCGCCTCCCGCACCATGCCAAGTACGCTTGCGCCACGCCTCCGGCAGCTCGACTCCCGCCCGCTGCCCTCCCGCTCCATCCCCCCCCCCCTCCCCTCCCCCCACTTCACCTCTCTCCCCCATCCTCCCCTTCCTCTCCCCTTCACCCCCACTCGCCCTCTCCCCCCCAGACAGAGCAGAACGCCGGCTGTTGCCAGAACCGCAGCCGCAGTTTTTCAGCTTCTGTTAACTGTGCCCGACCGACCTGCTTCAGGGGAGAAATCCCAGCCGCCCGCCCGCCCGCCCGTGTGTGTGTGTGTGACTGTTTGTGGGGCGGGCACGCGCTATCCATTCAAGCAGACACTCTCATCTGTTTGTGGGGGCGGGTGCTTAGTGTGTGTGACGACACACGCTCCTCCCCCCGAACTCCAGAGTCTTCACTGTGTGCCCCTCTCTGCGTGTCCCTCTCTGCGTGCCCCTCTCTGTGTGCCTCGGTGTCCCGTGGTGGTGCTGGCTTGAAGGGCTCTGGCCTACTCCTGCACCTATTGTCTATTGTTCATTGACCACCCTTAAGGTTCCTTTCTTTGAGTGATATACTCCATGGGGTGGGATGAGAACTCTCCATCACTTCGATTCAGCTGGTCCACTGGTACCATTTCAACATAACCAGTGTCTATCATTTTTGTGAGGAAAGATGTATATTCATCATGAAATTTCTTATTCTTCCCAAATCTGCGTTTCAGGCACTGGATGAGCTGCTCTGCAATGCAACGGTTATTTGGCATGCTGACACTTTCCTGTTTGAAAGGTAAGTCTAGACAATAGTGTCCATCTACCATCTTTGCTGAGCGTTTCATAATATCCAAGAACTTTACATCTTCTCTGGACATTTCCTCTGTTCCCTGTTGGTTCTTTCATTGGAGTTGTGTTTGTATTGCTCCTCTAGGTTTACAATATATATTCGATTGACAGCAGCAGCAGCAGGGCAACCATTTTCATCTCTGCTTTCGTTGTCTCTTCTCAGGGGAGCATAGCTGACCCACCCCAGTAGGGTCCTCACGGCGTATGGTCCATCCCTTTGGCTGTTGACCAGCTCCCAAGATTCCAATACCTTTGAAGCATTTGTCCCAATGAGTAGGTCAATGCCAGAGTCTATTTGAGGAATCTTGATATCCTTCAAATAAGGTCATTGTATCGTGTCTTCCTGCATGGGAATGTTTAGCTGAGAAACCGGCATGGCCTTATGTGTGAAAACATCAGATACTTGGATAAAATCGTCTTTGTCCAGACTAGATATTTCCAAACCTGAAATATGATGACTGATCACAGGCTTCACTTGGTTCATGGTACGCAAGAGAATATTGGTCTTTTGTCTCATCAAGCTTTCTGTGCAAAAGGTAGATGAACTTCCATGATCCAAAAATGCGTATGTTTGCAACACTGTATCCCCCTTGTGGCTCTTTACCTGTACTGGTACAATGGAGGAGATGCAGGCTTCTTCACTGGCCCCAATATGCCCACACATATGAGGTGAGGGAACAGCATTACTCACAATTGGCTTCTCATTCTGTTCTGTATGCTCCAGCTTCTTCTCTTTGTTCTTTTGTTCAATGTGAAGTATTTCAGGAGATTTTGGTTGCACACATCACAAGTCAAATGGTTCTTGCAGTCTTTGCTCATGTGTCCTAACTTCAAACATCCAAAGCAGACTCCCTTCTCCTTTGAGAAGTCTATCCTTTGTGCCCCTTCTTGATCTGTGGACAAAGCCCCAATGTGTGATCACTTTTATTACAGAACAAACAAGAACCTTGAGAATTGGTGATAGGTACATTTCCTCTCATTCCACTTGTCAGATTTTCTTGCACTGCTGTCTCTACAGGTATTACAGTTGTTGCAAAATTGCTTCCTCTTGGTCCTGACCTTTCCCTTGCTTTCGCAAAAGTAGAGCTTTTGACAGTTGCAATTGGCCTAGCATCCTGGATGTTTCCGAAAAGTGGATCATGACATTATCTTTACTTGTCTCTCCATGAAGTCTACCAGGTCAGAAAATCTAGCTCGATGTCCATGCTTTTCCTGTAGCTGACATGCCCTATCCCTCCACTTGTCTCTGAGCTTGTAAGGCAGTTTTAGAGGGATAGTCTTCATATTGGAAGCAACATTCATCTCCTCCATATAGGTGAGATGTTCCATTGCATTGCAACAACCTCTATGGAACAGTGAGAACGCTTGGAATGACTTCACATCCTCGGGTCTGATCACTGACCAGGCAAATGCCTTGACCATATATGCAATGGCAATCTTGTGTTCATTACCAAAATGTTTTTTAAGCAGATCTTTTGCTCTTTGATAGCCCTGGGCTGGAGGCAAATATTTGCAGCTGCGGACTAGGTCTTTTGGATGGCCACTTGTGTATTGCTCTATAAATTGCAAGCAATCACTGACATCATTGGTTTTTCTTTCCACTCCTTTCTCAAATGCTGTGATGAAAACTTCATACTGCAAAGGGTCACCATCATAAACAGGAATGTGTCTCGGTGGTAATGTAGAAGAGAGGTTTTGTTGAGCCAGAAGAGCAGTGATGTCATTTTGCCTCTGCATTAGGTTCCAGATATCACCTTGGTTTCCATCATTCAGTACACGGGGATAGTGCTAACATGCCCCTGCACACCCTTTTTCATATGTCTGCACATTAAGCCTTTGAAGAGAGTATTGAGTTAGATGGGTCTTATCATGAGCTTTAACCGATGTTCCATGAGTTGTTTGTTTTGGTCTAACAACCTGTTGCTGGGAGGAAAATTCAGTTCCCATCAACACATTTTGTCTTTGTTCCACTTGATCAGGCAAATATTCATCTGCCTGTGGATTTAATTTAGCTGATGTTTCCCTTTGAGCAGTTCCTTTTCTCATATAAGAGCTCATCCCTTGAGATACTCTAGAGCTGCTTCTTGATCCTTTGGCCTCAAGTACATTAATTCTTGCATTGGTTGCTGCCAGCTCAGTCTCTAGTTCCAGCAGTTCTTTCCCTCTTTTCAGCTGTTCTCTCTTTTCAGTTATTCTTCTTGTGCCTCACACTCATGCTTGGCACTGGCTGCTGCCAGCTCAGTCTCTAGTTTCAGTTGTTCTCTCTTTCTTTTCAATTGTTCTTCCTTTCTTTCCAATTGTTCTTCTTGTGCCTCAAGCTCGTGCTTTTTGCTCATGGCGACAACCCGTTCCAAGAGAGCAGCCTTATCTGCCTGAGCATTAATACGAGCAGAGGCTGTTGAAGATGCACAGGATGCAGAACTAGATTTGTGGCTTAATTTTAGTTTTGAGACATTTGAAACACTGTAATCCGGTCCAATTTATTCTGAGTTTACAACACTCTGTTGTATGGCACTTTCAGCTATGGAGTTAGTTTGCTGTCCAACTTCAGATAACCAGACCTCTACATCTTGTATAAAACCATTAAAAGTTTCCATTCTTTGTTGAAACCACTGATTTTGCTTTTCAAGCTCCTTTTCAGGCAGTGGTACCTTCACCAATGACTCGTGGTTTTTGCTGACTTCATCACAGAGCTTGATTAATTGAACCAGGTAAGATTGCACTTAATTTGCCTTTTCCTCTAATTTCATGAGCTCTTTCAGCTTTTCAATTAACTTGTAAACTTGTTTACATATCGAGTTTCTTGTCTTCTGACACTTTTCCCTGAACAATTCCAAGCCTTTGTCAGTGCGTTTGGTAACTCTTCTATCCTTTTCAGAATCCTGTCCAACATCGCCATCTTGTGACTGAGCTTTAGCTTTGACCACAGGCATACATGTCCACTATCCCTTGAAGACTCGTTGACGTAAAAGCCGTATGCCTGCGGCTTGATAGGGGGCGCCGTCCAGTTGGGTATGGCTGCCCTGCCTGCAGCTGTCCATCCTTTCACTCCTTTTTTTTATTTTTAGTATGTTAAAAAGTATTTTGTTTGGAGGTCTATTCTTTTTATGTGTGGGGGGGGGGGGCGAAACTGTATTTCTCAGTCCCTACCTGGTCGGAGAGGCTGCTTTCCTCCGAGCAGCAACTTCGACCCGTCCTCGCGGCCTACCATCGGGGTCTGGAGCGGCGTTTCCTGAGGAGACCGGCCAGAACCACGGCTTCGGGGCGGCACAGCGCTGGAGCGTTATCGTGGAGCAGAGCAGGCGATGCCTTGCCCGGGTCGCCACGCTGGAGCTCCGGTGCGCTGAGTTCACCGATGAACACCGCGGAGCTGCGGGACTGTGGTGCGGCCAGCCGCGGGCGGCGGCGCTGACCTTAAACATCGCGGAGCCTGGGATCTTTCGCCGAGATCGCCAGTGGTGGAGCTCCGTCCAGCGCGGCCTGTTGGCTTCGGAAGCCGTGGTCTCTGGTAAGGATGCGGCCGTTCCAGGCATCCCAAGCCGCTGGGAGGGTTCTCCCGACGCTGGAGCACCATCACCCAGCGAGAAGAGCCTGAAACATCGGGCCTCGTAGCGGCGACTGCAGAGGCCTCAATAGGCCCGACTATGGGTGGGCAAGGGGATGGGGACTGGACTTTGTGCCTTCCTTCACAAATTATAAACCATTTCTTTATAATGTCATGTTGTATTCTTATTAATGTGCTGCAATGGCAGCTTCAATTTCACTACACCAAATGTGTATGTGACAATAAATGAACCTTATATGAACCGTATGGTATTTCAAACAACTGATATCGCTCTGATTCTCAAGGTCACTTCTCAATTCTCCATTTTAGTCGCCGTTTACCAATACAGTTTATCATATACAGTGGCTTGCAAAAGTATTCATACCCCTTGAACATTTCCACATTTTGTCACGTTACAACCACAAACGTAAATGTATTTTATTGGGATTTTATGTGATAGACCAACACAAAGTGGTGCATAATTGTGAAGTGGAAGCAAAATGATACATGGTTTTCAATTTTGTTCACAAATAAAAAACTGAAAAGTGTGGTGTGCAAAAGTGTTCAGCCCCCTTTACTCTGATACCCCTAAATAAAATCCAGTGCAACCAATTGCCTTCAGAAGTCACCTAATTAGTAAATAGAGTCCACTTGTGTGTAATCTAATCTCAGTATAAATACAGCTGTTCTGTGAAGGCCTCAGAGGTTTGTTAGAGAACATTAGTGAACAAACAGCATCACGAAGCCCAAGGAACACACCAGACAGGTCAGGGATAAAGTTGTGGAGAAGTTTAAAGCAGGGTTAGGTTATAAAAAAAAATCCCAAGCTTTGAACATCTCACGGAGCACTGTTCAATCCATCATCCGAAAATGGAAAGAGTATGGCACAACTGCAAACCTACCAAGACATGGCCGTCCACCTAAACTGACAGGCCGGGCAAGGAGAGCATTGATCAGAGAAGCAGCCAAGAGGCCCATGGTAACTCTGGAGGAGCTGCAGAGATCCACAGCTCAGGTGGGAGAATTTGTCCACAGGACAACTATTAGTCGTGCACTCCACAAATCGGGCCTTTATGGAAGAGTGGCAAGAAGAAAGCCATTGCTGAAAAAAAGCCATAAGAAGTCCCGTTTGCAGTTTGCCACAAGCCATGTGGGGGACACAGCAAACATGTGGAGGAAGGTGCTCTGGTCAGATGAGACCAAAATTGAAGTTTTTGGCCTAAATGCAAAACGCTATGTGTGGCGGAAAACTAACACTGCACATCACTCTGAACACACCATACCCACTGTGAAACATGATGGTGGCAGCATCATGCTGTGGGGATGCTTTTCTTCAGCAGGGACAGGGAAGCTGGTCAGAGTTGATGGGAAGATGGATGGAGCCAAATACAGGGCAATCTTGGAAGAAAACCTGTTAGAGTCTGCAAAAGACTTGAAACTGGGGCGGAGGTTCACCTTCCAGCAGGACAACGACCATAAACATACAGCCAGAGCTACAATGGAATGGTTTAGATCAAAGCATATTCATGTGTTAGAATGGCCCAGTCAAAGTCCAGACCTAAATCCAATTGAGAATCTCTGGCAAGACTTGAAAATTGCTGTTCACAGACGCTCTCCATCCAAACTGACTGAGCTTGAGCTATTTTGCAAAGAAGAATGGGCAAAAATTTCAGTCTCTAGTTGTGCAAAGCTGGTAGAGACATACCCCAAAAGACTTGCAGCTGTAATTGCAGCGAAAGGTGGTTCTACAAAGTATTGACTCAGGGGGGCTGAATACTTTTGCACGCCACACTTTTCAGTTTTTCGTTTGTAAATAAAAATGAAAACCATGTATCATTTTCCTTCCACTTCACAATTATGCACCACTTTGTGTTGGTCTATCACATAAAACCCCAATAAAGTACATTTACGTTTGTGGTTGTAACGTGACAAAATGTGGAAAAGTTCAAGGGGTATGAATACTTTTGCAAGCCACTGTATAGCTTTTCCAATAAAGTTTAATGCTGTACGTACTCACTCTCCCTGCGCGTTGGATTTCGAGGTTTCCAATCTCCGTTAGTCAGATTAGTGCAGGTGGCGACCTTGTCCAGTTGATCGGGAATAGCGGCGTCAGGCTTGTGAAATAAAATAATCCGTGTTCCCAGATTTTCACAAGCTCCAGTTTCATTCATAGAACGAGTTCTCACTTAAATGTAATGGCAAATTTCCGACTCTTCCAGTGCCCAACTTTCCGTTGCCATTACTACACAGGTAAGTAGGAGTGATCTTATGCAGACCAAATAGAACAGCTTTTCCAGTCGTTATTTCCATTGGTTCTTTATTGAAGTAGTTGTACAAACAAAGAAATTACCGTACCAGGTTTTCCTTATTCTGCATACAAGTTGTAGCTAGCTGTTCTCCCCAGTCTGGTGAGACCTGTATGCTCCCCCTCTCTGTGCCTGGTCTGCCACTCCCTGTCCACTATACCCATATATGTATATGCCCCTCTGTGTATCTAATGACCACCCCCAAGTGTCCAAAATAATACTGCAAGATATATCTAGACAAAATAATATAATATGCCAACAGTAGATAGCCTAAACATAAATGGCTCCTACAGTACCTGTACTAGTGCCCTCAGGACGTCAGTGGTGCATAAATGGGTAATGGCCATAGATTTCTGGGATTCTCTGTAATATCCACTCTTGTCCCATAGACAGAGCTTGGATGCGGCCTATAATTTTGCTTAATTGGAGCACTTAAGTATAGAGGGACCTTGGAATGCAAGTCCATCACTCCCTGAAAGTAGCAACACAAGTGAATAGAATGATAAAGAAGGCATATAGCATGCTTGCCTCTATTGGTCAGGGCATCTATCTAAAACTCTGATCTTGTCATCTTCTGGTATGCGCAGCTTTTCTATTTGCGGAAAAACGGTACGTGATAGCGCTACACTTTTTCGCCAGTTCACTCACTGTTCTTCTGTGCAGCGAGTGCACCAAGTTTTATTCAGATTGGTGACATAATGTAAAGGTTAGCGAGAAAACGCGTGTGCGCAGATCGATCTCCTCTACTACCAGTCATCGCCGCGCGGATTGGTCCCTTTTCCTGTCGCTCCGTGGGATGGTCCGCCCCTTCCTGCGCCATCGCGCCCTTACTGGAGATGAGGATAGCCTGCGGAGGTCTCCAAACGGACACAATCTTCGGAGAGACCGGAAGCGGCGCGAAGTCAGCGATATCGGAGGTGTCAGAGATGCCGAAGGTGTCGGAGATGTCGGCAAACGGAAAGCGGAGACTCTGATCCCGGCGGAGAACGACCAGCAACCAGCGCCCACTGTGAGTCCCCATCGCACTGCCAGCTCCAGCCCCTTGCCCTCTTCAAGATGGCGGATGTGCAGGAGTGGGCGCCATCTGTGTATGGCAGCCTGCCCGCAGTCCGTCTCTTCACCTTTTTTAAATTTTAAGTCCTGTCCAAAATGTTAGTGGAGGTCTTTTATGTGGTGGGTGGGGGTGGGGAAGGGGGAAACTTTATTTCTTAGTCCCCTACCTGGTCAGAGAAGCAGCATCCTTCCGAGCTGCTTCTTCGCCTCGTCCTCGCGGCCTACCATCGAGAATGGAGCGGCGTTTCCTGTCGGGACCGGACGGGATTACAGCTTCGGCGGCGGTGGCGCAGCGCTGGGATACCAACACGGAATGGGCGATGCCTTACCGGGTCACCGTGCGGTAAGCTCCGGAGCGCTGTGGCCGCCGTCTCCCAACATCGCGGAGCTGTGGCTGTGGGCGTCCGGCCGTGGGCGGCACTGGATTTGGAGCGCCGCGGAGCCTGGGATCGAGTTCGCCGGGGTTGGAGCTCCAACCGGCGCGGCCTGAGGACTACGAGTGCCCCGGTCTCCGGGGAGGAGGCAGCCGCTCCAGACTTTCCAAGCCGCTGAGGAATGTTTCACCCGACGCCGGTTTTCCATCTTCACGGCAAGAGGGCGCTGAAAATTATCGGACTGGCTGAAAGGCCACAAATGGGCCCCGACCTCGGGTGTTTCACAGAGGAAGGAAGAGGACTTTCCCCACAGTGGAAATTTTTGATTCTGGTGTGGGGGGACGTTTGTATTGAACTCTATAATGTGTTGTGTCCATTTTCTTTGTTTCTTTTAACCTTTTTCTATGGTTTGTATGGAAACATTATTTAATTTATGTAAAGCACTTTGGTGTCAATGCGAGTTGACTTAAAATGTGCTATATAAATAAAACTTACTTACTTACTTACTGGTCCCCCTCAATGGCTGCTGCCCCCCTCCCCCGTGATACACTCCTCTCCCCATGGCTCTTCACCGTCTTTTCTCCGAGCTCTCTCCCCCCTCCCGCCCCCGCCTACATACCCCTCTCCCCCCACAACCCCCCTGCCCACACCCCCCCACCCCTGCCAACGCACACCCCTCCCCTACACACACCCCCTCCCCTCCCACATCCCTCCTCCCCCTCCCACCCATACACCCCTCCCACCCACACACACCCCTCACCTCCCACCCACACACTTCCCCCTCCCCCCCCCAACCCCCCCCCCCCCTTCCACACTTGAAGAGGAGGAGGGGGGAGTGCTGGTTGATGAGGGGAAATGAGCTGCGCCTGCACAGTTAGGGGCTATGGGCGAGTGGTGGAATATTGCATTGGGGGAACAGGTTGCGGTGGGGGAACGGGTGAGTGGTGTAATATTGCGTTGGGGAATGGGTTGCGTTGGGGGACCAGTCCTCCCATGTGACTGGGACTCAACGGGTCCCACTTAGTCAAGTTATGTATAAAGGTTGGAAGTCATGTTGCACCTGTTAAAACTGATTATACCATATTTGTAGTAGTGTGTGCAGTTCCTGTTGTCACGCTATAAGAAAGGTATGGAGGCTTTGATGAGTGTGCAGAACCACCAGGGTGTTATAAGAAACTATATGGAAAGGATGGACAAACTTGGATGGCTTTCTCTGTATCATCAGAGACTGATGGGTGATTTGATAAAAGTATATAAAATTATGAGCGATAGTCATTATTTTATCAGGGTGGAAATGTCAAATAATAGAAGGCATATATTTAAGGTAAGAAGGGGAAAGTTTAAAGGAGAATTACAAGATAAGTTTTTTTATAGTGAAACAGGTAGGTGCCTGGAAAACACAGCCAAGGGAGTGGTAGTAGATAAGACAGCAATGTTTAAAATACATTTTCACAGACAAATGAATAGGCAGAGAATAGAGGGATATGCAGGCAGATGGAATTAGTTAGAATGACATCTGTTATGATGGGCTAAATGCCTGTTCAATGTTCTAATATGCGCTTTTACCTCCTCCCTTTTTTCGATTTAGGCCCCACTTTGTAGATTTTTTAACCTGCACTTGATTCAATTTATTGTACCATCTATCCTGCTCAAAATGCAATTTCTTCTTAACTATACTGTCATTACTAAGACACCAATCAGAAAAGGCACCAGATATTTGTGAAATGGTTCAGTTCAATCTGAAGTGAGACTCCAGTCTTTCCTTCAGTATTAGGAAATTCTGAGCAAAAGTCACTCCTGCTTTAGTTGCCCTTTGAACTCTTATTCTTCAGCTTACCACTGTTCCAACAAAGCTTAGCATAAATTTGAGGAACAAATCTGAGAAGGAAGATAAACAAACATAACAAAAATACTTAAAACAAATCTCCAAACATTCAAATGCACAAAATTTCAAATTGGACAAAATGCACAAAACAGAAACAGAATTCAGTTGGTCTTTAAAGTTTAAATTGCCATCTCTGAGGGACTGTATTTGTTTTTGAGACATACCCATAACCTCCTTTGCCAGAAATTGCCTGATAATTGGTATAAACAGATAACAAATGAGGAGGATGTAAAGTTTTTTAAAGAAAGACATAAAGGACTATCGATGAATAGCAACAAGAAAGTGCCATTAAGAAAAAGCATGGATGGACACAAAATGCTGGAGTAACTCAGCAGGACAAGCAGCAACTCTGGAGAGAAGGAATGGGTGACCCATTCCTTCTCGCTATAGATGCTGCCTGTCCCGCTGAGTTTCTCCAGGATTTTGTGTTTATCTTCGGTTTAAAACAGCATCTGCAGTTGCTTCCTACACATTAAGAAAAATCACAGTGGGGAGTAGGTACAGCTACAAGGTTGTTCTCCAGGATTTTCAACCTTGTCAAGAGGCCAATATAAAAGCATTGTGAGCCAAATAGGCCAATGGCTCAAATAAAAAATAAAAAAATCCCCATTTATAGGAAGAAACTAAAAGGGACTGGATGCAGTGTGGCTTTGCCAGGTTGTTATCTGCTTTCAAATTATGAGGACCAGAAATGTATAACCTTAGTTTGTATGCTCTTGAGAATAAGAGATTTCATGAGTTAATTGACATGTATAAAATGTTGAAAGGTTTCACAGAGCGCTTGATTTAGATTGACGAGTCACAATTAAGTGGCATCTGGCCTGTTGCTGACCAGTGTCTAGCTGCTTGAATCACCTGGATCAAATTTGGAGGGCTGAACAAGCTGACACACTACAGCAAAGAGGCTTGCAGCAAGGCATAGGAAGGCTTCAGGAGCAAGTAGGCCTCAGAGCTTTAATCAGGTTCAAAGTTGAAGGAATTTTTAAAATGTTCATGATGCTCACATTAAAACATAGAAATAATTAAAAGCATTAAAGTAAACGAGGTAATGAATAAATAACTTACCTTGCTCTTTTCCTTCTAATCTATAGATAAAATTCCCCAAGACTTTGATCTTGTATTTAGTGTAAAAATGGTCTTTGTTAAAATCTGACAATGTGCACTTTAACTACATGTGATTTTTTTCTATTACAAATCTCAAATTGTGGAGTACAGAGGCAAATAAATAAATGATGGGCCTTTGTCCCAAACATTATGGAGGGCCCTGTCGATGGATTGGCTTGCTCATCAGATCTGGCTGAAATCAATCAGAGCCTGGGAACCTGGGAGTGTTGGGCTGGGAGAGAATTATGAAATTGGTTCGTTTATCCTGCTGCTGCATTTGGAGGATTTTGCAAATATAGAGATGTTGGTATTTCTGCAGTGCTTTGGGGGGTATCTGATGCAAGCAGTCCAAGTCTCTACTAGATATCTAGATTATTGAACAGGCTTTTCCTCAGATGGTAAATCTATGCTGGTACACTGAACATGATCTCTCATATCCTAAGATACAGACAATTATTCACATTCTCTAGGGTCTTATTGTGATGCTCAGTTGGAACCAACCGCTATAGGATCTTTGGTTGGAACATGTTGGTAGATGATCTTTAGCTTGCAAAGGTGTATGGTCAGCCCTGTTCCCTTTGTGCTTCAAGGAATGAGTTGTTAACACCTTGAACTCAGCCTCTCAATGTATTTCTGTGAGCATTGTCTGTAAGCTGCCTCTTTATAACCAAGGTTGGAGTGACTTGTTTCTGAAGTGGAGGTAATGGAGATTGAATGGAGATTCTCCATCCCACTCCCACATTGACCCCTCCCTTTATGTGTGAAAAACAAAGTGCTAGAGGAACTCGAGGCAGCATTGTGCAGAGAGATGGACAAACTACAGACAAACGTCTGAAGAAGGGTTTCGGCCCGAAACGTCGCCTATTTCCTTCGCTCCATAGATGCTGCTGCACCCGCTGAGTTTCCCCAGCAATTGTGTGTACCACCGATGGACAAACTATGTTTAGGGCCAGACTCTTCTTCAAAAATCAGTCTGAAGAATGGTCCCAACCCGAGACGTCGGCTGTCCATTTCCCTGCATAGATTGTGCCTGTCCAGCTGATTTCCTCCTGTCCTTTGCTTTTTGCTCAAGATTCCAGCATCCGCAGTCGCGCATATGACAGCTCACTGAACTACAATGAATTCAACAATTTCAGATAACAAATCTTTCTGGTTTGTAGCGAAACAAATTATTTTTTACCAGCCCAAGTTCTCCAATTAGTTTGGGGGGTGGGGGGGGAGGTGAATGAATGCACAGGATTGTGTGTTCTTCAGCATAAGATTCTACCAAAGAGGGAGGATCCTGTCACAGAAGAGAGATCCTGCCATGGCAGAGGGGATCCTGCCACCGAAGGGGGGGGGGGGGGGGGGGAGAGGATCCTGTCAGAGGGGATCCTGCCACCGAAGGGGGGGGGGGGGGGGAGAGGATCCTGTCAGAGGGGATCCTGCCACAGAAGGGGGGGGGGGTCCTGCCACAGCAGAAGGATCCTGCCGTAAGGATGGGGATATTGTCATAGAGTGAATTATATCACATATCAGAGTACTGAGGTCCTGGGGAAGAGGACCGGTCGCAATGCTGAGGTGTTTGAGAGCAGGTACCTCACCGATACTCCGCCGTCTCCATGCAGCGTGAGGCAACACTCTCGCGAGACGACGTCCGTTGCTTGCCTTGTGGCTGCAGCGCGCTCGAGGGAAGCCGCAGCAGCCGATTGGCCGAGAGCTGCATCACGTGGCCGGACCGGCTTCCCGACGACCTTTGCGCCGCGTGGAGATAACGAGAGACGAAGGGACGAGGGGCAGAGTGTGGCAGCGACGGCGGGGGCAGTGGACGTGGTGAAACCTTCCCGGAACAGCGCGCTCGGCCTTGTATTTCCCTTAGATATATAGCTCTCTCTCTCTTTTGTGTATAAATATACTCTTCACTTCAGCGTCGGCGGAGCACAAAAAACGAGAAGCGAACAGGAAATCCTCAGAGGAAATTTCCCCCCTAATCACCCTTTTTATTACCTTATCCCGAAGGAGGAGAGAGAAAAATATATAAAATAACGTCGTTTTTTTCCTAGTCAGAATTTTCTCACTTTTTTTTAGTTATGAGTCATGTGGCCATCGGAAATGTACTGGATCTAGATCAGCAGGTGAGTCAGCGGCAACTTGACTTGGTGACTCTTTCCTCGGCGGCGTGATGTTGAATGCTTTTTGTGTGTTTAGTTGAGGGAGGGGGCAGCCTGTGGGTTCCTTCCCACTTCTCTTGTCTTTTTTACTCTCCTTCCCCTCCAAGGCCGGTTGCGGGAAGTCCGCCGACAATGGCGACTTTTGTGAGTCTCGGAGCCGCCCCGCGCTGCGACTGGGAGGAGTTCGTTTTTTATGTATTAAAGAGTTTAAAAATACAAAATGGGACTCTTGTCCCTTTCCGCTTAATTTTGAGGACATTTCTCATTTATCTCCCCTTCCCCCTCCCCATCCCCCTTTTGGAGTTACGAAATGCGGTGGAAAAATTGCCGGGCCTTTGTCTTCTTCGGCCTCGTCTCGGCCGCGATGATGGGGATTGTTAATTTTCTCGGAAACCCGTCACTACTTTTACTTTTAAATCCACTTGAATTGTAACATCGGTGGAGTCTCACTTCGGGTTTTTGACCAAAATTTCGTAAAGCGAAGGGGTGGGAATTGACGGGTTTCCATTGTATGCTGGGGGAAATTAACATTAAATCCTGTAATGGCGGCCTTTCTGGTGAGCTGCCAACTATTCCCTCCACCGGCTACAGTAGCAGATTAAATATTTCCACGTGAGCACTTGTTTTAAAACCCGTCATTTAAAGCTCTTGACGCAGCCCATTGTATTCCCTGAAAACTACCTTCATTCCCAAATCTACACAAAATTGGTATTTTCAGGATGGATAAGCAAAAGGATGAACTCCTAGATTGATCAAACGATCTCATTAAATTTCTAATTACAAAGCCAACTTTAACTTCCCAGCGCATTCTTTTGTTTTCGAAATATAGAATAGCATTTTTCAGTTTTAAGGTTTGACTTCTGTTTTCATTTTTTTTCCTGTTGTGGTTATTTAACACGATTACATAACTTTATCGTATTACTCTCACCAGAAAGCCTGGCCTACTTTTTTTTTTGAACTGATCATTGTCACAGTGGCTTGGTGTTATAACTTGGTTGATCGTTTCAAATTTAATAAATGTACCGGTTAGACCTTTGAATAACCAGTAATATTTACGACTTTAAAAAAATCGTTTTATTGTCAAGCATTTAAATTCAAAAGAACGGCATGTTTCAAACCAATTTTAGCTGAATCGATTGCTGTTTTCCTGTTTACTGTAAGTCCGTGCGCTAGGAAACTGCGCCATCATTGTGTCTGGCGCAGCATGTTATTAGCTGAAGCAATCCCTGCGGCCAAATCAAGGACCCCCTCCCAAAGTTCGGTTCCAGATAGGATTGCATAGCTATTTTCAATGTTGAGAAGGTAGCGTTAAAAAAAAAATACAGTAGATGAAATGGATCGCTTGGCAGGAGGTGGAGGTAAAGTAAAACATTAAAATGGAGTAGTGTGTGATTAATTTCTGACGAAATCGTAGCGTATACGTCCCGGAGACTGACGGGCGGGGAAGGACCGTCACAAAGGTTTAAGTTTCCTGTAAACGTAACGAACGTGCGATGCCATTTTTTTTTCGTGACGCTTTGCGGTAAATTTCATGGAACCAGAGCCCCACGATGTAGGAAACATGGCTTAACGACCCTTTGCATTGAGGGCTTTGAGTGCAGTTGTACGTCATTCATGAAATGCCCTCATCGCCAAATTCTATCCTAACCTGATAAGGATCCCTACCGGAGGATTCTGCAATTTGTTATGCTGCTGGTTGTTACATTAGTCGTGGGCTGGTTTTGTTGCAGTTGGTCGTCGGCTTTTCAGGCTTTCTTTGCAACTAAACGGAATGAGAGATCATGACATCCAAAATCTTTTTAGCAGTTTTCAAATTTCAACCATGAATCCAGAAAGTGAGCGCTTTACTTTAATCTTTTGCATCCTTTAAAATGTCCTATTACATTTTGGAACAAAAAAAAGACTACAATTGTCAAAATTATTTCCATTGCGTTTGGATGTGTCTGTTCATGACATCCAAAATCGTCAAGGGCACCTGGTTGAAATCCCTAAATTGGAGTTCATTGTTGTACATGACAAGAAACTTAGATGCTTGGTAATTGGCAAAATGCCCGTTTAAATGTTTAAAAAAAGACATTTGGGACAATAGCATGGAAATCAGAAATCACTCCATTGCTTATTCTGGAGCCAAATGTAACCTAATTGAAGTAAGTGTTTTTTGTTAACCTGTGAGGGAAAATCTATTTCCAGAAGCTGTTTTGGCAGCTTTTTACACGTCAGTCAAAAGTTGTTTACAAATGAGCTGAGTGGAGGATGCTTTAAAGAAACACGATCTGGGCAAAATTAGAACGTCATGGTGGGACTGATGGGATCGGAGTAACCTGTGGTGGAGTTCCTAGCTAAATTGCTCCCTGACTATTAAAGAATTTGGGTCAAACCATCTTCAACTGTGGAGCTTCAACTTTTGTTTCCCCTTTACTCAATCCTGTCAGTTAAGTGTTCAGGGGAATCTCATTTTAACCACCACCATAAGTGAAAAGTGCTTATTTGTAGCATGGACGTTGAATAAACATTTCACCACAAAGAATGGTTATTGCACTAAAGTGCAAAATCTAGTGCCTCAACGTTTATAAAAAAGAAAAAAAAAAGACCAAAATAATATATGAATGGTTGGGGAAATAACCGTGTAGTTATTATGGGGGTGAACAATGCTCAACTGATACCAGAAGACATGGTTTCTTTTTATTCTGTGCTGCTAATCAAAATACCAGTTAAGCTATGAATTAAGAAGCTATTGTCCAAGAAATCTAGAACAATTTAATCGAGAGAGCAACTTTTTTATTTAGTTTACGTATTAAAAAATGTTTTATTGCTTATTTGATGCCTGCAGAAGGTGACTGGCATTTTGAAGGGGTAATGTGCCTCTACTTAAGGGGGGAAAACCTGATCTGAGCAGGCAGCATCTCCAGCGAGAAGTGGGTGACATTTTGGGTTGAGACCCTTCTCTGACATCTGGAAATATCTAAATATATTGAAGAAGTCTGGTGAATGCAAAGCAGGGTAGAGTGGATGCAGTGAGGATATTTTCTCTTGTGGGAGAGTTTGGGGCCAGAAGTCATAGCCCCAGAATAAAAGGATGTTCCTATAGGACGATGAGGGATTTCAGAAGCTGGTGAATCTGGAATTCATTGCCACAGAAGGCTGTAGAGGCCAAGTCAATGGATAATTTTAAAGCGGAGATGAGTGGATTCTTGAATAGTGTGGGTGTTGGGGGTTATGGGGAGATGGCAGAAGAATGAGGTTGAGAGGGAAAATAGATCAGCCATGATTGAATGGTGTAGTAGACTTGATAGGCTGAATGACCCAATTCTGCTCTTGTCACGTATGATCATGAATTTTGATAAGTTTTGGATTGGGTGTGAGGCAGATGAAGAAATGACTATAGGGTGTGCTTTGGGAGATGTGATAGAACAAATCTTCTCAACCAGTGCAGGTCAAAGAAGGGAGAAAAGTACTTGAATATAAATGGCTATGTTATTGAGACGAATAATTGTAGGCCAGAGCAATGTTAGTCTTTGATTTGCTAGATGCCGTGTTAGTGGACAAATGTGAAAAGTAATATTAGCTTTTCATGAAGGTCACACATAGCAAAGTAGAGCATGTGGCTTAGATTACAGAAACACTTGTGTGCAGAGAAGTTACTTGAGAGCAATTAAGGAAAAGAGTTGGATTTAAACCTACATAATTGTGAATAGTTCATCCTTCCCAAGGAATTGTACTGTGCTTTTTTAAATCGTGGGAATGAGTGAAACGTTTGTGTTCATGGCCGTGCCTTGAAGTTGGTGTGAAATGCTGCTTAAAATGGCAGACGGTAATTTGTTTTATCTATTCAATGATACATTTGGAATACAAAAACGTCTTGTATTGAAATTTTTGAAGGAGGACCCCTGGAGGCTCTTTGCAAGCATTGCACTGGTTTACAGATGTTGATTGCAGAATTTCAGTTAAGGGCCTGTCCCACTAACGCGACTTTTCAGCGACTGTCTTCGACCTTCAAGGTCGAGGACACTCGCCTGTAAAACCTCGAGCTGGATCGATCATTAGCGATGAAACCGCGAGCTGGATCGAGTCAACAAACAAACACATCACAAAGGCAGGTCCAGGGAAAGCGGGGGAGCAGTGTTTGAAATTCACACCCGCGATGAACAGGAAGGTAAAAAACGGCTGCAACAGTGTGCGGTAAGTCCTTTAGAGAGTGTGGGGGGGGGGGGGGGGGGGGCGAAGAAGTGGAGACATTTTTAAGAACTTTTAATAAAGTTCAGCAGGCATTTAACATTACTGATTGGTTTTCCTTAGTTCTGAAAACTCCAATGAGCCAATTAAAATGCCCGGTCAGCAAAGAAGATTGCCTATGGCTACCTCGACTGCCTAGCGACCCCACTCCACTGCGCTACGAGTTCAAAAGAACCATGCAGGCCAATTTTTACTCTGGAAAATTTTCCAGCATGCTGAAAAATTTTCCTCCCCCAAACTAAGGCCGTGGGTATGCAGGAACTTCCCTCTAGCAGAACAAGAGTTCCAGGGACCTCCTAGGACCATGTGTCGACTGTGCTGCGAGTTTGAGTCGAGCGCAGACTCTTCTAAACTTGCAAATTAGGGCGCAGCAATGGGACAGGCCCTTTAAGCATTTTACAATTTTAGTTCTGAGAGAAAACATGGAAACGGGCCCTTAAACATATCAGGTCCACACTGCCCGTCGATCACTCAGTCTGAAGAAGGGTTTCGGCCCGAAACGTCGCCTATTTCCTTCGCTCCATAGATGCTGCTGCACCCGCTGAGTTTCCCCAGCAATTTTGTGTACCTTCGATATTCCAGCATCTGCAGTTCCCTTTTGAACACTCATTACCACTAGTTCTGTTTTCCTACACCATCGGGCGCTAATAATTAATGCAGAGCAGCTCTTCCTAACTAAATATAGTAGAAGGCAATTTGGCCTATAGAATCTTTGCTGGCTTTTGGGGAGAAGCCTTATCAATTCCATCTTGTCTTCCATGGGTCCCTGCAAATATTTATGAAATACCTGCCTTTAATTACTAAAAACACTACTGGTGGAACTTGCAGTTACTTAGAAATTGTCCAAACTCTCCATGGCAACCAAATTCCTGGGGCAGCCGCACTAAATGGTGTGCCACCATGTTGCCCTTTCAGGAGTTCAATCTTGTATATCTCATATAACTATAAATTTCAATTCCTGTAGTCTTGTTCTGTATAATTGATGCTGACTTTAATTTCCCACTCGGCATATTATATGCCAGAATATTATAGCAATTTAAATCATGGATGATAATGTAAGTTGCTGGCATTTCTACTGTAAGCTTATTAATATACATTTTATTTATTTCAGCTTGCTGGCCTAGACCTGACATCGTCTTCAGGTGATGCTCAAAGTGCTGGAGGGGCTGGTAGTAAGTAGCAGCTATTTTGCCACAGCAGTGATCTAGAGATCAGGACTGCATAACATATCTATTATACCAGTGTGCCAAAATGGTTGTGCTTAATTTTTCTTAGGAATATTCTTGGGTATTTTGGATTCTGAACTGATTTATCCAAAGACAGGGTTGTGGTGGAAGGGTGTTCTGGCTGGATATCAAAGGGAGGTAAAGGAATAGAGCCAGTAATAGTGTAATGAAAAGTATATGGAAATTTATTCTGTAATATAATACATTGTGCCTATCTTAACATTAAAGACAGCTGGTGGTAATAGAGGTTCAGCATGATACAAAATGATCCATTGGTTGTAATCTTCACGCTATAGCACTCGTGTTTAAACATTTTCATGGGGGGTGGGGTGTAAGGGGCTAGTGAACTTCAGGCACTATTTTTTTTCCCTGCTGGCTTTTCACACATGTTTTTAATAGCTGCAAGTGTTTTTTACAAAAACAATTAAGGCTCTGTTACCTTGTTCAGTCTTTGCACAAACGTCAGAAGCAAGTGCTGATTAATGTCATCTAATTACTGCGGAGTGGTGATGTGAGGCTGCTTTTTTCAAGATGTTAATTCTTTCAATTTTTAAAGTAACGTGGTTCTTTAGTTCGTCATCCAAAAAAATATGGTGCATAGTCCACAGTGGCTTTGGTATTTTGGATTCTGAACTGAATCTAAAGGCAGAGGGTTGTGGTGGAAGGGTGTTCTGGCTGGACATCGGCACCATTGGTATTCCTCCAGGATCAGTGCTAGGACATAATTGGACAAAAATGTAGAGTTTTGATGTCTTTGTTAGGCTGTTTTTGGACTATATTCAGTCTGGGTGCCTAAGGCAGGTATAGCAGCATGCTGCTTGGATGAGGGGGTATGGGCTGTAATGGGAGTTTGGGCAAAGTTGGTCTGTTTTCTGTGGTGTGTTTAAGGCTCACGGGAGTCCTGGTAGAAGTTTATAAAATTGAATGGTATAGATAGGATAAATGGTCAGAACCTTTTTAAGAAGTTGAGTTTGCTAATGTGGGCTTAAAGGCCTGTTCCGGTGCTGTTTTATGCATAGTGCAGCTGTCTTATTTGCCCATCAGGATCATAACCATTATCATTGTAAATTTGGCATTACATTTGCAAATCGAAGATGTGTTCTACCTAGCTTAATATGACCCACCAGGTTCTGGTTGGAAAGCATGTTTAAAGTTGTTTTCGTCCAAAAAATATTCATTATTATTGGACGAGGAGGCGAGGGGGGCTAGGCAGCAGCAAATTAGATTTCTGATGTAGCCTACAAACTTTAGTGCCCTTTTTTCCCCAGTATCATTGGTGTTCATTTTTAAGCAATCAAAAGTGGCTCTGGTTTCTAGCAGGGTGTGCTAATGGATTAGTGATTAACTACAATAATTAGAAGTAATCTGTTGACAAGAATTAAATCCTGACAATGGCAGTTGTAGAATTGTTAAAATGTGGCCGTTAAAAGCTATTTGGAGTAATTCTGACCGTGGAAGTAGTCATTTTAAAAGACTCAGGTTTTTCAGGGACATTTGTTTCAATAACCAGCTGTCATCAAACCCATATTTGCCTTCCGGCAACTAGTAATCCTATTTAAAATCTGTTTTAGGACCCTGCACATGCTTGACATTAACCAACTGCTACCTTGACATTGAAAAGCATTATCACTGCAGATTCCCTCAATTGATGGCATGGCCCAGTTTGAGTAGTGGAAGGGATGTCCCAGCTAATTTGAGCGCACCTGTCCCAGCCGAAGCAAAGTCAGCAGAACCTATGACCTCACCCACTGTGATTTTCTGGAATGTAAATTAGTATACATTATCAACAATGTTCTGTACTTCCCTGGCTATCAGTTGTAAGCTCCTTCCCAAAACATGGCCCCTGCCATAATGAAGAGGAGAGGAGCATCACTTGTCTCAAGTTGCAGTTTACTGAATGGGGGGGGGGGGAACCCCTACTCCGGATTTGAATCCTAAACTTGAGTGCATTTCTAACATTCTCGTGGATTTCCTTAAGCCACTAAGGCAAATGCAACATCTAGAATGCATACAGCACAACACTTTTTTTTACTTAAACTTATTTTAAAATTAGCTTTCTCTTGTCTCCAGATCTATCACAGTAATGTTTGGTTAGAGATAGCATTTTACACCTCGGATCAAGAGTATATCTCATGTTGGGAATTGCTTAAATGGATTTTTAAAATAATTTAAGATTAATGACTTTGTTCATATTGAATATTTCCATTGTTGTATCTACCTCTTCCCCATCTTTAGAAGGTCGTTACATTCCTCCACATCTAAGAAATAAAGAAGCATCCAAAAATGGTAAGTCATATCATTCTCGGAACTAATGAGTGACTCGGGGGTATTCTCAATTTTTGGAGATGATCCGGAAACTATGGGGAGGGGAATGTTATGCACTGCTGGGAATTGACATTGGTACCCAAACTGTCTGAGGTTATTAACATTTTCCATATGTAAAGCTTATGCTTGTAGATAAATCATTGCTTTACATTATGGCATCTTTTGTGCTCAATGCTCTGATTCAACTCAAATTCCGTTATCTTTATATTGCACTAAATCTGTAAATATTCGGTAATGCTTATAGCTGTATTTTTGATGACTAATTCAACATTACGATGAAGGTAGACACAAAATGGAGGAGTAACTCAGCGGGTGAGGCAGCAAAATGTCACACATTCCTCTCTCCAGAGATGCTGCCTCACCCGCTGAGTTACTCCAGCGTTTTGTGTCTACCTTCAATTTAAACCAGCATCTGCAGTTCTTTCTTCAACATTAAGATGCTTGTTTTGACTACGTTTTCCACGTGAATTATCCAAAAGTCAATGTAAATTTGTGTGGATACAAGCACTCTAGTTTCTCAAATGCTATAGAGGCACACCCCAGCGCGTAAACATATACTTGGGTAAACAATGCACAATCGCTGGTCCTGTTTTATGAATGACCTGTGTTATTGCAACAGGAAGATGGCGAGTGGTTCCCATTTGCTTCAGTTATAAGTGTTGTCCAGGTTTGGTGTGACACTGGGAAAGGAAGCAAGGCTGTGGAGAGCAACAATGGGCAACTCACTGACGTCTTCCACGAGGTGCAAGCCTTTCTTCATCGGCTGCCGCACCGTCCGGTTAACAGCACTTTGTTCATAGGCAAGCTTGGGCATTGTAGGGTGCTCTCATCAGGTGCCATTTCCCTCTGTTGGCCGTTGCTTTGTCTACCCTGAAGACTTCAGTGATTCCGGAGGGGGAGCAGCGGAGTGGACCAAGCAATGGCTAACATGAAGAAGCAATAGCTGGTGAGAGGATAGGGAGCCCCACGGTGACTGAGCATATCCTGGCGGTGGCCTGAAGAAAGTGCTGTCAGCCAGTTGGTATGAAGTGAGCTGCAACGATCAAATGGATGGTGTGGCTGCTGGTGAAGGAGGGCTTGCTGGTGCTGACCAACAGCATTGGCACCTGACTTTAAAGTGCAACAATGCAATGCTATTGTAACTCAGCAGGTCAGACGGCATCTGTAGAAAATATGGATAGGTGATGTTTCGGATCCAGACCTCTTAGATATATTGTGTATTAACCAGCATCTGCAGTTCTTTGTTTCTACCTAGGGTGGTTCCAACTTGCAAACAATCTGATTGTGTAAGGGATTATGGAATGAGTGTACTAAAATTGAAGATTTATTGTCTAGTTTTTTTTTTTTAAAGCAGTTGAGTAGTTTGAATACTTGCAGATTATTGGTCTTTAACTTTTGTCCCTATTTACACAGCAGTACAAGACTGCTTGAACACTGCTGCGGATAGAATTGAGAAGAATATTTCATGATGCCCACTAATCTAGAAGTGATTTGGGAGTTTCTTTGAGTATTGGGGCATCAACCTAGGTTCAAGTATTTTAGACCTGGTATTGCGCAACGCAATGGAATTACATTTCCTAGTCTGATCTCCAGGGGAAAGTGTGGCAATAACACTTCTGGGTCCAGTTTGAGAGTGAAGCTTGAATCTTGTAACTTTTTTGTTTGAGGCTACTGCAATGATATTGAGCTCGGGTAAATCTAAGGTATGCTCCTGTAAGGAATTGCATGAAGGATGTGCCAACCGTGGCTAATTAAGTTATTAAAGTAATTACAAGGAAAGGCGTAAGGCAAGCCCTATTCACGTAATGGATATTTGTCCCCTCAAAATTTACAGATCATTACCCAAAAATGGAGATAGATTCCCTCTTATGGAATTTGTAGTAACATTGAATGCAGAAACTTGTCAATTTTATTTAGGCATGCTAAACGTAGGATAATAAATGGTAGCCATTTGCCTCTGTCCAAGACGTCAACTGATGCAGTCCTGTAATTTGCAAGGTCTTTTCTCTGATGCACTGTTTTGTGGTGAGCTGCAGGTGCCATGGACCGACATTATCCCCAGGGCTCCTGATTCATCTTTCTCCCAAGAATCAGGAAATGCCTTGCAGTGAAGACTAGCAACGCTGCTATATTGTTTTGTTCTTCAGCATCTAAATTATTTTGGATTGGTGATCATGGTAGAAGACCCAAAACATTTTAATGACCTGCAGGGCATTATAACTAGAACAACCTTTGGCAAATCAAAATGTTTGCTTTAATTGATGGCAGAGTTGGGGCTGGTCAGGCAGCATTTCAGCTGGTCAGGCAGAGGTACTATTTTGGGTTGAAGGCCCATTGAAATTGGTTGTTCTGCACCTTTTTTCCTTTACTTTAGGGAAGTGGGTAGACTAATGGGGTTGAAGGTTGACCAGATTTGTTGACATGATGGTTTGCATCCTGGGGTTTTAGTGGTTGGAGAATGTGATTGTAATCCTCAAATCTTCTGGATGGACCCAGAGGATTTGCAAACTATCACCCTTGGTTCAAGAGCCTTGCTGTATTTGTTTTGCTGGACCAAGAGGTCATGTCTGGGGAGTGATGGTGGGATGGTGATTTCAGATTACAAAATGGCGGATTCAGGCAGATTCAAATTTGGTTTAGTTTATTGTCACATGTATCAAAGTCCAGTGGAAAGCATTTTTGTTACATGCTAACCTGTCACAATACACAAATACAATTGAGCTGTCCAGTGTACAGATGCATGATAAAGGGAATAACACTTAGTGCAAGGTAATTTCATTAAGATAGTCCAAGGGTTTCCAATGTGGTCCTAAGCTACGATCTACCTCTTGTTAACAGGCTGATTCCGTTGCCTGATAGCAGCAGGGAAGAAACTGTTACTGAATGCATTGTGATAAAATGCTTCTACTCAGAACTTATCTGTAGAAGTTGGTGAGAGTTGCTGGGGACATGCTGAACTTCCTAAGCCTTCTAAGGAAGTATAGGAGTTGGTGTACTTTGCCATTGCTTCGATGTGGCTAGTCCAGGATAAGTTGATGTTAACTCAACTTGAAGGACTTTAATGGGGATAATGGCAGAATAGGTTTGAATTCTACATTTTGAAATGTGTTGGATTTGTAATGATTAAAAGATGTGTGTAGAATTTGAGCATGTCTTAGATAAAAATGTTCAATTTTTAGGAAAACCGGTTTGTCCTTCAGATTTTAAATGATTAAATGTAATTGTTCCTGGATTTAGATAGTTCCACATTACTAATACATTCTACCATCCATCCCCATCCCTCCTGTCTAGCAAGCATGCAATCAAACTTAGTGGCAAAGACAGATGTTTTGAAGTACCTTCAGTATAGAAGTGCTCAAGCAAGGAGTTGTGCTAATTCCCCACATTATTGCACTTTGAACAAATTACTGTCAGGAATAATCTTTGGGTTTGTCAGTTGACTGGGTGTAATGTTTAATCTTAAAGAACATAATTTTTATGAACTGGGTTTAATCACTTTTAAGGGTGAGACATGTTAAATTTACCATCTTGTCCATCTGTTGCTAAAACTTTCAAACCAAGTTAGTTTCCATCTCAAATTTTGATAGTTGCCATTTCTTTTCCAGTTTATAATCCATTTGGATCAAATCACTCTAATTTCCCAATGTTGAGGATCTGTAAGTGCACTATGTATTTGTGTGCAAAAAGCATGGTGGCCTCAAATAGTCTTTTGCAGAAATTGTTTAACAAATTTGTTTTTAGTAACAAATTTAATTTGGAGAATTCCCTCTTCCACTGGATGCTAACAAGCAAAATGCTAAAATCATTAATTTAGACTGCACTAAATTCTAAACAAAAATGTTTTTAAGGAGTCTTAATTGTAACACTCCCAATCCTGCCCCCCAATTTAAGTCTAAAGCCAACTGCAGTTTAATGCCTTTCTGAGTAAAAGCTGTTCCATGCTGGTGGGATATTGAGAGATGCTTGTAGGTGGCCTGTCACTACTACCAACAGTTTTTTGTTTGTATATTACAAACAATGGCTTGTACAGTTGCTTGTCTTTCCAAAGAGGCCCCTAGCAGGTGGCCATAAGAACTAAAGTAGTCTGGCTGGACCATTGTGCCACATTTAGTGTATTACTGCACGGCAGCAGAACCATTTACTAACAATGCATGTGCAACTGAATTTGGAGGTATCATTTGTTTAATTAGCTGTGCTATGATTAATTACCAAGTTGTCGTAACAAATAGTTGAGCGTAATATGGAAAACAGAGCTGCCAAATAGTACGGATTGTCCGTATTATGTTAGGAAATGCTATTAGAATACGGATGTACGATTTTTGTGTTAAATACGGATTTTAAATACTGAGTTCAGTTCAGTCTGAAGAAGGGTCTCAACCAGAAACGTCACCCATTCGTTCTCCAGAGTCGCTGCCTGTCCCGCTCCTGGTTTAAACAGCGCTGCCAGTTTAACGCGTGGGAATTTAAACAAAGCGCTGTCGGCTGCAGATTCTAAATGTAGCGCTACCGGCTGCAGCGCTATGGGCTTTACACATAGCGCTATGGGTCACAGACTGTTCAGGAAAATTCTTGTATAACAATGAGTCTTTGGAATTCTCTTTCTCAGTGGAAGTTGAGCCATTGATTATTTTTGAGGCAGTGGTAGATAAGCCTAGTGGTGAAAGGTTACCAGTGGGATTGCAGTTACATTGGGATTGGCCTTGATTTTACAGAATGGTGGGTGGCTCGAGAGGGAGAAGGAGGGAGGGAGAAAAAAAGGAAGGAGTAGAGAGGGAGGAAGGGAGAGGGAGTGAGGGAGATTTCCAAAATGGCTTCTTCATCATCTGGTGCTAAAAGCAGGAAGCAACAGTACAAACAGCAGTATACAAAGAGATGGCAATGAATGCGCTGTCAAGTAAGGTGTGTAGAAGACATGTCAATTGGTAGCAAAGTTATGCATTCTTGTCCCCTTACATGGATATGACTGCACATAAAAAAGGACATTTATTTTAGCAACCGTGTGAAAATACTGATTTCCTCAGCAAGATACTGATTTTCAGGTACTAGAATACTGAAATGCTCTGACAAAACTTGGCAGCTCTGGGGAAAATAACTAGCAGCAAAGTGATGCAGCATCCTGTGAAGAAAGTTGGTTGGTTTATTCTTACAGAGAATAATTCTTCTAGAGCTGCAAGTTTTGCCAATGGATTCATGCGGTTCTGGTGGAGGGGGAGAAATTGTATGTTGGTTGCCAAATAATAGCTTTTTGACCTGCCGTCGCCAGTGATTGTAATTCCAGCTTGGTGAATTTGACTTGCATTTCTCAGATTTGTGACTGCAACACTAGCTTTGGTGTTCTCAACCTGCCTGAAGAAACTGGTTAGTTATCGCAAAATTTGTCACTGACCTTGTATGACCTTATCAGTCCCGAGTTCATGTTTGTTGTGTTGAGTACAAGTCTCAATGAATTGCTTTGTGAGTGAGCTAACAATGCAGATGTTTTGCACATTGTAGTTTGGGAACATCCGTGTCACTTTGAGTTAACCTAATCAAATGCTTTTTAGATATCTGCTGTTGTTCAAATGGCATCTTGGTTGACAGAAGCATATCGGCAGTATGTCAGCTCTGTGACTGCATTGAGGCACTGGCATCTCAGCTTAACAGCTTTGTACCCTATCTGCTAATGATGGCTTGATGAAATGAGACTTGTTCCTTTTAAAATGGTAAATGCTATCAACTTGTACACCTCCCTCTCTTCAGATGTGGCGTCCTCTGCACTTCAAAAGGAGTGCTTGATTAGTTTTAAACATAGTAAGTTTGGTTGTCTGATCTCCATCTCTGGGAGGAACAATGTTCCATAGAATTGAATTTTAACTGTTGGCATCTTTAACATTTAGTCTCTTCAGTATTTCTATGTTGTCTAGAAGTGGTGTAACCTGTAGCACTTTTTGGCATGATCTGATTCAATGCTAAATACAAATTGGAATATCAACTTATTCTATCCCTGCATCATCCATTTTATGATCTGTTACTTTAATTAGTAGTCTTGCATCCCTGTGCTCCTCTACTCACTCCATTTAGTTTTGATTGTGTTTGCATTCTTGCCAGATTGCATCATTGTACACCTGTGATTTAAGTTTTCTATTAGGTATTCCCTTAATCAAATTTGTTGCAGACCTCTGGATGATTGATTCCACCTTGCCTCAAATTTGGTGTCTTCTAGCTTTTTCCCAATTCTGCAAACCATAAGCTCTTAGCTGCATTTCTCACCTCTGCCACTTTGAATTGTTAACCCTAACCAATCAGTCTGCTGCATGTCCATTTTTGAGATATGTGCTTTCTGTCATGTTAGCCATGTATATTTTTGGGCAGAGCAGTTTACGCAATATCACACCTTGACCATAACCTTTATTTCCTGATAATTCATTACATTTTCTATTTTCTCTTGTGTTGGCCTGCTTGAAACTACTTGGATTGTTCTATTACTGCAAGAATGTCTCCGATTTGATTCAATTAAAAAAAAAAAAAAATTATTGAACTGTCCTGCCTGTTATAAACTTCTAATTTTGATGTCAACGTTAACAGAGTTAATCAGTTTGGTGTGAAACCATAGGTTTTTGTTTATCCAACAAACTTGCTTGTACCCATTTTATGTGCCTAGTTGCTGTCACCTATTTGGGTTAAGGTAGTTTTAAGTCTGTCCAGTACACATTTGACATGGAAGTATGGAAAGGGGCCCTTCCGTCCTACTTGCTCATGCTGACCAAGGTGCCCCATCTGCAGTAGTTCAAATGCCTCAAGTACCTCCTCGGACAGCTCATTCCATATCCCCACCACCAATGGTGTCTGCTCGGATGTGCAGTTTTCCATAATTCAATTGGTGTCTACTTTTTGTTTTCTATTTTCTACAGAGTTGAACTTGCATGATCCACTGCTTTCTCTAGTTAAGGAATCAAGGGCCTGTTTCTCCCCAGTACAGAGTATATATTGATACCTTGGATTGGGTTGTGAAAGGACTCCTGGCAAATAATTGTTTCTGGTCCTAGATTTTGATAGTTGAAATTTGTAGAGAATTGAGTGGTATTGTCAACACATTTTGTTGTAGACTGTTCAAATATTTGTGGTTTGTGTTGGAGCCATGCAATCTTAAATTGGTTAAGCTTTCTGATATTGCTGAAAGATCTTTCTCTCCCCTCATGTAAACTGTAAGATTAATCAAAATTGGGATTCTGGACATGGAGGAAATGGCTCAATGAATGGGTACCATGCTGGAAGACACTGTCGGGTAAATGGTTATGACAGTGACTGCAGTGGGTTGAACAGAGGATCCATTCAAAGTGACACGGGTGGCAGAGCAGGTAATTGAAATTGATCAATTAATCCTGGTGCCCAGTGACGTGCTGGTCCAGGTGGCCTTATTGCAGTATTATCCTAATTGTGATTTGTTCAAATTTTGCTTTAGGGGTGAGCTGATCAAGCTTGCTCCAAGGAAAGTTTAAGGTAACATTGGAAAGATGACTAAGGCTGATAGGCCACAATTGGAGAAAGCAGGTCTGATGGGTATAAGTGTAAGAAGGAACTGCAGATGCTGGTTTAAACTGAAGATAGACCCAAAAAGCTGGAACAACTCAGCGGGACAGACAGCATCTCTGGAGAGAAGGAATGGGTGACGTTTTATGTTGAAACCTTTCTGACTCCGAAGAAGGGTCTCAACCTCAACGTCACCCATTCCTTCTCTCCAGAGATGCTGTCTGTCCCGCTGAGTTAGTCCAGCTTTTTGTGTCCATCTGATGGGCATAAGAATGAGGATATTTAGGAAGCAAAAGTCTGTTAAATCTTGCCTTTGTTGTGCCTTTGACAGAGTGTGCACTTAAATAAATAAATTGAACGTGGAAATGTCAAATAGTTGAAGTAAATGCTTTTGGCTTTCCTAAAGTATGACATTGAGAGCAGTTGCCCAAATGATTCTCTTACAAAGAGGAATGGCTAATTGTTGCCTGAGGCTGGTGACTTTCTATCCAGGTGCCTAGGTTTCTTTATTTTTGCTTATAATCCAAACTTGCTATATTTCTTTTGAAAAAGTGCCAATTGGTCTTAAATTTATCACCAGATCCTCTATCTGTCACCATGCAAGTCTGAAGTGATTTGTACTTGTAGCTGCAGTTTAATTTATCGCCTTGGTTTGTAATGGTGCAGTTATGAAAATGGCAGAGGGGAGGGAAGAATTTCTTACCTTCTGGAAGTGCCAAACTGGAACAAGTGTATCTTTGTGGTTAAAAATGAATGCAACAAATTTTAATCTTGTAGGAAATATGATCAAAATTGTAGATGTGAATCTACCCAAAAATTCTTCACTCTAAAACTGAAAGAGCTAAAATGTGGTGTGCTCATGTCTGCTATGTAGAAGGTAGAATACGTGGTAAGTTAAGACTGAGGTGAAATGAAGAATTTCAGAGAAGGCATCAGTGGATGCTTGGCTGTAAAATGAGAACTTTTAAATTATTTAATTGCCAGCATTTTTATCATTCATTGGAAATTTCCCCTATTGGAGAATCTTTGGTAGATTTGCTTAGCTTTAAGGATTTACAAATGACTTCAACAGGTTTAAATACTTCCCTCAATACCTACACAGAAACTTAATGTTGAAGAGAATTAAATGCACTACATAAAAAACAATCATTTGTTATTTATTAGGTCCACAGACAGCATGAAAAGTTAAATGTGTACAATGGCTACTTCCTGTCCAGAAGACCTGTGCAGCTCTGACTCAAATTGTGGTTGGGACTTGCAGTTTAAAGGGAGTAAATTTTATTAGGCATTGAAGTAGTTCTCTTGGAAGAGTTGTTCAGTAAGGGGAGAGGAAGGTTTTCAAATTGGTTGTATTTGTATAACTAACAATTTATACTGCGCAAACATTCTTAGATATTCAATGAGCAGCTAATCACTTGGGGATATTCAATTTTTCACATGACTTTGATTTTGACTGCTTTGTGGCTAATCTACAAATGGTGTCCTGATCCATTTCAGACTACCCAAAATAGATTATAACTGAAGCACCACTTAACATGCTCATCCTGTTGCAGCTCCCATGCTTGCATGTTTCATGTTGTAAATTTGCAAGGCATTCTTTTTTAATCACAGGTTTTGGTAATGAGAAAACTGATGGAGGATGGAGTAGCAAGGATGTCAGGGATCCATACAGCAGTTTTGGATCTCGAGCTGACAGGGGAAAATCAAGTTTCTTCAATGATCGTGGCAGAGGAAGGTGAGCTAAATCTGTTGCTGTGTCAATTAACAAAAGTTTGCTTCCCTTTTCAATTTATCCTTGAATTGTGGGGAGTACGCCGCCAGTCCTGCAGCTGTCCGTTATTTTCACTTTTTTATTATTTTTAGTACGTTCAAGTGTGCAGTTGGGGGTCTAATCTTTTTATGGGGGGGGGGGCGGGAGGGGAAAACTGCTTTTTCAAGTCCCTACCTGGTCGGAGAGGCTGCCTTCCTCGGAGCAGCACCTTCGACCCGTCCTCACGGCCTACTATCGGGGTCTGGAGCGGCGTTTCCTGAGGGGACCCGTCAGAACCTCTGCTTCGGCGGCGGCACAGCGCTGGAGCGCTGTCGCGGAGTGGGTGATGCCTTGCCTGGGTTGCCGCGCTGGAACATGTTGGGGGGGGGCTGCCGATTGAACATCGCGGAGCTGCAGGTCTGTGGAGCGGGCGGCGGCGCTGAACTTTACATCGACGGCCTGGGATCCCTCGTCGAGATCGCCGTGGTGGAGCTCCGTGCAGCGCCGCCTGTTGGCTTGGAAGCCGCGGTCTCCAGTAAGGAAGCGGCCGTTCCATTCACCCCAAGCCGCTGAGCGGGTTCTCCCGAAGCCGGAGCACCATCACCCGGCGAGAGGGCCTGAAACATCGGGCCTCCGTAGCGGCGGCGACTGTGGAGGCCTCAATAGGCCTGACCATGGGTGGACAAGGGGATGGGGACTGGACTTTGTGCCTTCCCTCACAGTGGGAACCATTGTGGGGGGATGTTTTAATGTTAAACTTCTTTAATGCTATGTTGTATTTTTATTAGTGTGCTGCAAGGACATCTGAATTTCCCCTGAAAAGGGGATTAATAAAGTATTTATTATTATTATATTTTTCTTTCTACATTCCCATCAGGTATGATGACCGTGGCAGGGGCAATGAAGGTGCTTATGATAACTTTGGAAGCCGCAATGACCGTGGTGGATATGGCAGAATGGATCGTGGCTATGGCACTCGTGAAGGTGGAAATAGCCGCTGGGTTGAAGACAAACGAGATGAAGATGATTGGTCAAAACAGTTGCCATCAAACGAACGCATGGAACAGTAAGTGTTGCATGAATGGATGGTAAACACTAGATTTTCAAATGATTTGCATCTCTTTCAGCTGTCATTTCAAAACCAGCCTTCCTCTTGACTCAAGGTAAGCACAAAGCTGGAGTAACTCAGTGGGTCAGACAGAATCTGGAGAAAGGGAATAGGTGACGTTTCAGGTCGAGACCAGAGTCCAGGGAGAGAGATGTAGAGCAAGACTCCCCAAGTCTAAGTCGATGTCACCCTTTGAGACAATTGTAAGAAGTTTGCATTCTAATATTTTCGCTGTTTTTCAATTCATCTTGATCTGTATTGAAGGCCTTTAATGTGTTATATGGTGTCTTGGATAAAGCAGTTTACTATACAGATACTCTTCTATAATTTCCAAGTAAATTCTGTTCCTCTCTGGGCTATGGTTCCAAGCTTTCCCATAATTGGTAACTCTTTTGCATAGAGGGTTAGTGGGACTAAGGCTCGCAACAAAAAGATTGGTGAATTAGTTTCATAACCTTGCTAGTATTTAATTGTTTCACGATTCCCAAATTATGGAATGCACGATATTTGTCAGTAACGATTTTGCTCATAACCTAACCCAAGGAGTCTGTGCAGCCAGAATACCCTGGTAAACTAGATTTGCTTTTCATTAGGTGATTTTAGAATTAGCCTTCATGTACTGCCTGGGCAAAAGCAAGTTCTGATTCCAATGAGGGAATTTTAAACATTTTGTGGGTGAAGGGTAAGAAGCTGTTGGGGAATTGCGCAATGCAGTACTTGGTTCTTCCATGTATATTCACCTTGATCTTGAGTTTCTGGTTCCTGCTGCATAGTTTCTATGTTTGAATTTTAGAAGGGACCATTAATTTAATTGAAGCAATGCTGAGTCATCACTCCAAACAAACCTATCCAAAAAAACTGCAGCAGAATAGTTCTGATTTCCTTTAGTTCTATTTGATAGCTTTTTTGCTGCAGGTCAAAGAATGGGAAGAACCATTGAGATCTAATGTGATTCTAGTTGAAGTATCCTGCAAGGTCTTGCATTTAATGGAGGAAAGCAGTGATTTTCATTTTTTAAGTAGATGGTTTGGTTTTCTTCTAGGGAATTGTTTTCAGCGAGCAACACGGGGATTAACTTTGAGAAGTACGATGACATTCCAGTTGAGGCAACTGGTGCGAACTCTCCACCTCATATTGATACAGTAAGTATCTTGTTATTCAATCACATCCCATTGTTGCAGAACTAAATTAGATGTTGGTCCTCAGTTTTTAATTAATGATACAAATGTGAAGCCTGTACTCTGCATGATGACTGTCAATACCAGGTATGTTGTATGCCATTCTCGTGTTTCAACTTCCAAGAGTTGGCAATAAATAAATGGGTGTGAGAAACTAACTTGGTGCTTAAACTTGTGTTCTTTTCAGTTTCAGGATGTAAACATGGGAGAAATTATAATGGGTAACATTGAACTAAGTCGTTATGATCATCCAACTCCTGTACAGAAACATGCAATTCCCATCATTATATCAAGGAGGGACCTGATGGCATGTGCCCAGACAGGTTTGTCATATTTTGGATGTTACGTTTTCAGTTATTCAGTCAGTAATAAGATAAAGCTCAAGAACAATCCCTAATAAATTGCATCCTTTAAACTGGAGTACAATGCATTATCTTTCTACCACTCAATTCCCTTGTTTATCCCCAAATTTCATGCTATAACTTTATTGCTTATGATTTGCAAATCTTGTCACTGTCCCAAATATTGGATTGACTGAATTATTGGTGATCGTACTTTTTGTTCTATACATCTTTGCAGGTTCTGGAAAAACAGCAGCATTTTTGCTTCCCATTCTTAGTCAGATATATGCAGAAGGTCCAGGTGAAGCCTTAAAGTCTGCAAAAGCACAGGTAAAGAGGTTAATTGCTGCTCCCATTCATCTATACTGTCCTTTTGTCTGGTAACAGCATTAATGCATGCATCTATTCAACAGGATTCATCAAAATATGGTCGACGCAAGCAGTACCCAATTGCTTTGGTTTTAGCACCAACTAGAGAACTTGCAGTGCAGATATACGATGAATCCAGAAAGGTAAAAGTTTTAAAATTGTTTTGACTCTTAGTCAGTGTTGAGCAGTGCAGCAATGGAACAGGCCTCTTTAGACCACAATATCTCGGCTAAACATAATGCCAAGTTGAACTACTTTCTTCCTACACTTGATCTGCATCCCTCCATTCCCTGCATATCCATGTACCTATCTAAAAGCCTTTTAAATGCCACCATATCTGCCACCAATGGCAGTGCATTCCAGATACTGAGGGGAAAAGAACTGGCTCTGAACATCTCAAATATTGTCCGTCACCTTAAAGCTATGTCCTCAGTTTACAAAGGTTCTGTTTACCTGATATATGCCTCCATTTTATTTACATCTATCATGTCTCTTCAGCTGTCATCACTCCAGACAAAATCACCTGGAAACCAGCCCTTTGGCTGGGCTAGTCTCATTTGCTGTATTTGACCGATAGCCTTCTAAACTTTTCCCATTCTTGTCCAACTATCTTTGTAAAGTTTTAATTGTATCCGTTTCGATATCTAAATCTGGTAGCTCATTTGGATACAGACTACCCTCATGTTTCCCCCTATAGCCCGAATCCTAGACCCTGGGAGAAAAAGTGTGAGTGTTCACTTTAGCCATGCCCTTTGTTCTTGCACAATCCTCTAAAATCACCCTCCAGGAAAATATTCTACCATATCTGACATCTGAATAACTTAAGCGCATAAGCTGAAGTAACATTCTGGTGAATCTCTCTTGCATTCTTTCCAAGTTAAAGACATCATTGACATCCATGTCATTGGAAGCTGATTTACATTAACTTGATATTTTTATTTGCAGTTTGCGTATCGTTCTAAGGTTCGCCCTTCTGTAGTCTATGGAGGTGCTGACATTGGGCAACAGATTCGAGATTTGGAGCGTGGATGTCATCTTCTTGTAGCAACTCCTGGTCGTTTAGTTGATATGATTGAAAGGGGGAAAGTTGGACTGGACTTTTGCAAGTATGTGAGATTCCTTTAAAAAGGCACCATTGCAGAGCTGCCAAGTAGTATGGATTTTCTGTATTTTGTACGGAAATGCGATTAGAATACGGGTGTACGATTTTGTGTTAAATACAGAGTTCAGTTCGGTCTGAAGAAGGGTCTCGACCAGAAAAGTCACCCATTCCTTCTCTCCAGAGTCGCTGCCTGTCCCGCTCCAGGTTTAAACAGAGCGCTGTCAGTTTAACGTGTGGGAATTTAAACTAAGTGCTGTGGGTTCTAAATATAGCACTACCGGCTGGAGTGCTATGGGCTTTAAACATAGTGCTATGGGTCACAGACTGTTTAAAGCCCATAGGAAAAGTCTCGTATAACAATGAGTCTTTGGCATTCTCTTTCTCAGTGGAAGTTGAGCCATTTATTATTTTTGAGGCAGTGGTAGAATTCTGGATAAGCCTAGTGGTGAAAGGTTATCAGTGGGATTGCAGTTACATTTGGATTGGCCTTGATTTTACAGAACAGTGGGTGGGCTCAAGAGGGAGGGAGGGGGGGAGGCTTCCAAAATGGCTTCTACACCGTCACCTGGTGCTAAATGCAGGAAGCGGTATACAAAGAGATGGCAATGAATGCACTGTCAAGTAAGGCGCGTAGAAGACATGTCAATTGGTAGCAAAGTTATGCATTCTTGTACTCTTACATGGGTGTGACTGCACATAAAACATTTTTTCCAGCAAAATGGCACTGTAAAAATACTGATTTCCTCAGCAAAATACTGATTTTCAGATACTAGAATACTGAAATTCTCTGACAAAACGTTGCTGCTCTGCCATTGGAAACCATTTATGCCCCTTGATAGATATATTCTCCACAATGCAGTCAAGAAACATGCAAACTTCACATAGATTCAACCTGGATTTCTCAGTTTGTGAAGCAACAGGACTAGTGATTTGTTCGTCGGTTCTACACTTGACATGCTGCATTCAATTTGTGATGCATTGCGCTATTGTTGGGGAAATATTCAAACCTTATCTTAGTTGCGTTAACATGCAGTTTAAATCTGTTTAATGCTTGCCATCTCCATTATGCCTTGGTATACTTTCTAGGAATCTCGTGCACAGACATTTTTGGATCTTTGATAGTAATTTCTGAAATGAGCTAGCTCGGTTAAATGTACTAGAATCTCCTTCTGGGATTTAACTAAATCACTTTCCTGTGTAATTTCAGCATTTTGGTATTCTGCCATTTTTGAGGCAATTAAATGATATTGCTGAAACTTGTTTATTTTCGAATGCACAATAGGTTGAGAAATCGCCTTGATCTAACTTCACACAGCAGTAAAGGGGTAGCAAGTAAGAATGGAAGGAGCTTGTTCAGCCAAGTAATAACATAACCAGGAAACTAAGAATAAGTGATAATTTTCCAGTTGTGATAACATGAATTAATCAGAGGCTACAGAGAATTGATGATAAATTCTACACTAAATTGCTGTAGTGCCTGTTTATTTTGTATGCTAATGAAGTCAAGTCAAGTCACATTTATTTATATAGCACATTTATAAAACAACTCTCGTTGGCCAAAGTGCTTTACATTTGTTATAAGAATAGCACAACAAAACAGACTACATACATATATACATGTAGCCCTCACTCAGAGGACGTCAGGAAAGGCTTGGGAGTATAGATAAGTCTTTAGTCTTGACTTAAAAGAGTCGATGGAGGGGGCAGTTCTGATGGGAAAGGGGATGCTGTTCCACATGAAGATAATATGTTCCATAATGAAGATCCTGTTTAGATTTAAAATGGGAGTTAGTGAAACTAAGATTCTTAAGACAACTTTGATTGGGAATTGCGTTGCAGTTGATTTAGTTTTAGGTACACTACTTATTCTCTTATAACATACAAATATCATGGGTATCTTCATACATAATCACTGAGTTATCAGCATGTTCTTTTAGTCCTGAGCTCTAATTCCTTCTTAAAGGTCATAGTTGTTGGTGTTTCTATTTAAACCAAACATGAAATTGCACAGCTGTAAATGTTTGTGCTACATAAAATGGCTGATGCCATGGGCCCTCGGGCCATACTTGGATATTGGAATACGGGGTAAAGAGAATTTGGTTCTTTACATTTATTGAATATGTAAATGTTGAATGTCTGTTTTATTAGGTACTTGGTGTTGGATGAGGCTGACAGGATGCTTGACATGGGTTTTGAACCCCAAATCCGTCGCATTGTTGAACAAGATGCGATGCCACCAAAGGATGTGCGGCAAACTCTTATGTTTAGTGCAACATTTCCAAAGGAAATACAGGTTTGATACTTAAAGTCATACTGATTATTTGGGAAAATTAAGTTGCATGAGCTTTCCTCATTGTTAAAGGGTGGTGGTCTTATCGGGTATGTGACCTTGCCATACTTTCAGCAGAGATTCATTAGCCTAGGCATCCTAAAATTAATTTGGCACTGAATTTCAAGGCAGTGATAGTGGAAATCTCAATGGGCTGCAGGTTTGAGCTGTGGATTGCCTGCACTTTGGTTAGTCTGATAGTTGTGTCCCAGCTGGATAACAAATGTCTCTCCTGAAGAGCTGTAGAGAAAATACATATTACTAAATTTGTTTATTGAAATCTTAATTATATTTATTCTTTACACGTGGGTTTCAGCACATCACTTGATAATGAAGCAGCAGTTAGTAAGAATCAAGCCAGAAGGAATAAAGCATAAGAATTAAAAAAAAAACTGAAACCAGTTTATTTGCTTCTGATCTTAAATGCTGGCATGGACTAGTTTGAACTGCCTATTTCTGAATGTAATAGTTCTATGTGATAAAATTTAGTGAATTTGTAGTCTGGTTTGGTTGTTTTCAAAGGAAATTAAAGCAATAATGGCATTGAAATGTCCCTGGTAGTGCAAATTAGTTAAAATCCCAAGATGGTACTACGAGGCTATAGATTTCACTTCAATGGGAAATCTTCCCTAGGAATAACAAACTATTCACTCTTGACACTAAACCTGGTATCTGCTTGATTTTCTGATTTGGGGCTGTTTAATGCTTCCCCATGCCAAAATTCAAGTGGTAACCAATGCATGAAACTTAAAATAGATAGGTTACCTGTTATTAGTTGTAGATGGGCAAAACTACTTTATTGAGATATCCCTATTGAACAGTGGTTAACAGCAAGTGTTATTTGACTTCAAATGTCAGTTAATAGTGCAATCTTGCTCTATGAAATGGTAATTGGTGCTTTAGTTTACCCATTGAGAATGGTATGGGAAATGTTTCATTCTTTAAACAATGATCAAGTGCTTGACTATCCCTCCTTAAATTCATCCTCAGATACTTGCTCGTGACTTTCTAGATGAGTATATATTTCTGGCAGTTGGTCGTGTGGGATCCACTTCTGAAAACATTACTCAAAAAGTAGTGTGGGTTGAGGAACAAGACAAACGTTCCTTCCTGCTGGATCTCTTGAATGCTACAGGTAAATGTCATGAGATTGAAAGTTATTGGTATATTACTTTGACTCTGGAAAATTTTCCTTGCTCTCTCTCTTCCACAAGATGGACAGAGGTATTCTGCAAGAAACTTATTACGTCTCTCTGCTGTTGTCCACCATGTTGATGTGCAATTAAAATGGTGACCCAGTGTAAATGGAGGCCTTAAATCAGTTTGTTGTAATTAATGGTCTGTCTTGGGTCACTGATGGATTTCCCCCCCTTATGAAATTAGTGGAATGACTTATGTTGCCAATTTGGGCAAATTTCCTCAATCACCTGTTGTAAACATTGTTTTGCAAATACAACTGGTTGTCCATAAGAAGCAGTTCATCAACGCAAAATCCCACTCCCTGTTGAATTACTTTTGGGATTTCTGTCACGTTATTTTGGGGTTAGGTATGCCTTCCAACCATTTGCTTTTCTCCTCTTCTAGGAAAAGACTCTCTAACACTGGTTTTTGTGGAGACTAAGAAAGGTGCAGATTCATTGGAGGATTTCCTTTACCGTGAGGGTTATGCTTGTACCAGCATCCATGGTGATCGTTCTCAGAGGGATAGAGAGGAAGCTCTGCATCAGTTCCGCTCTGGAAAATGTCCCATCTTGGTTGCCACTGCGGTAATTGCAAAAGCTCATTTGTGTTTAAAAATAGCCAATAGTTATCAGCATGCAATTGTTGACAAGTTGTAAGAATATTATACACTCTCCATTTCCCTGCATTAATAAAAATCTATATTTTGTCCGTTGTGTTTATTCCTGTTATAATCTCCATTGACTTCAATTTGTATTGGTAGGTTGCAGCCCGTGGACTTGACATTTCCAATGTCAAGCATGTTATCAATTTTGACCTGCCTAGTGACATTGAGGAGTATGTGCATCGCATTGGGCGTACTGGTCGTGTTGGTAATCTTGGTATGTATGGAATTTTTATAAAACTAACGTTTGTACTGCTTTACTTGTAATGCACTGGATATTTTGGGAATATTGATCAATTGTGCTTTCATAGGTCTTGCCACCTCATTTTTTAATGAGAAAAACAGTAATATTACCAAAGACCTTCTGGACCTGCTTGTGGAAGCCAAGCAAGAAGTACCATCCTGGCTAGAGAACCTGTCATATGAGAATCAGCACAAAACTACTGGTCGTGGTCGATCCAAGAGGTAAAATGGCAAAATTGAATATGCTTTCTCTAATCTCACACCCTTTCGGGTACAATATTGGGTTACATTATGTGACTGCCTCAACTTTAAAACTGCCATCGAACTTTAAAATGAAGTACAGGGTATATGCAAAATGTGACAATCCTCAGCTATTAAGTTCTACTCAGTGGTTAGTATGCAGAGCTTGATACAGTAGTTATAAAAAAGTGTGAAGAGTCTTGACCCGAAACGTCACCTATTCCTTCGCTCCATAGATGCTGCCTCACCCGCTGAGTTACTCCAGCATTTTTGTCTACCTTAGATTTTTCCAGCATCTGCAGTTCTTTTTTAAACAGTAGTTATAAAGGTCGGTTGACCAAGTTTGAGATTAAAAACATGGATTAATACATTTCATCTATTGGCCAGCACATTCAATTCAATTCAATTCAATTTATTGTCATTTGGACCCCTTGAGGTCCAAACGAAATGCCGTTTCTGCAGCCATACATTACAAACAAATAGACCCAAGACACAACATATTTTACATAAACATCCATCACATTGCTGTGATGGAAGGCCAAAAAAACTTATCTCTCCACTGCACTCTCCCCCCCCCCCCCCCCCCCCCCCCCCCCGATGTCAGAGTCAAAGTCAAAGCCCCCGGCCGGCGATGGCGAATTGTCCCGTGGCCATTTAAGCCACGCCGGGTAATGCAAGGTCGCACACCGGGTCTTGGTGTTAGAGCCCCCGGCGCGCGCTCGCAGAGACCCGCCGCCATTCCAAGCCGCGCGGGGCGGTGATGTAGGCCCCGCTCCAGGAGCTCTTCAACCCCGCAACTCGGGCGGGAGAAGTCGCCGTTGCGGGAGCCCTGAAAAGCGGTCTCCCTCCAGGTACCCGCGGGCTCCCGGTGCTGTCCGCCAAACCCGCAGTTGCAGCCACCGAATCTCCGGGGGTCGGGCCGCAGCAGCGTCCACCACAGCTCCACCCGCTCTGGACTCGGCCAGCTCCGCGACGGTGAGGTGAGTAGTCGGCACCACAGCCCCCGGTCTTCCTGTTGGAGGCCGCTCCTCGTTGCAGCCCCAACGACAACGGAGACCCGACAAAGAAAAGGTCGGGTCTCCCGTGCAGGGAGAGATTTAAAAGTTACCCCACACCACCCCCACCCCCCCCACACACATACCCCAACAAAAAATAATAAAAACTACATAAAAACATAGACATAAAATAATAAAAACGCAGACGGACTGCAGAGGCCGCTGCAGACGAGAGTCGCGCCGCCTACCGGTGCTATAAATTTCCATCCCATTTTGAAGTGCAATCTCTAAATCTAGATTATCACTTTATATTTTTAATATTGCACCACTCATTCCAGTCCATGTGACCACTTATTCAAAAGTAATATTCATGATTTCTTGACCAAGCATTTTTTTTCTTCTGTATTTCAGTCGGTTTGGAGCTGGATTTGGTGCCAGAGATTACAGACAAACTAGCAGTGGCTTCAGTTCTCGTGGAAGTCGTGGTACAAGCCATGGAGCCCCCAGAGGATTTGGAGGAGGCAAGTTGTCTGCATGGTTTTCCTGCAATTCATTTTTCATGTGCAAACATTTTTGGTGCACTATACCAAGGAAAGGGTGTATGTGTCTTGCTACCATTGTCAACAGTAGCGTTGCTTTGTGTGAATGTTAGACATCATTGCTACAAAGGAAATGTAAAAGTATTGAGATTGCATACCAAATTGTTTCTGCAACCTTTAATGCAGTTGGCAATATTTAGAATTGGCTTACAAGTTGAATTAACTGTAGCAGGTAGCTGCAAGCTGTTGGTTAAAGACATCACCCTTAAGGGGCTGTCGCACTGCGGCGACCTAATCCGCGAGTTCAGAAGAGTGTCTTCAAGCTCGAGGGCACTCTCCTGGAAAACCTCGAGCTGGATACACCGGCAGCGATGAAACTGCGAGCTGGATCGATGGACCACACATGCGCGCACTCAGCGGGGGCCAGGGAAAGCGGGGGAGCGCTGTCTGAAATTCACACCCGCGATGAAGGAAGGTAAAAGACGGCCGCACAGTGTACGGCAAGTCCTTTGGAGAGCGCGGGGGGAGAAGGAGTGGAGACGCTTTTAAGAAGTCAGACAATGTTTAATAAAGTTCAGCAGGCATTTAACCTACCAATCGGTTTTCCTTGGTCCTGAAAACTCCTATGAGCCAATTTAAATGCCCGGTCAGTGAAGGAGATTGCCTACGGCTGCCCTCGACTGCCTGTAATTAAATAGCGACTCCACTACGAGTTAAAAAGGACCAAGCCGACCAATTTTTACTCGCGGAATTTTTTCCCGCGCTCTAGCTGAGGCCACAAGTATGCGGGAACTTCCCTCGAGCATGAAGGAGAGTTCCAGTGACCTCCTAGGACCGGGTGTCGACCATCCTGCGAGTTTGAGTCGAGGGCAAACTCTTCTAAACTCGCAGATTAGGTCGCCGCAGTGGGGCAGCCCCTTTAGGTCGGTGTGTGTTTATTGCTGGCAATAACATTTATTGCTAATTGGATTTGATGTGAGTTAAATTAATCCACTTTGGTGCATCTGGAGCAATCTGTCTACACGGTGGCTCATGTTCTTCATAGCATTGTGGGACAGCTTTTATTTTCCAGTTCTAATTACTCCTGCAAGCTTTTAAATTTCAATTAATTTCCCCAATTGCTACAAAATAGAACTGCATAGGATCAGGCCTTTGAGCACCATGGCTGCACCAATCGTGATGCTTTTCTAAACTAATCCCATCTGTGCCAATGGTCCATCTTTCCCAATTGCCTGTTTTTCTTATTCTACTGCTTCTACTGCCGCATCATGCAGTTGAGTCCTGGTACATACTATTAAAATAAAATCTTGCTGTTCCTTGCCCCTTGCCTTAAACCTATACATTCTACTACTTTTCCACTATCTGAGGAGAGTGAATAGATTGACTAAACTGTTGATGCCTCAAATTGTGTATTTCCATCATACTACTATGGTGGGGTTAAAATGTGTCTTGAACTCTGGCTGTTGATCTTGGTCATTAGTTACATGTGAATGCTAATCTCATTCTAAACTCACTTTTACAGTTCCATAGTGAAATTTCTGTGGTACTGTTTATCCTTGAACAAGATGCTGCTAATAGGCCTGGTTAATAAAACTTAATTTGCAATCAGATCTGGTTCATGTCGAGCAGTAATCTCCGGATAGCAGGAGTTATGTTTCCCCCTGTTGATTTAGTACCAAGGCTGTAACTGATACTGTGCAGAGGCTGGTTGTCTTCTACACTGGTAGCTTTTGCAGAGAAGTATCAACTTGCTAACTAATCATATTTGTTTTCCAGGTGGTTATGGAAACTATTACAATGCTGATGGATATGGTGGAGCTTACAACTCCCAGGTGGATTGGTGGGGAAACTGAATTATTCCAGTGGATGTCACCTTGCCAAACAAGCTAAATGGAAACCACATGTAACTGAGCCAGACTATACCTTGTGTAGCTTCAAGAACTCGCAGTACATTACCAGCTGTGATTCTCTGGATATTTTTAAAGGGAGCTCAAATGCAAAAAGACAGCAATGACAGAAGAACAAGAACCCTAGACGATGGAGAAAATGTGGCCGTGAACAGCACTAAATATTGGCTATAGATGTTAAACTGTGCTGCATTTATAGTTTATCTCTGTAACTGAGGATCATTTGTATGTTAATGTACTGTGCCTTTATAGAGGAACTTTTATTTTTAATGTCCTACTGGTTCATTGGGCCTGAGTTCTCGCAATCATTCTCTAGCACAATCTGAGAGAGACTTGGGCAAAACAAACCTTGGCAGAAGCAGGGTGAAATGACTTTACCAGGAGTCATTTACCCAGTTGCACTTAACATTGTTACAAGGCTGAAAATAAGCAGTGACCTCCATTACGGCCTTGACATGCGTGACCTGTAAAGACAACTTGGGGCATTTGCAGCATTCTGATCCCTACTGTGGGGAAACGATGTTGCTCACTCTATCCTGGATAGATATCTGTTGGGGACATGGTAGCTTTACAAGCCATTCCAACAATGTGTACAGTCAAGTTTCAATGCACTGCAGTTTCCGATTAAGCAAATGCAAAAGTTAAAACTTGACATAAAGTAACTTGACAACATTAAAGGCAGCTAGTTAACTAATTCAGGCTTGCCTGGAGTGGGCAGAAAGTAGCTAGGAATGTATTTTTTTAGGGGATTTTGAAAACTTGAAGTTTCTAGATATGGATGAAAATCCCATCCATTGGAAATCTTAAATGCCTGCCATATCTAAAAGGAAATTTGAAATTTCAGAATGGCTAAATGGACCACAGCACCGAGTGACTACAGATGTACTCGGCTGATTTTGGTCTGATGCGCATGCTAGTGTTGTTTTTTGGTCAAGGGGAACGAACAGAAAGATCTCTGCAGCAGGCTTCTTTACTGAATTACATTTGTGTATACTCGAGCTGCGTTACGAATTTCAGAAAAGCCGCATTTAACTGTTTACTGTAGATTCTGTAAAGTTGCTCCACTAGGGTCTGAGGTTTGATGCTTGGAGATCACAGAGAATGGAAATGTACACATTACTGCACAAGGTGCCAACGCTGGTAATTGATCGCATATCCACTATAGTATAGTGGCTTGGGTTTCCTTTTGCACTGTCCATTACATGGACAAATAGTCAGTTTAATCCGCTATATCTGGCCAAAGATTAGTTTTCCCACCTGTTTAAATGTTGAGCTGTCCAATGCAGTCAGGTGAGTTGACTTGTAACTGCCAAGATGGGGTAGACTTTCTTAGCTTATTTTTTCCCAGGTGGCCAGACTGCCAGTATAAAAACTACTGGAAAATTTGGGTGGTGGAGATCAAACTGAAAAGTAGCAAAAGAACGTATCAAGTGCAATACATCTATTGTGTTGTGCCTTCTTGTACTGAAATTCTCATCAATGGAAAGTAGATGCACTGACAGTATTGAGCTAATCTCTTGTGATGAATGGTGCTATACAGGTAGATTTAGGCCCTTATACATTGTGCCCATCAGGTTTTATATAAGAGATCTAAATACCTTTAACAAATTTATTTTAATGCACATTCAGAGAATATTTTATATACCGATGTCTTGTCTTGCATGCATTTTCTTGAACCTCCAAGTCTTTGCAGTGATTGTCAAATGCAGCTTAATTAAAATGGGAAGGGGTGGGAGAGAGGCTAGATACCAAACCAGGACTATTTTGGGACCATGGGGGTCTAACAGTTGGGAATTAACTATTTGCACACAACAGATCTAGGTATTTTTGCTGCTAGTTTTGTGTAATATTTATTCATTTGACAAATATTTAATTTTTTTTGTGTTTGTTTTTGTAAGCCTAAAAGTGATTCTTTGAAAGTTCAAAGAAAACCCGAAAAAGTAACTTGACCAAAAGACAGTCCAAAAACACTGGCACTTGAATGTTGAATGTCAACGTATGCGTGAATATATATACATATATTTCGGGGTAGTGTGAGCTCTTATTGTTAAGGTCATATTGGACCCAGAGTCAGAAACTGAACCACAACCTACTGTCGGCCTTGTGATTGCCGCTAATTCCCATTGTCCTATCAAATTCATTCATGTGGGTAATTTGATCAAATCTGAAATAAAATATGCCAAGGTTTGGACAGAGTTTCTTAAAATTCTAGAGGAAAAATGTTTAGAAAACGGCAAAATGTTATGGTACTCCAATTTGTTTTGTTTAGTGAATGTCTGGCAAAGAGCAAATTTAATACATGTGGTTTATCACTTTATTGTTGCATTTAGTTGCATTTGCATATTAAGTGACTTGGGTATTCAACTTGACACTTCTAAGCAAGTTGTAGTTTTTAGACCTAACATTCATAAATTGTAGAAATGCTCTTCATGCTCCAAGTTCCTACAACATAACTATTGCAATGCATGAGTATCCAGTCTTGCTCAGTGCATTGAATACCCTTTAGTCACCGTAGATCTAGAATTTGCTTTCTATAATAGTTTAGATGCTATGCTCTTGCACAAAAAGACTCAGCTGTGCATTACTTGTATGATTTTATCAATAAAAAGTTTGAGCTGCATCAATTTAATGATTTATCTTGGTTGTTGTGAAATTTGAGTGGGTTTTAAAGGGATTTGGTTTATCCCAAACTTTGAATTTTAACTTCTTGAGGCATGTTTGGATTATTTGAAAATATTTTTATGCTGGTAATTTTTTTTTCAACTAAACCCTACGATATTAGATTATTGACTACGTAATATGGTGAAGATAGACAAAGCTGGAATAACTCAGCAGGAAAAGGCAGCATCTCTGGAGAGAAGGAAAGTGACATTTTGGATCGCGACCCAGCATCTGCAGTTCCTTCATACACATAATATTATGGCGAGTTGAGTTTATTCCATCTTTAACTAGTTAAGCTATGAGTTAGCCCTACCCATATCCCAATTCTAAATTCTGGAAATACAAAGCAGATATGGTAGTATCTGTAGAGTGACACAGAACTAAAGCATTACCTGTACTTCAGCATTTTGGATTTCTTACCATTAGCGGTTTCAGTTTTTGTTTCTGCTGCAAAACGAATTGAATAACTCAGTCAGACATCTGGTGGGAAATGGACTGATGACACTTTAGGATTCAAAGAGATCCAGCACTTTGTTTTGCTCTAGATTTAATAATGTACAGTATCTCATTTTCTGCAAGATAGTTCAATATTATTGCAAATTTATCTTTAGCTTAATTGTTTAAATTCTTCAGTTGTAGCTCCACTTTAATACCTGTTTATGCCAAGTTATGCCTGCACATTTAAAAAATATTTTGTGTTGGAAAACTACTTAAGCATGTCATTATCCATTTTGTCTCCTTTACAGCACTAGGATGCAGATTATCAGATGCAGAGAAGCTATTGTTCATCCCATTAATTTTTTCCAGTACTGTTCTTTGTTATATTAATGCTCTTAGTTTTAGAGATATAGCACGGAAACAGGCTCTTCGGCCCACCAGGAGACAATTTTTTTTTTTTTTTAAATTAAGCCAAACATGTGCGTGCTTGTGTCGCGTGTGGGATGAACCTGGTTCTCTGGCGCTGTAAGACCCACTCTACTGCTGCACCACCGTGCCTTGATATGCGCCACCATACCTTCAGAGTGAGATCCAAAGTATTTGTTTACCATTTTTCTCTTTCCTTGATCTGTAAGTTAATGTATGTCTTTTTTATGTTTATTGCTAACCATTTCTCGTATTCTGCTTCCCCTCATTAATAACTTTTATCTTCAAGATGACTGCATTTTGAGGTCTTAAATCTTTTACTTTGACACAACTTCTCTATGCCTTCTCATCTTTTCCTATTCATCAATTGGATAGGGATTGTAAACTATTCTCTTAAATATGCCTCTAACACAGCCAGTCATAACTTATACCCTTGCTATTTGCTTCATTCAGATTCAAGATCCTGGTTTCATATTGAACACGTTTGCATAAAATTCTATAGTATTGCAGTTATTGTTCCCGCAAAGCCCCTCTGCCCCCAGTAGTAGATTAAAATATCTTGTTCCCTCAATGATGCTTATCACATTTGTAAAAAATGGAGTGAGTTCCAAGCCCAAAGATGCTGTATGGTCCATACAGTGAAGGAAGAATGGCACAGTCAGGTATATCAGGAGTGAACCATGTCTCTGCAAACAGCACACAGCAGTCTCTCTGACCTGAGTTATTCCAGTTTGTGTCTATCTTCAGTTTAAACCAGCATCTGCAGTTCCATCCTACACTTCTACTGCTTCTACTTTGAAGATCTCAGATTTCAGCAACACCCCCTCTCGTTACACTTTGCCTATTGGTTAAATAATTCAGAATTGATAAACTAGATAACAGAATGTCCAATTTCTTTTTTTATCATGACCCGAGTACATCTTAAAGCACTTCTTAATCAGCAACTTTTGATGATCATGTCCAGGTGTTAAATGCAACAAGCAATCTGCATCGTACTGTGTTCCAGAGCAGCAAGTGAGGCTTTATCTGCCTCTAGTGTAATTGGTTGAGGCTGGAATATTATTCATGGCAGTAGCATTTCCTATTCTGAATAATGTTCCACTGAAACGGAAGATCTCAATGTAATCCTTTTACCGTTAGACTTTGGAGATGCAGTGCGGGAAGCAGGCTCTTCGGTCCACCGAGTCAGCACTGACCAGCGATCACCCTGTACACAAGCACTACACACTAGGGGCAATTTTACAACTTACCAAAGCCGATTTACTATAAACCTGTATGTGAGGAAACTAGAGCACCCTGAGAAACCCCAGGGAGAATGTACAAACAACACTCGTAGGTAGGATTGAATGCGGATCTCGCACTAAGGCAGCGACTCCCGTTGCGCCACTGCCAACCTTACCGTAACAAGTTACCTTCACAGTTATCATCTCTTCAGTGATGTGCCATACTTTCTTAAGCCGAGCATTGTCATATGCAGAACTAGTGACGTACAGATACAATGAAAATCAAAACAGATTAAGCATAGATAATGCATAAATTACACAAATGCTGCAGAACAGTGAAAAAGAAGACTGCAATAAATGTGACATTAATGCCCATGGAAGTGCCCATAATGTTCTGTTGCCAAGGTAGGATTACATTAAACCAATGTGAGGTTTAAAGACCAGAAGGATGTAGAGAAGTAGCTGTTCTTGAATCTGACAGAAACATCAGGCCTCTACCTACTGCCTGACGGTACCACTGAGAAGAGGCCATGGCCTGGATGGTGGGGATCTGTGATTGATGCTGCCTTCTTGAGGCAGCATCTAAAATCTGCACATAATCTATATGTTCAGATCCTGCAGTGGAATTTAAACCCTGCCTTGAAGACTGCAATAAAAACTGCTTTGATAATTCAGGTATTCATCAACATAATTCTTAAATGTTGTGAGAATCTGTCCCCACCACCCCTTCAAACGGTGTGTTTCAGATTCCAAACACTATCTGAGTTTAAAATAAAATTCCTCAGATTCCCTACAAACTTTCTAGCCCTTAGACCACTGCTCTCTGGTTTTATACACAACTACTATGGTAAAATATATTCCCCTCATAATTTTGAATAATTCAATCACATTTTCTCCTGCATTCTAGGAAAACAAACCTAATTATCCAGTCTCTTCTCATAAATGAAACCTTCCATCGCAGGCAATATCCTGGTGAATCTCCAGGAATCTCATACATGACTGCAGTGTACTCACAACCTTCCTAATATGAGGTTAGACAAACTAGACTTTAATTAGTCGTGTATGGAATGATTCGCCTGGATACCAGCAAATCAGTTTTTCTGCTGTATCGGTACACGTGACAATAATAAACCAATACCTTGTCCTTGCCAATGCCTGGTGTAGGCAGGGACAATCTGGATGTGAGCTTCCTTTTGCATGGTTACAGGCATTATCAGTTTGATCTGCAGGAAACGTTTTAACACAATCAAGGCTAATCCCTTCTCGCACTACAGATTTGTCAATGCATTAAGCAAAGGCTTTTAGAAAAATTGCTGGATGTTTCCTACATTTTCCTTGCTGGAAAAATCTATTGAGACGGGAATCGTCACTCAGAAATCAACGGAAAAACAGTTTAAACTCAAGGTGGGAATCATGTAAGTTGATCAATAAACATAATCTGCCTTGGTTTATGTTCATTATTCTTAATTCAAATGTGTTTGCTACAAATCTGAACCTTGCTGACTTGCCTTCTTTCGAACATAATATTTTTTTGAAGACTTGTATGTGATTTTGTTTTTGTATCTTTTTTCAGATAGCTTTTAGTAAAGATCACCGTGGCATATTTGTATTCTGTGATGCCACAGAAGAGCATTAAGATGTTTCTGACCATTTTAAACGGTAATTAACATTATAATCCATTTTAATTAATAAGCGGCCCCTACCTGCATCATGATTTATGCAATCACCTAAGAAATGATTAACAATCATTGTGGATATGGATTCTATGCTATAATCATTCATTTAATTAACCTTGCCTACTGTACATTTTTTTGCACCTGAAACGTTTGTCAGAATTTTCGATGAAGTATCCAATATTGCTTTATTCAGCAACCCATTTCTATTCTTGCACCAACTGGTTTCTTTTTTTTCCCCTTATTTTCTCTTCTATACTATTTCTCTCAGTTTATTTTACATTTATTAAGTTTATTTGTAACACGGATCACCTGTGCCCGTTTCTGCGAGCACACATTTCCATGCCACTTCAGTCCAAATTACTGAAAGATTAGGGGACTAGTCTAGTCATAATCACCAGAGCTAATCATTACTAAACTATGTTTATATTAATTCTGGAGTAGACACTTATTACCCATTTCTAATTGCCCTTTGAATTGAGTGGTTGAATGCTGCAAAGCTAAGGGCAGTTAGGAGTAAACCACGGTGCTGCAGGTGTGTTGTCACATTCAAACCATATTAGACAAAAACAGCAGACATCGGTCAAGAAAAAGCATAAGTGAAACACATGGACATAGTAGTTTCATGTTCATCATGACTATTGTTACTAGATTTTTATAAAAAGCTGGAATGTATGTAAATATTGAAACTCAAATTTCCCAATAGCTGGTAGATATTGAACTTTTCTTTCTTCATCAGTCTGGGTCTCTGGATAGCCTTTTTAGTATTTCCATTACAACAAATACTTCATAAATTCATGTTATGGGAGCAGAATTAGGTCATTCGGCCCATCATTCAATCATTGCTGATTTATCTTTCCTTCCTAACCCCATTCTCCTGCCTTCTCCCCATAACCCCTGACACCCTTACTAATCAAGAGTCTGTTGATTTCCGCCTTAAAAATATGCATAGACGGCCTCCACAGCCATCTGTGGCAATGAATATCACAGATTCACTACCCGCTGCCTAAAGAAATTCCTCCACATCTCCTTTCTGACCTCGGAACTCACATGCAGGAACCACCTCCTGGTTATCTTCCTACATGTCATAACAATTTGGTTTAGTTATGGGTCTTTTATTATTGGCCCAAATTAATTAATTGACATGTTCGTTTTAGCAAATTGGAAAAAACTGCTTTTAATAATGTATTAATTTCTCTCTTTAATGTACCCTTCCCTGTTTTTATTTAAACTGCACTTAATTTATTTCTGACAATTTCTAACCAATCCATTTATTTGTATTTTGTTCTTTTATGTCTCAGTACTTTTGCTTGCTCCCTTGCACGTGTCTGCTTCCTGGGCTTGTGTCCGGTTATGTCCTCCCTCATGCACCTGTACTCAAGAACGGAACTGTGCTGTTCTTTGCGACCGATCTGGATTATCGCAAGTCCTCAGGGAGTTCCCGTGTGAAGCCTCTGCTATCAACTTGGATAAAAACACTATCAAGTTTTTGACAGAAAGGGCATTTGGTACTCTTCCAGCTCTGCGATCTTTATCACTAGACCACAACAACATCTCCTTCATCACCCCAGGTGCATTTAAAGGGCTGCCTAATCTCACTGAATTAAAACTGGCACACAATGAGTACATTAGGTACCTGCACACCAGAACATTTACTGGCCTGAAACGCCTACTGAAACTCGATTTGTCTGACTGCAATCTATTTAACATTCCGGACCGGATTTTTACAGCAGTCACTACTTTACAGGAGTTGGCAATGTGGCAGAACAATTTCAGAAGAATACCTGGAGCAGTGAGGGGGATGGAGAGCATTACCCGTGTGTACTTGGAGCGAAACAGGATTGAGGCAGTGGCTTACAATTCTCTACAAGGGCTGGTCAGTTTAAAATATCTAAACCTTCAGGGTAACAAAATAGCTGTAATCCATGACGGGGGATTTAAAGACTCTGTAAAACTGGAGTATCTCTATCTTAATGACAATCTTCTGAACAATCTTCCAGAGTTTGCATTTAAAGAACTCAGGCTCTTGAAGATGCTAAACCTGGGAGGTAATTCTTTAGTGAATGTATCCAGTACTTGGTTTAATGAGCTTGTTGAGCTAGAAGTTCTCTATCTGGACAGAAATGAGATCACTTACATTGAAGAAGGGGCTTTTGAAAACCTGACCAGTTTGATCTCTCTGCATCTGAACAGCAATAACCTGACTACACTCTCCCTTTCAGTGTTTCAGCCAGTCTACTTCATAGGAAGACTCTATGTGTTCAGGAATCCGTGGGAGTGTGATTGCAAGCTGGAGTGGTTGAAGGAATGGATGGAAAGCTACAAACTGGTTCGTGATATCCCGTGTGCCTCTCCAGAGTCTATAGCTGGCATGGACCTAAGTAAAGTCTTCTTCAGCAAATCCACTCGAGGTGTCTGCTTGGATCTAGCCGATCTGAATGTGACGGCTTACACACCAACCACGCCAGACTATCCCCGGTCTACCACAGAGAACAGGTTCAGCAGTCTTATTTCTAGATTCCTTTTTCCAAAAACATCGGATGCTGAAAACACCATCAAATTCTTTAGGAATGTGTCAGACTTGAGTGGAGCTGATGTGGAAGCTGCCAATGTTGAGCGATGCCAAATCAACTTGCACGTTCAAATCCTCGTGACAGTTATAATATTATTTTATATTATATGACAGTATTTAAGTGTGCATTCTGCAGATTCTGTATTTACTACAGTTCATGGAAGTCCAGAGGGACAAGGCTGGAGTCGGATGTAATTCATCCCAATGCTCTGTCCCTTAAAAAAAACAAGAACATTCTACATTGCTGGAGTTACAACAGAAGCTCCAAATAGCCTTTTTTTTTTTAAATTGGGAGCATTTTCTGTGGAACAGTTTTCTTGGAATTATAGAACTGCTCATACATCTGTTCTTACCGTCGAACATCCCAACTTCATTTTGTTTTAAATCTCAACAACTGATCTCTGTGGATTATCAGAACTGATTTTGCAGTAGACTCCCAATTTTGGTTGAATAGTGGTATTTATAAAAACCTTACTTTATAATAATAGACCAGAACCACCATTGATGTTACAAGTACATATTTAGGTTTTCTATTTCATTCTATTAATGTGTGTTAACATATGGCACAACATGCTTGTGAACACAGGATACATTGCGATTTGTTACTTGTTTTAACGGAAATTTATTACATCCAACATTGTATGTTTTCTTCCATGCATTCATCTGTTCGAATCCAATACATTAATACTTTCCTCAGTAAAAGGCACCAGATGCGGACTAAATGGTGGCCACAATAACCATTTGATCCTCTGTGCATGGCTTTTAAGGATTAATGTTCTGATCCATTATTCAACATAGGAGGATTGGTCTGACTGCATGCATTATAAATCTATTTTGTTTGTCCAAAAGCAATAGATAAAAGATGCAAAGGAATGTTTAGGCTGATGTAAGCTGGAACTGTTAATTTCATATGTCTGATTAAAATGGTAGTAAATTTAAAAGGGAAATATTGAAACTAGCCTTTTACTGAGGCAGAATCTTTACAAGTTGTAGTTGCACAAATTCTTGAAAAATCTTCCATTTACTATAAATTAGGTTTATATTTTAGATAAATTGAGCTAGGATGTCCTGGAAACCAAAGTGATGGGTACATCAACCATCCAACAATTCATACAATAGTTTTGAGCTGGCAGCTACCAGCACCTACTGCTGCATTCGCCAATTAATGCAATTTGGTCTCCTTCATTCAATTGGGTACTCCTCCTGAATGGAGGTGCCTCAACATCTCCAGACAATGCATTCCAATCACATTGTGCATTTAAAAAATAGATCTTCTTAATTCTCTTCCCCATTATTTTAAACCTGTGATCACTGGTCCTTGATCCTATATTACAGGAAATAATTTCCCAGTCTTCATTTTGTCCATTTCCTGGCCCAAAACATTGTTTGTCTATTTCTCTCCATGGATACTGCCTGACCCAGAGTTCCTCTTTTTATTTTGCTCAAGATTTTATCATCTGCAGTCTCTTGTCTCAATTGTTTATATGCTTCTGTAAAAACTCCCATTAGCTTTCCCTATTCCAAAGAAAATGTTTTGAACCTCTACAAAATATTTATACTTTCCCTTATCCCAAGAACCATTGGAATTTTCTCACCTCCTCTCACATTTTTCCTCTAAGCTGAACAAAGTTGAATGCAATACTCCTGCTGATGCTGACCCAATGTTTTATAAAGGCTCAACATGATTTCCCTGTCCTTGCACTTGTACCCCTGCTAATAAAGCCCAGAACTATGTCTTATTGACAGCTTTCTCAATCTCCCCTGCCTCGTTCAATAGTTTGTGCAGATTTACCTCCCAAGCCAAACAGCTCCTGCAACATTTTTAGAAAAACGATCCTTTTCTCTGAACTGTCTCTGCTCAAACTTCTTACAAAATACATCACCTTGCATTTTTCTGCATAAACTTCATCAGCCAAGAGTGTCCGTTCCACCAGAATGCTTATATTCAAGGTTTCATGGTCAGTTTCTTGTCACATGTACCAATTAAGGTAGTGAAATTTGAGTTACCACACAACCACAATGTGAAAAGCCACAAGACACACAACCACATAAAAGTTAACATAAACATCCACCACAGTGGATTCCACATTCCTCACTGTGATGGAAGGCAGTAAAGTTCAATCTTCTCAATTCACTGCAATATGATTTATGTCATCTACAAACCTAGAGATTGTGGCTTGCAATGTAGATTTTAAAAAAGGGATTCCAACACCGATTGCTGGAGAGCACAATCACGATGGCCCAAAGTGTCTGTTTTTATGCTGCATTGTTTTTTGACTATAACACCTCAATTCACCTTCCTTCAGCCTAAAAAGAATCATTCACCTTGACCCTCTGTTGTTAGCCAGCTTTCTTTCCATACAGTCAGTGTCCCCCCTTTAATGACAATTGCTTCATCTTTGTTAATTATCAAAAGCCCTCTGCAAGTCCATGCATGCCACTCATGCATTATCCTTATAGCATTGCTGAATACAGGCAACCCCCACTTCGGGTGGGGGGGGTAGTTGTGTTCCCCAAAAAATAGCCCACATCAAATTGAATTGAAAAAAAATTATGCTGATTTACTTTTCTTTACACCTAAATTACAAGAGAACAATTTCTGTATCCCAAGCACCCCTAACTGGAAAGTTGCCTATTTGTTTGTGTGGCACTTGGAACATTAACACAGCATGAAATCTTCCTGTCCTATTTAACGGCAAACTAATGCAAATGACGACAACTGTCATTATTTTATGACAATTATTCTCATTTTCATATTTTTGAAGATGTAGTGGTTGCGACCACAGTGCAGGGCTGCCAACATTGGGTGAGTTGAGAGTGAGAAATTGCGTGGGAGCGTAGCGACCAATGGGGGTGTCCCCCTCCCACGGTCAGGAGCTTTTGCATTTTTCAGCTTAAAATTGTGTAATCTGGTGCATACTGTAGCGAGTCTTAACTTGCACTTGAATGCAATAAGGTTAGGCTTAATTACATTCCACAGTAGAGCCAAGCTCTGACCAACAATTGCAGCACATGAATGACCTTAGTATATTCATGTATGGAAATCAGATTATAATTCATGCTGTTATGCATATATATAGAGCTGAGAAACAAGGCAAGAATCGGACCCATCACTGTTCTGCACAAATAAATTGATCAACCTTACCCTTTGACAATAGAAACAAGATGAAAATAATGCCACATATTCAACAATTGTATATGGTTCAATGAAATTAAGATATATGTAAAACATATATATGGAAACAGGCCCTACAGCCCACCAACCAGCAATCTACCCTACACCAGTTCTATACTACATGCCAGGGACAATTTACAGAAGCCAATTAACCTACAAACCTACACTTCTTTCGGATGTGGGAGAAACCGGTATATCCGGAGAAAACCCATGTGCTCATAGGGAGAATGTACAAATTCTGTACACAGCACCTGTAGTCAGGATCAAATCTGGGTCTGTGGTGCTGTAAGGCAGCAACTCTACCGCTGTGCCAACGTGCCACCCCATTCAATATTTTTTACTGTAATATATTTATTCTGGTGTCACGTCAATAAAGATGAACACATGATTCTGATTTCTGCCCTGAGTTGGATAACACACATCTCCAGTCATTGTATTTTATGGCTGATTTTCAATCTCTTCAGTCTGAAGGTCTCGACCCAAAACATCACCCATTCTTTCTCTCCAGAGATGCTGCCTGTCCTGAGTTATTCCAGTTTTTTGTGTCTATCTTCAGTTTAAACCAGCATCTGCAGTTCCTTCCTATACTCTTTGTTAAGCAAAACAGGTCCTATTCTCATAATATTATTCACCTCAACTAAGTCTTTTCTTCACCTCTGTTGCTGCAGAGAATACAATCCGTTATCAAATCTTTCTTCAAAGTGAAAAAAAAATTCCAGCCCTGCCAACATCTTCATAAATTGTCCCTGGATCCTATTCAGAGCAATTGCACCCTTTCTACAATGTGTCATATTCTTACAGCATGGAAACAGGCCCTTCATCCCAACTTGTTCATGCAGATCAAGATGCCCCATCTAAACTAGTCCCATTTATCTGCATTTGGCTCGTATCCCTTTAAACCATGTGTGTGCCAGTGAAGCAGCGACAACATGCGGAGTGCACGGAGACTTGGCGATGCCCGGGGAGCATTTCCCTCTTTCCCCTCCCTGAGAAGGCGGGCCAGCCCAGGTGCTCTGTGCTCTGTGCCCAGCTGGGGTCCGGGAGAGGTGAGGGTCAGTGACCTGGGGGTCGGGCATCGGAACGGAGCCTTAGCCCGAGATTCATCCCTGCGGCTCCAGAGGCAGCACCGACGCCCCCACTCACCTGGTCCGCTCCTGGCCGGGGTTAAAACTCCATGGGGTGTGAGGAGGTGCCTCAGGGGTCGGTGCTGGGACCACTGCCGTGTCTCACCTATCCCACCATCTGCATGTGGAGAAACTAAACTTTTTTTTCCCCAAATCATCCCTCGGACCAGTAGTTTGACAGCCCTGCTTTAAACCAACGCCCTCTAGTTCTTGAATCACATATCGTGGGAAAAAGACTATGCATTCACCTTATATATTCCCCTTGTGGTTTTTACTCACCTCTAAAACAATTTTTGCTTTATATTGAATTTCCAGCACCTGCAGATTTTGGTTCCATGAATGTCAAATATACTGCAGTTTGCCGTTTTAAATAGTATGCTTTAGAGTCTAAGACAATTAAATTGCACGTTCTTTACGGAAGAAAACTATTCTCATTGGTGAGTGGAGGAGATCTGGAAGCCTTGGGCGAATTGAATTGCCCGTGACTATTTAAAAAAAAATTTGTGAGAACTTTATGATCAACGCAGGTATTTTGTGAAATGCGTGAGAGTTGGCAACCCGACACACAGTGGCTCACACACGGTGGTGACTGCAATGGCAGGCAGAATTAGCACACGGTTTCAAGGAACACACAGGTTGACTACTTCAAGCACAGAATGGATTTGGGAACAGAACTGGGGATGAAAGTGATTGAAACTGTAGATTTGTTACCTGTAATGTTCTTTATACTCATGCTTCCCATTCCCCTCCATGTCCACTGCTGTTGCTAGTCGTTGGGTCTCCGCCCACCATATACTGCTCATGAAGAAACACTTTGGGTAGTCGAGACAGGGGCCTCGGGCGCCCCTTTCTGATGGTCATGAGGTCAGAGCTCATCTGCGTATATTAATGGACGGGAGCTACGGCGGCTCGCGCAGCTGAGGAGCGGGCTGCGGGGCAGAAGATCATAGAGCGGATCTTGGTGTTGGGCCCCAGTCTGGGTAATGGCTACGGGGAGATCGAGAACCAGAAACAGCGTCAGGATTGAACCACGTCTGACGAAGTGGATTTTAGTGTCACCGGCTTTCTCGTACGATCTGACGTGAGAAAATGCCATAGAAGCGTAGAAAAATGGTGCACGGATAGGTAATTTGGCGCATCCACACATGATCATAGTTGATTTTCCTCACTACCTTGGTCGTATCCTCTCTTCCCTACATAAAATGCTTTCGGTGTCTAAACATTTATGACCTTATTCAAAAAACTTGACTTCCACAGGTCCTCCTTGTCTCAGTTTTAAACGGCTTGCTCCACATCCAATCCTGGGATTCTGAGCCCTGATCTCAGAGCAGTCAAGAGAAATATCTTGCATCCAATTTGTCCAAGATTTTAACCGTTCAATTAGATTTTCACTCACTTATCTAAACTAGTGGAAAAAGAACAAGTTTACCCTATTTCTCCTCATAGGACAGTCCAGCATAGGAATCAGTTTAATGTATTTCTCCTGTACTCAGAGCTATTGCACTGAAGGCTAACATACGTTATTACCTCAAATTCTTGCTCAAATTTGCATATTTGTTTTCAATGACTGTTATACAAAGGCACAATCTATCACTGTTGGTTGGAGAAAAATGATAGTTTTCAGTTTCTCCAACCAGAGAATAATTTCACCTTTATATTCTTCATCTTCCATATGCTTACCAATTCACTGATCTAAATCTTCATGTTTCTTTGCATCCATACAACCTTCTTAATCATTGTTAATTTAGAAACACTACTGCTTGCCCTAACAAAATAGACCATATTACTGCTCAATTTTCAATTCTTGCCAGCATATTACTCCCAACCCGGTTTACTTTGATGAGGTTGGTGTGCAAAATTAAAGGCCTTAAAAAAAACTAAATTTAGTCTTTATTATTTATTCTGCTTTCTCAAAAACCTTCAGGTTTATCACACAAGATTTCCTTTTCATAAATCCATGTTGACTTTGGTTAATTATGTTGCCATCTTCTAAGTCATTTATTATCACATTCTTTATAATGATCAAGTATTTTCCCTCCTGTCAGTTGGGCTAACTCATCTGTAGTTCCATATTTTCTGTGTGCCTCCAATTTTAAATAACGAGGTTCCAATTGCCACCCTCTGAGGTACGGCATGTTTAGTTTTGAGATGCAGTATAGAAACAGCCTACCAAGTCCACGTTGACCATTGATCAACCATAAGGAATGAAAAATAGGAAGTGGTAAGAATAAATTCTCAAAATCCAGGCATAATGGTGTAGCATGCAAAAGATAAACTATGGTAGAATATTCTCAGACTCCCACAGATAAAAATGGAAAGATACTTCCATTGGTTACTCAAAGGATAAGTGGAAGATGATGAGGCAAGTAACTTTAGTTTAAATTTAAGATAACAGGCCCATTGGCCGAGTCCCCGCTGACCAACGCTCAGCCGTAGATGAACCTACAAACATGCACGCCTTTGGAATGTGGAAGGAAGCTGGAGCACTCGGAGGAAAACCCACATGGTCAGAGGGAGAACGTACAAACTTCTGCACGGACAGCGCCTGTAGTCATGATCCACTGTGCTGCCTTAAAGTGCTAAAGGCAGTAGGGCAGTTCAAGACTGAGCAGAGATCATGAGTAGAGCTGAGAGTCAATTAATTTCCCCTGAGATGCCCACAAAGTGCACTCATTCTTCTAATGTAAGGAAATTAAAGTTTTCAATCTGCAGAGCAGGCTAAAATAAAAAAATGTTTGGGTAATCAGTCATACCATTTCCCTTTTTGCGAGGTAAACTAACTCTTAGAATTGGGCTGTGAAATCTTTCATCTGCAGTTGTCAGATGGAATTAACATTCCATATGAATGAAGTCTCCTCAGAGAGTGAAGTTTTCCAGAACTGAGGCCAACTACCAATTCAGATGAAATATTCATCTCTGAATTGTGGATTCAGCTCATAACTTTCTGCCTCAGAAGTGAGAGACCACAGCGAATCACAGTAATTACATATAAAATGACGTCTAAAATTATTGTCGATTATTTTAATATCAAATGACTCAAAAATAGTCAAGAGTTATAAAGCACCGAAATAGATCCTTCAGCCCAGCTTGTTCATGCCGACAAGTTGCCAACCTGAGTTAGCCACATTTCATGAGTCAAGTGGGTTTTATTGTCATCCCCCAAAGGACAAAATGAAATTTTTACCTGCCCTTGACCGATATCCCTCGAAACCTTTCCTACCCACATACCTGTCAAAGCATTTAGTTTCTAACACCTTATTTTTTGTTTTTAATGTGTCAATGAAAATCATGGGTTTTTTAAATTATGGTCATTTTCAAATAGTGTGTAAAAGTAAAAGAAAAGTAAAATAGACTTTAGCCAACTTGGATAACTTTGAAACATATTTGCAGAAAATGGCATGATTGCATCCCAGACCTACCTTCCTACATATGGCAGTTAAATTATTTACACTATTCATCTAATTTATCCCTCATTTATATTATACTATCAACATCATCAACATTCAAATATAAGGTTTAAAATTGTTCTCTATCGCACAACTAAAAAATATACAAATCTTGCTTATCAGTAAGATTTAACTATATTTTTCCCTATCTACATTAGTCACAGTGAATGATTCCTCTAATGTTCCCATGGGTTTAGTGGTCTCTGACAGTTAAATCAATACCTGTGTATATTTTCTAAAATTAACTGTCTCCTGAACGAAGATGAAAATGTAATAGTTCCATTAACAATGGTTCCATTGTTCCTGTAATTAATCTGTTTAGTTGCAGTTTGTGTTTGCAAAAGTACTGCAATAAAATTATTCAGACTTCAGTAAAATAGTTTAAAAATAAAATATTCCCATTTCAGTTGATCTACATTTTCAATTATTCAAGGATCTCAACTGTACCACTTATCCTTTAATACAGATTTCCATTGCCAATTGTGTTTCACGAAAGCATCCACGGCATTTGAACAATACGCATTTTCTGAAATGTATAACAGATATGTAAATCTCCTTTCAATACTGTTAGGAATGGCATTACATCAAAGAAAGCAGGAATTAAGTTACAAAATGTCTTAAGGCAAACAATGCATTCCTCTGTGCTCTAAAATCCTGATGGGAACAGTTTTATAAAATACTATTTTCTCTTAACCGGAATGGACTCCAGAAAATATGAAAATGCTCAATAAATTCCAGTTGTGAAATTGTGCTTCGTTTTCTTTTACATTTTTCCACAGTATTTTCATTTTTATATTACATGACCAGAGATACTGTTCAGTTCCCGATGGCCAGCACCACACTGGTCTTACCACTGACCAGTTATAAAAGTATAGAACTTACAGCCCTGTAATTGGAAACACAATAATGTCTTAGGCAGCTGTACTGAAGGTCAATAATTGCAGCTTGTTCAATTTAACATGGCTGGGTGAGGTCAAGCTCCATATAAGCTTGAAGAACGACAATTAGGAAATAAAAACAGGAAAAAACTGACCACATAAAGGGAAGCTTTTAGAAAAAAAAGTCCAATCGCAATTTTTTTGTATCGTTATCTTCAGTAGCACTGCAGGCCAGTTTGAATGAAGTGACGTGAGCTGAACTGCTTGTATCTGACCACAAACTATCTTTTTTTTTTACGCACAGTATTTCTTTAGTAAAATTTGTGCATTTTAATACATATAATTCAATGATAAAAATTAAACCATTTTTCCAGACGGAACATAATTAAAATATTTATATTCAAAGACGACACATATCTGAAATGGCAAAATTGCAAATTCTTCCCCTTAGAACAAATTAAATTGCAACAAAGTACAAACACATTTCACTACATGATTAAAAATCAGTCATTTATAAACTTGCCCACAATGCAAGGGATGTGCATAGGTTTACAATTGTTTTTGAATAATAATTCCCTTGGGTAATTTTTCCAACAAATGGAATGTACGTTGCTGTAGAATACAGTTTCCAACACAGATACACCAACAGCATGAATTATGTAACTCCACATGCAGTAAAACCTGATTCCAATTTCTAAAATGTTTGTACAATTTTAAATTGTAAATGACAGTATCCCCTTTAATAAATTTGACCGGTTTGTGAAAAAAAATCACATCTATTTAATACACCTACTATATCCAACCTCAACAAATGAGTGCAGGTATCTGTAACTTTGCAGATGTAAGATATTGCTTAAAGCTTGTACCAATTATTCACGGGGCATCCGAAGATGTAATATCTGAATTTATCATACAATGCCAGCCATGTGAAATTAAATTTCAAACAGGCAGCCACATAGGCAGGCTATTTTCAGTTTTAAAGTTCAGCTGATCCATTATTTGGAAAGAAAATTTGGGTGGATAAATTTGTGTTTAAAGCTTACTTAATTAAAACTTAGTACAAGCAACTGTTCAAATAACAATGCAGATCTATGTGGGATTTACCAATGTTTATAGAGCAGGATGCATTTATAGATCTGATTTTAATAATGGAAGCACAGCCCTCACACATTTTAAAAAGGGACACTGTCACTTTCAGAGTTTGATATTTTCTCTCTCCATCCATTTAGAAGGACATAATAGTCAAAAAAATTAGGGCACACTAATCCTAGGCAGTCTATAAGGGGCAAGATTTGATGCATGGTCATTTACAAAGTCTAACGTCAGGTGTTGCTAGGGAATGATAAAGTTCATGGTTTCTCTCTCCAGTCCTTAGTATACCCAGGATACAGGAACCCACTGCGGTGTAGTACACACAAGTTCAATGGCTTCTTCCAGATGCCTGATGGTCTCATCTATTTCATTGTTGATTATAGTTAGATCAAAGTAGTGTGCATATGTTCTCTGTAGAATTTCTGACTCCTTCTGTAGACGTTGAAGAGATTCATCCTGAAGAATAGAAATACATTGAATTTCAACCATTGGAGCCCAACTAAATTAGCTTCTTTCCACACTCAAGTAATGTCCATATCAGCCGTTTCCTCGTGGACTGCTTGACATCCCTCAGTATTTGCAGCAGTTTATATTCTATTGAAGAGTTCAAATTTTTTTCTTTTCTTAACCAGTCTAATTAAACACACAATACACAGAAAAACCTGTAAAATGTTTAGAGTGAAGCTTTAAGACAATTCTTCCTAATCAATTACAAGCTCATTAAGCTTATGGTTTGAAATGTTTTCTGATCAGTTTCACCATAAGAAACAAATCTGTTTAATGCATGATTAATTAACTGCAGCGCATGAGAAGAGGCAGGATTGGTATTCGTTTTGCTGCAATTTTGTGATTAAGAGTGATAGTACAACAAAACTATCTGGGGGGTTACTTAAACTATGATGTCATATACTTTCTAAATTCAGAAACCAGGTGCTGATGTCTGAAAGATGGGGCATGGGCAACCCAGAGGGGCTGCCAAACATATACTTCTGAAGTTATTTTCATATTTATGAGTAAATTATCTAGAGTGGGAGCAAACTGCAAAAAAGCTCTCACAAAACTTTTCAATATAAGGAAGATGACAGATCTCCCAGAGGGAGCCGATCATATGTCTTTTAATCCCAATAACCAATAGAACCATGGCAGGGTATGGGGGTTTCCGCCCCATTTATTAGACCTCTCGCTGCCAATGCTGAAAAAACCCCCCAAAATAATAAATATTTTAAAAGCATTTATTTGCAAACATACAAAAATGCTATTGATTACTTAAAGAGGGAATAAAACCCTACCAATGTACTTTTCAGATAAAGGTTGGTGACACCATTCAAGAGAATGGGGTTTCACCAGATGCACCCTGGATGAGCAGTTTATGAACACTGCTTGATTTAATCAGATCAAGAGGTTAAAAGCATATCTGACTGCCAGCACATTCCCAGCTTTGGTGTTGCTGGGTGCCAGTGCACAAGTCTAGGCTGCATTGCCAAGTGGATTGCCACCAGCTGGCAGGTCTCCATGGAACTGATGGTTTTCCATTATTGATTCTGCCTCAATATTTGTTTTTTTCCCCATTCAGCTCAGAAATAACTCGACCTTTCTCAATATGAAATGCAAGTTGTAGTTATCATGAATTCTTCTACATTCATCTGGCAAAGCAGCAATTGACTTACACAAAGTGCTGGAGTAACTCAGTGGGTCCGGCAGCATCGCTGGAGAACATGGATAGGTGACATTTCGGGTTGGAACACTACTTCAGACCCACTGAGTTACTCCAGCAATATCTGCAGTTCCTCGTGTCTACAATCAACTTATTGAAACTGGTTAAAATGAAAATTATAATAAAATTATTTAATAAATGTAAGAAAATTAAAATAATAAAAATAAAATATGTTTCTCAAGTTGAACTACACAGCATTTACCCAACTAATATGATAAAATGTTTATTTTAAGATTTTATTTGATCAGCAAAGCTCATTAACAAATTAGTGTACATCTGTGGATTAGATAAATTAAAAAATAAGTTCAAGGAAGATCATCAAAAGATTCAGTCACTTCAAGAAAATCTTTATGAAACTTAACTAATGTCATGGATATCTTTTTGCAAACAAGGCTGATTTTCTCCATAATGTGATTAAAAGGCCTAAAAGTAAAATGGTACAACAACAACTTTTACTCAATGTTCTAATAATAACCACCTTGAATAAAACCAAAACTCTTCTCAAGGATGACTATGGCACCACTAATTGCAAAAACTAAATTGCCATTTTCAGTCATCCCTGTCTAATACAAATACTTACAGGTAGCTTTTTGCACCACCTTGGGAGCTATGTAAAAATCAGAAAGGAAGTAAGAAAGTGAACATAAAATGTGAGTTTAAATAATAAAAGGACAGAAAAACAAAAAATAAAGGCAAAGACTGAAGATCACACAGAAGAACAAGCTTTATAAATTTAATTTGCCACTTACAAAGTATCAAGTTTACCAAGCTATTTCGCTGCAAACTCTTTCTTCAAAGGTCTAATTTTCCTCAATCCTCCCCACCCTATTAGGTCCCCACTGCTGCTGCTTTCAACCACGACTGCTTAGGCTGGAACTGCTATAATGCTGCTCCAGAATTAGTTGATAAAATTGATGGACTGGATAATATCAGGAATCAACGGCATAGTCAATCACCAGTGCAACAGTCGTGTTTCTATTGACAGTAGCTGCCTTATGATAAATGAATTTGTTTAGTCCTGGCAGAATCAGTGAGCAATGATTTATATATATATATATATATTGCGATTACGTGGTACTATTTCACAGAATCCTCAGAAGTACCCGAAAGATTGCTGGAAACTGCAAAGGAAATGAATCATGGATTTGCACAAACCTGTCCTTGAACCTTAGAAAAATGTTTTTGTAAACATATATTTTAGACAATCAACAATAGATGCAGGAGTAGGCCCTTCGAGCCAGCACCGCCATTCACTGTGATCATGGCTGATCATCCACAATCAGTACCCCATTCCGGCCTTCTCCCCATATCCCATGACTCCGCTGCCTTTAAGAGTTCTATCTAACTCTCCCTTGAAAGCATCCAGAGAATCGGCCTCCACTGCCTCCTGAGGCAGAGAATTCCACAGACTCATAACTCTCTGGGTGAAATTTTTTTTCCTCATCTCCGTTCTAAATAGCCTACCCCTTATTCTTAAACTGCACTCCCCCAATATCGGGAACATGTTTGCTGCCTCTAGCGTGTCCAATCCCATAATAAACTTATATGTTTCAATAAGATCCCCTCTCATCCTAAATTCCAGTGTCTACAAGCCCAGTCGCTCCATTCTTTCAACATATGACAGTCCAGCCATCCCGGGAATTAACCTCATGAAGCACTCCCTCAATAGCAACAATGTCCTTCCTCAAATTTGGAGACCAAAACGTTCAGACATTTTAAAAAAAAACTTTACCAACGTTATCTTTGATCTATCCCATCCTCAAATATGTCCAATAAGCAAAATTATTCAAAAACTCTTGCATCTCTAGGTCCAAGACAATAATCACATCAGCATTTCTCCTAACAACCTGTGTTGTCATGATGGCTATTTAAGTGAAATCAAATAAAATGTCCTCCAATTGAACATTAAGATAAGCAAATCCATTATCTTCAGTCCATCCAAAAACTCCATGTACTGTACCATCACCTCCCATGGTCCCAATATATAAAATAACTCTGTTGACAGTTGCATCAGATTTGACTTTGAACCAAGCTTCAGTGTCTTCTCCATCATCAACATCTACTTTCACCTGTAATATCGCTCACCCTCCCATACAAAAATAGCACTTGCATTAAGCTTCTCTATCCCCACGTCCAGAGAGGGAGTTTCTTTTGTTCCCTTCCAGGAACGGTTAGTTTAGAAACCGGGCGCAACTAGCTGGGAACACATTCCTTCAAGCTCGGGAACGGCAGGAGGGAGTTTGGCGATTGGCTGTAAAGTAAGCAATTCGCATATTGGTTTATTGATTGTGACAAATTGGGCAATTTATCAGCCAATATAAACAAGGCTTGCTGTTGGGGAGCGGCCTTGTGAGTAAAGTGCGAGTCTTTGGCTCGAGAGTCGTCGGCGAGGAGGCTAGGAGAGGTGACTACGCAAAAAGCTGGAGAGGACGGGACACGGTGAACACATGACGGGTAAGATGAGGCAGTGTGATGCTTGCAGGATGTGGGAGGCCAGGGACACGGATGGAGCCTCTGGCTGCTACAACTGTGGCAAGTGCGTCCAGGTTCAGCTCCTGAAGGACCATGTTGGGGCACTGGAGAAGCAGCTGGATGACCTCAGGGCCATCAGGTAAAACGAGTTTCCTGGACAGGACCTAGTGAGGTTGTCACGTCGAGGATACGGGAAGAACCAAGGTGTGTGACTGAGAGAATGGGTGGTAACCGTGTAGTGCAGGAGACCCAGGTGGCTGTGCCTAATGAAAACAGGTAGGCCCTCTTGGGAACTGTCGGGGGAGACAACGCTTCCAGTCCGAGCAGCGGACATGTCGGTGGCTCCAATCCTAGAGATGGGACTCGACCGGCGAGACCGACGTCGGGCAGAGCCATAGTGGTGGGTGACTCCAATGTCCGAGGAGCAGACAAGAAATTCTGTGGCGGCAGGCGAGACGCGAGGATGGTCTATTGCCTCCCTGGTGCTAGGGTTCAGGATGTCACGAGCCGAATTCAGAACATCGTCGAGAGAGAAGGTGAACAGCCGGCAGTAGTTGTGCACATAGGCACAAACGACATCGGGAAGAAGAGGAAGGAGGTTTTGCAACGTGAGTTCAGAGAGTGGGGAAGACTGAAAAGCGGGACTCCTAGGGTGGTTATCTCTGGATTGCTTCCAGTACCTCGTGCTAGTGAGGACAGGAACAGGGAGGTAGGGGATCTGAATGTGTGGCTGAGGGGCTGGTGCAGGGAGCAAGGATTTAGATTTATAGACCACTGGGATCTCTTCTGGGGTAAGGGTGACCTGTACAAAAGGGACGGGTTACACCTTAACTGGAGGGGAACCGACGTTCTGGAACGCAGGTTTGCTAGGGCTACACGTATGGGTTTAAACTAAATAGTGGGGGGGAGGGATTGACAAATAGGGAGTATAAAGATGGAGTTGAAGGGGAAGTGAGTACAGGAAGAGTTACAAAGTTACAATTAATTCCCGAATTAATGGGAAGGAAGGTTCGAGAAGTGATAAAAGAGTAAGGTCAGGGCCAATTGCGAGCAGTGCGAGGGGGGACGTGAATACCGAGGTCAAAGTGTTGTATATGAATGCGCGAAGTATAAGAAATAAAATGGACGAGCTTGAGGCTCAGTTAGAAATTGGCAAGTATGATGTTGTGGGAATTACAGAGACATGGCTGCAAGAGGGCCAGTGCTGGGAACTGAATATTCAAGGTATACATCCTATCGAAAAGACAGACAGGTGGGCAGAGGGGGTGGGGTAGCTCTGTTGGTGAGGAATGAAATTCAGTCCCTTGCAAGAGGTGACATTGAAACAGGAGATGTGGTGTCAGTACGGTTAGAACTAAGGAATTGTAGGGGTAAAAAGACCCCAATGGGACTTATCTACAGGCCCCCGAACAGTAGCCTGGATACAGGGTGCAAGTTGAATCAGGGTTTAAAATTGGCATGTAATAAATGCTACGTTTGTTATGGGAGATTTCAACATGCAGGTAGTCTGGGAAAAACAGGTTGGTACTGGACCCCAAGAAAGGGAGTTTGTGGAGTGTCTGTGATGGATTCTTAGAGCAGCTTGTATTGGAGCCTATCAGGGAGAAGGCAATTCTGGATTTAGTGTTATGTAATGAACTGGATTTGGTAAAGGAACTTGAGGTTAAGGAGCCATTAGGAGGTAGTAACCATAACATGGTCAGGTTTAATCTACAATTGGAGAGGGAGGGGTAAATCGGAGGTGTCAGTGTTACAGTTGAATAAAGGGGACTATGGGGCCATGAGGGAGGTGCTGGCCAAAGTTGACTGAAAGATACACTAGCAGGGATGATAGAGGAACAACAATGGTAGATATTTATGGGAATAATACAGAGGGTGCAGGATCAGTTCATCCCAAAGAGGAAGATTCTAAGGGGAGTAAGGGGCGACCGTGGCTGACAAGGGACGTCAGGGACAGTATAAAAATAAAAGAGAAGAATTACAACGTGGCAAAGATGAGCGGGAAGGAAGAGGATTGGGTAATGTTTCAAGAGCAACAGAAGATAACTAAAAAGGCAATACGGGGAGAAAAGATGAGGTACGAAGGTAAGCTAGCCAAGAATATTTACGTATGTGAAGAGGAAAAAATTAGGTAATACCAAAGTTGGACCCTTGAAGACTGAAACAGGTGAATTTATTATGGGGAACAAGGAAATGGCAGATGAGTTGAACAGGTACTATGGATCCGTCTTCACTAAAGAGGACAAAAACAATCTTCCTGATATACTAGTGGCCAAAGGATCTGGGGTGACGGAGGAACTGAAGGAAATCCACATTAGGCAGGAAATGGTATTGGGTAGACTGATGGGACTGAAGGCTGATAAATCCCCAGGGCCTGATGGTCTGCATCCCAGGGTACTTAAGGGTACTCTAGAAATCGTGGACGCATTGGTGATAATTTTTGAATGTTGTATAGATTCAGGATCAGTTCCTGTGGATTGGAGGGTAGCTAATGTTATCCCACTTTTTAAGAAAGGCGGGAGAGAGAAAACAGAGAATTATCGACCAGTTATCCTGACATCGGTGGTAGGGAAGATGCTGGAGTCAATCATAAAAGATGAAATAGTGGCACATTTGGATAGCAGTAACAGGATCGGTCCGAGTCAGCATGGATTTACGAAGGGGAAATCATGCTTGACTAATCTTCTGGATTTTTTGAGAATGTAACTAGGAAAATGGACAAGGGAGAGCCAGTGCATGTAGTGTACCTTTCAGAAAGCATTTGATAAGGTTCCACATAGGAGATTAGTGGGCAAAATTAGGGCACATGGTATTGGGGGTAGAGTGCTGACGGATAGAAAATTGGTTGGCAGACAGGAAACAAATAGTAGGGATTAACGGGTCCCTTTCAGAATGGCAGGCACAAGGATCGGTGCTGGGACCGCAGCTATTTACAATATACATCAGTGATTTAGATGAAAGGATTCAAAGTAACATTAGCAAATTTGAAGATGACACAAAGCTGGGTGCCAGTGTGAACTGTGAGGAGGATGCTATGAGAATGCAGGGTGACTTGGACAGGTTGGGTGAGTTGGCAGATGCAGCTTAATGTGGATAAATGTGAGGTTATCCACTTTGGTAGCAAAAACAGGAAGGCAGATTATTATCTAAATGGTGTCGAGTTGGGAAAAGGGGAAGTACAACGGGATCTGGGGGTCCTTGATCATCAGTCAATGAAAGTAAGCATGCAGGTACAGCAGGCAGTGAAGAAAGCGAATGGCATGTTGGCCTTCATAACAAGGAGTTGAGTATAGGAGCAAAGAGGTCCTTCTGCAGTTGTATAAGGCCCTAGTGAGACCACACCTGGAGTATTGTGTGCAGTTTTGGTCCCCTAATTTGAGGAAGGACATTCTTACTATTGAGGTAGTGCAGCGTAGGTTTACAAGGTTAATTCCCGGGATGGTGGGACTGTCATATGCTCAAAGAATGGAGCGGCTGGGCTTGTATACTCTGGAGTTTAGAAGGATGAGAGGGAATCTTATTGAAACATATAAGATTATTAAGGGTTTGGACACGCTAGAGGCAGAAAACATGTTCCCGATGTTGGGGGAGTCCAGAACCAGGGGCAACTGTGATCAGCCATGATCACATTGAATGGCAGTGCCGGCTCGAAGGGCCGAATGGCCTACTCCTGCACCTATTGTCTATTGTCTAACCAATTGGGTGACCAATTTGCTGCAAACTTCCATTCAGCTCACAAACATGACCCTAAGCTTCCACGCACTTGTCACTTTAATTCACCAAACCACTCCCATCATAAATTTTTCATTACCTTGTAAACACCGGGTGGCGCCACCAGCAGTGGCTGCCTCGCCAACAGTCGGGAGCTGCGGGAACCTTTTTTCCAATCTCTTACCTCGACGGAGATGCAATTTTTTCCCGTATCGTATCTCTGTCTGCACTGAGGCCTGACATCGTGGAATTGCCAGCTTTTCCTGGAGACCGACCCGGCTCTCCAAGCCACAGGAGTCTGCGGGACTTTAACATCAGGGAGCTTGCGATCCCTTTGCTGGGGATCGAATCTCCAACTGCGGGGACTGCGGACTTTAACATCGTGAAGCCTGCGATCTCTGGTAAGAAGAGGTCGACTCGGGATCTCCATGCCACGGAGAGTTTCAACCACCCCGACCCGGGAGTTTCGATCAACCCGACATGGGCTTCGATCATCGGCTGTGGGGTCTTTGATCGCTCCGACTGCGGATGGTTTAACTGCCCCGATCGTGGGAGAACAAAGAGGAAGAAGATTGAACTTTATTGCCTTCCATCACAGTGAGGAATGTGGAATCCACTGTGGTGGATGTTTATGTTAACTTTTATGTGGTTGTGTGTCTTGTTGCTTTTCACTTAGCATGGTTGTATGGTAACTCAAATTTCACTACCTTAATTGGTACATCTGACAAGAAACTGACTTTGAAACCTTGAAAAAAAAATATTTTTTATGATCAGGGCACCGATGGGCAATCCTTAGTTGCCCTTGTAAACCTGATGGTGAGCCTTTTCTTGAACTGCTGTTGTCTTACTAGTGAAGGACTGCTGGGGAGAGAGTTCGAGGAATTTAGACTGGTGATAAGTAAGAAACAATAATGCTTTTCAAAGTGAGGATGGTGAGTGTTTTGGAGAACTGGCAGAAGGTTTCCCTTACATGTGCTGTCATTGTCCTTCTTGGTGGTCTTTGTGACTTTTTGGGGTACTGTCAGAATAACCCAAGAAAATGATTGTTGTCCATTTAGTAGATGATACATATTGCAGTCATGGTGCGCCAGGTGTGGAAGTAATCAATGATCAGTGTGGTGGCTGCATTGTTCTTGTTGACATCAACCTTCTGGGGCCGTGAGATATACTCATCCAGGCAAATGGACAGTATTCCATCCTATTCTTGCTTTGTTGACAGTGGGAAAGGGGATTTTGAGAGTCACTTGCAGCATAATACACATGACGCCATGTTTATTTGGTGGCTGGTACAATGGAGTTATTTGTCAGTGGTGACACACAGGTTGTTGTTAACAAAGCTTTAGCGATAGTAATATCAACGGTAGGTGGTTGAAGATGATCACTGTCTGGCACCACTGAGTAGTGTAAATATTATTTTTCATATGTGAATGTTGGTTCATTCGTGGAGGTGTTCTAAATGGAATGATTATCAGTAAACATTCTTACTTTTTACTTGATGGTAGGAAGAAGTCATTGATGAAGCAGCTGAAGGTGGTGAGAGCCAGGAACATTGTCCTGAGGAACTCCTGCATCATTGACTTGGTGCTACGATGACTTGTTACTAACAACCAAAATCCATCTTTCTTTGTACGAGGTATAACTCCAACCATGGATTCCTTTTCCCTTGATGTCCATTTTTACATTGCTTCCTTTGTGGCGCCATCTGATAGTCGGGCCTTTGTTTAATCGAACCCTCAGAAGAAGCGCGTGACTGAAGGGCGGGGGTTGGAGATAAGGAGTTAAAAAGGGAGTTTTTGTGTGTGCCTGGCAGAGGGCCTCTATTCCCTCAGCCACACTGCTATTGTTTTGAAGTTCCTTCGTATTTAATAAAGCTTTCTCTGGAGTTTACAATAAGTGACTCGCTTTATTGTGCTTCACCTTGATGCTGAAGGAAGATCCTAATCTGAAATGTCACATTATCCATGTTCTCCAAAGATGCTGCCTGACCAGCTGAGTTACTCAACCACTTTGTGTCTTTCCTTGATGCCACACTCGGTCAAATAATATTGTATGTCGCTGACTGTTACTTCACCTCACCTCTGCAATTGAGTTCTTGCATCCATGTTTCACTCAAGATTAATGTCATGACATCTATAGCTGTGTGGTCCCAGCAAAATTCAAAATATGTATAATTGTACAAGTTACTCAGGAGTATGCGCCACATCATAGTAATGTCAACAACATCCATTGCTTTGCTGTAGGCTGTTAGTACATTGAGTGGGTGATAATTAGTCAGGCAGATCTTGCATTTTGTATTGTTTTCACATTGTCAGATAGATGGCAGTGTTGGAACTGTACTGGAACTGTTTGACCAGCAGTATGTTGAGTTCTGGAGTGTACATCTTCAGTACTACAGCCAGAATGCCACCTGGTCTTCTCACCTTTTTAAACTCTCAACTCTGAATTGGTTTCATTTGGAGTGAACAGAAATGGCTGAAAACTGTCATCTGTGATTGTGGGCTCTCAGGAGGAAGAAGCAGAGATGCATCATAGATTTGTCACTTCTTGCTAAATATGGTGGGAGCAAGTGGTTCAACTTTATCTTCTGTACTCACACACTAGTTTATGCCCTTCATTCCATTTTTGAGGATTGGAATTTTCATGTAGCTTCCTCCTTCCATTAACAGTTTAATTATTCACCACCATTCACATCAGCATGAGAGAGGACTGCAAAGTTGGGATCTAGCAAACTGGTTGTATGGTTGCTAGGCTCTCAAGGGCATGGTGTTTTTATTATTAATTGTTTATACTGTATTGTAACTTTACTATTTCACATCTCAATTTTAGATGCATCTAATGCCACTCCCTTTTGCATTTAAGTAGTATTGATTGTCATGTTGTTTAAAGGGTAGGTGTGTTTTGGCCACAAGGATACAAATTATGGTGAAATGAAGCTTTGCTACTCTCAATGGTCCTCATAGATGCCCTGTTGTTAGGTGCCAGACCTGTTCTGAGTATCCCATTGAGGATGATTATACTACCATGCAATATCCCAAAGGATGTACTTTGTGTGAATGTAGGACTACACCACCAATGCTGTCTGCAGCATTAATGAGGACAAGGTCATTTGGGTATATACTTCATCTTAACTGCCAGTCTGATATTTATATCCTCAGTGTTTGACCAGCTGGATCAGTGGTGGTGTTACTCAGCCATTCTTCAGAATGATCCTTCTCTTGGAGTATATTATTGTCCCAGTTACTCTCAGCACTTCTAATTGTTACTCAACATAGAGAAGCACTATTACATTAGCTGAGGTAGAGGGTGGGATATATTCACAAGGAGGATTCTTTTCCCTTATCCTGCTGCCACAAAACGTCAGGATGTATGTTGGGATTATATTGGAGGAGTCTATCAGGTTGATTGCATCATGTATTTCTGTAAGTAAATTATATGTATATTGATTGCTTAATGATTGATTGTTTGGAATAGATATCCAAAATTAATTGTACCAGACCCCAGATGTTCATGAGGTTGCATGGTCAACTGGACTATGAACAGCTTTGCTGTGTAGGAATTCAGTGTCTAGGTTGAAGGTGGTTAGGCCATCTAAATTAAGATTGATTCGACTGAAAGACTATCTTAGAGGTTAAGGGGCTGTCCCACTGCGGCGACCTAATCCGCGAGTTCAGAAGAGTGTCTTTGACCTTCATGCTCGTGGGCACTCGCCTAGAAAACCTCGAGCTGGATCGACCGTCAGCGATGAAACCGCGAGCTGGATCGACCGACTGCGCACACACACACACACACAAGCACATCGCAAAGGCGGGGGCCAGGGAAAGCGGGGGAGCGCTGTCTGAAATTCACACCCGCGATGAAGAGGAAGGTAAAAGACGGCTGCACAGTGTACGGTAAGTCCTTTAGAGAGCGCGGGGGGAGAGAAGGGGAGAGAGGGGGGGGGGGGGGAGAGAAGGGGAGAGAGGGGGAGAGAGGGGGGGAGAGAAGGGGAGAGAGGGGGAGAGAGGGGGGAGAGAAGGGGGGGGGGAGAAGGAGTGGAGACACTTTTTAAGAAGGCAGACATCTTATAATAAAGTTTAGCGGGCATTTTACCTACCGGTCGGTTTTCCTTGGTCTTGAAAACTCCAATGAGCCAATTAAAATGCCCGGTCACGAAGGAGATTGCCTACGGCTGCCCTCGACTGCATGTAACTAAATAGCGACCCCACTCCACTGCACTACGAGTTAAAAAGAACCATGCCGACCAATTTTTACTTGCGGAAATTTTTTTAACTTGCTGAAAATTTCCCGCGACCTAGCTGAGGCCCCGAGTATGCGGGAACTTCCCTCGAGCATGAAGGAGAGTTCCAGTGACCTCATAGGACCTCCTAGAACTACGTGTCGACCATGCTGCGAGTTTGAGTCGAGTGCAAACACTTTTAAACTCGCAGATTAGGTCGCCGCAGTGGGACAGCCCCTTTAGTCAACTGTACTGCCATGGATCAGAAATCACAAATGCCCAACCAAGTCAAATTTGTCCCCTCAAGGTAATTGGTAAACCAGATCAACTATTATGGCACTCCAGTGGTTAAGTGATGGCCATTATGGAGACTAGTTAATCCCACATTGTTCAATCTACTGAATTTATATCCTACTGCTGCCATTGTGGGAATTCAACTTGCGTTTTATGGATTGTTAGACTAGGCCTCCACATTGCTAGCCTAGTGTTTTAATTACTGTGCCCTCACCATATCTTCAGCCTTTTAGCATTCCACTGAAGCTTAACATAAACTTGAAGAACTGATCTTGACTTTCAACACACATATTAGTCTTATGGACTCAACGCATGCATCAGCCTGAGAAAACTAAAAACCTGAACACCTTTCGAAAAAACTTTATTGATAGTATTGTTAAACAAAGTGTTCCTGTCCGTCCTAAGGGACTTTGTTCAGCTATAACTGTGACAATAAGTGCTACATTTGAAAGGTTTAACAGTAACAAGTTATTAAGTTGAATAATTGTCTCTAATTATTGGAGTTCATGTACTTCACTTTCAGTTAACTAATAAAAACATAGCAGAACAGAGAACTTCACTAAATATAAAACTTATATTTATTTCTTACCTCAGTCATGCCAGGAGTAATAGTCGGGGCAGCAATGAAAACGACAAATGGAGCAAACTCTGCAGTTCTCAGAACCTTTAGTGCCTGTGGGTGATAAGTTTGATGCTCAATAAAGACTGGAGTTGAATATTAAATTAAACCAATGGTATGAACAAGCACATACCTCAAATACTGCATTCATGTGTTTCAATCACATAAATGCGCAATAATTGAATCTCTCAACCCTAACAGAAGAACAGAATGTATCCTTAGTAATAAGGTAGAACTTCATTTGCAACAAGGTCAAAGTTTGGTTGCTCACTTCTGTTCACTTCAGGAAATTTAAATGAAAGCAAGAACAATACAAGTATTAAGATGATATTTAAGACAATTGTTTGACGTTACTTTTTTTTAAACCTGCATAGGGCAAGACTTGTATTTAAAAATTAGAACACATGTCGACCAACAATACAACACAAGATAGTCATCATGGACACTAGACTGTCTGATACTCCTTTGTTGGTCTCTGAAACAGATCAAATGATCAAACTTGAATAAAACAGAATGGACTGACAGGCAAAAAGAATTGTATAGCTGCTCATTCTCATGAGAGCTTTGCACAACAATCTCTGTAGCAGACAAATTGTTATTTTGTTCACATTCTTAATTTCTCTCAAACACCTTTAATTATTAACTCCCCTAAACAAGTTCTCAATTTTTTTACACAATATTGTAAGAGTAGCTTTCAAATTTAGTATAATTGCAAAGCATGAGATTTTACATAGAAAGAATGGAGATAAATCCAATGATAATCATTTTATGCTGATTTCCAGCTACTTCAAAATGAATAGATTTAGTTTTAATAAAAATCTCACACACCTTTCAGTTCTTCCTAGGATCCAATGTGCATGAAACACCAATTAAAATGTTTTTTTCCCCAAGACAATTTAGTTAAGAGAGATTTCAAAATAACCTTAGAAACTCTGTTCATAAAATATATAGGAAAATAGAAATACAGTCAAGGCAGAAACAGAAACTCCGAACATTTTAAAATGTATAGTTTCTTTTCCATTTTCGCGCTGAAGGTTTTAAACTTGTGTAATATTCCACTGATAAAAGTCTTCCTACGTGAATCTTGTTTGAGTGGTGATTCTTCATGTGTGAGACAAGTGAACAATTTTGCTAGACTGTTTGTTCAGGCCTAGTCAAGCATAATGTCCAGTGGGGAAGGAGCAAGTGAATATGCTGTATTCTTAGGTCAGGCACCCCATTAAAGCTCAAAGATCAAATCTGGGAATAATGGCTTAACATTCTGAGCTTTTTAGAAATTTAAGGATTAATTATTGAACGATAAGGTCATACAACGCCTCGGCACATCAAATTTATGCTGATCATTAAGTATCCATCTCTTCTACTTACACCTTCTACCGCATGACCCACGGCCTTCTTAGCTTTCCAGTGGTCCTCTAGATACTTAAATTCTCATTACCATAGGAGCAATGGATTTTTTTTTGTTGCAATGAAAAATAGTTAAATAAATTAAAATGTAAGCAATGGTAAATTGATTTGGATTCATTTGTTCAATTTTAAAGTCATCTGTAATTCTAATTGGGTAAATAAAATGTGCTTATTTTTACTGTACAACATAATGTAACCTGCTCTCTCATACATTGCAGAAAACATGAAATTGCTATAAATGCTGTATAATTAAATGATGTGTTTAATCACAGTATTTTGCGATATATTTTCCTCTCCTGCTTTCCTAAAAGCATTGAGAATTTTGTTGGCCCAATTATAGTGAGGCAACCCTCTAGTACTTAATCGAAATTGGACAGAGCTGCACTGTCCTGGACATAAGTGATTGCATGGATTTGTTGCTTGGACATCCTACCTGGATTTGCTATTTCCAGACAGAGGAACAAACCTAAAAATTCTCCCTAAAGGTGGAGCAAACTCCAAGTTCAATTGTTCCTCAGAAGAGCACACCACTGAGTCTCACAGAACACTCTGATAACAACTATGCCAAATTCCTTTGAATAGTTTTTGAATGCCTCGAATGGGTGGATACATGAAAACATTATTCAAATAGATTTAAATAATTAAAAACAAAAACCATTAAAATATATACAGAAATGTAATTAATTATTTTTAATTAGTGTATACTAACAAATAATTAAATGTATTAAAATGAAATAAAAGTGAAAATAACACAAGAACGCATGCAAGGGTCAGAAACCCATCCAAATGAAGATCGCCAGCCTATGGTGGTATAAAGCCGAGCATGTTATGCACCTGTCCCACTTAGGAAACCTGAACGGAAACCTCTGGAGACTTTGCGCCCCACCCAAGGTGTCCGTGCGGTTCCCGGAGGTTGCAGGTGGTTGCAGGTAATGGAAGCAGGTAGGGAGACTGACAAAAACCTCCGGGAACCGCACGGAAACCTTGGGTGGGGCGCAAAGTCTCCAGAGGTTTCCGTTCAGGTTTCCTAAGTGGGACAGGGGCATTACTGCCCAGCTCCTGAACTCAATATTGATCCCAGTCTTCTTCTTCTTGCGTATGGCGTGCACAGCCTAAAGTTGTACGACAACTTGTTCTATTTGATCTTATTTGATTGTGCACGCCGGGTTGATTGCATTCGTCGAAACAGGGCGGACCACGTGAAGGTTACAATCTCCCAACCCATTGATCCCAGTGGTGGAATGGAATATCTGATGTGTCAGCATGTCTCAGACATCCACATATCAACATACACATGGCGATCTGAGCTGTACTGGGCATTGATTGGTATTGGTTTATTATTGTCACCTATACTGAGATACAGTGAAAAACTTTGTGCTATCCTATCAAATCATGCACATGCATAACAGTAGTTCAAAGATAAAATACCAGAGTGCAGAATGTAATGTTATATTGTTATGGCATTCAATAATAGAGAAAGGTTGGGAGATCCAAACTACACCCTAAGCTTGAGAGGAGTATTCAGTGATCTGACAACAGCAAGGAAGAAGCTGTTCATGAATCTGGTGGCACATTCTTTCAAGCTTTTACATTATTTGTCCGAAGGGAGAATGGAAAACGGGAATGACTGGGATGCAAATAGTACTTGATTATATCGGCTGCTTTTCGAAGGCAGCATGGAGTAGATGAGTTGATGGGATTGGGGTAGTGGGAGGCTGGTTTTGTGTGATGGACTGGGCTACAATTCTCTGCAATTTTTTGCAGACTTGGGCAATTGCCAAACCAAGATGTGATGCACCCGAATATTTTCTACAGTGCTTCTGAAGAAGTTGCTTTCTCTCTCTGTGTGTGTGTCTCTCTCTCTCTGTCTCGCTCTCTGTCTGTCTGTCTGTCTGTCTGTCTGTTTGTCTGTCTGTCTATCTTCTATACATAACTAAAACTCTGATCTAGTGCTCAGAGGCAGGCCAAGTACAAGCTCAGAAGAGGAATCAGAGCTGCCAAGGAAAGGTACTCTGAGAAGTTTGGAGCAAGTTCTCAGCTAATGACTCTTCTTCAGTTTGGAAGGGCTTGCAAGAAATCACCAGCTACAAGAGGAAAGCCCCCCGCTCCTTGGACGATCGTCAGCTGACCAACGACCTGAATGAGTTCTACTGCAGGTTTGACAAGCAGAAACCCTGGTACCCCTTCCCCCCTTAAAAACCGGGCATGCACAGATTCCTTCAGTCAGCGCCTCGCAGATTGGTCTCTTCTCCTGTCAGTTAAGGCCACGGCCGCGAGATGGCGACGCGCCTTCCTGCCCCACCAGCGGTGGCCTGTTCCGCCCCACTCACAAACTCCTCTTTCCCCTCCTCACAGTAACTTGTTTATTGTCTCCTCCATCATCGGCGGCTGTTACGGGTGGGGGGGATTCAGTGGAGGCCCAGCGGAGGCGCAATGAAGGCCCTGGTCTCGTCTCTCTCTCCCTCATTACTCACCCCTCTCCCCCGCCCGCCCTCTGCAGCAATGGCGGTCCCGTCTACCCGTCCCCCCAGGTCCGTCTTCTCCGCCGCCACCGTTGCGGTAACCCACCCTCACGTGAGACACACACACACACACTACAAGCTGGTCCAATCGTCAAGTTAACGGGATCTAAACCACAGCTAACAGCTAACCTGTGGAGGAAGGAACTGCAGATGTTGCTTTTTATGGAGGGAGGGAGGGAGTGAGAGGTGAGGGAGGTATTGGGGGAGGGGAAAGAAGAGGGAGGGTGAAGAGGAGGGGTAGGGAGGGCTGGGAGATGAGGGAAAATGAGCCGTGCCTGCACAATTGGGGGCTATGCGTGAGTGGTGTAATATTGAGTTGGGGGAACGGGTGAGTGGTGGAATATTACGTTGGGGAACGGGTTGTGTTGGGGGACCAGGCCAGTAATAGACTAATTTAGCAGCAATTTAAGGTTCTTCTTGGTCCGTGTGGTTCAGAGACTTATTGAGAGTATTATTTGATCACTGATAAGCTCAATAATGTATTGGGCATTTTACCAAGTGATGTTCTATTCTGCAAACAATGTTTTGGCAAACCAGAGATTTTTTCCAGGTTGTGACAATTATTAGAAAGCCAGTTTACATAACTTACACTTCTTTCCTTTCATTTATCCCATAAGTAAACAGATGATGAATGGCTGAAAAGCCCAACAATGGCAAACAAAAGCAGTTTATGGGTACTGCAGAACAAACTGCATATTGAAATTTGACTTGCAACCAGGGTCGGCCTTAGGAGGTGCAGGGCCCAATTGTGAACAATTTTGGTGAGCCCCAGGTTCTCAGCCAAGGTCTGTAGAATCAGAGAAATATAAATAAAGTCTATTATAGACTTTATATCTCTATGGTAGAATGATCAAAATGTGTGCTTAAAACGTGCATGCGAGTTAATGGACCAAATAGATCTAAGCTACATTTTAATATAAAATAGCATACATGTAAGCCTACAGGTAACAAACAAAATGTGTATATCACCTCAGAAAAGTACATAGTTACAAACCACTTGTTTTAGTGACTGAAAAAAAAGTTTAAAAAAAGTAATTTAATTAACTAGATCCTGGAAAACTAATAACCATTGGCGAAAAACCAGTCCAGGCATTACATTTTGGGCTTCAGCCCCATGCTACCCTTTCGGGCTTTGATTGCTGCAGAACTTTTTGAGTGGAATACTTGCTATAAAACCACGGATTTTACGATTTAACTACTTGGTTTCCCTCCCAAGTTGACTCTCTCCAACTTTCCCCACGAGAGCTCGCTTAAACCAAATATAATTTTTTTTACATTTGGCTGCTTCTCTCCAGAAGCTGGTAAATCCAAATCCAGACATATATTGAAAGTTGAGTGGTGTTTTCCACATATAGATGTGGTGTCTGTACTCAAAACATCATTGCAACATAATATATTGCTCAGTTTCAACTGTCTGGTGCCCTCCCATCCTCCCATACTGTGAAATGATTTATTAAACATATTAATTAATTCTTTTTCAGAAAACAAAATTCAGAATTTAAGTGCATTATTGGTAACAAATTATCTTTTTTGGATTTCTATTAACATTCATAAATTATAAATGAGTCATATTATTATTGCCTTTTATTATGAGAAAGTTATCTTTCTTGCTTTTTTCTCTGCAAAGTCTTTTAGAATTTTGTCTAAGTTTAAACTCCTGCCAATTTCAGATTCAATGGACATAATTGCCAAACTGTTCAAACGTTCTTGCTGATTTGATGATCTCAAGTAAGTTTTGATCAGTTTCAGCTTGGAAAAACTCCTTTCTCTAGATGCCACAGTCACTGGGATTGTCAAGAAAATTACTGCAAAATACTTAGCAGCCTTGATTTGCAAAATGATTTCCTGTAAAACAGCTTGACCCATTATATTAATAATCTCATTCTGGATTATTTTTCCTAAATAATGATAATTTATTTCCTTATTCTGGATTTTTCACAGATGATCTTGCATTACTGGATCAAACTTTCCTAGCAACTCAAAAACACCAAGGAAATTTCCATTATGTGGTCCTCAGATCCCCGGAATGGCAAGTTTCTTTCTGCTAGGAACTATATAGTGGCTAACAGTCGCTCAAAAACTTGATGCCAGCGTTTTGCTTCTTGTGTGATTAGTTTTTCTATCACTTCATCAATAGTCTTTTCAGCAGATAATCTTTGCTGCAGTTCACAGCAACTGATCATAGCTTGCAAAAGCTTTTTGGAGTTCTCATGCTCAGCTAGTCTTGTATGAATGTTCGGCCAGTTATTAAAACCACAACTTGCAAGTGCATTTGCTGTGTTATTATCAAAAAGCTTGCAGTAGTAACAGAAGATTTTATCACTTGATACAGAGTATATTAGCCATGGACGATCTACAATTTCACCATTTGGTAGTTTTCTTTTGCAGTAAAATTTTGAAAAACGTGATCCACTCTCATTCTTGGGAAAAAATTCTACTATAATTGTAGGTGGTCCTTTTTCTCACTAAATGGTCCCTGACACTCTGACTTATCATTTCTGGCCATGTTGCAGGATCATCTGTTAATTCTACAAAACTGGCAGATTTTGAATTCACGTTCTCCCTTGCCTCAGAGGCACCAGCAGTCGTGTCAACAGGCGAGTTTCCTTGTTTGTCAAATTCAACACTTTCAAAATGGCCGATCTCACTTTCAGTAAATAAATTCCCACTTTGATTGTCTTGCATAACTTCTTCAGACTGGCTTCCTTCAGTGTCATCATCTTCATTGTGTTGTGGCTCCACTTGCTCTTCTACATTTTCTGAGATAGTTCTGCTGAAATACTTATCTAATGCATCTTTCTCCTTTTCTGCTTCGGCCTTCTTTGCCTTGGCTACACCCCTCTTCTTATGCCACTCAAATATGTTCTGCCGATGTCCCTTAGTCTTTTACTCATATTTACAGAAACCACAGAAATCTCTGTAGAACCAGTAATGTGGTGTTACATAGATATTGCAATGTGTTGTGTATACTTGACGAGCCGAGAGTAGATTACTCTAGCGCGGGGCCCCCTTAGGCGGGGGGCCCAATTGGGAACAATTGGTCCAATTGGCTTAAGGCCGGCCCTGCTTGCAACCACTGTTATGATAGAAAGTCCAGCAACAGTCAGGCCAGTGCATTAATACAGACTCAAAACGATGGAACAAGGCCTTCATGGAGAATGATGATATTTTCAATTATTTTACTGACCTGTGGCTCAACATCTAGAATTGCAATGAGTACTTGTTCATGGATTTTGCGTATCGTTTCCAACTTTGTTCCATACATTGCATCCTCATGACTGCCATACTCCAGATATTCATTATTGGAAATATCCTGCATCATTTGATCATGTGATACAAAATGGTAATTTTTGCCATTTTCTTCATCTTTTCTGGCAGGTCTCGTAGTGTCTATGAAGAAAAATAGCCTTACATTAGTGACAGATCAGTGATGAAAATGTGGATTCCAACTCATGCCTGGTTGATTCATCATTCTTTTCTGACCATTGATACATGTGTTTAAGAAAGAACTGCAGACGCTGGAAAAATCGAAGGTAGACAAAAATGCTGGAGAAACTCAGCGAGTGAGGCAGCATCTATGGAGTGAAGGAATAGGTGACGTTTCGGGTCGAGACCTTTCTTCAGAAGGGTCTCGACCCGAAACGTCACCTATTCCTTCGCTCCATTGATACATGTGTCATGTGTGACGGTGGCTACTCAGCATTTATTGCTCATTCTTAATTGGCCTTGAGAAAATAACGATGCAATTTCTTCCCTGAAAGCAGGGCCTTTTTAAATCAATAGCTCATATTATACTTTCTCCTGACAAACAATGTAACCTTTTGAAAGTGAAACCAACATTTGAAGCATTTTTTTGTGTTTTATTATTTTAGCATGAAACTCTTTAAGCATACTACAGATTAAGACAAAACAGATTATATTCTTCTTGTCTTCTAGGATATGGAGGCCGAGTAACATCTGGCAATAATGACAACGTTCATATAAGTCTTTCGTCGTAAATCATCTCAAGATTTTTCACAGGAATGTAATCAGATGAAAAGACTACACCATGCTAACGGAATATTAAAAACAGAAACTAAAAGTTCAGCATGCGTTGAAGTGGATTTTAAATGAGGAGTGAAAGATAGGTTAAGTTTGGGGAAAGAATTGCATAGATTTGGGCTTTGATTGAAAATTACGTAGGAGATACACAAGAAATTGAAATTAGAGGAAGACAGAGTTCTGAGAATTTGTAGAGCTGGAAAAGGGAATCCAAGGCCATGAAGAGATCAAGTCAAAAGTGTTTTATTGTCATATGTCCCGAAACGGAACAATAAAATTCTTACTTGCAATAGCACAACAGACCACTGGATAGTGATTAACAGTGGCAATAATTTTCCTACTTGCCATCCACTTTTCCAACCCACAGGTAAAAATCGATTGAAGAGCCCTTTTTCCATTTTGGTCTATATCACTGATCTTTCACTGCAGAGAACCACCAAATATTCTGATATAAGACACAAAGTACTGAAGTAACTCAGTGGGTCAGGCAGCATCACTTGAGAACATTTTTAGGTGACGTTTTGAATCTGGGCCTTTCTTCAGACTTGAAATATTACCAATCTATGTTCTCCAGAGATGCTACCTGACCTGCTGAGTTACTCCAGCACTTTGCGTCTTTTTTTGCAGTTCCTTGTGTCTCCAAACATTCTAACAATTGTATTGAACACAGATGCTTTAACTTAGAAGAGTTTTATTTAGTCTAATGTCCAGGAAGCTCCACAAATAGTAGTCTAATACTGAACCAAATCATAGTGGCAGAATGATGGCATGATCTTAATGCATTCCATTGTTACTGGGTGAAAAAGTCAGCAATTTCATATTTTAAATGTTTAAAATGTCTTCCAAGCAAAACTTGATACAAAGCTGCAGTTGTCTATGTTTATTTATCCATGATCTATACCAGTTCTCAGCCAGTTCACTAAAGGAAGAACCAGAAAAGATGGACACACTGCGTTAAGTTTCAAACGCAATGCCAGCATTTATTTCAAGACGACCAGAATACAATAATAAGGATATAATGCTGAGGCTCTATAAGGTGCTGGTCGGGTCGCATTTGGAGTACTTTGAGCAATTTTGGGTCCCATATCTGAGGATGTGCTGGCTCTAGAGAAGGTCCAGAAGAGGTTTATGAGAATGATCCCAGGAATGAGTGGGTCAACATATGATGAGCATTTGACGGCGCTAGGCCTCTACTCGCTAGAGTTTAGAAAGATGAGGGGTCCCCTCATTGAAACTTACCGAATAGTGAAAGGCCTGGATAGAGTGGTTGCGGAGAGGATGTTTCCACTAGTGGGAGAGTCTAAGACCTAGGTCATGGCCTCAAAATTAAAGGACATTCCTTTAGGAAGGATATGAGGAGGAATTTCTTTAGTCAGAGGGTGGTGAATCTGTGGAATTCTTTGCCACAGAAGGCGGTGGAGGCCTTCAATAGATATTTTTAATGCAGAGATATACCAAACATATAACAACCATGAACATCGCCAAAATACAATGTTTTTTGATAAGGATTTAACCATTGAATATTTCACACATAAATCTAGCACTTACGTGGTATAGGGTATGCAAATCTGTCTGGATGCTTTGTAATAAGAGTATTTTTAATGTGCCGTCGTCCTACTCCATGGGCTCCTTTCCCGCAAATTAAAAAAAGACAAAAAAAAAGTTTTATTCCCTTTTAAAGGACATCTTGCACAGTAATTAGTAATTGCAATTGTAAGATTAATGCAATCAAAATATAGTTTTTTTTTACCTAGTAATACTAGCGTCTTCCTTCTGAAGGCTTGCAATTTTACTACTTCTTCGTATGTGACAAGATCTAGTTGATCAAAGACTAAAAGGGAGACCCATGGTAAATTAAATATTTGAAGATTTATCAAGACCACTAAGTTAAACATGTTTTTAAACATTCCTGGGAATTTCGAGACATGGATTACAAAATCTATTATGACTTAAAGTAATAAATAATTACTGTTTATTCTGAAGTAGTACAATAATGCATTATTCTGTAATTAAACATTCATTTTACTAAAAACACATTTACAAATGATATGAGATGAAATGTATTTGATATTATAATTGAATAATGAATGTTACTGAAACTGGAATCTGATTTTCCTTCAGGTAAAATTTATCAAAACATGGTTGGTAGTAAGATGGGACATGTACATTTTCATTTGTATTTGGTTCTGTTATAAATGAATTAAGGGATATTTTCAATAGTATTTTGCATTAGTCAATAATAAAATATAAGTGAACACAGAATGTGCAAAATGCATCTCCAATGGTTTAATGTCCTGCCAAATATCTTAGTCAATTACAAATGTGATAAGCAGGCTCTTAATTTTTCTGTAAGTACTTATTCATTGGTTTTTATTGGCAGTTTTCTTTTAGCCAATAGTCATTTTATCCCACATGCAGTGACCCTCTGAAAAAAAAAATTAGGCTGCAATCAAAGCAAATGAGAAAAAATGGGAACTTTATGGGAAATGGGAAGGTTAATAATGAAAAGCTCTGCCAAATATCTTAACCCAAAACCACATTGACTCAACCTACTAGTTAAAAAGTTGAAATATTGCTCCAAAGGTCAAAGGGTCATAGATTATTACAGTGTGGTAACAGGCCCTTCAGCCCAACGTGCCCACAACGGCCAACAATGTCCCAGCTACTCTAGTCCCACTTGCCTGTGCTTGGTCCATAACCCTCCAAACCTGTCCTATCCATGTACCTGTCCAACTGTTTCTTAAACGATGGGATAGTCCCAGCCTCAACTACCTCCTCTGGCAGCTTGTTCCATACACCCATCACCCCCTCTGTGTGAAAAAGTTACCTCTTGGATTCCTATTAAATCTTTTCCCCTTCACCTGGAACCTATGTCCTCTGGTCCTCGATTCCCCTACTCTGGGTAAAAGACAGTGCATCTACCCGATCTATTCCTCTCATGATTTTGTATATCTTTATAAGATCTCCCCTCATCCTCCGACGCTCCATGGAATAGACGCAGCCTACTCAACCTCCCTATAGCTCACACATTCTAGTCCTGGCAACATCCTCATAAATCTTTTCTGAACTCTTTGAAGCTTGACAATATCTTTCCTATAACATGGTGCCCAGAACTGCACACAATATTCGAAATGCGGTCTCACCAACGTCTTAAACAACTGCAACATGACCTCCCAACTTCTACACTCAATACTCTGACTGATGAAGGCCAAAGTCTTTATGACCACCTTATCTATCTGCGACTCGACCTTCATAGAACCATGCACTTGTACTCCTAGATTCCTCTGCTTTACAACACTACCCAGAGGCCTATCATTTACTGTGTAGGTCCTGCCCATGTGCGACGTCCCAAAATGCAACACCTCACACTTTTCTGTATTCCATCAACCATTCCTCCGCCCACCTGGCCAATCGATCCAGATCATGCTGCAATCGTTCACAACCATCTTCACTATCTGCAAAACCACTAACTTTTGTATCATCAGCAAACTTGCCCTGTATGTTCTCATCCAAATTATTGATGAAGATGATAAACAGTAACGGGCCCAGCACTGAACCCTGTGGCATACCACTAGTCACAGGTCTCCATTCTGAGAAGCAACCTTCCACCATCACCCTCTGCTTCCTTTCATGGAGCCCATTTGCTATCCATTCAGCTATCTCTCCTTGGATCCCATGATAACTCTCCTTGGATCATACAGCACATGAACAGGCCCTTCAGCCCATAATGCCTGTGCTGATCATGATGTCACGATAAACTACTCCCTCTGCCTGCAATTGAACTTCAAAAAAAAAGTTGCAAACATAGAAACATTCCAACTATTGCAGACATAAAAACTATTCTACACCGGGGGTTCTAGAAGTTATTGTATGACCATTATGTGTTGATCCCAGATTTATATACTCAATAGAGTAATGAAATATGCATGTCCTGTGATTTGAAGTGCTTCCTGCTAAATGCCAATTCATCTACAAAACGCTCTGTCCTTGGGGAGCTTGTTGGTTCCAGTTCCTCTCAAGTTCCAATTATATACTACATTATTAGACATCGTGGATGTATCAGCTGGTTGACTTCTGGTTAAGAAGTGAAAGCACATCAGACAGGTAAGCCTGAAATGAGGCTTATTTATAGTCCAAAATAAAATGTGAAAAATGCATTAAATAGTTCCATAAAGATAAGGAAATGCTTCAAATGGTGCATTCAAAACTACAGTAGCTCTAGTATATCTAGTATATAAGGTTTTCAGCTCCATAGTTTGTTAAAGGAAAAACCAACAAGGTCTTTAATGTTTTAAAGTCACCTCTTTCAAAGTGAAAGTAGGGTTATTTTTGCTGTTGAGAGTTGGAGGAAACATTGTGACATTCCAGGTGTACTTACAGGGAAATTATGAGTCTTATAAACAATTCCATCATGCGCTTAAAGCTGCATTATATTATTATAATACAATTATAGACATTAACACATGCAGTTAGCACCTACACATCCTATTGAGATGCATTTAATTAAGATTTTAAAAGTTGGAAAAAAATTCTGTTTCAGATAGCCTGCCAATCGCAATTAGACAGTCAGATGCAAGTTTATCAACCTATGATATTAACAGTTTTACTCCATTCACTGATGCTGCCTTACCATGAGTTTGTTTCATTTCAGATTTCTAGCACCCACAGTGTTTTATGTCTCACAGTTCCAGCAATGACTGCCTTTTTTTCTTTATGTTTCCATTCATCTCTCAAGAGAGGTCAGCTGGGACCATCAAGCCTTCATTATCCCCTCTGAGCTGGCACCCTCACCGCATCTGTCATTCAGCCTCTTCTGGTTACCCACTTTCAGACATTCTATTTGGTGTCTCCATCTTGTCTGCTACTTAAAACTTGATTGATTTCTAACTTTTCAGCATCTTGATGAAAGGTCATTAAACCAGAAACAGTAACCATCTCTCCCCGTGCAAAAGCTGTCTGACCTACTGCTGGATTTTTGTAGCATTTTCTGATTTTATTCTTCAATCGCACCTAAACTCAAGGAACATCCCAAATGCCTGTTCCTACCCACCTACCCTGCCTCCCAACCACTACCAAAAAACACCAATCCCTACTTCCGTTCTCTACTGACCACAGCACAGGCCCAATTAGGGTTGTAGCTTTCAAGCCTGATTTTAGCCTGTGAAAGGAATACCAAGCAGTATATTTTCACATATGGCTATTGGACCAACATATTCAGTGCAGGGCACATAGCCAACAGTGATTGGTGACCAGCTGCTGCACTCATCTGGTACATCCTGAAGGAAAATTTGAATTTCCAGACATAAATCTGCATTGATACAAGCAACATTGAACAACGTTACTTTGCATTCCTAGGTTCTGAAAACCAACATAAGTTCTAAAAGTTCATTTTTTATTATACTGAAGAGGATCAGGCTTTCAAAAGAATATAATGCAGCTTTAATTTCTTTAATGCTAATGAAACAAACTAAAATAAAAATGGAAAAAGGGAGAAAAGTTAATGTCACTCGGTCACAGTTACTTACATGCATAGAGGCCATTGGGTGGAAGACAGCATGAAAAATGTATAAGCATCATTGTTTAAGCAATGTTGCACTGCATTGTTAAATTACAACCAAAATGTACAAAACACACAAAAACCCACAAAGCAAAATCAAATTTAATATTTCAAATAAAATGTGAAAGATATATTTCAGTATTCACAAAAGGCAACAAATACATCACATTGCAAAAGTACTTAGCTACCTCTATGTAAATAAAATATGTGCAAGTTACTAGAATTTAATGATGTATACCATCTTGATTTGGTTTTATGACTATGTACATTAATGTGCTTTCACGAATATACTTATACACCAAAGGTCAATTTAAGATGATTAAATCTGCAAAATGTACCAGAGAAAGTGTTTCATTATTGCATAAAAAGATTATTTGTAGATTGTGATATTAGATCATGAGCTTTGATTCCATTAGTCGTCTCCCTTTTGCAATGATCAGCAGTTGTGTGCAGTCAGAGGCACAATATTTTCTGGTACATTTTAGGTAAACAAAGAACTTCCGATGTAGAGCATTAGTTTAATCATTCAAAGCAAACAGACAAACATTTTAACGAGGGTAACTACTGTGGCTGAGCATTCCTGATTTTATGTCTTGGTGGAATAGGTCCCTGGACAGAGCAACACCTAATTGTTGTCCTGAATGATTGAAGTAACTCTCACCAAAATACATAATCTGTCAGTCAAAATAAAGCGAATGTTTGCCGAAGGATAAGCTGATTTTACCTCGTTATCATGACACAGTTTGGATGTTTTAATTGGATTTTTGAAAGCAAAGACAACCTTGCAAATTACAAGATATAATTTCTAATGAATTTAAGTTTACAATGGAATTCCTATTATATGCATAATCTTTGGGATGTGCTGTCACTTTCTAAACTCAAACCTTTCACTCCCAAACGGTTTAATTCAGGTTTCTATTTCTTTCTCAGCAAGGAAACTTTCTCCAATCGATGGTATTGTCTGTGACTTTAGTATGCTGCATCGTGAGAACAAGTTATCTATGCCTTATTATAAATGTTAATTTTTGTTATCTATAATCCTTGCACATTTGGACATGGCCATCCAAGCCATTGCTTTCAATCCCCACCCTTGTTAGCCAGTTGAAAGGGTGTTTTCTTGTGCAGTTATATTGTCAAAAAGCCAGAACCAGCTAGATCATGGCTTTATTAACAATCCTTCACCTACCTACATTCATACCCCCATGATCTATCCTTAACCCATAGTTTTCTTCACTAAGCACGCATCTTGGCAATATCATATGAAGGAGGAGCTTCGAAGTTGACAACAGCTAACACATCTGTTGACCTATAACTTGCTTTATGCTTTCAGACTATTTATTCAAAATGCAATCATGAATGTGTCCCAATTTCCTCCAGAATGAAGCTAATATCTTCGGCTCTTTTACAGCTTTCCTGGCTACAGTCTTGATAACACTGTTTACACCAATGGATTCATAATGAACTCTGAACCAATATTCTGATCCCATTTGCCTTTCACCACAAAGAATATCTACTTACTAAAACATCTAACAGTTTTTATTCTACCTCACCCATCCATTGCAGAAACATTAATCTCAACTTTTGTTACCTCATGACTTATAAGGTCTCTGATGCTTTGCTCTCCTCAATCTGCAACTTAATTATGCTCCAGCATGGGTTAGTGTAAAAGAGTCAATGTAGGGCTTTGGGCAAGTGAGAAGGAATAAGATGTAGGGCTACAAGGAAGTAAAAAGAAGGGGAATGGGACATGGGAATTGCCAACATCTGTAGTTTTTGGTCTTTCTTATTTGATTATTTTGCTTGGAGCAAGCACAGACTTGATGGGCCAAATGGCTGCCTTGTGCATCACAGTGAGTCGCATAAGAACGAGAACCCACATTTGCTGAAACGTGCATTATAGAGTGCACCCGGAATACTTTGAAATGTTATGGGAATCACATTTATGTTCATACTCCTGAGGAAAAGGATGGTGGCTGATGGAAGATATCTACATGTTGAGCTTTGTAAAAAGCTAATTTTAAAGGGATTAGGTGTAATAGCAGCTTCGATGAGCAAATTTTTTTTGGCAAGGAATTGAACTTGACTTTGCAGACGACATAGCTCTCCTTTCACACACACAGATACAAATGCAGGAGAAGACGGACAGACTCTCACAAGCTGCACAAAACTTGGTCTTACACCCAATACAGCAAAGACACATGTGATGAGGATGCACTCCAAAACCAGCAACCCTATCCTTAAGCACAGCACTGCTCTAGAGGAGGTAGAACATTCACATACCTAGGCAGTAATGTGGACATCACCGGAGGGGCAGAAGCAGACATAAAAAGTAGAATCAATAAGGCTAGGGTGGTGTTTAATATGCTCAGGAAGATCTGGAGCTCAAAACACCTCAATCAACACCAAAATACGCATCTTTAACTCAAATGTGAAACAGGTGATGCTGTATGGATCAGACATGGAAAACAACAAAACACACTACAAACAGGCTGCAAACATTCATTATCACCTGCCTTAGGAGAATACTTAACATCTGGTGTAGAGACAAAGTAAGCAATGTGGACCTGTGGAAAAGGACAAGCCAGGAGCCCATTGACGTACAAATTCGAAGGAGAAAATGGAGTTGGATAGGACACACCCTCAAGAAACCTGCCACAAACATCACCCGGCAAGCCCTGAAAAATTTCCCCAAGGAAAAAGGAACAGCTGGAGACAGAAATGTCTGAGAGTGGGCTCAACAGGGGAGATCTCGAAAGAACTGGCAACAATTGAGTGAAGTGGAGGACATTTGTCAATGGCCTATGCTCCCTAGAGGAGCAAAGGGCTTAAGAAGTAAGAAGAAGGAATTAAGACCACAGTTTCTTGTCAGATAACAAAGGGCTTCGGAGAATTCAGCATACTATACAGGCATGTGGCTATAGAACAAAATGCAGAGGAATCATTATGATTTCAAGAAAAATGGCGACCTGCCCTTGCTATAAACTAGTAGCTTCAGAGTTTTATAAAGTTTTAGTTATTAAACTCAACAATTCAACTGTTTCTGTTTTGCTCCATCTATAGGGAAATAACAGCAGTTTTAAAAAACCGTAATTACGCCTAATCCTAATGAAGGGTAATTTTACCCTCTCTTCGAATAAAGGAAGATATATATATAACAAAGTACGTAATTCAAAGGGATGATATTGTTACATCACAGAATCATCCTAGCAACAGGGCAACATGCTCATCATTCACAAAGCTGCACAAGAGAGCAAATAACATCTCTGAATTTAAGAACGTAATATAGGTGGTCTGAATGCGAAACACAAACAGGATTTAGATGGATTGATATTATGTTAGCTTTATTCCAACAGCTGGAAGTATAGATTCTTAGGCCTACAGAGCAGTAAGCCCACCTCCCACCCCACCTCATCCTTCCCTTATTGTTGAATTATGCTTCCTTCTAGAAAACGTAACTACAATGGGGGCGGCACAGTGGCGCAGCGGTAGAGTTGCTGCCGTACAGCGCCAGAGACCCATGTTCGATCCTGACTATGGGCGTTGTCTGTACGGAGTTTATATGTTCTCCCTGTGACTGCGTGGGTTTTCTTCGGGTGCTCCGTTTCTTCCCACACTCCAAAGACATACAGGTTTGTAGGTTAATTGGCTTCTGTAAATTTTCCCTAGAAAATTACTAAACTGCCATTGAAAAACGATTTGGTTATTAATCTCCTTCAAGGATAGAAGCCTGCCATCCTTACCCAGTCTGGGGTTTGCTTATGATTGCAGACACAATAATAAGGGGGTGTTTCTGCCCTCTGAAATGGTTCAGGAGGTAATAAATGCTAGCCTTGCCAGTACAACCACAATTCACGAATGACTAACACTGGAATACTTTATGTGTGATCACAAATATATATACTACATGAACATTTACTAATTACATCAAAACTGAAACTAGCCACGGCAATATTTTAATAGTGACAATAATGTTATTGTTTTAATGGCTCACTGTTAACATTAAAATAATGCATGTGACAAAATCTTACATCATTTACAAATGTTATTTTGGATTCTTATTGTTTTGTTTAATGCAAATAATTATCAAATCAAAAGCAGATGCAGTCAGAATTAAGACTTTCAGTAATTATGCTAAGTTTTGAATACCTGCATTGTGTTTTGCCAGATATTTATCTTTGTATTGTTTTTTCTTCTTCCCAAACCAGGTACAGCTAGCCTGCTGCTCTTGTTTGGTCTTTTCCATGGCTATACACGCAACACGCCTTGTGTAGAAAAAAAACGCACGAGTATCAGTGAGCATATGTAAAGCTCTGAGAGCAAATATTAATATTGTACCTTTCAGATTGCAACTTCGGTAGAGCATGAACAATTTACTGTGTTAAAAACTCTTTTATTTTCAACCTTATGAATGAGATCTTGTAAAAGCATTGCAGGTAACTAAAAAAGTGTCTAAAATATTCACATATCCCCAGATGTTCAAGACTCAATCCTGGTCTGCTTTGTTTCATTCAACTCACTACCCTTTCCTCCACAGCACTGGAACCATTGCTGCAGTATTTGCACTTAGCCTATACTTGTCTGTAAGAAAATTCCAGTAGTGTGAATCAGCTCTTTAATGAAAGTTAGCATTTGCTTATCTGTTGTTGCTTTAATTGATTGGTTAAAAAAAAAAAAGAATTAAATATGAAATATTTTGGTTTTATACTTTTTCCAAAATAGGCTATGTAACCTAACTATAAAGTGCACTCGTCAAACGTTTTGTGTCATAATTTCATCCAGATGCTTCAGGTTCTTCCCATATTTAAGATCCGTGGATTTATAAGTTAATTGGCTACTATATATTGTCTGTACTATGTTGACGAGTGATAGATTCATCTTTTAGTGGGGATGGTGGGAATATTGGGAACAAAATAGGATTAATGATAAGTGCAGACCTTGGGAGCTGGTTTCTGTTTTGCATGACAATGCTCTAATATGGATAGTACCAGAATATGGAAACTGGTACTATCTTAGCACAACCACTAAGCCAACAAAAATCCCAGGGTAATTGATGGCTTCAGTCTTGGGGGATACTGCAGCACAGATATTTGTTTTATTTATGACATTTTCAGAATTAAATTCCTTAAGATGATGGCAAAAGGGTGTTAAGGTTACTTACCATTCCTGCAGTTCAGGAGATGGAATGAGACCAGCTGTACCATTTTTGGAGTTTTCCAACTTGCCCTGCCACCAATTGTGATCATCTTTACTGATGATCTGTATGATCTCCCCAACTCGGAAACGGATCCCAGCTTCTTTGCAAGGTATAAGATCATCTTTTGATGGATCATATTCAAATTGTGCCCGAACATAAATCTATGGGATAGTGTTTCATAAGAAAATGTTATAGAAATGTGCATCCAGAAAATTGAACTTGTCTATTGTCTATTGAAACTACACACACAATGATCAATTAATCTATCAGACAACACCATCACTAACATGAGCTGCATATAGTTTCAAATCAATCAGATGAACAGAAGTTCTTAAATTGCTTATCCTTTCTATAGGAAGCAGTAGTATTAGTGGACAGGATTAAATTAAAGTACACAAAGAAAAGGATCAACCTAGAAGTCCAAATAATTCAGCCAAACATTGGTGGGATTTTTTTTGGAGACTGGGCTGAGATGACCAGTCAGCAATGAAAGGACAGCATTGTCAATAAACTCAACAAAACCTAGCCACAAAGCTATTGTATCACCATCAACATGGCTGAGTAACCAATTTTGACAAAGAAACCTGGAAATTAAACACTCAATTCTTATACCTTTTTAAACATATTGCTAAGAGTGAATACAGACACAAAAGTAACTCAGTGGGACAGGCTGCATCTTTGGAGAGAAGGAATGGGTGACGTTTCTGGTCGAGGCCCTTGTTCAGCGAATAGATTGGGAGAGCTTGAAGTAGAGTTATTGTTAGAGCTTGAAGCAGGAAAATAATTAAGATATTGTAAAATATACAGAATTTTGAATTAGCTATTTTGAGATAAATAGTTTTAGAACGAGAAGTTGTACAGCAGTAATTGTGGTTCAGAGTAGCTTTAAAAACTCTGTTCTATCTCATTCAAAATACATAAAATGTAAATTAGTTTTCTCCAAGATAATGCATCAGAATGAATAATATGTTGTCTGCCTCGGCAATGTTTGCACAAACCCACCGAAGGAACTGGTTGGTACCTTGGGGATCTTTACACTTAACAATGCACTTGTGCTCATCTGAATTGTCAATAATTAATGAAGAATGGAATCTCATCATAATTACACCTGCAAATACTGGGGAGATAATACAAAACAAATTGGCATTTGGAAATGTGTGTGCTGATCTGTAAAAGTGAGTATAGATTTCTCAAAAATCTATACTCGCAGATGAGTATGGAATAAAAAAATAAGAATTACGCAAGCCTAAAAAAAAGCTGCTTAGCTTGCGGCTGGAAAACTATTTTCAATTCTGGACCTCACATGTTAGGAAGAATCCCAGAATCTGAAACAGGCACAAGGTGATTTACTGGAGTGGATTTAGGTACGAGGACTTCGGTTACGCGGAGAGTTAAAAAAAAATGCTGTTGTTCTCCTGAGTAAGATTTTATACACTCACCCAGGCCCTCCATAATGTTTGGGACAAAGACCCATCATTTATTTATTTGCCTCTGTACTCCACAATTTGAGATTTGTAATATTTAAAAAAAATCACGTGGTTAAAGTGAACATTGTCAGACTTAAAGGGTATTTTTATTCATTTTGGTTTCACCATGTAGAAATTACAGCTGTGTTTATACATAGTACCCCCATTTCAGGGCACCATAATGTTTGGGACAAATGGCTTCACAGGCGTTTGTAATTGCTCAGGTGTGTTTAATTGCCTCCTTAATGCAGGTATAAGATAGCTCTCAGCACCTAGTCTTTCCTCCAGTCTTTCCATCACCTTTGGAAACTTTTATTGCTGTTCATCAACATGAGGATCAAAGTTGTGCCAATGAAAGTCAAAGAAGCAATTATGAGACTGAGAAACAAGAATAAAACTGTTTTACTGAGTTTGGCAGAGACATCAGCCAAACCTTGGGCTTACCAAAATCAACTGTTTGGAACATCATTAAGAAGAAAGAGAGCACTGGTGAGCTTATTAATCACAAAGGGACTGGCAGGCCAAGGAAGACCTCCACAGCGGATGACAGAAGAATTCTCTCTATAATTAAGAAAAACCCCAAACACCTGTCCGACAGATCAGAAACACTCTTCAGGAGTCAGGTGTGGATTTGTCAATGACCACTGTCCGCAGAAGACTTAATGAACAGAAATACAGAGGCTATACTGCAAGATGCAAACCACTGGTTAGCTGCAAAAATAGCATGGCCAGGTTACAGTTTGCCAAGAAGTACTTAAAAGAGCAACCACAGTTATTGAAAAAGGGCTTGTGGACAGATGAGACGAAGATTAACTTATATCAGAGTGATGGCAAGAGCAAAGTATGGAGGAGAGAAGGAACTGCCCAAGATCCAAAGCATACCACTTCATCTGTAAAACACGGTGGTGGGGGTGTTAAGGTCTGGGCATGTATGGCTGCTGAAGGTACTGGCTCACTTATCTTCATTGAAGATACAACTGCTGATGGTAGCATAATGAATTCTGAAGTGTATAGACACATCCTATCTGCTCAAGTTCATACAAATGCCTCAAAACTCATTGGCCGGCAGTTCATTCTACAGCAAGACAATGATCCCAAACATACTGCTAAAGCAACAAAGGAGTTTTTCTAAAGCTAAAAAATTGTAAATTCGTGAGTGGCCAATTCAATCACCTGATCTGAACCCAACTGAGCTTACCTTTTATATGCTGAAAAGAAAACTGAAGGGGACTAGCCCCCCAAAACAAGCATAAGCCAAGGATGGCTGCAATACAGGCCTGGCAGAGCATCACCAGAGAAGACACCCAGGTGATGTTCATGAATCGTAGACTTCAAGCAGTCATTGCATGCAAAGGACATGCAACAAAATACTAAACATGACTACTTTCATTTACATTACATTGCTGTGTCCCAAATATTATGGTGCTCTGAAATGGGGGCACTATGTATAAACAATGCTGTAATTTCTACATGGTGAAACCAAAATGTATAAAAATTGCCTTTATTAAAATCTGACAATGTGCACTTTAACCATATGTGATTTTTCTCTATTACAAATCTCAAATTGTGGAGTACAGAGGCAAATAAATAAATGATGGGTCTTTGTCCCAAACATTATGGAGGGCACTGTATGTTTCTTATTATTTTGTTCTATCAGAACCCATTTCCAGTGGCTGAAACATTGGTAAACCAAGGACATAGGCTTCAAGGTAATGACAAAAGAACCAGTGCTGACATGAGGAAACATTTTGTATTAACAAGTCAGTTGTTATGCTCAGGAAAGGGTGATCCAAAAGTTACATTAAAAATTCCTTGGAGAAATCAAAAACAAGGGAATTAACCTAATTTGATGAGCTCAAATAATGGCAATACAAGTATGACAGCAAAGTTTATAATCTGCAATATTTGGACAACTGCTAGTAATTTCACTCTGGCGAGTTTTAGATTCAAATACATTTATCTAAAAAAGTTAAATACTGCAACATCCAACATATTTAATGAAAAATGGATTGACTACTTGTACTAAGTTATGGATATTATAAAGTTTCTATGACTATTCACCTGTCGTCCTTTTGGTTGTGCAGTTGATGGCAAGTCCTGTAGAATAAAGTCAACCCAAGGAAAAGAGATTTTCATTTCACCTTCAAAGCAAAACTTTAACAATTCTATCATATTTTATATATTTATAATTTTTAATAATGCAAAATATACACTACCAAGTGCATAATCAGTTTGCAAAATGCAACATGCCATTATGTTAAACGATTTAAGAAAATTAGGCAAGGCTGTTTAGCAACAAGCTGTAGAAAGCATTTACTAACTGTGAACAGTTATTGCTTGCCATCCCCAATATGCAATCTACATCTTCAACACAAACATACAGCTGCCATAAATTTTCAACACTGCAGTGCATTTTAATTATGAATAGTCTCTGCTTGGCATTTGCCTCTGCTTGGCATTTCTTATCTGTAAAGATTATCTATGTTGGTTTGACAGCATAGAATGGGGTTGAGATGTTGAAAACAAAATTTACTATTTAAGAAGCTTTGATAAAAGCATAATTTTGATTCAGAGATATTGGGCTGCATAACTACCTTACTCAGTGGAGCAGCCAAAATGTGTCGGAAGGAACTGCAGATGCTGGTTTAAATCAGAGATAAACACAAAATGCTGGAGTAACAGTCTGCATCTCTGGAGAGAAGGAATGGGTGACGTTTCGGGTCCAGTCCCTTCTTCAGACTGAATTCAGGGGAGGTGGATTTACATAGATAATGAAGTGTATAGATAAGGAAGTGTATGGAAGTTAAAACAGGACAAAGGGAATGGAGATCAAGGAAAATGTAGAACAGATCATTGTTGGGAGAAGGTAACAAAGCAACAGAGATAAAATGTAGTTCGAGACAGTTCGAGACTAGTCGGAGAACTGTAATACCTTCTTGTCCTGGGCCTCCTCCATTGTCAGAGTAAGGCCCAGTGCAAATTTGTGGAACAACACCTCATATTCCACTTGGGCAGCTTACGGGAACCCAACATTGACTTCTCTATAACTTCAAATAACCCTTGCTTTCCCTCTCTCTTTCTCTCTCCATCCCCTCCCCCTTCCCAGTTCTATCTAGTGAAGTGTGTACGTATGTCAGGAGTTATGGGGAAAAGGCAGGAAAATGGGATTAGGAGGCAGAGTTCAGCCATGATTGAATGGCGGAGTGAACACATAAGGTCATAAGGAAGAGGAGTAGAATTAAGCCATTCGGCCCATCGTCTACTCCGCCATTCAATCATGGCTGATCTATCTCTCCCTCCTAACCCCATTCTCTTGCCTTCTCCCCATAACCTCTGAGACCTGTACTAATCAAGAATCTAACTATCTCTGCCATAAAAATATCCACTGACTTGGCCTCCACAGCCTTCTGTGGCAAAGAATTCCACAGATTCACCACCCTCTGACTAAAGAAATGTCTCCTCATCTCCTGCCTAAAAGAACGTCCTTTCATTCTGAGGCTATGACCTCTAGCCCCAGACTCTCCCACTTGTGGAAACATCTTCTTCACGTCCACTCTATCCAAGCCTTTCACTATTCTATATGTTTCAATTAGGTCTCCCCTCAATCTTCTAAACTCCAGTGAATACAGGCCCACTGCTGACAAACGCTCATCATAGGATAACCTACTTATTCCTGGGGTTATTCTGATTAACCTCCTCTGGACTCTCTACACAGCCAGCACATCCTTCCGCAGATATAGTGCCCAAAATTGCTCACAATATTCCAAATGCTGCCTTGCCAGTGCCTTATCGAGCCTCAATATTACATCCCTGTTTTTGTATACAAGCTCTCTTGAAATAAATGCAAGCATTGAGTTTGCTTTCTTTACTACCGATTCGACTTGCAGATTAACCTTTTAGGAATCCTGCACCAGCACTCCCAAGTCCCTTTGCACCGACTTCTGGATTCTCACCCCATTTAGAACATAGTTTACACCTTTATTCCTACTACCAAAATGCATGACTCCACACTTTGCTGCACTATATTCCATTTGCCACTTCTCTGTTCACTCTCCCAACCTGTCCAAGTCCTTCTGCAGAATTCTTGCTTTCTTTACACTACCTGCCCCTCCACTTACTTTCATATCATCCGCATCTTTGCCTCAATCCCCTCGTCCAAATCATTAATATACAACGTGAAGAGTAGTTGCCCCAGCACAGACCCTTGCGGAACTCCACTAGTCACTGGCAGCCAACTAGAAAAAGCCGCCTTTATTGCCACTCTTTGGCTTTTGCCATCCAGCCAACCTGCTGCTATCCATGCTAGTATCTGCCCTTTGATACAGTGGGCACTCATCTTCCTAAGCAGCATAACATGTGGCACCTTATCACGATTGGTCAAATGGCTTAATTTTACTCCTATAACCTGTGAACTTGTATGGAAGTTGAATGAGAATGGATCTACTACACTCAGGATGTCCTCCACTCAGGACCAGCTTGGTGACACTTATTGTCTATGTTACTGGGGCAAGGCAGAATAGGTGTGGTGGCCACTTGTGGATTAACACCTATGGAAAGAACACCTTGGCCAAAACGAATTGGGAGAAAACTTGTGGAAAACGCTGGATGGGGTGGGGGTGGGTTAAAAAAAGCTTGCAAATTGACAATAGCATATGGCAGGTATTAAGCCAACATGCAACTAAAATATAGGACAAACATCAGCAGGTAATCCATCAAATAACAAGTTTTCCTCTCAAAGTCATTAACTCTTAAATTACTCGCATGATACTACTGAAAAGGACTTTTTTGTAATTAGAGAAATATTCATATGCTAATCAAATGAGTTCTGCTTACTAATTCTGCAATTTCAGGCAAAATAATTTACATTGTCACTTGATCTCTGAAGCAAAATAAATTGTAAAAAATCTGTGGCAAACAAGCATATCTTGTACGACCAATTCTTTCCTCAGAAAGTTGAATGTAGCCAAAGAACTTGTGTTGAAAATATACGAACAAATCCCATAACCTTTTATATTAATAGGCATAACATGATTGGTAGCATTGAGTTGCTTGGCCAGGCTTCAGCTTCATATTATAATGTGCAGGTACCACAGCAGCAGTGGGCACACCAATTTGAGAACTCAGATAGCGGAAACCAAACCCTACCACTCAGAGCTCTGGTGTGATGCTATGCCATCTCTCATTTTGGAACCATCAATGCATAACTTATCTCTTCATTACCCCCCCTACACAACCTAATTTGACTTCTTCAATAACAAACCATCTAAGTGGAAAGAAATATTTCCAGTATTTGGTTGTGCAAATGCATCTTGGAAGGAAGATGCATTGCAAACCAATCCAATGCTAAAATTTATCAGGGTACGGGTGACATTACCAATGGCCGTTTTCACGTGGTATTAAAAAAGAACCAACAAGACTTTTCTGAAAGATAAATTCTTGGTACAGAGGCAATACTAATAAAATTATACCATGTGTGTGTTACCTTACCGAAACAGAATTATAAGTGCTGCTATAGCCGTTAGCTGGGGATTGTCTGGATGTGGAAGGGGAATCTCTCTGCAACAAGACAGAAGGTTCAGTAGCACCTTATATACACAACTGCAACATACGTTAGAATTTTATACACTGTTTTAATGAATTTATGCATCAGATCCAATTCAATTGTTTCTAAACAGGAGTAATTTTCTCATATTTTTCATTTATGTTAATTGCATGTAAGGAAAGAACTGCAGATGCTGGTTTAAATTGAAGGTAGGCACAAAATGCTGGAGTAACTCAGCGGGACAGGCAGCATCTCTGGAGAGAAGGAATGGGTGACGTTTCAGGTCGAGAAGGGTCTCGATCCGAAACGTCACCCATTCCTTCTTTCCAGAAATGCTGCCTGTCCCGCTGACTTACTCCAGCATTTTGTGTCTACCTTTAATTGCATGTAATACGGAAAAGCCTAAGCAGGTTAATTTTATATCCTTGGAATGGAACAGCTATAAAAGTAAGATGGTGTTTTCACAATCAATGTTGCATAGAACTAACATTTACCACTGAAATGCCTATTTGCCTAAAATTCCTAGAGGGCTTGACAGAGCTGCTTCGTCTGACTGGTGAGTTTTGGATCAGGGTTTATAGTTTTGTGTTGAGGGGCTAGTCAGAAATAACAGGGAAAACAGAATGTTGATTAGAGTCAGGAATGAAGAATTTTGCAAGCTGTCTTATTTTGCAATTATTGCTCAAGAAAGTGGTTATCTACAAAGGCTGAGCATAGCTATTTAGTTGGAATATTCTCCATGTCTATTATTCATTCAATAGCTGTTTTACAATTTTTTTTTAACAAAACTGGTTGACAAGAAAAGACCCATAAAGCAACCATATAATGGGCAACTGCAAATTATGCCGCATATTGCCCGAGTTTTCAGGCACTAAATGAAAACGATACCAATGTATTGAACATGCAAGTCCCATTGAGGCCATTTCAAAGACAGAACTGGCTGTGGGATCAATGTTCTTATCTCTGAAAGTTAATCTCGCCACTTTTGGCATCAGTTGGAGCAGCAGTGACTGATGCATTCTAGTGTGTCTGCCGCGTGATGAAGAAGATTTGACTGAAGTGTGAAATACCAGTCTGAAGTATTTACATGAAGGATTGAACATTTGTACGGCTAATGTGCAGTGATGAGGAGCTGGAAAATAGTACACTTAACATTAAAAAGCCCTTTGGTCATTTGGCTAAACCAGTCAAATTCTGGATTTGGGTGTTAATTGGGTGTTGAATAAACTGAACACTCAGTAATAAGTTAAATTTCGACTAAATAAAATTATCACAGTGAAAAAAAACACCAATATAAATCTCAACAAATAGCACCCTTAGTTTGAATACAGCTGTCAATTCTAAATCACAATACGTATTTCAAAATATTTATTTAGAATTTATGCCACCTCTAATGTATTTTTACGCAAGTGTGTTTCAGGCAAGTAGGGTGGGGGTTGGAAAAAATAGATACATGAGAGTGTTGTTTCCTGTGTTTTCACTTCACAGGCCTTCACTGTATAAACAAATTCTTACAAGGGCCAATGAGAAACTCAAAGTTGTAAATTAGAGAAAATAAGTTCCATGGGTGAAGTAGTTACAAAAACGATGAATTTTAAAAACCTGATATAAAGCTCTCACAATTTAGCTACTGTAAAATTGGAAGATGGTATTACTGTATAGGGTATGCACAAAATTACCAATATTAGGCTATTGCAGCAAGCTGCAAACAAGAGTAGGCTGAACCAAAGAGAGAGAGCAGTCTACAACTGAATTGAAACGGACCCATGTTCTCATAGAACGAGTAGATTGAGGACTGGAGATGGAACTGAACGGGAAATTGGCAGGTTGGGCAAAGACTAAGTTTGAGTCTCAAAGAGATCAAGATTAATAGTTAGATTACATTAGTGGGCGGCGCGACTCTTGTCAGCAGCGGCCTCTGCAGTCCGTCTGTCTTTTTATTGTTTTCTGTCTTGTTCTATGTAGTTTTTATTGTTTTTTTGTCGGGGTATGTGTGTGGGGGTGGGGTGGGGTGGGGGAACTTTAAGGTCTTTCCCCTGCACGGGAGACCCGACCTTTTCTTTGTCGGGTCTCCGTTGTCGTTGGGGCTGCAACGTGGAGCGACCTTCAACAGGAATGACCTGGGGCTCCAGTCGCGGAGCTGCGGATCTACTCAGCATCACGGAGCTGGCCGAGTCTGGAGCAGGTGGAGCTGTGGTGGAGCGCTGCTGTGACCCGACACCCGGAGATTCGGAAGCTCCTACCGCAGATCTGTGGACAGTAATACCGGGAGCCCCAGGTGGGAGACCGCTTTTCGGGGCTTCCGCAACGCGACTTCTCCCGCCCGAGTTGCGGGGTTGAAGAGCACCTGGAGCGGGGCCTACATCACCGCCCCGCGCGGCTTGGAATGGCCGCGGGACTTTGTGAGCGCCCGCCGGGGCTCCAACACCCTTGCATCACCCGGCGTGGCTTTAATGGCTGCGGGACATTTAACATCGCCCGCCGGGGGCTTTGACTCTGTCTTTGACTCTGACATGGGGGGGAGAGGGGAGTGCAGGGGAGAGATATGTTTAAGTTTTGCCTTCCATCACAGTGAGGAGGACTCACTGTGATGGATGTTTATGTGAATTGAATTGTGTTGGTGTGTGTCTTGGTTCTTTTTTTGTATGGCTGCAGAAACCAAATTTCGTTTGAACCTCATGTGAGGTTCAAATGACAAATAAAAGGTATTGTATTTTATTGTATGTGCTGAGGTGAATAATGTAATTTTTTATTGATAATTGTAACAGTTGATACTTCTACATTCTGGGTTACACTGTCCAAAAATTTCTCTATTCACGTCATAATAGTGAATAAGGGATTGAAAGGTGAGATCCATTCGTATATTCCGTTATCATTGTTGTAAAATTGGTGTGCATGATGAACATTACAGAGAGAACCAATTTTTACAGAAAGCTTTATCATAAGCAGGCAGTTTGCCATAAAGGTTGGGGATGGGAAGGGCTGAAACCCCCCCCAAAAAAACACATTGTTACCTCACATGATGATGATTGAATGCGATAACTTGGCACAATCTTGAAAGTAATACTTCCTCTCATTTCTCTCTGGTAGGGACACAACATTAATATTCATTATGACAAAATTATATAATAGAATTCTTAAATGTCAACAATCAAAGTTGGTTTATACATTTTCACAATAAATTCTTATTTTCACAAAGTATTTTGTGGAAATGAATCATAACATTTGATGCATTTGGAGTTATGGTTAGAAGTACTTGAATCGTTAGATTCAAACTTACTAAACTGATTTTAATTTATATTATTGGCCTGCCTAACGTCACGCCCATTTAATGTCAAAATCCAATAACATACGTCCAAAGCAGTAAAAAAAAATTAATGACTCTGCATACTCACAAGCATCTTTTGAAGCTGCTCTACTGTCTGGTTAGCAACACTGATGCCATTTATTTCTCTGATTTCATCACCAACATGGAGCGTTCCTGCATGATCAAAAAAATTCAGATAAAGAACAAGACATTCATTTACTTCTCGAGAAGGCTCAAGAAAACCTCCAAGGTTTGTACATTTGTCATTAACTTTCTTTTTCAGAAATCATAGAACAGTACAGCACAAGAAATGCCCTTTGGCCACAATGTCTGTGCCAAACGTGATGCCAAGATCATCTCTCATCCACCTGCGCATAATCCATATCCCTCCATTCCTTACATAATCATATGCCTATTCAACAGCCTCTCAAATACCACTATCATATCTGTCGCAACCACCTACACTAGCAGCTCATTCTAGGCACTGACCACCCACCAGAATTCCAGAGATTCACTACTCTCTGTGTGAAAAATGTTTTCCTCATCTCGGTCCTAAAAGATTTCCCCCTTATCCTTAAACTGTGACCCCCTGTTCTGGACTTCCCCAACATCGGGAACAATCTTCCAGCAAAGTGAATGTGGTTTTAATTTCTTGGAATGGCAATAATTAATATTTTGCATGCTTACAGATTTTCTAATCCTTACCTTGTCTGTGGATCATTCCGCCATGCATGATCCTTGCAACAATACAATGGTTCAATTCATTCATTTTTAAAGTTATCCCCTGAATGAAGGAACATGGAGAAAATCAACAAGATGTAAAAGATTAGTTAGAAATGCAACAGCTGTATACAAAGCAATATCAAAGCTAAATAGTTTGCACCATGCTATGATGTATTCCAAGAAGCATTCCACATTTGATGCAACAGAACCACATATTGTATGCACATACACAGATCAGTGCGAGAGGGGATGGGGGAGAAAGCCGGGGGAGTGCGTGGGACGGGAAGTGTGAGAAAAAGGGCGAGAGAAAGAGAACTAAGACAATGACCGTGATGGAGACAGATAGCAATCTGAGGATTGCCATGAGATGTGCATTGCTTGCATTTGGTTATGTGCTGCGTGGTCCAGTAACTTGCAGTCTAAAAATAATTTGGATTTATTTCCCATTAGAACTTCCTTTTTTGTGGGGATCATATTGCTGCTACTTAGCAATTCCCCTCAATTGGATAAAGGGAGATTAGCAGCTCAGGTTCTGACAAAGATTCTTTGATCTGAAATGTTATGTTCCTTTTCTCTATCCACAGATGTTGCTTGATTGATGAGTGCTCCCTGACTTTGCTGATTATAGAGATACAGCACGGAAACAGGCCCTTCGGTCCACCAAGTCCACGTCAACCAGCAATCTCCGTACAATAGCACGATCCTACACACTAGGGACAATTTACAATGTCAATGAAGCTATCAAAGCCAATTATCCCATAAACCTGCGCATCTTTGGAGTGTGGGAGAAAATCGGAGCACCTGGGGAAAACCCACGCTGTCACGGGAAGAACATACAAACTCCGCACAGGCGGCACCCGTAGTCAGGATCAAACCTGGGTCTCTGGCACTGCACGACAATTCTACCGCTGCCCCATCATGCCTATGCTTGCTGGAAATTCACTCTAGTCCTGTGTAAATTTACGCCGAACAACTCAAAGAGCAATATTACTCAAAATACAGCATCTTTTCGCAACTGGTTTTATTTGCACTGTATTATACAATACCTTTGAGGTCTGGGGAATTTCAACAATGACTATATTAAATAAAGATTTGCATTGCATTATACATCACCTCATCAATTTATGTGAAATTCAAAAATACCTATATTTTCAGAATATAATTTATTTTAAGGGAGATTACAGATGGTCTACTCCCTGCACTTTAATATAATGAAACGAGATGGTGGTGCAGCTGGTAGAGCCGGTGCCTCACAGTGCCAGAGACCCTTGTTCATTTGTGGCTTCGGGTGCTGGCTGTGTGGTGTTTGCACGTTCTCCCTGTGATCGCGTGCATTTCCTCCGGGTGTTCCGGTTTCCTCCTATATCCCAAAGACATGTGGGTTTGTTGGTTAACTGGCCTCCAAAATTGCCCTTAATGTGTAGGGAGTGGATTGGAAAGTGGAATAACAGAGTACTAGTGTGAATGCTGATCGAAGGTCAGTGTGGTCTTGGTGGGCTGAAGGGCTTGTTTGCATTCTGTATTTACAAACTAATCTGGTCTCCTTTGACGGTAGACAAAAATGCTGGAGAAACTCAGCGGGTGAGGCAGCATCTATGGAGCAAAGGAATAGGTGACATTTCGGGTCGAGACCCTTCTTCAGACTAATGTGAATGTGGGGGGGGGGGGGGCAGGAAGAAGAAAGGAAGAGGCAGAGACAGTAGACTCTGGGAGAGCTGGGAAGGGGAGGGGAAGGAGGGAGAAAGCAAGGACTACCTGAAATTGGAGAAGTCAATGTTCATACCGCTGGGGTGTAAACTGCCCAAGCGAAATATGAGGTGCTGCTCCTCCAATTTGCGGTGGGACTCACTCTGGCCATGGTGGAGGCCCAGGACAGAAATGTCGGATTCGATTTGGGAGGGGGAGTTGAAGTGCTGGGCCACCCGGGAGATCAGGTTGGTTAGTGCGAACCGAGCGGAGGTGTTGGGCGAAGCGATCGCCAAGCCTACACTTGGCCTCACCGATGTAAAGCAGCTGACACCTAGAGCAGCTGATGCAATAGATGAGGTTGGAGAAGGTGCAGATGAACCCCTGCCTCACCTGGAAAGACTGCTTGGATCCTTGGATGGTCAAGGGGGGAGGTATAGTGACAAGTATAGCATTTCCTGCGGTTGCAAGGGAAAGTACCAGGGGAGGGGGTGGTTTGGGTGGGAAGGAACGAATTGACTAGGGAGTTACAGAGGGAGCGGTCTCTGCGGAAAGCCGAAAGGGGAGGAGATGGGAAGATGTGGCCAGTGGTGGGATCCCATTGGATGTGGCGAAAATGTTGGAGGATTATCTGTTGTATGTGACGGCTGGTGGGGTGGAAGGTGAGGACAAGGGGGACTCTGACCTTATTACGAGTGGGGGGGATGGGGAGTGAGAGCGGAGCTACGGGATATAGAGGAGACCCTGGTGAGAGCCTCATCTATAGTCGAAGAGGGAATGGTCCCTAAAGAATGGTCTCCTTTGACTGTCATTTGTGTGATGCTACATAAAATGCAACTATTTTCGAATTCCTTTATCATTAAACAATTAGACAAGCAAGTAAGGACAGTATCATTGATTGCAAACATTGAGTTGAAAGTGCTGAGGCATATTGTACTGAAATATGAAAGAATGTAAAAATGATTTGATTACCGAAATTAGTGAATCTGTTTAACTGTGGAGATTTGGGATAATCCATGTTTCACAGGTGCATTTATCATAGCACATTTAAATATGTTTGGGAGCAAGCACAACAGGAAGATAACATTTTCTTTTAATCACTCTAATAATCAGATTCCTTTTCAGAATGTTAAAGATATTTGAATGTTATACAATCAAATACTGCAAAGAACATAATTAATTCCAAGTATTCTCTTAAATCATCTGTCATTTTAACCATATAACCATATAACAATTACAGCACGGAAACAGGCCATCTCGACCCTTCTAGTCCGTGCCGAACACATAATCTCCTCTAGTCCCATATACCTGCGCTCAGACCATAACCCTCCATTCCTTTCCCATCCATATAACTATCCAATTTATTTTTAAATGATAAAAACGAACCTGCCTCCACCACCTTCACTGGAAGCTCATTCCACACAGCTACCACTCTCTGAGTAAAGAAGTTCCCCCTCATGTTACCCCTAAACTTCAGTCCCTTAATTCTCAAGTCATGTTCCCTTGTTTGAATCTTCCCTACTCTCAGTGGGAAAAGCTTTTCCACGTCAACTCTGTCTATCCCTCTCATCATTTTAAAAACCTCTATCAAGTCCCCCCTTAACCTTCTGCGCCCCTTGCATTTTCCTTTTGAAAAACAAGTATCGATTTTTCTGCATAGCATTCAAGTCCAATTCTTCTAACGTTTTACATTTTCTCCATGACAATCTCATAACTACTTTAGTTTATTAGTTTTAGAGATACAGCGCGGAAACAGACCCTTCGGCCTACCAGGTCCGCGCCAACCAGCGATCCCTGCACTCTTACTCTTGAAATATATGTCAAGTGAAACTAAAGTTAAGTGTTAACATTCAGCTGAAAGGCAGATTATTGTGGGCAGCTGAGTAGCAGTAATGGAGGTGAAAACTTAATTTGACCCACCTGGGTTGTGAATACCTTGCTGACTTCAATGTCACCGCTCACTGTGCTAGACAAAAGGTCCTGTTGCAACTATTTTTCGACAGAGTTTTCGGGTTAAGTTTTTCTAAAATAAGGTCTTGCTTTAAAAACCCTGATTTGGCCAACATTGGAAGAAAGAAGAAAATGCTAACCTTGGTTTGCATCACAAGGTGGCACTAGTGTCTGATTTAATATATTAATAGATCTGGGGTGCTGCAGCACACTCAATTTATAAAACTACTTAAAACATGAATATTCTCACACATCTACTGATTTTCTTCCATTTCAACCAGTATCAGAACTGAGGACAGACATTCTTTCTGCCATAACATTTTCTTATATTTTAGCAATTTAAATGCTGTTTACCACACCAATATATCAATACTAAACCAAATCCTGAACTCATCCAACATTCAGACAGATATTTCTAATAGGATGCCAGACCAATTAGCACAGTGATACAATAGAAATTGGTTCTTCTGGGGTTTTTTTTAGTTTCAAGTCAATTATATAATTATGAAAGTTCATTAACACAGGAATTTGAACAGATGGATAGCTGCAAATTAATGCACCAACCAGACCATGCATAAAAATATAGTTTGCTTGGGATAGGGTTAATCTATATTTCTGTTAAGCAAAAATATGGATGGGGTAAATTTGCCCATAAGCATTCTTATCATAATATAATATTTCCACATTAGGATCTAAATTATAGGTCCTGGGAAGGGAGTGCTCTCCCACAATGAGCAACTGGAAGTTGGATTTGTATAATCGTGAGTTTAAAAAATGAGGGGTGATCTTAGTGAAACATATAAGAGCCTAAAGAGGTACGATAAAATAGACGTTGAAATGCTTCCACTAGTTGGAGAGTCTCAAATAGGGGACAGTGTTACAAGTTGGGGGCAATCATTTAAAACAGGTGCATAGGAATTTCTTCCTGCAGAGGGTAGTGCATCTCTGTAAAACTCTACCATAGAGAGTTGTGGAGGATAGATCATTGGAGGTATTTGAGTAGATACATTTTTGAATGTTTGAACAATTCAGGGCTCTGGAGAACTGGTGCATTAGAGGAGCCTAGGGCATATTTTATATCGAAGTCACGTGAGTGACTACGTGAAGAGCCCGCCAGTCCGCTTGCGGGCCAATACGCGAGACTCAATGCGGCGAGTCGGAGCAGTTCGCAACTGCTCTGGCAGGTAAGTAATTTTACTTTCAGCGGGCCGCTGCAACAGCGGCCCCGGAGTAGATGATGGAGGCGGCCGCTCTTGCCGGCTGCCGCTGTTAGAGCTCCATAGGAGCTTAATTTCGTTATTGCCTGCCGGCTTTGGGCTCTATATGGGAGCCGGCGGCCGGATTTTAAGCCACTGTGGAAACTCCATTAGGAGTTGGGGCTGCCGGCGCGGCTAGGGAGCTCGCTGCTAAGATTAGCAGCAGATGGTGTTTAAATATAACCGCGGCTAGGTTTTGATTGCTGCTAAAGATAACAGCGGCCGGTGTTAGCCGTGGCCTGGGCAGCAAACGCTAGGTAAGCTCAGCTGCCATAGCGCCTATAAATTTTAAACATAGAAATGCTGCTGAGGCAGCATACGCTGGAGACCAGCATATAGTGTGTGCTCTATTCGTAGGGGCATTTCGATATACTACACATAGTTCTTTAAATGAAGTCAAAATCTGAAGAACTGATTAAGGTAGTTAAAAATAGACCTGGCAGTTTTAATAGCGGTTGCTGTTCGGTCACGTTTGTGACCATCGCAGCAGATAGGATTATGGTTATAGTACAGAGGAAGCTTGAAGAGGCAAGTTGCCAACTCCTGTTGCTACTTTCTTGTATTCTGCCAAAGGCTGCTATGTTGGTAATTAAAGCAATTAAAGCAGAAAACAATTTGTCAGTATTATTCACAAGGTTAAACAAATTTTGAGCAATCTTTAATCTTCAGGCACAAAAGCATCATGGAATAACTTCTATCTCTGCAAAGATTTTCATCTGAAATGGTCATAGAGAACGAAGAAAAATGACTAATTTTGGTTAGCTAAATGACTAAGTAGAGTTTTATAACTGTGCCGACAGATATGAACTAAAAGTGGAATTTTAATTAAAAAATACGAAAGATTTGTGCCTCTGCTAATCCATGTAAATTACAACATTTTATATTACTTTACCATAGGTTCATCTGTGTTTTTCTGGAATTGTACAAGCCGGACTCGTGTTACATTTTCCATGTCCATATCTCCGTTTGCGCTTTCAGGCGAGTCACCATTTAAATACGGAGAAGATGGTGGTGGTGTAACTCTCAGTGCTTCATCACTGTACACCTCATGTGCCACAACATCATGAGTCTGGAGCAAGGCCTAGTTTTCAAAACAAAATTAAGTCGTAAAATTAAACTGAATAAAGAAACAAAGCCCTATTGTTATCAAATCCTTGTCCTCTCATCCACCCCGCATATTTTCCTTCTTGCTGTCCATTGCCTTCTTCCCTTTGAGTCAAATTCAATATATGAAGAGCATTGCAGAAATGCAAGTAGTTCTTCCTGAAATTTAATTTACCCATTTTAAAATAAGGAAAATGTCACCCTGCACAGTACATCACCTGCAGTAATAAATCCAAATTACCTGTAAGAGAAATGATGGGACAAGTGGGAAGGTCGGCTTGGATGTGGTGGGGTGAAGGTCCCATATCTGTGCTGTACAGCTCCACAGCACTTATTTCAAGGACAGATCCAAATTACAAACTTCAGAATTTTCATTGCATCATTTAAATCAGCCAAATGAATCAGACCAGGAACAATTCCACGTTTGTGTCATTCCACCAATTATAGACCAACTATCTTTGTAGCAGTCATGTCCTTCATAGAAACATAGAAAGTGGGTGCAGGAGTAGGTCATTCGGCCCTCCGAGCCAGCCATTCAATAAGATCATGGCTGATCATCCAGAATCAGTACCCTGTTCCTGCTTTTTTCCCGTATCCCTTGATTCTGTTAGCCCTAAGAGCTAAATCTAACTCTCTCTTGAATACACCCAGTGAATTGGCCTTCACTGCTTTCTGTGGCAGAGAATTCCACAGATTCACAACTCTCTGGGTGAAAACGTTTTTCCTCATCTCAGTCCTAAATGGCCTACCCCTTATTCTTAAACTGTGACCCCTGGTTCTGGACTCCTCCAACATGGGGGACATTTTTCCTGCATCTAGTCTGTCCAATTCCTTAACAATTGTATGTGTTTCTATAAGATACCCTCTCATCCTTCTAAATTCCAGTGAATAAAAGTTCAAGAGAGTTCAAGAGACATTTATTATCACATGCACCAATTGGTACAGTGAGATTTGAATTACCATAGAGCCATACGAATAAAAAGACACCACACACGATAGAATTAAACATAAACATCCCCACACAGCAGCATCAACGTTTCCCACTGTGAGGGAAGGCAATAAAGTTCAGTCCTCTTCCTCATTGTTCACCTGTGGCCTTTTTGAGCTCTCCACTAGGGGCGGCCCGATGTTTCAGGCCTTCTCGCCGGGGTGATCGGAGATCCAGCGTCGGAACGGAGAACACTCTCAGCTTGGAGTTTCCGAATCGGCCACCTCCTACCAGAGACCACAGGCTGAGCTGGACGGAGATTCCAGCAACCGCAGGAGATGCAACACCTGCCCCTGTACCCCCCCCCCCCCCCCCCCTCGACTCTGTCCAGGGACCTCGACAGTCCTTTCAGGTTCACTTGCACCTCCTTCAACCTCATCTACTGTAACCATTGTTCAAGATGTTGGCTCTTATACATCAGGGAGACCAAATGTAGACAGGGCGATTGTTTCGCTGAACATCTTCGCTCAGTCTGCCTGGACCTACTTGATCTCCCGGTTACCAACACTTAAATTCCCCTTCCCATTCCCACACTGACCTTTTTGTCCTAGGCCCCCTCCATTGTCAGAGTGAGGCTAATCGCAAATTGGAAGAACAGCATCTCATATTTTGCTTGGGCAGCTTACAACTCAGTGGTATGAATATTGATTTCTCTAACTTCAAGTAACCCCTGCTCTCAACCTCTTTCTCCATCCCTCCCCCACTCAAGTCGCACCAGGTTCCCGTTCTCGCTTAGCAAACAGCTAACAATGGCCTGTTTCCTAAATCATCGTTACATTTTTGCATATCTTTCATTCATTTGTTCTATATCTCCCTACATCACTGTCTATATCTCGAGTTTCCCTTTCCCCTGACGAGTCTGAAGAAGGGTCTCGACCCAAAATGTCACCCATTCTTCGCCAGAGATGCTGCCTGGCCCGTTGGGTTACTCCAGCATTTTGTGCCTATCTTCGGTTTAAACCTGCATCTGCAGTTCCTTCCTACACGGTTTGGAAATGATTACAGCTCGAGTGTTCAATTACTACCGATTCATTGTAAACATCCATGAGAAAGATAGTCTATGCATGCATTCCAGCTTTTGAGAGATTTTTAAGTTAATAATGTCAGATAACGGTATCACAAAGAAAGTTTCAAATTAAAATAATCTGATAACAAGGCTGAGATTTATGGATGTAGATTGCCAATCAAAGACGCAATGTTATATTTTCTCTGCAGTCTCCTTGATTCTGAATTGATGTATTGTGCAGTATTAATCAATGTGGTTGTGCATAACACTTCGAAATCAAAAGTGGCACAGATAGTTATATAAAGGACATAACTGCAACAAATGTAGCATGGAATCTCAATCCATTTGATCTTAAAATGTCACCACATTCACTTGAAAACTATCTTTGTTTTTCTACCATTTTTGTCATTACTCTGTGACAATGCAGCATTGTACGTTTCACATAAAATTCAACAATTAACAGGTTTGTGCTTACAAGTGAGGGAAATTTGATTTATTTATCTTATTACTTCAAAATGTAGAATGTGGAAGAGAGACTAAAATCAAATCAATTCAGTCTGTTCTACTCCCAATAAAATATTACAGAACCATGACAATTTACTGTGGAATTATACAGGCTGAAGGGAACTATGATATAGTGATTAATAATACGTTTTATGCTCTAAGACATCACTCTCAATCAATATAATACCTGACAGAAGCAGCAACTATTATATTACCTAACACATGCAATGTGGACATTTAAAAAAATATTAATATAACATATGGACTGAAATACAGTGCTCTCCATAATGTTTGTGACAAAGACCCATCATTTATTTATTTGCCTTTGTACTCCACAATTTGAGATTGGTGATAGAAATAAATCACATGTGGTTAAAGTGCATATTGTCAGATTTTAATAAAGGCCATTTTTATACATTTTGGTTTCACCATGTAGAAATTACAGCAGTGTTTATACATCGTCCCCCCATTTACGGGCACCATAATGTTTGGGACACAGCAATGTCATGTAAATGAAAGTATTCATGTTTAGTATTTTGTTGCATATCCTTTACATGCAATGACTGCCTGAAGTCTGTGATTCTCGAAACATCACCAGTTGCTGGGTCTTTTCTCCGGTGATGCTCTGCCAGGCCTGTATTGCAGCCATCTTTAGCTTATGCTTGTTTTGAGGGCTAGTCCCATTCATTTTATTCTTCAACATATAAAAGGCGTGCTCAATTGGGTTCAGATCGGGTGATTGACTTGGCCACTCAACAATTGACCATGTAGCGACAGCCTAGTTGCCTAAAAAATCGCCTAATTGGGACAGGCCCTTTATACTGTTGTAATTAGCGATCTCCCAGCTTCCAACTTTGGTCAATTTTATTTGAGTGTACAATGGCAGAGTAGACTTGATGGGTCCAATGGCCTGATTGTGCTCCTAAAACTTATGAACAATGGACCACTGGCCTCTAGCGACTAAAACTTTCACACTGGTTCACTAAAGTTCAATCTCACTTGCTACTATCCCTGAACTGAAAATCCATTTGAATTTCAACTACAATGGACAGGATGTTCAAATGCCACTTGGTGTACATAGTACAACATAGATTCTTGATTCTGAGTAACTCAAGAATATTTATTTGTTGATACTAAAATCACATTAATTATCTTTGCCAAGAATATTACTTACAAATGTCTGAGCTGTTTCAACCGATCTCCTAAATGGACTCCTTTGGAAATGACAATGAAAATGTAACTTAGAATACTTGTTTCCTCTCTAAAATGCGGAACTGAGCAAAAATTGAAGTATCGCACTTTGCTTTCCTTGTTTAGAATCTTAGCATTTAAAAAAAATCACTTATTTGTAAGATACCCTGATAGCGAGCGTGATCACATGTGGAACTATTTAATTTAGATAGTCACTGAACCTTGTATCTTTTGTTTGAAGTGTAATAACAGAATAATTCACTTACCATAAAATGTGGCCGTGTTAGGATACACTTCAGTTCTTTTGCATCATTGTTTTCTGGATAACATGAAATCTCCTCCAACACCTACAAGATTCACACATTTTTAGCAAGCTTCTGCAGGTGATAAACTGCAAAATTAACATATGACACTATTCAAAGATGGTAACTTAAATGGTGAAAATGAAGGGACACCTTTATTTTTGGCATTGATGAAAGCTATCTCGGAGTGATCAAACAAATTTTGCTGACTGTGGATTTTCTTGCCATGCATCCACGTCCACTTTGGGACCACTTACTCTAAAATAGTGCTAGGTCTGGAGTGGACAAATGGAGACACGAACCCTAAATAAGGACTTCCAATCCCTCCATTTAAAATCAACCTCAATTTGATTTTGTTTTAACATCTTACAGCTCTGAACAACTCTTCAATTAAAATCTCCCACTACTACTACTGTGATTTGCCAACACAACTGTTATTCTAATTCTGTTATACCTACACCTGTCATCCTATTTTTCTATTTTTCAGTTCTACCAATATAGCCTAATTGGCCGAAGTACTGCCATAATATTCTCACGGATCAGCAGTGCAATAACCTTCCCCTTTTGTATCTCCCCTTGTTAACTTCTGAAACTTCTCTACCCTTGAATATTGAGCTACCTGTTCTGCCATTTCCTCAATCATGTTTCCATTTTTACAATAATATCACAATCGTTTGGATTGTTCGACCCTCTCAGATTCATTTTACCTGCAAGGCTCCTTGCTGCCTACCATCCCATCTGCTCCTGTCATTTCTGCCGACTGGACTTGTCGGTTCTATCTTTTATGGGATTGTTTCCCCACTTGCTCCATGTTATTCTGGGTCCCATCCTCCTGCCTCACTACTTTAAAACCTGAGTAGGACTGGAAAGCTTCCCTACAAGGATATAGGTCCACCACAGATTTTCCAGGAGTTGTCCAGAGTTGTAAGATTTTCCAGGACCCTTGGTTCCAGAGCCTTGCCATATTATCTGTTTTGCCAGATCAACAGAGGTCACAGCCTCACTGGAAACATGGACTATGAGCTCTGACTACCCAATCTCCTTATAAATGTTCTGCACCTGATCTGAGACATCCTTGACCTTGACACCAGCGAGACAACAGAAATGCCTGTCTACTCCCTGACTAGAGTCTACTAATATACTGCTTGTCTAGACTTTGCCCCTCCCTGCTTTAGAACAGGACCATTCGTGGCGCCACCGATTTGACTGATGCTGCTTTCCCGAGAGGTTATCCACCCAACAGTATCTGGAACGATATATCTGTTAGAGAAAGAAACAGCCAAGGAGAACTCCTGCATTGACTACCCAGCCCTCCTGCTGATCACCATCTGTGGTGAGACCATCTCCCTGAAGATCCTGGCTACAACACTCACTGCCTCTTATTCTCTCCTTGTTGAATCCAACTGATCCACATGGTCTGTGAGGAGCTGCAACTGCACACACCTCCTGCAAACATAGCAGTCCAGTTTCTTCTTGATCTCCCACATTTCATAGGAGCAAACCACTCCACTGACTGACATTACAATTCCTCTTGCAGCTACTAGATTAAAAGGAAAGGCCTTGTTTTGTTGTGTTTGCTTTTCTTTATCTTGCCGCTCAGCCTCTGCACTTTGGCCTCAACCATGGCACTTCAATGTCAGAAAGTGCTGCCACCAAAATGGCCACTCCTGCCATAACTTTCCTCCCTTTTCAACTACTGAACCTCCTCACCACAGCTGCCAGCATGAAGTGTATTTACCTCATCCCGACTCCATGCCTGGGTAGCAGTTTAGTAGTTGTGCTCTGATATATCAGATATTTCAGAATGCAATTAATAAAAAGAATGATCTATATTTAAGCAGTAGCACTATTGATGTGTTCAATAGTGCTTTACAATCAATAACATATTCCAAGTATACAAACTCCACCATTGTATCCATTGCAACGACTGTGGAGTCATACCTCGCTGCCATCACCTCTGAGTAAGCATATAAAAGAAGCAATTCAGATACTAAGATAGACACAAAATGTTGGAGTAACTCAGTGGGTCAGGTAGCATCTCTAGAGAAAAGGAATAGGTGACGTTTTGGGTTGAGACCCCTTTTCAGACTGTGAGTCATGGGAGAGAAAAACTCATCAATGACCAAAGAGCCCACAATGGTCTATTGTTGGCTGTGGAGGAGTGATAACAAGGGCATATAAGTAGACCCCATAACAGAATCCCTGTGCATTGTCATTATTAAGGGTCAATAATACATCTAAATAACTCCAGGTTAACAACAGATTAAACGTTAGCTTTCACTAAAAGATGATAAAATCATTCAGGTGTCTTTCCTATTATCTTCCCATTAACCTACAGAATAACTAAGACATAAACGCGTAATGAGTTAAAAGTGAAATTAAACAACCAACCTCTTTGGCTCTTTGGACAGCATCACTTGGTGGATTTCTTATCTGCGGTGATGACTTTGTGTTGATCTTGTCGTACAACTAGTAGAGAAAATATAAAGTATATTTCTAATGAACAGAATAGGTGCAAGTTGAAAACAATGCAAGACTGATGCACACTGATGGGATCCACTGTTGACTCCCTACCAATAAACCACTCACCGATGTCCTGTTTGGGTTTTGCCAGGACCACAAGAGTCATATAGTGATACAGTGTGGAAACAGGCCCTTTGGCCCAACTTGCCCACACCGGCCAACATGTCCCAGCTACACTAGTCCCACTTGCCTGCACTTGGTCCATATCCCTCCAAACCTGTCCTATCCATGTACCTGTCTAACTGTTTCTTAAAGGATGGGACAGTCCCAGCCTCAACTACCTCCTCTGGCAGCTTGTTCCATACACCCACCACCCTTTGTGTGAAAAAGTTACCCCTCTGATTCCTATTAAATCTTTTCCCTTTCACCTTGAACCTATGTCCTCTGGTCCTCGATTCCCCCACTCTGGGCAAGAGGCACTGTGCATCGACCCGATCTATTCCTCTTATGATTTTGTACACCTCTATGAGATCACCCCTCATCGTCCTGCGCTCCAAGGAATAGAGACCCAGCCTACTCAATCTCTCCCTATAGCTCACACCCTCTAATCCTGGCAACATCCTCGTAAATCTTTTCTGAAAGCTTTCAAGCTTGACAATATCTTTCCTATAACATGGTGCCCAGAACTGAACACAATATTCTAAATGCGGTCTCACCAATGTCTTGTACAACTGCAACTTGCTTCAGACATGGATCAAATAGGTAAATTCCCCTCCACCTGTTCCATACTCCATACTTCAATTTTTCTCCTCCCAGTCTTCCGTTCCCTCTAACCACCGCTCCTCCCTCTGGTTCTATATTTCACTCCCCATCTTCCTTCCTGATTTGGTAATTCAAATGCCCTTGAATGAAGGAGGTTATGCTCTCATCTACTATCAGGAAAAAGGGACAGAAGCCCGAGAAATGTGACTTCCACGTTCAAGTTCTTCCAATCAACCCTCCTGCACAAACACAACTTCTTCAGGACTCAACTACTATGGTGTTTGTCTAAGGTTGCTCTACATACTTTGGCTCACACTATTATGGTCTGCTTTACCTCTTATAAATGATAATGTATTTATATTTATTTGTTGCATTTAATGTGCCTGTAAAGCTGCAGCAAGTAAGAATTGCATTGCTCCGGTCCAGGTGCTTATGACAATTAGACATTCTTGACATCTCTTGGGGAGGACCTGTATGACCTCTTTGGATCATGCATTCAATGGAGCACAGAGATGCATCTCATGAGCTTGCATAAAATTGAATCACGAACCTTGCGTACATCCTGACGTGCAGGGGGAGAGTGGGCAGGATCGACAGATCCACAATTGTGGGAGATAATCACTAGCGTAGCTGAACGTGAAGATGCAATTTATTTTCCAGTTCTCATGTTAGCACTCATTATCAATGTAACAAAAGCAAAATATTGTAAATATTAGAAATCTGAAATAAAAAAATAAAATGCTGGCATTGCTGAGAAACAGAATCAACATTTCAAATTGCTGACCTGGTCTGTTTTAAAAAAAATCAGACCTATTGACACTTTGACAGGAGACAAAGCTCCACCTAAGCTCAGCCTTCTTCCAACCCAAGTTAAGGCCTTCCATGGCTGAGACCTGAATGCCATGCTGCCAGTGGCTGCACTAGTCGTCAAACTTTGAGTCCGAATTGATTACTGCTGCCATTCATCCTCTTGTTTGTTCTGCCATTCAATAAGACCATTGCTGAATTAACTTCCCTCATCCATTTTCCTGTCTTTTCCATGTAACTCTCAAATGACATGAAAAAAATCTCTCAATTTTGAATATGTTTAAAAATTCAATTCACAGATTTCTGAGGCAAAGGCTCAACTCTCAGAAAGTGGAAATAGTTTGGGCTAATTGTGGAGCCCCATCATTCTGGCCTTTGATTACTGATATGTGCAACATCCTGAAAGGTATAGGTTAATCAGATATCCGCTAAAATCTACAAATGTTAATCTACTATTGATTTCTGTCTGTCTTTTAGTAACACAAATTTTTCGATTTTACAATAATGGCAGTGAACACTGAGTAAGTCAATTTAAAGGTATCACTGGGCCACTGTACAAGAACAGATCCTGCCACAATAGACTGTAACATGAAGAGAATAAAATATATTCTGGTCGTTAGGTTGCAAATGATTTAACCATATAACCAAGACTCTGACAATTTTCAAACATCATGCTGAAAGTGCCATAATCAAATGTATTTGGGGGACACCAGAAATTTTTAGAAAAATTAGTTATGTCAATTTTTTTTTAAATTGCATATGGATTCAGGAATGCTGCATGTGCTTCATAATTTGGAAACAGCATGTGAAAATAGTACAGTGAAGGATAGCATGGAACATATATTATCCATTTTAAAAAGGGATTCTGTAACAGCAGATATTAGCTGGTATGTAGCAGTAATTAGTTAAAGACAGTTTAAAATATCTGTCAAAACAATATTGGAGTAAAATAAGAAAATTGAAAGTATTGATAAAGGATTGGCCCATCAAATCCTCTCTTCATTCCCCTCTCTTTTGATTCTGATGAAGGATCTTTTCATTGAAGCAATGAAAAGATCCAAGTAAGCAAATACTCATGCATATGACGATAGATACTTGATTTGACTTGAAGAAGATGAAGGAGCAGGTTAAATATATCAAATGGCATTTTGAATGTTTGGCCATAATGAATGCTCCTTTCTTTGTAGTTTTTTTATTTTCACTGCCTTACAGAATTTACTAGACCAAGTGGGACCCATTGGCGTCACACACACACTAGCCCCCCTCCCCTGTGATATTATATAAATATTATTCATTTGCACCTTTTACTCCACTCCCCGCCCTAACCACTCACGCATAGCCCCCAACTGCGCAGGCACAGCTAGAGGGGGGTGGGGGGGGGGGGGGGGGGGGGGGGGGGGGGGGGGTAGAGAAGGAGAGGGTGAGGGGGGTAGAGAGGGAGGGGGAGATTGAGTTGTGGGGGCGCGGCATCACAGGGGAGGGCTGGTTCCCGAACGCAATACTCCACCAGGGGGGGGCAGAGGGAAGCGGGAGGGGCAGAGAGGGAAGGGGCGTCAGAGAGGGAGGGGGGCAGAGAACGGGGAGGGGGGGCAGAGAGGGAGGGGGTCAGAAAGGGAGGGGGGGCAAAAAGGGAGGGAGGGCAGAAATGGAGGGGGGGGCAGAAAGGGAGGGGGCAGAGAGGGAGGGGGCAGAGAGGGAGGGGGTAGAGAGGGAGGGGTAGAGAGGGAGGGGGTAGAGAGGGAGCAGGAGATAGAGAGGGAGGGGGTAGAGAGGGAGTGCGAGGGGGAGGGAGTAGAGGAAGGGGGAGTGGGTAGTCGGGCGGGGATAGAGAGGGAGGGGGATGGGGTAGAGAGGGAGGGGGTAGAGGCAGCACCTACCCAGGTCATAGAGCAGCAGCCTCCCCACCAAGCGCCGGCCCCGAGCGAGGCTGCGGGCGGGCGTGGACCCGAGGGAGGCTGCGGGCAGGCGTCAAGCCGGGCTGGGCCCGTGGCAGCAGCCTCCCCATCAGGCACGCGGACGCTGAGCGGGTGGGACCACTCTCCATGCAGCGGAGGGCCAGCCGATCGTGGCTTCCGCGATTGACAGGCAATTGGGCGGGGGAGACGGAGAGGAGGTCGTCCCCCGTGACGGTCAGAGATCACCAGGTGGGATTGGGATCATCAGCGAGGAGATGGCATCACGATCCCCGAGTCCCTGCGATCGATGGAGGAATCGCAGGTCTCCATAGACAGCCTCTCCCAGAGGGAGTGATGGCCGCCACGGCCACCTTCCCATCGCGCTGCCCCGTGCCCGCGCGGCAATAACAACCGCCACCATGTTCTAGAACTTCAAGGAGCCCAGCGGAGCGCGCAGCACGACCTGAGCAGCAGTTTAAAAACGCTAAGTGACAAATTTAAAGAAGTGAAAGTTAAGAAGCCAAGAAGTACAGAAGACAGAACAGGGGTGACGTCACTCACAGCACGAGCAGAGGCAGGCAGTCAGATCCATTGTGACATCATCAGCGAGAGCATCTCGTTTATTTTCTAAGTTATTTGAGATTTGTGAACATTTTGATAAATAACTCGAGAAATAATGCATGATATTTTCAGATAAGGCGATTTTTGACATCATGGCGTAAATCTTTATCGGAATATGTAAAATTTTCACCGTTACCGTGTCGTGTTTTCGAGGAGACGTGAAATGCACACAAACATCACACAAATAAATATACATCCAAGATCAGAGTTTTGTAAGTATAGAGACATGCAATATATAAGATATGATTTGTGTGTTGTCGGGAGTGATATGCATATACTGAACACTGTAACGTCCAGGTTCTTCCCCACATCCATTAGGCTATTAAACACTACAAGCTCCAAATAAGCTCTGAACTATTTGAAGCTCTTGGGGTCATTGGTGTTGTCTATTTGCACTATTATTATATATATTTTTTTGTGTAAGTGTGTATGTGTATATATATAAAATACATATACACACTGAACATATTTTTTCTCGTTTATTATATTGTTTACAGTGTACTATGTTTACATATGCTGTTGTGCTGCTGCAATAAGAAGTTCACTGTTCTATAAGGTCATAAGTGATAGGAGCAGAATTAGGCCATTCGGCCCATCAAGTCTGCTCCGCCATTCAATCATGGCTGATCTATCTCTCCCTCCGAACCCCATTCTCCTGCCTTCTCCCCATAACCCCCAAAACCCGTACAAATCAAGGATCTATCAATCTCTACCTTTAAAATATCCACTGACTTGGCCTCCACGGCCTTCTGTGTCAAACCTACTCATTCCTGGGATCCTTCTTGCAAAACACCTCTGGACTCTCTCCAGAGCCAGCACATCCTTCCTCAAATATGGTGCCCAGAATTACTTACAATACTCCAAATGTGGCCTGACCAGCGCCTTGTACAGCCTCAGTTTTTGTATTATAGCCCTCTTGTATTCTAGCAGCCTCGCCAGCAGTTTGGCCGTCCTTTTACCCTTTTAGTTATTTTAGTTTGTCAAAAGTATGCTTTTTGAAGTTTCTTAGTCTTTTTTATGCGGGGGGTTGGGGAAAGAGGGGAAACCGTTTCTCAGTCACTTCCTGGTCGAGGATGCGTCTTTTCTCAGAGTCGCATCTTCGCCCCCCCCCCCCCCCCCCCTCCCCCCCCCTCCACCGTGGCCTACCATCTGGATTGGTGCAGACTTTCAGTAGCGGCGCAGCACTGAATTCCATCGCGGAGCGGGACGATCGCCTGTCTTGGAGCTCCGGAATGTTGGGCCAGCTGATTAACACCGTGGAGCTGTGGTTTGAGGGCCTTCTAGCCACGGGCGCTGACTTTAACATCGTTGAGTCCTGGGATCCTTTGCCGAGGGTCGCCAGTGTTGAATCTCCACCCAGCTCAGCCTGTGGACTTCGGGAGCCGTGGTCTCCGGTAAGAAGTGGCCAATTCGGAAACTCCAAGCCGCCGAGAGTGTTCTTCCGTTCCGACGTCGGAGTTCCGATCATCTCGGCGAGAGGGCCTGAACAGCGGGCTGCCGTAGCGGTGACTGCAGAAGGCTCAAAGGCCCCGACTACGTGTGAACAAAGAGGAAATTGACTGAACTTTGTTGCCTTCCCTCACAGTGGGAAGCGGTGATTCCGCTGTGTGGGGATGTTCATGTTGAATTCTGTCGCGTAGTGTGTTCTTTTTATTCGTATGGCTGTGTGGTAATTCAGGTCTCGCTGTACCAATTGGTGCACGTGACAATAAATGTAACTTGAACTTGAAATAAATGCTAGCATTGCATTTGCCTTCCTACAACTGATTCGACTTGCAAATTAACCTTTTGGGAATCCTGCACCAGCACTCCCAAGTCCCTTTGCAGCTCCAATTTCTGGATTCTCTCCCCATTTAGAAAATAGTGTCAGCCTTTATTTCTACTACCAAAATGCATGACTCCACACTTTGCTACACTATATGCAATCTGCCACTTCTCTGCCCACTCTCCCAACCTGTCCAAGTCCTTCTGCAGAGTCTGAAGAAGGGTTTCGGCCCGAAACGTCGCCTATTTCCTTCGCTCCATAGATGCTGCTGCACCCGCTGAGTTTCCCCAGCAATTTTGTGTACCTTCGATATTCCAGCATCTGCAGTTCCCTTTTGAACTCCTTCTGCAGAGTCCCTGCTTTCGCTACACTACCTGCCCCTTCTCCCATTTTCATATCTTCAAACTTGGCCACAAAGCCTTCAATCACCTCATAATATATAACGTGAAGAGTATCTGGGACATGACAATAAAACACTTGACACTTGATACTGCGGCAAGCAAGATTTTATTGTACCTTTACCTCATTGTACCTGTACTTGTGACAATGACCTTGACTTCTCAATCTTGCACAGCAAAATTAATTTAACAACAGCAAGGATAATTGCCATCAGCACTATTTAAATAAATCATCAACTACTTACACTGCCCTCCATAATGTTTGGGACAAAGACCCATCATTTATTTATTTGCCTCTGGGCTCCACAATCTGAGATTTGTAATAGAAAAAATCACGTGTGGTTAAAGTGCACATTGCCAAATTTTAATAAAGGCCATTTTTATACATTTTTGTTTCACCATGTAGAAATTACAACAGTGTTTATACTTAGTCCCCCCATTTCAGGGCACCATTATGTTTGGGACACAGCAATGTTATGTAAATGAAAGTAGTCATGTTTAGTATTTTGTTGCATATCCTTTGCACGCTTGAAGTCTGCGATTCATGAACATCACCAGTTGCTGGGTGTCTTCTCTGGTGATGCTCTGCCAGGCCTGTATTGCAGCCTTCTTTAGCTTATACTTGTTTTGGGGTCCCTTTCAATTTTCTCTTCAGCATATAAAAGGCATGCTCAATTGGGATCATATCGGATGATTGACATGGCCACTCAAGAATTGACCATTTTTTAAGCTTTGAAGAACTCTTTTGATGCTTTAGCAGTATGTTTGGGATCATTGTCTTGCTGTAGAATGAATGAGTTTTGAGGCATTTGTTTGAAAATGAGCAGATAGGATGTGTCTATACACTTCAGAATTCATTATGCTACTACCATCAGCAGTTGTATTATCAATGAAGATAAGTGAGCCAGTACCTTGAGCAGCCATACATGGCCAGGCCATTACACCCCCACCACCATATTTCACAGATGAGGTGATATGCTTTGGATCTTGGGCAGTTCCTTCTCTCCTCCATACTTTGCTCTTGCCATCACTCTGATTTAAGTTAATCTTCATCTCATCTGTCCACAAGACCTTTTTCCAGAACTGTGGTTGCTTTTTTAAGTGCTTCTTGGCAAACTGTAACCTGGCCATACTATTTTTGTGGCTAACCAGTGGTTTGTATCTTGCAGTGTAGCCTCTGTATTTCTGTTCATTAAGTCGTCTGCGGGCAGTGGTCATTGACAAATCCACACCTCACTCCTGAAGAAGTGTTTCTGATCTGTCGGACCGGTGTTTGGGGATTTTTCTTAATTATAGAGAGAATTCTTCTGTCATCAGCTGTGGAGGTCTTCCTTGGCCTGCCAGTCCCTTTGTGATTAGTAAGCTCACCAGTGCTCTCTTTCTTCTTAACGATGTTCCAAATGGTTGATTTTGGTAAGCCTAAGGTTTGGCTGATGTCTCTAAGTTTTATTCTTGTTTCTGTCTCATAATGGCTTATTTGACTTTCATTGGCACAATTTTGGTCCTCATGTTGATAAACAGCAATAAAACATTCCAAAGGTGATGGAAAGACTGGAGGGACTAGGTGCTGAGAGCTCTCTTATACCTGCATTAAGGAGGCAATTAAACACACCTGAGCAATTACAAACGCCTGTGAAGCCATGTGTCCCAAACATTATGGTGCCCTGAAATGGAGGGGCTATGTATAATAAACCTCTGTAATTTCTACACGGTGAAACCAAAATGTATAAAAATGGCCTTTAATAAAATCTGACAATGTGCACTTTAACCGCATGTGATTTTGTTCTATTACAAATCTCAAATTGTGGAGTACAAAGGCAAATAAATAAATGATGGGTCTTTGTCCCAAACATTATGGAGGGCACTGTACAGGTCAGAAGCTGCTTAATTTCTTCTAATGGTTGCTTTGTCTAAATGTATGTATAGTGCTCAGTACAATTTATCCAAATTTCAAATATCAACTGGTAACAATTCATCTGATGCTCAGAGGCTTTTTGATGGGTCACAAATTGCTTTTAGATGCAAGTATATTAATGCAAGATGCAAGCATTTGTCTTTAGAAGTTGCTTTTAGAGGGAGGAAGAGATGTACAAGTATATTCTACAGCCCACATTTACCCAGGGTGTTTCGAATGTAATTTTCTCACATGAATATCCTTAAGATATTTCTGATTCAATAAGGATGTATTTATTCAAAATTGCCACTTACTGCAGCCATAACTGTAACATAGAACACAGCTAGAGGCTGTCATTATTCTCATGGAAATGAACGTATAGGTCTCCAGCTTCTTCAAAACTGGAACTTTGCCATTTACTGTTGTGTAAGGGAGCAAATTTCATCAATGTCAATTCTTTTATTTCTTATATTTACTTTAAATTTGCTAGTTTCTTCTGCAATTTCCTTTACTGATACTAATCACTAAATAATCTTTACATTGATAGCCAAGGGTGACCCGGCAGGGGGCCGCTGAGAACGAAGGGGGAGCCGCTGGAGGGGATGCGGCCGAGAACAAAGGGTGACCAGGCGGAGGCCAGTCTGCTGCAACGTGCAGCGGCAGGCAGAAGATAGGATGGTTCGGTGAACTTTTGTAACTTTGTTGGCGCAAGAAACGTGGTGACTCGTGTACTGCCCAGGTAAGATCTGCTGTATGATTTTACCGGGTTGTATGCAAACCAAAGCATTTCACCGTACCTAGGTGCATGTGATAATAAAGTATAATTGAATTGAATTCGATCATTGCCGGTCAATGACCTCTAGTGGTTTCAGAGCATACCTCGATTACATGCCAAGAACCAATTATTGATATAAAAGAGCAAGGACAGGATACACATATTTTCTTTCCTTTCTTTTTTAGGTTGTCAAATGTCTCTTACAGGATCAAATTATCAGATATGATAATAATGCTTTTTCAGCTGAATTATTAAAAAAAAATTTTTAGACAGCATGAAGATCACATTACAGATCATAATTGTTAATATGTTCAACGCATTCACTAGTAATAGAGGATAGTTCATGCTGTTTCATATCGTATTCCCACTTTCTCCTTTTACTCTTCAACTCCTGCATGCCCTTATTTCACCAAATTTGCACAGCATACTGCAGTTTAAAAAAAATAATTTGTCAATATCAAACTCCCCCAAATATTAAAAGAAAAAAAAATCATCATCAATTCAGAGAGATTTAAAATATAAACAATTGTTACCACTTATGTTTGAGGCATTTCAATGGAGGCTTGTTCATCCCTATTTCATCCACTAGATGATTTCAGAGCTTAAGTGGATGGAAATTGGATTCATGGAAGGAAAGAAAGAGGGTAATGGTAGAAGGTTCCTTTTCGGACTGGAGGCCTGTGACTAGTGGTGTGCTCAGCGTTCGGTGCTGGGCCCATTGCTGTTTAGCATCTATGTCAATGATTTGGATGAGAACGCACATGGCATGATTAGCAAGTTTGCAGATGACACAAAAGTGGGCAGAATTGTAGATAGTGAAGATGGTTGTCAAAAATTGCAGCAGGATCTTGATCAGTTAGTCAGGTGGGCTGAGGAATGGCTGGCTGAATTTAATACAGAGAAATGTGAGGTGTTGCATTTTGGAAAGACTAACATGGGCAGGACCTACACAGTGAATGGTAGAGCTCTGGGGATTGTTGTAGAGCAGAGGAATCTAGGAGTGGTAAAAGGTCAATTTTTTTAACTGTGATTTGAAAGTTAAAATGCAGTTCAGAACCTTTGTACATGAAATGCAGATGTCAGTGAAAGCGAGAGAGAAAAAAAACCTGCTGATTTACTACAACAACCATAGATTCACCATAAGGGATGCAGAACTAGCGAGTTCATTTGACTTGGGCATCATTCCAGTCTCACAGTGTGGTTAACTATCCTCCGAGGTGGCCTACCAAGAAATTAAACTTGTAGATAAATTTCTCCACAGAAATTCATGGACGATAAGTAAACACGGCCATGTGAGCCAGCAGTACCCATTTTCCAAATACGTGTCTTAAATTTAGCAAATTTTGAATACAGAAGTAATGCTACTATTATATGGAAAACTGACAACATGGCTTTTCCAGTTCCTCATTTTAGCATGACACATGACACATTAGCTGAGTGGGGCCCACTGCAAGCATGTTTTACTTTGACTCATCATGGGCCTCAGTTGGATCTGTCAGAGCAAATATGCAATTGGATGGTCACCTTTCTGGCCCAGACTTGCTTAGCTGCTGAAGCTGCCGAGAACAGTTTTGATTGACATCAAAGCTACAAAGCTCCTAGCCTACAGGAACTTTCCAAAAGCTTGTGGAATGCTCAATCTTTAAAATCATGCTGTTAAAACAGAAATAAACATTTAAAATGACCCCAAAACACTGTCAAAAGTAATACAACTTTAAGCAAAAAATTTAGTTGTAAAAAACTTAATTATCTGTATCCTGTCCTTTTATACAGAGAAACTGTCCAGTAACAATTTGGGAAGTAAATACATTCGTTTCACATAGTGAAACTATTGGAAAGGTTACATTTAATAATTGTTATTATTCATAAACCCAGAGTTTTAAAATGTTGGAATGTCTACATCATATTTCAACACAGTATAATAAGGTTTTTTTTTTCTAGTTTATTTTCTATTACGATTCACTGACCTCAATTGGATATTAGTCTACAAATATCTTGTGCATTTGACCACATGACTATGCAAACTTGCAGCTGATGTCATATTATATTGTGCACATCCTACGCACAATGAAAGACTTGGAAAGATAGTGAGTAATGCAACACAGGGCAATTCTATTGCACTGTCCACCCACCTCCTAATCTTGTAATAAAAAAGAAACATTATGCCTGGTTTTGAACGGGTGTAAATTTCCATATGAATAAACTAACAATCCTCCAGCAAATCTGAAAGAATTTGAAATGGCAAGAACACATGCAGTGCTGGATAAGGACACGGGAAATGGAGGAATTAGATCTAATTATTATTTTTTGAATATAATGTTTTCAGATAATATAAGGAATTACAGTGTGCATTTGTTACACAAACGTTGCAAAAAAATGTTCAAATTAACTCATGAACATGCAAGTACCTTCCTCAGGTGGCAAATAGAATAACTGGCTAATGCAGAAAGGATGATAAAGACTTTCGGAAGATTTGGGCTGCAGTAAATGGGGGACTGTCCAAATTCTTTTGAGTCAAAGGAAATCTACCATGATAGGAATTGGTTGCAAATTTCTTGTCTTTTACTTCAGTAATGGAATATGCGATATGTGTTGAAAGGCAAATTTTCTTCAACATTAAGTATAAACATGGCTTAATAATATGTAAATCAAGAGAAATTCAGGACATTTGCAGTACCGTAAAGCAATTTCCTTACAAATATCATCCTCACATTTGGTTTGCAATCCAGCTTATTTTAGGTTGCAAAACAATTATAGTTTTTTCCCCAACATCTTTGAATAATTCCAATTCTATTTTTGGGAGAGATTATGAGGAAAACATTAATAGTTCATATCGCATGTCAGGTATGTTTGCCTTAAGCAGATGTGAAACTAGGAATGGCCTGCGCTTGGTGTTCCTCAGTTCTAGAGGATGATAGGAAGTATTTTTGGGCCTACGCTCTTCAGTCGAGGATAATGAAATATGATCTTTTTGAAATGTACAAATTTCTAATGGGCCTAAGCAGAATATGGTTTACACTTATTTATCTGCACCTTAAAATCTGAATCTATGAATATTAAACCACCTTCTTTCACCCACATAAGTTCTATTGAATTTGATTTCAAGTGTTCTGCATAATAATTGTGAAAATATTTTTAGTTTACTACTGTATAATTATAAGGGCAGGACAGTTGCAAGCTAATTAGTATCAACATCCTCGTTGAAGATTTGACTCCACGCAAGTACTGCAATGCATTTGATTATTTTTGGTATATTTAATTTTGAAATTGTTTGCCTAGAGAAATGTAGTGTTAAACAGTGTTGTTTAAAAAAAGATAAGATGATAAATGGTTTGCCAGTTTAAGGCTTTATGCATAAAATACTAGTGTTATGTACAGTAATGTTTTTGGAGCGATTCTCAAACAGTATGCATCCATCCCACATGGGTGTCAACAAACAAAAAGATTACATTGCTAAATTTTCAGTAGCAGAGGATGCATTCTAGTAACATAGAAATGCAATGTAAAGTTATAATAAAAGTAAATAAAGGTAATAAAAGTAAGTTTTGCTCAAACATAAATTTAAGATTATTTCCACACTTCAATCAAGATGCCTTCAACTGACAGCTTTAGCAAATCTTCCATTAAACCCCAGTTCACCACAAAATTCACCTCAGTTAGGCATAAAGGCCCGAATCACACAGTTGAATTTGTTCACCCCGTGAATGGCTTAACCACAAACTAGTAAGATTCATTATTATGCTCTAAATCTGTCCTTGCCTGATGTTCCCAAAAGTTAAACTTGCATCAGAAATTATTCCATAAAAGAACATTGCGTTCAGTGTAATGAGGGCAATTGTATACTACTGCTGGTACACAAAATTGCTGGGGAAACTCAGCGGGTGCAGCAGCATCTATGGAGCGAAGGAAATAGGCGACGTTTCGGGCCGAAACCCTTCTTCAGACTACTGCTTCTCTCTTCTGGATTAATTCAACATAGATAATTTTTGTGACGAAATACATCTGGTCATGCCTGATTAGGACTGAAATGTTCTTATTCTTTTTCTCAATAAATCATTGCAATATATATTCAAATCTGTTTTTGAATTAACACCACACTTAGAGGCTAAATCTCCTGCAGGTAAGTAGTATGTGACTAGGCATAACATTGTCCACAATTTATACCTACAGAAGGATATAAGCACCAAAATACAAGACTAGGGAATGTAAGAGATGCTTACTGAATCTGGGCTCTGCTTTATAAACTAATACATTTTCAATTACAAATTTACAGATAATTGTAGTATACTTTTCCTAACTGGATCCAGCTTCAATCAAAAATCTGCACCATGAAGTATCCAGCTGATATTATAAAATATCTAACCTTCTCCCAAAGAAGTAGTTGCCTTCAAAAACACATAATTTATCATGTGCCCATTGCTAGCATTGGCCAGATAATTGTAGCACATAGTAGACAAAAGATTAATGAACAAGAAATGTCAACAAATTAATAAAGCATTGACATTCGAAAGTACCGTACACAGATGTACATATCACTATCTCAGGCATGAACTCACCCAATGAGCCAGTAAAGTATCAACAGATGGGTCGTATAGGTCTGAAATAATGCAGCTTAGTCTTAGCACTTTGAGCAGCTTGGGTTGTGAAGGCTTTCTGTTCTCACAGTCAAGCAGTAACAACGCTATCAGTGCAGAATGGCTCCAAACATACAAAAGATCATATTGTTCCCACCCTGAATGAATTTTCACTTGTAAATCTAGAAACAGCTGGATTCAGAATTCCCCATGGTGCCAGTCCTTAAACAAAAAATGACCAATTCCTAACAGGGTGGACCTGAAATTCTTTGATGCGTAAAGGTTCTGGTCTACTCAAATAGATCATGCGTCTGCTCTCTATAAACAAAATATCTGTCAAAATAGACTAGCACACAGAATTTCTTGCTGACCCATTTAACGTAGGACATACAACTGGCTGGAGGCCAGGCATAGACTGAACAAAGCTGCAAGCCAAACTAGGAATTAGATCAGATTTGATACATCTTTCAACATATTTAACTAATTATAATTAATATATTAACATTTATAGCAGGAAATTTACAATGAATCTATACAAACCACTAAATTAAATTACAATAAATTTGTCTTAAAATCATAATAACCTTTTAAATAAGCATAATTTACAATTTGTCAATATTTTCTAAACTGATGAACATCATACTTAAAACCCAGATGTAATTGTTGCATCTCCAACATTTTGGAAGCCAAATTAGTTTACAATGCACAAATATACTTAAGCTGGAGCACAAATGCACAAATACAGTGCCCTTCATAATGTTTGGGACAAAGACCCATCATTTATTTATTTGCCTCTGTTCTCTACAATTAGAGATTCGTAATAGAAAAACATCGCATGTGGTTAAAGTGCACATTGTCAGATTTTATTAAAGGCCATTTTTAAACATTTTGGTTTCAGCATGTAGAAATTACAGCTGTGTTTATACACAGTCCCTCCATTTCAGGGCACCATAATGTTTGGGACACATGGCTTCACAGGCATTTGTAATTGCTCAGGTGTGTTAATTGCCTCCTTGATGCAGGTACAAGAGAGCCCTCAGTACCTAGTCTTTCCATCACCTTTGGAAACTTTTATTACTGTTTATCAATATGAGGAGCAAAGTTGTGCGAATGAAAGTCAAAGAAGCCATTACGAGACTGAGAACCAAGAATAAAACTGTTAGAGACATCAGCCAAACCTTAGACTTACCAAAATCAACTGTTTGGAACATAATTAAGAAGAAAGCGAGCACTGGTGAGCTTACTAATCGCAAAGGGACTGGCAAGCCAATGAAGACCTCCAGAGCTGATGACAGAAGAATTGTCTCTATAATAAAGAAAAATCCCCAAACACCTGTCTGACAGATCAGAAACACTCTTCAGGAGTCAGCTGTGAATTTGTCAATGACCACTGTCTGCAGAAGACTTAATGAACAGAAATACAGAGGCTACACTGCAAGATGCAAACCACTGGTTAGCCGCAAAAATAGTATGGCCAGGTTACAGTTTGCCAAGAAGTACTTAAAAGAGCAACCACAGCTCTGGAAAAAGGTCTTGTGGACAGATGAGACGGAGATTAACTTATAACAGATGATGGCAAGAGCAAAGTATGGAGGAGAGAAGGAACTGCCCAAGATCCAAAGCATACCACCTCATCTGAGAAACACGGTGGTGGGGGTGTTATGGCCTGGCCATGTATGGCTGCTGAAGGTACTGGCTCACTTATCTTCACTGCTGATGGTAGTAGCATAATGAATTCTGAAGTGTATATACACAGGGCTGCCAACTCTCACGCATTGAGCATGTGACACGCATTTGGCCAAATTCTCACGCTCTCACGCTGATCACAAATTTCTCACGCACTGTCGTGAGAAATTCTGTGATCAACCAGAATTTCAAAACTCATATCAACTACATGGGCCGCGGGTGTTGGAGTCGGGGCTGAGGGAGGGATGGAAGCAGAAGCAGCGGCGGGGACAGATGCGGACGGGGAGCCGGGGCTGGCGAGTGTTTGCTGGGCTGGCGAGTCGCTCGCTGCAGCTCCGGCCATGGAGCAGCCTCAGTGCAAGAGTCCCGAGGCGTCGGAAACGTTGCGCCGCTGCCGTTAGTTTCTGTGCCGAATTCGCTCTGGTGACTGGCATGGAACAGGCTGCGTCCCTGGAGAGAAAGAATGGGTGACGTTTCTGATCGTGACCCTTCTAAGGGTCTCGACCCGAAACCTTCAGAAGGGTCTCGACCCAAAACGTCACCCATTCCTTCTCTCCAGAGATGCTGCCTGTCCCGCTGAGTTGCTCCAGCATTTTGTGTCTCTCTTCTATTTAAACCAGCATCTGCAGTTCCTTCTCACACAATGAGACCCAACAAGGCGACTTTGAAGTTAGTACCTCTCGGGTGGGGGAGGGACGGAGAGAGAGGGGATGTTAAAGAAATCGATATTCATACTCAATCGGGGAAATTAGTTGATATCTGTCTTTAAATTAATATCTTGTTCATCTTTAAATGTAAGTCTTGGATTCATGTATCGCGGGAACAAATAAGCAACGGCAAGATGGTAAATATAAACTACAAATTAACTTCAGAAAATGAAACTTGTAGAGATGAACTTTGCCCTTCATTTTAGAAACATAGAAAATAGGTGCAGGAGTAGGCCATTCGGCCCTTCGAGCCTGCACCGCCATTCAATATGATCATGACTGATCATCCAACTCAGTATCCTGTACCTGCTTTCTCTCCATACCCCGTGATCCCTTTAGCCACAAGGGCCACATCTAACTCCCTCTTATATATAGCCAATGAACTGGCCTCAACTACCTTCTGTGGCAGAGAATTATTCTTTTTACAAAGAATAACCTCAGGGATTATGCAGGGAGCATTCAAATACTCTGCAACCTTGGGATAACATTGTTCATGTTCAAATCCAATAGGTAAGTCTTGATTTGTTCAATATTATAATTAGTTCAAAGATACAGTGTGGAAACAGGCCCTTCGGCCCCTCGAGTCCGTGCCGACCATCGATCACCCGTTCACACTGGTTCTATGTTATCCCACTCTCTCATCCACTCCCTACACACTAGGAGGCAATTTACAGAGGGCCAATTAAGCTACAAACCTGCACGTCTTTGGGATGTGGGAGGAAACCGGAGCACCCGGAGGAAACCCACGCGGTCACAGGGAGAACGTGCAAACTCCAGACAACACCCGAGACCAGGATCGAACCCGGGTCTTCGGCACTGTGGGGCATTAATTGTAATGCTAATACTTGGGCCTCCGCTGATATGCCGGGATGATTACCCAATATTACCGACTATTAATCCATTGTATCATTGATTATATATGTTGCGCCCGTTCTCCTTTATCTGTACATTGCGAGCAGCTTGCTTGCATTTACCGGATAGCACGCAACGAAAGCTTTTCCCTGTACCTCGCTACAGGTGGTAATAGTAAACTAAATAGTAATAGTAAACTAAATCAAATCTATTTACATGTATCTGTGTGTTGTTGCTTTAACCGGCCTGTTAAGGTGCACCAACTGAGAATGTCATTGTTCTGACAGACGGCAACTAAACACTCTTGTCTTCATTCTCAACTTGAAATTACCACAATGACAATTAAACGGCATTTGGACAGGTACACGTGTGGAAGGAACAGCAGGTGCTGGTTTAAACCAATAGACACAAAGTGCTGGAGTAGCTCAGCGGGTTAGGCAGCATCTCTGGAGAGAAGGAATGGGTGACGTGTCTGGTCGAGACCCTTCTTCAGACTGAAGGTCTGGTTAATTAGCTTGGTACAAGTGTAAATTGTCCCCAGTGTGTGTAGGATAGTGTTGATGTGCGGGGATCACTGGTCGGTGCGGACTTGGTGGGCCGAAGGGCCTGTTTCTGCGCTGTATCTCTAAACTGAACCCTGTCCGGCTAGCAAGGCTGTGTAGGGCCAAGTGCCAGGACACGGTGACATCTGGCTCTGATCTCCACAAAGCCAATCACGTATCGAGCAGCGCCGCAGATCAATGGGCCTCTGGTGCTTGGAGTCGGTCCACAGACACAGAGAGGAAATTGGCTGTTACTCCGGATTTTTGTGTCTATCAGTGATTTGGAGAGTGGGCTGGACAACGAGTGACGGAGCTGGTCGCGGCTCCCCTGATCTACGCTATTCCCACGCACTTATGGACCTGTCCCGCTGAGGCAACTCTTTAGGCGACTGTCAGGGACTAGTTTTACTAGCATTCACCTACGACACCTTGCGATAACCTACGAAACCTCCGAAAGCAAAAATTGTTGCCACTGTCGCTTGTAGTCGCCCAAAAGATCGCCTAAGTGGGACAGGCCATTCAGGCTGCGGCTCGGTGCATCCTGGAGGGCAACCAGTGGCTGCTGCAAGTAGGTACCAAGCACTAGGTAGAAACGGTGGAAGATAGTGGCCTTCAAATGGGGGTGGTTGGAGAAAGCATCCTGCTTGCCTGCTAGATTTTCACTTACTGTAACTGCAGGAAAAATATTCCCGGTGTTGGGGGAGTTCAGAACCAGGGGTCACAGTTTAAGAATAAAGGGTACGCCAGTTAAGACTGAGATGAGGACAAACTTTCTTCACCCAGAGAGTTGTGAATCTGTGGAATTCTCTGCCACAGAAGGCAGTGGAAGCCAATTCACTGGGTGTTTTCAAGTGAATTACATTTAGCGAAATCAAGGGATATGGGGAAAAAACAGGAAAGAGGTGGATGCATCAAATTTTGTTATAGTGCCCCATAAAAGATTACTGCATTAGATAAGCACCTGTGGACTTGAATGTAATAGGTTGTCCAGGGGGTCAGATATGGGGCTTTATGTGTGGGCCAGATATATTGTTAGTGCAGAGGGGCTAGGAGCAAGGCCAAGAGTGCATCCAGAGTCGAGGTCTGCGATAGTACTAGGTGTGCAGTCAAAGCTGGGACAATGGGAGTGTTCAGCACTGGGAACCTAAGCAGGTAAGCAGCTATGATCAGGGTAGAATAGGGGGCCAGGTGTAAGGCTGGACTCAGGGTCAGGAATGAGAGAAGGTATGCAACTGGAGTCAGAGTCAGGATTGTACCAGGTGTGCAGTGAGACCTAGGTTGGTCAACATTGATACGGAGCTTTTGCAGTTTTCAGCTTGAAATTGTGCAATCTGGTGCATACTGTAGCGAGTCTTTTAACTTACAATTGAATGCAATATTTATGCTTTAAATTGGATTAGCTATGAATAAGGTTAGGCTAAATTATATTCCTAATTACATTCCACAGTAGAGCCAGGCTCTGATCAACAGGTGCAGTACATGAATGATCTTAGTATATTCATGTATGGAAATCAGATTATATTCAAACACTTGGCCCATGTTGACCAACCTAGGTCTCACTGCACACCTGGTACTACTCCTGACCCTGACTCCAGTTGCATACCTTCTCTCATTCCTACTCCCACCCCCCACCCCCCCCCCCCCCCCACCTCGGTTCCTACACTCCCTCAGACTTGGTCTCTCGCAATTTCTTGCTCCAACTCTCAACTAATGTTGGCAACCCTGATATACATATGCTATCTGCTCAAGTTCAAACAAATTCCTCAAAACTCATTCTACAGTTGGACAATGATCCCAAACATACTGCTAAAGCAACAAAGGAAAACTGAAGGGGACTAGCCCCCAAAACAAGCATAAGCTAAAGATGGCTGCAGTACAGGCCTGGCAGAGCAACACCAGAGCAGACACCCAGCAACATGACTACTTTCATTTACATGACATTGCTGTGTCCCAAACATTATGGTGCCCTGAAATGGGGGGACTATGTATAAACACTGCTGTAATTTCTATATGGTGAAACTAAAATGTATAAAAATGACCTTTATTAAAATCTGACAATGTGCACTTTAACCACATGCAATTTTTTATATTACAAATCACAAATTGTGGAGTACAGAGACAAATAAATAAATGATGGGTCTTTGTCCCAAACATTGTGGAGGGCACTGTAAATGCTTTATTATGTCATATACTTTGTATAAATACTTTGTATTTAAGAAATGCAAACACATCATTTGATTTTTTAATGATGTTTTCCCCTTCTTGAATCAATTGGTATTTTATTAGTTATTCGTCCATTTAATCTGATCACTTGCAGAACATAACCACTCCAATGAGTATCCATACAAACGTCTTGGCCATCACTAAGAATATCTATTTCTGTCTCTGTAAAGCCCCTGTCTCACGGTGCGTGTCCACCCAGGAGTTATCCCGACTGAAAGAAAAAATCAAACTCGTGGTTTTCTACGAGATTCGAAGTTTATGTTCACGAGTTTAAACGAGTTCCCACGAGTATGTCTAAGTTTGCTGTTTACTTCTCATTTCTGCAATGTACCAAGTTCCTCTCCCGAGTTACTCTTGAGCCAATAACGACTACCGACGTGTGGAAAAATCATCACATGGTAAAAATGATGCCATGCAGTTTTTTTTTCACTATAAAAAGCCTCCCATGTTTAAATTTCTTAGGGTTACAGAATCAAGGGATATGGGGAGAAAGCAGAAACTGGGTACTGATTTTGGATGATCAGCCATGATCATATTGAATGGCAATGCTGGCTCGAAGGGCCGAATGTGATCACTTCCATTATGTAGAGTCTCAGAATGTTAATAGAGATTCCATTCTGTTTACATTGCGCTTTGTGCAGGGATCAAATCTTAGCCCAAAGTGTACATTAGGCTGCGAGGATTAATTTAAAAACTTCAAATTATTTCAAAGTGTTTTATCCGATCAACGGATCAGGGCAGATGCCAGCCCCTTTAAACATCACGGACAGCTCAGTGTGAAATGGTGCTGGAATTATATATGTGAAATAGTCTTGGGAATTTTATTATCGATCCTAAATGCTCTATTTAAATTATAGGTCGTTTAGTTTGTTTTGAAGTGGCGCCGGATTTAACACCTCAGTCTATTAAAATTGAATTATCTCACTGAACGAAAACATGCAATATGTTTCCAGGCAAATATCCAGTGGTTGAGAATTAAAGGGGTCATTTTAAACGGGAGGTTGTAGTCAATAATACGGTAACCGAATGATATTTATTCATTGCTAGAGAGGACGATGTAAACAGAGTGAGGTTAGTGAGCAGCCTCTAACATTAACCGCTCCTCGTACTGTTCTGTTGTGTAGGAAGGAACTGCAGATGCTGGTTTACCTCGACGATAGACACCAAAAGCTGGAGTAACTCAGAGGGTCAGACAGCATCACTGGATAGAAGAAATGGGTGAAGTTTCGGATCGCGACTCTCCCGGTTGCTACCTGGACCTACCTGATCTCCCGGTTGCCAAACACTTCCCATTCCCACTGACCTTTCTGTCCGAGGTCTCCTCCAGTCAGAGTGTGGCTAAATGCAAATTGGAGGAACATCATTTCATATTTCGCTTGGGCAGCTTACAGCCCAGTGGTATTAATATTAATTTCTCTCACTTCAAGTAACCCCGGAAATCCCTCTCTGTCTATCCCTCCTCCACCCAAGTCGCACCAGCTGCTCGTTTTCACCCAACGAACAGCGAACAATTGTCTGTTTCCTTTATCATCGTAACTTTTTTGTATTTATTGTTCTTTATCTCTCTACAATACATCATCATCTATATCTTTCGTTTCCCTTACCAGTCTGTCGAAGAGTCTCGACCCGAAGCATCACCCATTCCTTCTCTCCAGAGATGTTGCCTGTCCCGCTGAGTTACTCCAGCTTTTTGTGTCTATCGTCACCCTTCATGCGTTGTATTGACCGAAAACGAACGATGTGACAGTACCGGTGACAATGAATGAAATGGAGACACGCGGAATTAAATGGACTTGGAATAACTGGGGCGGTGGGGTTTTATCGAAAAGTGACTACTTGAAATCGGTGGAAGGAAACAGGCAGGCGAGGTTTCGGGTCAGGGTCCTTCTTCAGACTCCATGACCCACTGAGTTCTTCCAGCTGTCAAATGGAGACAAGTGGGACCACAGATGCTGGCATGTTGAGCGAAACACAAAGTGTTGGAGCAACTCGATGGGCCGAATGGCCTAATTCTGCTCCTATGACGAACTCACGAAGTGTCGAAGTAAGCCAGCGGGTCAGGCAGCATCTGTGGAGAGAACGGATAGGCAACGTTTCGGATCGAGCCGAATAAACGTCTGTCCATTCCCTCCGCTGATGCTGCCTGTCCCGCTGAGTTACTCCAGCGCTGTGTGAGTTCCTCCAACACTTTGTGTGTGTTTTATGATCATGATTCCAGCATCTGCAGTTTCTTGTCTCTACATAAACTAGGCCTCAGCAACACTGAGTGTACTAACCGGGAGATTATGTTGCTGCTGCCAAAACACCAGTTGGCAATGTAAGCACGGTAGATGTCACATTGCGTGGGAAACGAGGTCTCCAGGGAGACAGACGCAAAGTGCTGGAGTAACTCCGCGGGACTGGCAGCATCTCTGGACATTTATAAAGCATTACATTTTGGAACACAAGGAACTACAGAAGCTGGTTTACGAAAAAACCCAAAGTGCTGGAGTAACTCAATGTGTCAGGCAGTATCTGTGGAGAACATGGACAGGTGACGTTTCGGGTGAAAGAAGGGTCTAAAGTTTGAAGAAGAGTCCCGACCCGAAACGTCACCTATCCAAGTTCTCCGGAGATGACTAATCTTCAACATTTCACTTCTGGCACTCAGGCCTAACCCACGGTAGACTCATGATTCACTACGGTAAACTCACGGGCTACTACGTTCTTACAACGAGTTTAAAAGTTTAAAATTTTCACTTCAAGAGTAAATTTGACTCGTGGAAATCTTTCATCATGTTGAAAGATTTTCACGAGTTAACAAGTTTCCCATGTACCTGCCGTTAGCGTTACGAGTTACTAAGTTACGTCCAAGAGTTTCGACGTACCCGCTACGTTAATTCTACGTGATTACCACGAGTTTGATTTGTTTTAAACTCGGGATCACTCGTGGGTGGACCCGCACCGTGAGACAGGGGTTTAACACTGCTCAATTCCAGCCCTGACTCAGCTAATCTGCTTATAAACCCTAACCTATATTTTTATTAGCTTCAGTTCTGAAAATTCCTTGCTCGTCTCACATCCTTTACACTCCATACACTTTTGTTCATTCAAACTGTGCTGCACACAACCTAAGCATTGAGTCCCATTCACCCATCACCATTGTGCTCATGAACCTACAATGATTTCTGCCTGGCAATTTTTAGATGTTCAGCTTTGTTTTCAAATTCCTCCTAGAAGGCCATCTCTTCTTAGCTCTGTAATACCTTTCAGCTCCACAACTTTGAAATATTTACACCTCCAATTCCCATGAAATACTTATCCCTAATTTAAAATTGTGTACCTTCAACTGCTTGGATCCTTAAGCTCTGGAATTTCCTCTTTAAATCACTCTGATTTTAAGCCTCTCTTTAATACCAGTCTTCTTAGCGAAGCTTTGGTCAATGGCCATATAGCCTCTGAATTAAGCTCTGTCAAGTTTAATTAGATAATGGCAGTGGAAAGACATGACCAACAAAATCAATGGAAGGATGTGACCGAGTGCCAGTATCCTCTCCCAGGTCATTTTTGAGGCACTGAGGCCCTAGTAACACCCATATGGCTCTGTTGAGTAGATCAATTCATTTACATACCCGACATAAATATCTAAAACAGTCACTATTTTTGAAATAGTCACGGGTAAAGATCATGAAGCAAATAGAGGAAGACTCAAGACTACTGTATTCAAAGTTTCCTTGACAATATGCAACCATTCTAATGACTCTTGGGAGTCCTGGACTGTGACCAAAGTGTAGAAACTAGATTCAGGATGGTTTTGAGATATTAACTCTGTGCACTGGAAGCCCACAGAAGATCTATTTAGGACAGGGGTCGGCAACCTTGTTCTGCATTGGAGCCGGGACGCATGTCTGTGAGCGGATGGCGGGCCACATCTATCACGTGTACACATGGATCCCGCCCCGGATGGCAGGCATCAAATCACGTGTTCACAGAAGGTAGACAAAAATGCTGGAGAAACTCAGAGGGTGTGGCAGCCTCATGCAATCTTTGCATGTCTCACCCGCTGAGTTTCTTCAGCATTTTTGTCTACCTTCAATTTTTCCAGCATCTGCAGTTCTTTCTTAAACGTGTTCACAGAAGGTGCGCGGCCATGCCGGCGGCTTTGCGCAGGATGCGGTAAAGCCAGAGCTCGGCCGCCCGGCCGCTGCTCGGGGCGCACGTCCGCTGCTCGGGGCGCCCGGCCGTTGTTCGGGTTGCTGCTGCTCGGGCCTCTGCTGCTCGGGGCACACGTCCGCTGCTCGGGGCGCCCGGCCGTTGTTGGGGTTGCTGCTGCTCGGGCCGCTGCTGCTCGGGGCGCACGTCCGCTGCTCGGGGGGCCCGGCCGTTGTTCGGGTTGCTGCTGCTCGGGCCGCTGCTGCTCGGGGCGCACGTCCGCTGCTCGGGGGGCCCGGCCGTTGTTCGGGTTGCTGCTGCTCGGGTTGCTGCTGCTCGGGGCGCTGCTGCTCGGGACGCCCGGTCATCAGCTGTGGAGGTCTTTCTTGGCTTGCCAGTCCCTTTATGGAGATCGGTTTAAACAGCTCAGACATTTGTAAGTATTCTAGGTAAGCTTACTAATCGCAAAGGGACTGGTAAGCCAAGAAAGACCTCCACAGCTGATGACAGAAGAATTCTCTCTATATTAAAGAATAATCCCCAGTACCTTCAGCAGCCATACATGCCCAGACCATAACACCCCCACCACCGTGTTTCATAGATGAGGTGGTATGTTTTGGATCTTGGGCAGTTTCTTCTCTCCTCCATACTTTGCTCTTGCCATCACACTGATACAAGTTAATTTTTGTCTCATCTGTCCCCAAGACATTTTTCCAGAACTGTGGTTGCTCTTTTAAGTACTTCTTGGCAAACTGTAACCTGGCCATCCTATTTTTGCGGCTAACCATTGGTTTGCATCTTGCAGTGTAACCTCTGTATTTCTGTTCATGAACTTTTCTGTGGACAGTGGTCATTGACAAATCCACACCTGACACCTGAAGAGTGTTTCTGATCTGTCAGACAGGTGTTTGGGGTTTTTTCTTTATTATAGAGAGAATACTTCTGTCAGCAGCTGTGGAGGTCTTCCTTGGCCTGCCAGTCCCAATGCGATTAGTAAGCTCACCATTGCTCTCTTTCTTCTTAATGATGTTCCAAACATTTGATTTTGGTAAGCCTAAGGTTTGGCTGATGCCTCTAACAGTTTTATTCTTGTTTCTCAGTCTCATAATGGCTTATTTGACTTTCATTGGCACAACGTTGGTCCTCATGTTGATAAACAGCAATAAAAGTTTCCAAAGGTGATAGAAAGACTGGAGGAAAGACTAGGTGTTAGAGAGGTCTCTTATACCTGCATTAAGGAGGCAATTAAACACACATGAACAATTACAAACACTTGTGAAGCCATTTGTCCCAAACATTATGGTGCCCTGAAATGAGGGGACGATGTATAAACACACGTGTAATTTCAGGAGGGGATCAGGGGGCATGGAGAGAAGGCAGGTACGGGATACTGAGTTGACAGATGAAAAGGGCCGAATGGCCTACTCCTGCACCTATTTTCTATGTTTCTATAAAAATACCCTTTAATAAAATCTGACAATGTGCACTTTAAGCACACGCAATTTTTTTTCTATTACAAATCTCAAATTGTGGAGTACAGAGGCAAATAAATAAATGATGGGTCTTGTTCCAAAAATTATGGATGGCACTGTACATGATCATAAAACTAAAGTTCCAAAACAATATCAGATTTCTATCTTTAATGTGCTCAAAACACGCTTTTACAGATGTTTATTTATTAATTCAATGGAGGAACACCATTTCCCCCCAGAACATTTAAGTAGCAGCCAGATTTAAGCGAATTCCAAGGCTTTTTATGGATAAAGTAAAAACAAGAGGGTAACGAGGATAGGACCACTCCTCTTTTATCTTTTATAGGATAAAAGAGGGAATTTATGCTTGGGGTCAGAGGATTATAGACAGCACTAAATGAGTACTTTGCATCGGTATTCACCAAGCAGAAGAACATTTGTGGACAGTGAGATCAGTGTTGGCAGTTTGAGATCAGTGAGGGCAGTTTGAAGAGCACAAAGGTGGATAAGTGCTTACGGCATGATGGATCTATCCCAGGCTATTGAGATACAAGGGAGTAGATTATTGGGGCTTTGACAAAGATTGTTGTAAGCTCTCTAGCCTTTGGCGAAGATCCAAAGGACTAGAGAACCATCAATGTCTTGATTTTGTGCAAGAAGAGAAGTCGGGGTGATTGGGGACATTCAGCATGGCGTTATCCACAGCAGGTCAGGACTTACAAACTTGACTGTTTTTTTTTTCAGAAGGTGACAAAGGTGATTGATGAGGGTAGTGGATATTGTATACATGTACTTCTGTAAGGAATTTGACAAAGTCTGTCATGGTAGGCTGATCCAGAAGATTATGATACATAGCAACTACAGTGACTTGGTAGTAGGATAAGGGAAATAAACTTACTAAAATGAAGGAACCAAAAGAGATTATCAAGTAACATTAATACGAGCAAAATAACCTGGAATTAAAAAAAGAGATTTAACATAACAAAAAGATTTCTGCTCTGGAAGAATAAAGAACAAATCTTTAATAAAGCAGGGATAATTTGAAGACATGATTGGCTTTAGGTAATTAACCCTAAAAGTTTAATTATTATATAGTTTATGCTGTGGTGGGTGGAACTTCTGATTTACAGCACAACAAATTAAATATAGAAATGTAAAACACTGCATAATAACCTTTTCCACAGGGTTGTCTTAAAGGGACTTCAATTGTTTCAAAAATGCATTCCGCATCAATTATTTTATTTAGTGAATTCAAAGCACTCCATAGATCCTTATTATAAAAAAAAGCTTCATATTTAAACAAAATGTTTAAAATAACTCACATCAAGTAGTGTGTGCAGGTGCTGGTCCTGGAAAACACTGTGTAAAAAATCCAAGTCCTTTTCGCTGCAATCTGTTAATGCATGGATTTCCTCCAAACTGTCCAGAACCTGTGAAACAGCCCCTGCAGAGACAAACAAATTGTGCTCTTGAGGTATGTGATGAGAAGGATATTGTTCACACTTCTGTTGTTCATTTCAGAGAAAATGCAAGTGAGAGAGAAATGTCCAAGCTGGTGATAGTTTGGTCTAAGAATCAAGGAATTAGTGATATGATAAAATGGTTACCAAACACTAATACATTTTAGCACTTTCCAGGCATGGTACTGGATGGCAAATTAAAACAAACTAAAAATAAATTATGTAAGGCTACATTTTGAAGGATGAAATTGATTTAGAAAAATAACATTTGCACACAGGAAAAGCGTAATGTGTATTGAAGAGATATGCAGTTTGTATGCTTTTAGGAGGTTATGTTCTATCTTCTATCTCTTGTATTTCTTTACTGGTTATCATAAACTGGGAAATTACTGATTAGTAGATAACTTCAGTTGACTAGATTCTCCAAATGATCCAAAATCATTAAGTTCTAGTAGCAATATTACAAAAAAATAATTTGAACATTTTATATTTTGTATGAGCAGTTGTAAAACAGAATCAGGAATAGCAGGAAACAAAAAACCCCCCACTTTACTGGGTAGAAAGTTGAAAAATAAAAAGAGGAAATGAGCACATTTAATTACCTAAAATCTCCATCAAGGGTCGAGGCTACCTCTCCTTCCCCACATTTGAAGGCTATAACAAATTCTAGAAGTATGATTCTAAATTTAATTTCCCAAATGGCCATCCTTCAGATCTAGTTGAACCACCAAATAGATTAATATATTCTTGAATGCATTTCTGGGATTTAGGTTGCCTTTTCAACTTCAAAGCCATAATTCTAATAACAAACCAAGTATCAGCTGAATTCTGTGAATTCGGTCTAATCAAGTTTTATTCTAAACTACTGTATTTTTGGCTATTTTTCCCTTTTTTTCAGGAAGTGTTTGTCAATGACAAGGTCAGCCTTTATTGACAATTTCTAACTTCCCTTAAGGTGCCAGTGAACTGCTGCCTTCAGTTATGGCCACAATGCAGTTGGGAAGGGAATTTCAGCATTTAGATTAAGTGATAATGATAAAATAGCAATATATTAACAGTACGTTTATGTTTTCAAAATAATCCTTATGCATGTAAATTAGTTAGGATTAATTTAAACTTTAAATATTTCTGGTTTCTATTAAAATGTACTCTAATAATCTTTCTCATATTTTCAAACTAATTATCTCTTAAAGCTACTGGCAGGAATTGAATCAGGCTTTTACTTTATTAATACTATTGTGGCGCAGTCGGAGTTGTACGATGTATAACCACATAAATTACCTATTACCTTAGACTCACTAAAAGCTTGCTGATCACAGGTAAGAACTGACACCTTACCCTTCTTTAAACTAACTCCTGAAGCTTTTCCCGTCACTCTTCCATTTAGATCTTCACGCATAAAGTCTCATCACTTCATTGAGTTTCTAGCTGTTCTTAAGAGACAGAATAATTTCTAATCTTTTGAGGACATCAATATTTTATGGTGTGACATGTGGCCTACCATTATTATCTACACACTCTAAAATGTCATTTTTTAAAAATCATTTCTGTGTTGGACATATCCTTATAATAAGCACAATTCATGGAAAGGTCAAAATCCAAAAGCATTCATGCCCACTTCTGCGAGTTTACAAACCACCAGCTTTCAGCAAAACAAAGCTTACTGGGCAGTAGCCACACATGCATGCAATCAAGGATCTCTTCTGCCACTATGATTTTTATAAGCTGACAAAAATAAAGATGCGCATTTTATGTAAATACAGCTCAACATAACCCAGGTCTCTCAAAATATTTTACAACCAATTAATTTTGTCATGCTGTCATTGTTAAGCAAACATCTTACAGATAGCAAGATATTTCAAACATCAATGAAACACTCCCAATTGTGACTAGATACTTTCTAAAACTTGATTATGATATAGACAAGCGCTATAGCGGTTTGATTTTTGTCACAATCTTCAAAACCTCCATATCCATCTTTAGACCTCCAATCATGCATCACATAAGATAGACTCGGTTTGTACTCGCTAGAATTTAGAAGATTGAGGGGGGATCTTATAGAAACGTACAAAATTCTTAAGGGGTTGGACAGGCTAGATGCAGGAAGATTGTTCCCGATGTTGGGGAAGTCCAGAACAAGGGGTCACAGTTTAAGGATAAAGGGGAAATCTTTTAGGACCGAGATGAGGAAAACTTTTTCACACAGAGTGGTGAATCTGTGGAATTCTCTCCCGCAGAAGGTAGTTGAGGCCAGTTCATTGGCTATATTTAAGAGGGAGTTAGATGTGGCCCTTGTGGCTAAAGGGATCAGGGGGTGTGGAGAGAAGGCAGGTACAGGATACTGAGTTGGATGATCAGCCATGATCATATTGAATGGCGGTGCAGGCTCGAAGGGCCGAATAGCCTACTCCTGCACCTATTTTCTATGTTTCTACAATCACCTGCTCCTGGACATATCACGAGGCTCTCTTCTGTACCCATATTCCAGTGGTGTCTCCTTTCTTACTTTACTTTCTTTACTATCACTGACTGGGAATTTTTGATGGCCATTAGGCGTCTGGGCTTGTTCACCGAATCATAAATTTGCATACGTGTGTACAGTGCTCTCCATAATGTTTGGGACAAATCATTTATTTATTTGCCTCTGTACTCTACCATTTGAGATCTGTAATAGAAACAATCACATGTGGTTAAAGTGCACTTTGTCAGATTTTAATAAAAGCCATTTTTATACATTTTGGTTTCACCATGTAGAAATTACAGCAGTGTTTATACATAATCCCCCCCATTTCAGGGCACCATAATGTTTGGGATACAGCAATGTCATGTAAATGAAACTAGTCATGTTTAGTATTTTGTTGCATATCCATTGCATGCAATGGCTGCTTGAAGTATGTGATTCATGGACATCAGCAGTTGCTGGGTGTCTTCTCTGGTGATGCTCTGCCAGGCCTGTATTGCGGCCATCTTTAGCTTATGCTTGTTTTGGGGGCTAGTCCCCTTCAGTTTTCTCTTCAGCATATAAAAGAAATGCTCAATTGGGTTCAGATCAGGTGATTGACTTGGCCACTCAAGACTTTTTTAGCTTTGATAAACTCCTTTGTTGCTTTAGAAGTACTGTATGTTTGGGATCATTGTCTTGCTGTAGAATGAACTTCCGGCCAATGTGTTTTGAGGCATTTGTTTGAACTTGAGCAAATAGGATGTGTCTATACACTTCAGAATTCATTATGCTACTACCATCAGCAGTTGTATCTTCAATGAAGATAAGTGAGCCAGTACCTTCAGCAGCCATACATGCCCAGACAATAACACCCCCACCACCGTGTTTCACAGATGACGTGGTATGCTTTGGATCTCGGGCAGTTCCTTCTCTCCTCCATACTTTGGTCTTGCCAACACTCTGATATAAGTTAATCTTCAACTCATCTGTCCACAACACCTTTTTCCAGAACTGTGGTTGCTCTTTTAAGTACTTCTTGGCAAACTGTAACCTGGCCATCCTATTTTTGCGGCTAGCTAGTGTTTTGCATCTTGCAGTGTAGCCTTTGTATTTGTGTTCATAAAGTCTTCTGCGGACAGTGTCATTGACAAATCCACACCTGACTCCTGAAGAGTGTTTCTGATCTGTCGGACAGGTGTTTGGGGATTTTTCTTTATTATAGAGAGAATTCATCTGTCATCAGTTGTGGAGCTCTTCCTTGGCCTGCCAGTCCCTTTGCGATTAGTAAGCTCACCAGTACTCTCTTTCTTCTTAATGATTTTCCAAACAGTTGATTTTGGTAAGGCGAAGGTTTGGCTGATGTCTCTAACAGTTTTATTCTTATTTCTCAGTCTAATAATGGTTTCTTTAACTTTCATTGGCACAACTTTGTTCCTCATGTTGATAAACAGCAATAAAAGTTTCCAAAGGTGATGGAAAGACTGACTAGGTGCTAAGAGCTCTATTATACCTGCATTAAGGAGGCAATTAGACACACCTGAGCAATTGCAAACGCCCGTGAAGCAGGCACGTGCCGTCAGGGTAGGCAAGGTAGGCACTGCCTACACTGACTAAAATTATAAAATGGTAATAACTAAACATAAATAATAAAGGCATGGGGAGAATTATGCCTATCTAAGAGATCGATCTCTTAGGTAGGCATAATTCTCCGTGCCTTTTATCCGCAGCGCTTGTAACCCTTGAAGGGCTGTGCAGCCCACGTGCCGTCAGCGCTGCTTCAAGCGTCAATTTCAAGGGGAGCTGAAGGCAGCTGAAATTCTGCCTTTGCAGCACTGCGCATGCGCAGCGCTGTTTTCTTGACGGGGTTTACAAATATGGATTGTCAATATTTTAAATGTATCTTAGGAAACAAAGAGAGAAGAATGGAGTTCGTGTACCAATAATGTTGTAAGTACATTTTGTGTATATGTTTTAAATACCGTATTTCCCAGGATGTAGGGGTGGGGGAAGAGCACCTTTCACAGCGTTTGGGGAGTCTGGCCTGGGGTAAAGTTGCGGGGAGGGCACGAATGTTGTGAAGGAGGGGTCGGGAGCACGCCACTAGCGACGCTCCTTGCACGGAGGCGTGCAATGCCACCGCATTGAGGCCGGGGGGAGGGAGAAGTAGCTCGGGTGGCTGTGAGCTGCCGCCGGGCCGGACAGCGGAATCGGCTGCCACCTCAGCGCCTTCTGCCGGCCCCCCGCTCACCTCTGGCAGCTCTCCGTCTAAAAACCTCTCTCCTGCCGCTCGCTGGCCTCACTCATGTCAGGTTGAGGTTGAGGTTACTCGGCTGTGGGAATTTAAGGATTTGCAGGAAGCCGCTGACATGAGTGAGCAGCAGGTGAGAGGTGTTCAGACGGAGAGCACTGCCAGAGGTGAGCAGGTCGGCAGAAGGCACTGAAGTGGCGGCCTGTTCTGCTGTCGGCTCCCAGCGGCTGCTCGCAGCTCCCCGAGCTGTTTCTATCCCCGGCTACAATGCTGCGGCGCCCGGAGCGCCTCAACAGCGGTGAGTAAGTGAGTTACTGACATTATCCCCGACCCCCTCCTTCTCAACCCTCCTGCCCTCCCGCAACTTTACCCCCGGTCAGACTCTCCACACGCTGTGAAAAAAACTCTCCCCCCAATTAGTCCCTTGAACAAGTGTTGTCATTCAATTAGATGACAACCGATTCAACTTTTCCCTGTGCTCCCGTTTTTCCCACCATCTCTCCAACTGCCATCACCCTTCACCTCCCACCCATTCAGTAATTCAGAATAAAGGAGACTTGGAAGCCTTGTGCAAATTGAATTGTTACTGTCTTTATTTTTATTTTTTATTTTTACGGAGAGAACAATCTGCGCATGCACGGTTTAAATTGTTTTTTAAAGCTGACCGACTGCCTACCCTGAGTAATCACTCACGGCACGTGCCTGGCGTGAAGCCATGTGTCCCAAACATTATGGTGCCCTGAAATGGGGGGACTATGTATAAACATAGCTGTAATGTCTACATGGTAAAACCAAAATGAATAAAAATGGCCTTTAATAAAATCTGACAATGCGCACTTTTAACCACATGTGATTTTTTCTATTACAAATCTCAAATTGTGGAGTACAGAGACAAATAAATAAATGATGGGTCTTTGTCCCAAACATTATGGAAGGCACGGTATTTAATCAATACATGTTTTTGTTTGCATTATGTAATCGCTCTAGCTACAAATATATTTTCCCTACTTTCATGTAGGAATAGAAATATTTTATTGTCATATGTGACTCGGCACAGTGAGATTCTTTGCTTGCATACACAATGTATATAAATAGCAGCCACTTACGGCGCTGACAAAGTTACAAAGCACGCCGGCTCCCTCTTTTGTCCCTCCCCACCCCCCCCCCAACAGTTCCCCCACGCCGTGTCCCCATTGTCCTTTGCCCCCCCCCCCCCCCCCCCCCATTGTCCATTGTTCTCCACCCTCCTCCCTCACGGCGTTCCCATCACGTCGGGTCCTCCATTGTTCTTCCCCCTCCCTCACGGTGGTCCTCCACGCTTTCATCGACCATCGACCGCGGGTGGATCGGCGAAGCACCGCCGCGAGGCTTCACTACCACTGAAGCCCCATCGTCGCGAAGCTTCACCGCTTCACACTGTCCTTCTTCATAAATTGGGCTCTCACTTCACATTATCCTTCCTGGGACCCCACCAATGACAGTGAAAAGAACAGGGTTATCCACATCTGACATGATAAAAGACGAGGGGCAGTATCAATGCAGCCCCCCTCCAATTGATAGTTAGTAATGAATTGAGATACTGTCATGTCTATTCATGGTTGCGGGATGAAATCCCTGGACACAAAGCACTCCTGAGGATTCCTTCAAGCCATTTTCTGTTGTGCTCTTCCTCCAGCCAACCTTCTCTTTCATTCACCAAAGGATAGAGACCGTTTGTGTGGATCTTCCAGCTTCCTGACCACCATTGCACCCCCCTCCCACACTATTACAACCTATCTGAAGAAGGGTCCTGAAGTGAAACGTTGACTATCCGTGTCTTCCAGAGCTGCTGCCTAACCTAGAGTGTTATTCCAACACTGTCTATTTTTGTCTGGATCCATTTGTTTTGCTCATTGCATATTCTGTTACGGTTAGGTACAAAGTACAAAGTTATCCATTGTACTAATCCAGTCACTGATCCATTCTCCTACTCTAGGAAAAAACCCACCAACCTCTTCCTTTCATTACTGAGTTGCTCTATTAACCAAGTGTTATAAAATGCTCTTCAAAATAGACATTCTAGTTTTTGGTTCATTTACACAGTTTGTCTGGTAAGAACAGCTTTTACTACCCATCTCTAATCACCCTCAATATGATGCTGGTGAACCACTTAGATCTAACAATCGATGTGAAAGGGGATGCACTGCTGTTGAGTGGTTCAAATATTTAGAATGGGCAATAAAGCAGGAGCAGTGATATTTTTTTTTCAAGCGTGATGAAAAGAGAAATTTAGGCAAACTTGTAAGTGAAGATATTTTCATCACCAACATATGTTGCAGATTTTGCAGGTACTATTGAAGAAGCTTTGACAAATAATACATTTTTTGTACACAGACCACATTGCAGATGTGGTAAACAGATTTAACATTTGGTGTGGAAGATATGGAACTATTTAAATTTGGCTATATCCTAGCCTGGGTAATGTTTAACTCTCAGGTGTGTAGAACGTCTCTCATCCAAATACACAAAGGTTGTTGATCTTATCAACCTGTTGCCTTATAAGATGGTAATAAAAAGCATATTTAATGACTTGAGATGCCTCAGTCAGGATATCCAAGCTCTGGCTACAGTAATGCCTCAGTCCAGTGATAAAAAACCAGGACGAAAGAAACATACCCATGGTTGAACATAGGGTGGACATGGACAGATTGTCATGTTGGAAATGGCCAATCCCAAGTACTGGGATCATTTATCAACCCATTCTTGTTCCACGCGTGGCGGAGTGGTGCTGTAACACCAACCTCTTGCTCAACGTCTACAAAATAAAGGAACTAATCATTGGCTTCAGACAGGGGAAGTAGGGAGGCCATGTGCCAGTTTTAATTCGTGGGCCAGCAATGGAGAGAGTTAGCAGCTTCAAATTCCTGAAAGTTAACATCTCAGATGACCTGTCCTGGGTCTAGCACATAGACGTAATCATGAAGTCGATATGCCTGGAGCTCTACTTTCTTAGAGTTTGAAGAGATTTTGTATGCCACTGAATACTCAACAAACTTCTACAGATGTACTATAGAAAGTAGCCTGGCTGGTCGCATCATGCCCCGATTCAGCAATTCCAACAACATGAACGCACGAGTCTGCAGAGAGTTATGAACTCAGTCCAGTCCATCACAGCCACAGCCCTCCCCTCCATCAAAAACATCTACATTAGGTGCTGTCTCAAGAAGGTATTTTTCATCAAAGATTCCCTTTATCCGGGCCATGCCCTCATCTTGCAGCTACCATCAATACTGCAGAATATTACTACTATAATATCTTGTGACTGCCATCACTAACTTCCAACAACACGCCACAATACATTGTGCAAGGAATGATTCCAGCCATGAAAGAATGTTTGTCCAACATTCTCATGGTCTTTAATTTAATGCTACAAGTAATTTAATTCTACCTTGAAGTCTATGAAAAACATTATCGCCTCATCTCAACTTTGGAATTTAGTTCTTTCCTTCATGCTTAGACCTAGGTACCCTGGTGAAACCAAAACCAGACTCCATTGAGCAGTTTATTGCCAAGCAAGCACCACTGGATGAGAGGGATATGCTTGATATTAAGCTTGTGATGACAAGCATTTCTGCCAATAATTGATGGTCCATATCTTCATTTGAATATCTATTTTAGAAATGCTGGATCTGGTTTGAATCTACCCAATGTAGCACCACGGTGAAGATGGAACTCGCCCTCACAAGGACTGCGAGCTGGGCCATTGCTGCAACTGGCAGATTAGCAAAGATAGGACCAAGCAAATTTATCACTCCCTTGGTTCTCCCACACTTTCATAGACCCAGCCTAGAACAACTCTCTTTCAGGACTCAGTCAGTTGCGGTACTACTGAACCAATTTTGGTGATGAACACTGAGGCAGTTCATACAGTGAATATGCCAACCCTTGTGTCACCCAGCATTTCTTTCCAGATGATGTTCAAGGTGGAGCTGTATTTACTATATTAGGTGTGGGAGCAGCAGGTGGTAATGGGCAGAAAGTTTGTTGGAATCTGACATGATAGCGTAGCTTTATGGGGGCTGGATAACTCTCAGAACGTTTCTGCCCCAATGATATGCCACTAGATCACCCACTCTTCTGAATCGACCATTCATGGACGGCAATTCTGAGAGAATGGCTTAAAAATTCATTTCCATGGATCAACCTCGGGGGCAGCATGGTGGCTCAGCAGGGGAGTTGCTGTCGTACAATGCCAGCGATCCGGGTTCGATCCTGACTACAGGTGCTGTCTGTATGTAGTTTGTATGTTTGCTCCATGACCTGTGTGGGTTTTCTCCGAGATATTAGGTTTCCTCCCACACTCCAAAGATGTACAGGTTTGTAAGTTAATTGGCTTGGTAAATGTAAAAATTGTCCCTAGTGGGTGTAGGATAGTGTTAATGTGCGGGGATCGCTGGTCAGCGCGGACCCAGTGGGCCGAGGGCCTGTTTCCGTGCTGTATCTCTAAACTAAACTAAAAACTACAAAGTGCTTGAGGAGCTCAGCAGGTCAGGAAGCATCAGTGGAAGGCATGGACAGATGACGTTTTGGGTTGGTGCCTTCCTTCAGGTCTGAGGGGTCCTGACTCGGAACATCATCTGTCCATTCCCTCCACAAGTACTGCTTAACCCACTGAGTTTCTCCTGCACAGTGTTTTGCTCAATGAAATGGGACAAGTGGACCAAATATCAGGAGAACATTTTCGTAACAGCGATCATTGTAGACAACTCAGATTAGCAATGAAGAAGCGCAGGGAACTTCTGAACTGGAAGAGAGCCAACTTTAGTAGACAAGGGGACACCAAGCCAAGGTACAGGAAAAGAACTGAAGGAAATATGGATGATCGTTTTAGAGGGTGAGTGGGAAGTGCCAAAGTGTTGATAGAACGATATGGGGCATGTTAATTTATCAACTTGTTTAAAGACATTCTAAACAACCACAAGTACACATTGGTAGTGAGTAAAGATAAGCAGAGAATGAATTATACATATTTGTGGAGGTTTGAGTCAATTAAAGAGAGCCAGCATAGATGTGCAAAACCCAGATGATGTTTGACTAACCTAACTGATTTTTTGATGAAGCGAGGGTTGAAGAAAGGAATGCAATTACTGTTGTCTATATAGACTTTTTAAAAGTGTTTGACAAAGCCACATAAAAGCTCATGTGATAGACGGTGTTAACTTGGATTAATCAATTAAATTGCAGACTCTAGAAATCTGAAATAAAAACAGTAAAATAATGTAAACACTTGGCAGATCAAACAACATCAGAGGAAAGAGAAACATATTTACTTTGTTGTGCTTCCAGTAATTTTTGTTTGTTTCATCTAATTGGCTTAAGGATTGCAAGCAACAAGTTGTAGCACAGGGTTTTGATTAGACTAGAAGATTTTAGCCTCGCAAAGAGTCAGTGCTAGGAGCATTGTATTTTTTGAATGACTGGGATAAAGGAATAGAGCAAAATGTCATAACTTGCCAATAATTTCAAATTTTGGAGTATGTGACACATAGTGAAGTTAATAAAAATCAATTACAGTGGAGGAAAGTGATGCAGTGAATAGAATTTAATGCAAAGACGTACGAGGCAACATTGACTTTATGGCACCATTCTAAAGAGTCTGCAGGAACAGAAGGGCCTGGAAATTCTGTCCATAAAATTTAAGATAGTGAGATATTGCGAAAGCAGTTGGCTAAGCTTTTGGGATCTTGGGCTTCATAACAGTAGAAAAGTAGGAAATCGCACTGAACCTTTACAGAATTCTAGTTAAGCAGCAACTAGATTATTGCGCTTAGATTTGACCACCACAGTTTAATGTGAAAGTCACTGAGACAAAGGTATTTCCTAGAACAATTCCAATCACAATAGACAATAGGTGCAGGAGTAGGCCATTCGGCCCTTCGTGCCAGCACCGCCATTCAATGTGATCATGGCTGATCATTCACAATCAGTATCCCGTTCCTGCCTTCTCCCCATATCCCCCGACTCCGTTATCTTTAAGAGCTCTATCTAACTCTCTCTTGAAAGCATCCAGAGAACCAGCCTCCACCGCCTTCTGAGGCAGAGAATTCCACATTCACAACTCTCTGTGTGAAAAAGCTTTTCCTCATCTCCGTTGTAAATGGCTTACCCCTTATTCTTAAATTGTGACCCATGGTTCTGGATTCCCCCAACATCGGGAACATGTTTCCTGCCTCTAGCGTATCCAACCCTTAATAATCATATATTTCAATAAGATACCCTCTCATCCTTTTAAACTCCAGAGTGTACAAGCCCAGCCGCTGCATTCTATCAACATATGGCAGTCCCGCCACCCCGGGAATTAACCTTGTAAACCTACGCTGCACTCCCTCAATAGCAAGAATGTCCTTCCTCAAATTAGGGGACCAAAACTGCACACAAAACTCCAGGTGTGGTCCCACTAGGGCCCTATACAACTGCAGAAGGACTTCTTTGCTCCTATACTCAAGTCCTCTTGTTACGAAGACCAACATGCTATTAGCTTTCTTCACTGCCTGCTGTACCTGCATGCTTACTTTCAGTGACTGATGAACAAGGACCCCCAGATCCCATTGTACTTCCCCTTTTCCCAAATGGACACGATTTAGATAATAATCTGCCTTCCTGTTTTTGCCACCAAAGTGGATAACCTCACATTTATCCGCATTAAACTGCATCTGCCATGCATCTGCCCACTCACCCAACCTGTCCAAGTCACCCTGCATCCTCATAGCATCCTCTTCACTGTTCACACTGCCACCCAGCTTTATGTCATCTGCAAATTTGCTAATGTTACTTTTAATCCCTTCATCTAGATCATTAATGTATATTATAAATAGCTGCGGTCCCAGCACCGAGCCTTGCGGTACCCAGGGCCAGATTTAGATGAAGAGAGGCCCTAAGCTGTTCCACTTGTGAGGCCCCCTCCGCGTTGTTTCAGCGCTGGCGGCGAGGCAGCGACCGGACAGCAATAGCGGCCAGATCTCCCACAATTCAAAGCGAGGGAGAAAGTACCCATGTTGCCGTTGCAGTGCGCATGCGCAGGGCGGTTGATGATGTGCTGGCCGTGGTTGTGCGCATGTGCAGGGGGGAGGACGTGCAGGCCGCAGCAATGCGCATGTGCAAGGCGGCCTGCCGTGCCGGCGGATGTGGAGCGAGCGGAGCCTGGCGGCCCGGACACGGATAGCGGGGGGAGATGGAGAGAGAGAGAGAGAGAGATAGAGAGGGGGAACCGCCCAGAGTTGAACGGTAGGTGTCCTGCCTTGGCCGGAGGCCCCCCTAGACCTCGAGGCCCTAAGCTTAAGCTTGTCTAGCTTATAGGTAAATCCGGCCCTGGCGGTAACCCACTCGTTACTGCCTGCCATTCTGAAAGGAACACTACTATTTGTTTCCTGTCTGCCAACCAATTTTCTATCCATGTCAGCACTCTACCCCCAATACCATGTGCTCTAATTTTGCCCACTAATCTCCTATGTAGAACGTTATCAAATGTTTTCTGAAAGTCCAGGCACACTACATCCACTGGCTCTCCCTTGTCCATTTTCCTAATTACATCCTCAAAAAATTCCAGAAGATTAGTCAAGCATGATTTCCCCTTCTTAAATCCATGATGACTCGGTCCAATCCTGCTGCTGCTATCCAAATGTGCTGCTATTTCATCTTTTATAATTGACTCCAGCATCTTCCCCACCTCCGATGTCAGGTTAACTAGTCTATAATTCCGTTTTCTCTCTCCCGCCTTTCTTAAAAAGTGTGATACCCTCCAATCTACAGGAACTGATCCTGAATCTATAGAACATTGGAAAATGGTCACCAATGCGTCCACGATTTCCAGAGCCACCTCCTTAAATACCCTGGGATGCAGACCATCAAGCCCTGGGGATTTATCAGTCTTCAGTCCCATCAGTCCACCCAACACCATTTGGTTCTTGGTTCTTGGTTTCTTGGTCCTCCAAAATATTCCAAATGGAATTTAAACTGGAGGTGATACCTCATGGTGGTACCCCATCTCCCCCCTCCCCCACACCTCTCTCCTCCCCTCCCCACCCCTCTCTCTTCCCCCTCTCCATCTCCTCCCTCTATACCCCACCCCCTTCCCTCTCCATCCGCCCCCTTCCCCCTACCTCTGTCCATCTTCCACCTCTCCCCCTACCCCTCCCTCCCCACTCTCCCCCCACCTCTCCCCCTCCCTCCACTCTTCCCCCTCCCTCTCCTACCCCATCTCCCTCCTCCCCTCCCTCCCCCATCCCTCACCCCCACACCTCTCTCCCCATCCCTCTCTCCTCCCGTACCCCACCCCTCTCTCCTCCCCCTCTCCCTGCCTGCAGTCATACACAATAATAATAAATAACAAACATACAATAAACACAAATTAACACCACCACAGTGAGTTCACCAAGCACCTCCTCACTGTGATGGAGGCAAAAGTCTTAGTCTCTGTCTCTTCCCTCCTTGTTCTTCCTCTGCGCTGAGGCGATCCAGGCCGAAGATGCCGCCCTCCAGTCCATTTCCTGCCTAATGTAGATTTCCTTCAGTTCCTCCATCACCCTAGATCCACTGGCCTCTAATACATCAGGGAGATTGTTTGTGTCCTCCTTAGTGAAGACAGATCCAAAGTACCTGTTCAACTCGTCTGCCATTTCCTTGTTCCCCATAATAAATTCACCTTATTCAGTCTTCAATGGTCCAATGTTGGTCTTAATATTTTCATCTTCACATACCTAAAGAAGCTTTTACTATCCTCCTTTATATTCTTGGCTAGCTCACCCTCATATCTCATCTTTTCTCCCCATATTGCCTTTTTAGTTATCTTCTGTTGCTCTTTAAAAGTTACCCAATCCTCTGGCTTCATGCTCATCTTTGCTATGTTATACTTCTCTTTTATTTTTATACTGTCCCTGACTTCCCTTGTCAGCCACGGTTGCCCCTTGCTCCCCTTGGACTCTTTCTTCCTCTTTGGAATAAACTGATCCTGCCCCTTCTGTATTATTCACAGAAATACCTGCCATTATTGTTCCACTGTCATCCCTGCTAGGATATTTTTCCAGTCAACTTTGGCCAGCTCCTCCCTCATAGCTCCATAGTCCCCTTTGTTCAACTGTAATACTAACACCTCCGATTTACCCTTCTCCCTCTCAAATTGTAGTTTAAAACTTATCATATAATGGTCACTACTTCCTAATGGCTCCTTAACCTCGAGTTCCCTTTTCAAATCCGGTTCATTACACAACACTAAATCCAGAATTGCCTTCTCCCTGGTAGGCACCAGTACAAGCTGCTCTAAGAATCCATTACTGAGGCACTCCACAAATTCCCTTTCTTGGGGTCCAGTAGCAACCTGATTTTCCCAGTCTACCTGCATGTTGAAATCTCCCATAACAACCGTAGCATTACTTTTACTACATGCCAATTTTAACTCCCGATTCAACGCACTCTGTATCCAGGCTACTGTTTGGGGGCCTGTAGATAACTCCCACTAGGGTCTTTTCACCCTGACAATTCCTCAGTTCTATCCATACTGACTCTACATCACCAGACTCTATGTCACCCCTCCTAAGGGACTGAATTTCATTTCTCACCAACAGAGCTACCCCACCCCCTCTGCCCACCTGTCTGTCTTTTTGATAGGACGTACACCCTTGAATATTCAGTTCCCAGCCCAGGTCCTCTTGCAGCCATGTCTCTGTAATTCCCGCAATTTCTAACCGAGCCTCAAACTCATCCACTTTATTTCTTATACTTCGCGCATTCACATACAACACTTTGACTTCCCCTCTCACACTACTGGCCCTAACCTTACTCTCTTATCACTTCTCGAACTTTCCTTCCCATTAATTCAAGAGTCTTTTGTAACTTTTCCTGTACTCACTTCCCCTTTAACTCCATCTTTATGCTCCCAATTTGCCAATCCCTCCCCCCCCCCACTATGTAGTGGGGGACCTTATCAAACCCACACATGTAGCACTAGCACGAAGGGATTTTAATTACAAGAAAGTGGGAGAAACTGGGAGCAAATAAGAGCCAGGTTGTTGATATTTGCTGGTTCAGTCTGCAATACTCAGTAATGGCCCATCAATGTTGACTGATTAAGATACAAATACAAGGGAATCATTCACTTTGAATAGCTGGCTGTTAAGTATTTCTCGTGGCAAAACCCAGTCACTGAGCAAATGCTATAAGAATTAATGTTGGCAGGTGTTTGCTTATAATCGCTAAAAATTGTGCATTTTTACTTGCAAATTTGATTGCAGTGATGCTCTTTTTAATCTGTTATCTAAACTCTAGGCTATATAGACATTAACTTGTCAAAACCTAGATCACCCTAATCTTCAATTCTTTTTCCCATCGTTTTTACTTTAATTTCAGTGGATAGGTCAGTAATGAGATTCTGCGAGCCCATTGATTCCCACAACTATCTTGACTACACTTTGTCCACCCTTCTTTCAATTTCTTTTTGAATGTCATGATATAATCAACCTTCATTAATCTCTTCTCCCAGCAGTGAATTAGATCTTAACCACCTGCAGAAAGAGCATACAGTATGTCACTTTTTGTTCTTTTTCATGTTATTTTCATTTTATGTCTTCCAGTTTTGAATCCCTCTACAAATGGGAGCAGTCTCTTTCTATCTACTCGGGCTAGACCGTTGCAGATCAATTAGGGATTTATTTACACTTCTAATATTGTTTAGTCATAATGTTGTCTCCCCTACATTGGGGAAACCATGTGCAGATTGGGTGACTGCTTTGCTGACCACCTCTTCAAGTGTGACCGAGATTCTACTTGCACGTCGCTTCTCCAACCCACTGCCAATTTGATCTTTGTTCTTTATCCTCCACTTTCAGTATTTCTGCTTTCAACTCTCTTTTCATCTCCCCTGGTACTCTCAGGGAATTATTACATGCTCATCCAGGTTACTGTTATTCACTAATGCCTTTACCACCTTCTTTCATCATGCTCCATTGCCCTTTTTATCATTGTCTCCTAACATCCACTCTATTATAGCACCTTTATACTAACTCCACCCTCTTCAACCAATTTCCTTGCCTCTTAAAAACTTTTTCTAGTCCTGCAGAAAGGTCATGAACCAGATATATTAACTGTTTTTCTCTGCATATACGCAGCCTGACTCATTGAGTATATTTTGTATTACTCCAGATTTCCAGTATTCATAGTATTTTGTTTAGGTCCACAATCCCCATATCTTTTGTCCACCAAATCCTGTTTCTCTCTTATCGCTAATTAAATTAACTTCACAGGCTCTCTGCACATCAATTTCAAAATATAATTCCTCATTTAAACAACTTCGAAGGCCTAGTAACCTTCTAATTCTGCCACTATCATTGCACCCAATGCAAATTAAAAAAAATACATCTAACTTTGACTTTCTAGATAGTGCTCCTTCGGTCCCTTTTAGTTATAGAACTGGAGCATTTGGCTCTTTCAAACCTATTCTCTAGAAACCTATCATGAATCCTCCTACTCTGTGACACTTTTCTGCAAGTCCACTCAAAAAATCCCTCATAGCTACCACATTAATGCTGGTATTTGTTTTATTGTAAGACTTTAGCTATTTGTCTTAGGTATTTAATTTTTGCTTGCAAAAACACCATACACAGGCAAACCATTCTTGTTGATTGAAATGTACTAATCTGCTCTCTTCGATTTTGAAACTGTTACTTCATTGAAGTCTTTTTATTTTGCCAGCTAACAGATCCAGTTTTGACCTGAATTCTTTGTCCACGTCAGCAAGGAGATCAACGAAATGGATGTTATATTTTAATGAAAATGTTTCCTGGACAAATGCTCAAAAACATTTGGAAAAAAGTTTCTTGCACCATGCAAGTAACTAACAAAATTAGTTAACAGCAGGGAAGAAAATCTATTATTCATGCTTTATCACTTACGTCTCGACACATGTGGATTCATTAAAATCACTGTCATCCCTACAAAGAAAATCCTCTGATTAGGTTGAATTTTGTACTTTTATGAACCATTTATCACATATGACACAGAGGAATTAATGGAAAACAAATGGCTCACACCAACAGATGGTTTTTACATTTTATGAATGCTCAGAAATCTAACTTCTGTTCAACTACTTAAGCCTCACTTTCCACAAATCACGTACAACATTCATTAGCATGGGTGTGCATCTAGATCAGCTGTGACTATATTATTTTAATGTTTTATATTTTATAATTTCCCAATTTTTAATGCAAGTTAGTCAACTTTGCAGTTTTATCATCAAATACTAGGAATATCCACATCAATCATCTTGGATGCAGCAAGCTTCTTTTGCAAAAGGAATGAACAAAATTGCATTGTTTGATTCTTCCCATTTTTAGGAGGAATTTTTAAAAATGCATCTCAAATGCTTAGTTTAGTCTGTTAATACTAATAATATAAATATAATTAAACAAATCTGTCTGTTCTTATGCTACCATTTATAAAGTTTTATGGAAACAAATAAAACACAGTTAAGTGTGTTATATGCCATTTTTCAGTCCTGCTTAATCTCTATGTTTGAGTGTTGTCTATTAAAATAATAAGAACATCTAATTTTGATTAATCTACTGCAAAACACTGGCCATAAGAGAAATGGACCTCTGTTTATTTCAGGGAAAACCACATTTGCTACACCCACATAAAATGAATTTGTTGACATATATAACTGCCCTCTGCACCCAAGACCATTATTTTAATTGTTTCCTCTCACTCTTGTTCTTTTGCTTGTGCATCCTGTACTTACGGTTAGTCATAACATAGCTTTTGATCTCCAAACTACCCAGCATCTTCCAATCCCAACTCCAACCAATCACACAATCCTATTCGCAATGTCCTTGATTGAGCTCATTGCTCAGGTCCTCCTTGGTGGGCATACCAAGGCAGAAATCCTGATGGAATGATATTCTAACCTTAACAAAATTCCACAAGGGTAATCTTGTCAGCTTCCTTCTCATCCCCACATAATATCCTCTTTCATTCTGACAATAAATCAATAATCTCAATCATTTGCCGTTATTGTCTCTATTAAGTCCTTGCCATCAACAACCAGATTATTGAATAATTAAACGTAGACACAAAATGTTGGAGTAACTCAGCAGGCCAGGCAGCATCTCTGGAGAGAAGGAATGGGTGACGTTTCGAGTCGAGACCCTTCTACAGACTGAAGAATTATTGAACTTCAATATTTTCAACCTTCATTTTAAATCTCCTTTCTCTATGAAATAAATTATTTCCTATTTATTCACACAAAGATACCCTGATGTTTCCATGTCTCATAGTTAACCCATTCCTCTGAAGAAGGGTCTCAACCTGAAAAGTCACCCATTCCTTCTCTCCAGAGATGCTGCCTGTCCCGCTGAGTTACTCCAGCTTTATGTGTCTATCTTCCATTCCTGTGATCGCTATCACGAAGCTCCACCCATATTCTGACTCCCACTGTCCATTTATGGGAAATACTCTCCAAAAGAAAACATTGACAAATATTTAATCTTTGGCCCATTGCTTATTGTAATACTCCTATCATTGGTGAAATGCCTTTATCACTCCCTTATCTCTAAAAGAAATTGTGTGGATAAACATTTATTATCTTTTTTTTTAAATTTGTTTGGAGATACAGCGCGGAAACAGGCCCTTCGGCCCACCGGTCTGCGCCGACCAGCGATCCCCGCACATTAATACTATCCTACACCAACTAGGGACAATTTTTTTTAACATTTACCAAGCCAATTAACCTGCAAACCTGTTCGTCTTTGGAATGTGGGAGGAAACCAAAGATCTCGGAGAAAACCCACGCAGGTCACGGGGAGAACGTACAAACTCCGTACAGACAGCATCCGTAGTCGGGATTGAACCCGGGTCTCTGGCGCTGCATTCGTTGTAAGGCAGCAATTCTACCGCTGCGCCACCGTGACCGCCCTAACTTGCTAATGTGTTAGCTAATTTCATATCAATCTTTGCTCACCCTTTACTCCCACGGTTTGGTATATATTGGTGACATAGATTTGGGCATAACCTCAGTGTGAAGACAAAAAAACTTGAAAAGATAAAACTTCTGAGAAGTTCAGAAGGATGGAAATAGAATAGCAAAATGGGCAGCCAGAGAAAATCTAATTTAGCATAATAAATCTATATATTTAAGAAATAAAATTTACCTTAAGTTATTACAAAAACCGGTTAAAAAATGAAAGATCCTTTACTTTAAGAAAAATGAAACAGAATTTTTTCAAAAATAAGAAGGTTGTTCTCAAGGTAGCTGGGATGTTGACCCAGAACTTGCTGGTAAATATGTTGTCCAACAAGGAAATCCCAAACTTATCCTTGGATTCAGAACACCATTGATGGGGATCCATACTCTCCTGCATGTATGATGGCAAAGAAGCCTCTTGGATCTTGTGCTGTGTTAGACATGGTATGGTTCCGTGATCCTATTGTTTTTAAAGGGAATTGAAGGGACATGGATGAAAAGCAAAGAGGGTAAACTTTAATTACTTCAAATTAGTTTAATGTTTGACATGATGTGCTTTTAGCGAGTCTTTTTTTTAAATGTTTCATTTAAGTTATTTTTAATAGTATTTTTGCACATCTTTGAATATCAGAGATATTTACCAACATTTTGTTGCATCCAAGCCTAGCAGATCTCCAAGCTTTCGGGGCTAGAGTTTCCTCATTGCCCCACTGGATGCTACACTGACCAAGATGCTGGGTCAACTTCAAGACAGCAAGATAAACTTTCTGCATTGGAATCTATAAGATGCAAGTTAATCACAGGCGTTGGGCTGATAAAAAAACTGGTGTAGAGTTAAATGCTATTTATTGACAAGTGGTCAACCTTCATCACCTTAATTCCAACCAAACTTATCTCAAACCTCCTGGGGCTTGGGCACTCCCCTGTATCTGGATCCTCGACTTCATGACCCATAGAACGTACTCAGTAAGGATAGGCAACAAGACTTCCTTCATAATAATTCTCACGATGATGTGTTACTATAGGCCTGATACAATTACAACTGTGCGGCTACATTCTACTTTAACTCCATTTATAGGTTTGTAGTTGACACTAAGGTAATGAGTCGAATCTCAAACAATGAACAGACTCAGTACAGGAAGGCGATAAAAGGTTAGTGACATGGTGTCAAGACAACAATTTCTCCATCAAAGTCAGCAAGATGAAGGAACTGGTCATCGACTTCAGTGGGGTGGAGTATATGCCCCAGTCTGTATCAATGGTGCTGAAGTGGATAAGGTCAAAAGTTTTGTGCTCCTAGTCTTATATATCACTAATAATATGTCAGTCTAATCACATCCACTCTACTGCCAAGGAAGCACATCATGCCACTATTTCCTCAAAAGACGAAGAAAATTCTGTATATCCCCACTGACTCTTACCAATCTCTACTGATTTACCATAGAAAGCGTCCTACTGGAATGCATCCCAGTTTGGTTTGGCAACTGCCCTGCCCAAGTCCGCAAGAGACTGCTCAGTGTTGTAGACATAGCCCAATCCATCATCTCCCCCACCACCTCCCCGTCACCATCAACTCCATCTACACTTCACACAACCATGGGAATACAGCCTACATAATCATGGAGCCCAGCCACACTCTCGTCTCCCCTTGCCCATAGAGCAGAAGGTACAAAAGCTTAAAGTACATACTGCCAGGATTCAAGAACACCTCCTTCCCCACTGATATCAGATTCTTAAATGGACCTCTCATAAACTAGGGAAGTAGGCCCAATCTACCTCGTTGCAGCCCTTGCACTCTTTATTTATCTGTGATTGTAGCTGCAATTCTATATTCTGCATTCACCTTTGTCTTTACATGACATGTTTTATTTGTGTATGATTTGATTGTACTCATATATAGAATGATTTGACTGGATAACAAAAGTTTTTCACTTTATCTCTGAACGTGATAATAATAATAAACCAATCAACTCAAAATGTTATGATTTATACTTCAAAATGGATGTCAAGAGTGTGCTGAAGTGATTTAACAGGAATGAGGAATTATATGTTAAAATTGGAGTAGCTAGGTTGTCCCCTTAGAGCAGGGAAGGTGGGAAGGAAATTTGAAACTATTGAGAAATAGCCTGACTGAAGGATGATCCATTCCTGGCTAATTAATGGTTAATACTGCAAGAAAGGTATACAATGTTGTTTAAATGATGGCATCCAGAAAGTTGGGACATTTTTTTAGAAAGCAGCAAAGTATGACTAGCAATAGAGAAAATAGATTATGAGTCACAGCATCAACAAGTTTATAGAAAGGATGAAAATAACTGAAGGCCCTGTCCCACTTTCCCGAGTTACTCACAAACTATCCCGAGTTTTCCCCTTGATTCGAACTCGGGGAATGTCGGTAGCGAGCTCGTAGGAGGCCGTAGGAGTCCGTAGATGTTTCGTAGCGGCTCGTAATGCCAGCTGTAGGAACTCAGGGCATCAGGTAAGTCGGGACGTTTTTTCAACATGTTGAAAAATGTCCACGAGTAAAAACAATAGCCCCGAGTACCTACGAATGGCTATTACCGTAATTCTCCGAGTTTGAATCAAGGGGAAAACTCGGGAGAGTTCGTGAGTAACTTGGGACAGTGGGACAGGGCCTTAAAGATGAGACTGAGGAATTAATAATGAGAAATAAGGAAATGGCAGATAGTAATAAATATGTCTTCACAGTACAAGATATGAAAATGATTCAACAGTGGTATAAATTCAGACCAAAAAGGCTGCAGGAGCTTAAAAAAATCCCTCCAATAGATGTGTTAGGCAAATTAAAGGGATGAAAGGCCGATCAGTCCCAAGGACTGATGGCCTGTGTTTGAACACTTAAATGAAATGGCTACAGTAACAATGGATGCATTGGTTGCGACCTTGCAAAATCCCCTAGATTCTGGTCCTCGTGGTTTAGAAAACCACAAATGTGACCACCCTAATCAGGAAAGCTGGGAAACAGAAAGCAATTGGTTTGACAACTGTCATTGGGAAATGCTGCAAGGAAGTATAAGTAGGACATTCAATAATAAAGCTTTGTCAAGGTAGTGTAATTGAAAGGGAAATAGTGTTTGCTGAATTTATTAAAATAACATGATGGAATTCTGCATTAAGATGGAGAGTGACATAGTTAATTCAGAGAATTGGGTGCTGAACTTAAAGAAAGGAGACTTTGATGGTATGAGACGGGAATTGGCTAGGATAGACTGGCAAATGATACTTAAAGAGATGACGGTGTAGATGCAATGCAATGACATCAGCTGTTCTCCTGTGACAGTAGTCTCATCGGCAAATTGATCAGCTTGGAATTGCTTCTTGTGTTCCTCATACAGTGCTGCACTCTCTGGTGTAAGGCCAGGGATGTATTTTGTGCGGCAACCACATGGGATGTCCTTTCTAGATGTATCTTTGACCAGTTTGACAAAGCTGCTGTATGTTTCTGCATTGGCTCTAGTGATGATATTGCTGCATCCAAACCCTCTGAGAAGCCTTTCCAATCAGCCTTTTAGTAGTTGAAGCGCATCGAAATGAAGCTGTGGTGGGAGTGACTGTTGCTCTGACTTGGATACCGATTGGGCGGTGTTGTGTCTTCGGTATTGGATCTAGCACGATCTTGTTGCATAGTCCCATGATGTTTTCGCTGACAAATGCGAGGTCTGGGTTGTATCCCCGTTTCCATCGGCCACTATTGAATGAGCTAGGCGGTTTTGCATCAAGGACCAGACTACTTTTGTTAGTTTCCACCCATTCTTCTACGGATACTCCATCTGCATTGGTCTCTTTGTAGCCCCATTGTGTGGTGTGGCTGTTGAAATCGCCAATTATCACCCGTGGTTTGTCTTGTGGGTCGTTAAACTTAAAGGCTACGCCTGGTGGTTTGTAGACTGATGTGATGTTAACATTACTGAGTCTGAGAGTTAGGATTTCAATGTTATCCTCTTCAGACTCTGCGGTGGTATTGATGTCCATTCCATCCTTAATAAAGATTGCACTACCATATTTCTCATGCAGGTAGTGAAGAAAGCAAATGGCATGTTGGCCTTCATTGCGAGAGGATTTGAGTATAGGAGCAGGAGGTCCAACTGCAGTTGTAAATGACCCTGGTGAGACCACACCTGGAGTATTCTGTGCAGTTTAGGTCTCCTAATTTGAGGAAGGTCATTCTTGCTATTGATGCTGCCTCAACCGCAGAGCTTCTCCAACATTTTTGTCTACCTTTTTGCTATTGAGGGAGTGCAGCGTAGGTTCACCAGGTTAATTCCAGGGATGGCGGGACTGACATATAATGAAAGAATGGGTCGACTGGGCTTGTAGTCACTGGGATTTAGAAGGATGGGAGGGAATCTTATAGAAATATATAAAATTCTTAAGGGATTGGACAGGCTAGAGATGCAGGAAAAATGTTCCCAATATTGGGGGAGTCCAGAACCGGAGGTCACAGTTTAAGAATAAGGGTTAGGCCATTTAGGACTAAGATGAGGAAAAACTTTTTCATCCAGAGAGTTGTGGATCTATGGAATTCTCTGCCAAAGAAGACAGTGGAGGCCAATTCACTGGATATATTCAAGAGAGTGTTAGATTTAGCTCTTAGGGCTGGGAATCAAGGGATTTGGGGTAAAAGCAGGAACGGGGTAGATTTTGGATGATCAGCCATGATCATATTGAATAGGGGTGCTGGCTCGAAGGGTCAAATGGCGTACTCCTGCACCTATTTTCTATGTTTCTATTTTACCCGAAACTTGCAGCCTGAAAATATGATATATGTTTAAAAAAGGAAATGACCTTCTTCCAGTGACCATGCTGAACGTATCTCTGCATCAAGTTAGGAATCATGGCGTAATAAAAGTGTTTAATGGCTGATGAATGTTTGAATGAGCTGTTCCTTGGCAGTTTCACAAGAATCATTTTAACAACTCTTTACTGCAGGACACTCATCTAACAGAAAATCTATAACCAGATTTTAATCAAGCGATAAGAAGAAATGCACATCCTGTTTATGATCTAAATTTAAACCGTTTAATCTCCAGTGGAAAAACAAATATTTCAACAATACTCTGGTATTGCCATTGGTAAATTACTGGAGTTTAGTCGCTGGGCCCCATAAGAACACGTTGTAGGTTTCAGCACTATAACAAATTCATCAATTCAGATAACTTGCAATAATAAGTCATTGTTTTCCTCAATCTACTGACATTGTCTGCACTGATGCACATTGCCAGCATTCTCCTCGGCTCTCAGGTCTCAAGTCTCTAACAGCTCTGATCTCCATTTCAGTTTTAACATGCCCATTGTTTTCCATCTTTCTAACTTCCCTCATTAAAACTATTAACCAGTTGGGCACAAAACAACATAATCACATTGGCAACTCTGAATATTGGAATTGGAACTCTGAACTACTGAAATAATTCTTGTGCATACAACCTTTGGAGATATAGTTTTTAAGAACTGGGCCCAAATCATACTATTATAACTCATCGCTTCATTCAGATGGATGTAAAGGTTCTTAAAATATCAGGTCTTGAATTCATAGTTAAGAATTTATTGCTTGAAATAGCTGCAAATTCTCCAAAACTTTAAACCCTATTTGAAGATAGAAAATGTGTCCTCTTTTAAGATTGATATTACCCTTGTTTAGAGTGGTGTGATATACAGTGGCTTGCAAAAGTATTCATATCCCTTGAACTTTTCCACATTTTGTAACGTTACAACCACAAACGTAAATGTATTTTATTGGGATTTTATGTGATAGACCAACACAAAGTGGTGCATAATTGTGAAGTGGAAGGAAAATGATACATGGTTTTCAAATTTTTTAACAAATAAAAAACTGAAAAGTGTGGCGTGCAAAAGTATGCAGCCCCCCTGAGTCAATACTTTGTAGAACCACCTTTCGCTGCAATTACAGCTGCAAGTCTTTTGGGGTATGTCTCTACCAGCTTTGCACATCTAGAGACTGAAATTTTTGCCCATTCTTCTTTGTAAAATAGCTCAAGCTCAGTCAGATTGGATGGAGAGCGTCTGTGAACAGCAATTTTCAAGTCTTGCCAGAGATTCTCAATTGGATTTAGGTCTGGACTTTGACTGGGCCATTCTAACACATGAATATGCTTTGATCTAAACCATTCCATTGTAGCTCTGGCTGTATGTTTAGGGTCGTTGTCCTGCTGGAAGGTGAACCTCCGCCCCAGTCTCAAGTCTTTTGCAGACTCTAACAGGTTTTCTTCAAAGATTGCCCTGTATTTGGCTCCATCCATCTTCCCATCAACTCTGACCAGCTTCCCTGTCCCTGCTGAAGAAAAGCATCCCCACAGCATGATGCTGCCACCACCATGTTTCACAGTGGGGATGGTGTGTTCAGGGTGATGTGCAGTGTTAGTTTTCTGCCACACATAGCGTTTTGCATTTAGGCCAAAAACTTCAATTTTGGTCTCATCTGACCAGAGCACCTTCCTCCACATGTTTGCTGTGTCCCCCACATGGCTTGTGGCAAACTGCAAACGGGACTTCTTATGGCTTTTTTTCAACAATGGCTTTCTTCTTGCCACTCTTCCATAAAGGCCCGATTTGTGGAGTGCACGACTAATAGTTGTCCTGTGGACAGATTCTCCCACCTGAGCTGTGGATCTCTGCAGCTCCTCCAGAGTTACCATGGGCCTCTTGGCTGCTTCTCTGATCAATGCTCTCCTTGCCCGGCCTGTCAGTTTAGGTGGAAGGCCATGTCTTGGTGGGTTTGCAGTTGTGCCATACTCTTTCCATTTTCGGATGATGGATTAAAGTGCTCCGTGAGATGTATAAAGCTTGGGATATTTTTTTATAACCTAACCCTGCTTTAAACTTCTCCACAACTTTATCCCTGACCTGTCTGGTGTGTTCCTTGGGCTTCATGATGCTGTTTGTCACTAATGTTCTCTAACAAACCTCTGAGGCTTTCACAGAACAGCTGTATTTATACTGAGATTAGATTACACACAAGTGGACTCTATTTACTAATTAGGTGACTTCTGAAGGCAATTGGTTGCACTGGATTTTATTTAGGGGTATCAGAGTAAAGGGGGCTGAATACTTTTGCACGCCACACTTTTCAGTTTTTTATTTGTAAAAAAATTTGAAAACCATGTATCATTTTCCTTCCACTTCACAATTATACGCCACTTTGTGTTGGTCTATCACATAAAATCCCAATAAAATACATTTACGTTTGTGGTTGTAACGTGACAAAATGTGGAAAAGTTCAAGGGGTATGAATACTTTTGCAGGCCACTGTAGATTTTACGTATGACTATGTTGTATTTGACCTGGGTATGCTTGATGCTGATAGAGCATCAAAAAATTTAATTTCTCAACGAGTATTATAAAGTAGCGGTGCAGTTCTTAAATGAACACATCCAGGTCTTGTAATGTATTTTGTGATATTTAGTGCATTTATTAATTTAAATAACTAGACTGCATAACTGTTATTAATTAGGCAGATAATATTAAGATTTAATTCTGTTTGGCATAATAACCAAGAATGAAAAGAACTGCATGACATTCTTAATCTTTGCCCAGACATTTACTATATTTAAGTTTCTAGCACTTGTGTCATTTTAGATCAAATATTCAAATTGCCCGTACAACTATCCTGTTTATAATGTGATGTGTTAAAGAAGATCCTGAAACACAGAATACATATCAAGAATTAACCACATGAAGAAAGATGAAACTTAATTGTTATCCCCTCAGTACCATACCTGTGAAAGGAGAGACACAGTGGATTTTACACACACAACGGCACACAGTTTATGCAATATGAGATGTCTTAATTAAGGAAACAAATAGATACCTACTTTCTGCAGCTAGCAGTCCTAGTAAGCGAGAGCATTTGGATAAATAACAAACATTAAGAACTTTTTTTAAAGTTGTCATACTAGAAGGTTGTTGCGAGTTAATTTTTTTATCCATATTATACTGAAAGGAAAACCAATTTTACATTTTGGCTTGTTCTTTCAAGAGCACAAACCATCATTGGTCAAGCAATGAATATTTTGGTTCAGTCTTGTCCAAACTTGGTAGCTACATGCCAGATGAATTGAGATTCTTTAAACAAATTTTCTAATTAGTAAAATGACATTGTACACTTAATATTAATATCATTATCAGCGTCAGGATAGACATGAGCACCTAAATCTTTGTTGCTAAATCAGCAAGTTGAAAGACAGCGTTGTGTTTTTAAATCATTATAAGTTGCTCACTTTGATTACTGACATAGATGTCTCTTAGCCACACACACTACATTACAACTATATCACAGTACAGCACACCACACCACATTACTAGAGGCATTTAATGTTAAAATTAAGTCATGTGGCTAAAACAGTATTAATATGATTATCTGAAGAAGGGTTTCGGCCGGAAACGTCGCCTATTTCCTTCGCTCCATAGATGCTGCTGCACCCGCTGAGTTTCTCCAGCAATTTTGTGTACCTTTTAATATGATTATGCTGGTTTGGAACTGATTGGCTGACACTTTTAGCTCAATCTTAATGGAATCATAATTCTAGCTGTCTTGTTTGTCGACTTGCTACACAAACTAATGTAAGAGTAGAAGCGAATGTGTTTAAAATTATAATCATTAGTGTCCCCATTAAAAAAACACACATGAAAACCAGATAATTTATTACTTAACTCCATGGTTTGTTTGTAGATTTAAATCTCGATTGAGGTGAATTTAAAATCGGTAAAGAACTCACAAATCTGAGATTATTTATGAACATCTGTAACAATTTTCAGTGGAAACAGGTTGATGGTGAAAACTGTACAACAAACTAACAACTTTAAGACTAGTACCATTGATAATATACTTCACTGTATAAATCAGATCAGATTTGGCACAGGCATTGAAATGAAGAATTAAACATGGAATCAATCCCATTCTACCTTCAGAAAGTCATTTACGCATGAGCATTTTTACTATAATGACTGTGCAATAATCAATGAGCACAAAATCAAAAGAGAGGGCAATTCTGAAAATCTTCACAGATGAAATATCAAAATCAGTTGTTTAGCTAAAGGTTTTGCAGCTATTGAGTAGATGTGACCCTTGCCTCACAGCTGCCATCTACATCAGTTGTAATTCTGCATTAAATTTGTACTTCTGCATTAAGTTTTCTTCCAATGCAACCAGTACTTTCACAAAGCTCTGCTGGCTGCAAGTAGGAATTGTTGTAAATGGCAGGAACTAAGAAACTCCCATGGCTTTCTGACAGCTTTCATCTGATGAAAGATCATCAACATGAAATGTTAACTCCATTTTCATCTCCACAGATGCAGATTGACCTGCTCAATATTTCTAACGCATTCCATTTTATTTTAAGATTTCCAGCATCATAATTATTGCTGCTTCTTGAGGACAGAATTTACATGGCGCTGGTTAGTGTAAATCTGAGGGGCCAGATACAGCATATCTAACTCGCTACCAATAACTTTACAGGATACATCTTGACCGAATGGCCTACTCCTGCACCTATTTTCTATTTTCTATGTTTGACTCAATGGTGAGGACAGGGGATAGAACACAAGGCAAGATGTGTGTAAACCTGATTGTCATTCATGGACAGTCAAGAAAATCTTGAACATGCTATCATGCTTGAACAGCTAGTAGGTAGTTCCTAGCTGTTTAGTTGACGGGCCACAACGCACCTGAACACAGTTTATAGACAATAGATAATAGGTGCAGGAATAGGCCATTCAGCCCTTCGAGCCAGCACCGCCATTCAATGTGATCATGGCTGATCATCCCCAATTAGGACCCCATTCCTGCCTTCTCCCCATATCCCCTGTCTCCCCATGCCCTATCTAGCTCTCTCTTGAAAGCATCCAGAGAACCTGCCTCCACCGCCCTCTGAGGCAGAGAATTCCACAGACTTCCAGTTTTTCACACAGAGAGTGGTGAATCTCTGGAATTCTCTGCCGCAGAAGGTAGTTGAGGCCAGTTCATTGGCTATATTTAAGAGGGAGTTAGATGTGGCCCTTGTGGCTAAAGGGATCAGGGGATATGGAGAGAAGGCAGGTACAGGATACTGAGTTGGACGATCAGCCATGATCATATTGAATGGCGGTGCAGGCTCGAAGGGCCGAATGGCCTACTCCTGCACCTATTTTCTATGTTTCTATGTTTCTATGTTTAACAAGTTACTGTCACAGTTTTTGAAGTGGACATATTTTAAAATCCAAAGCTAGCATTACTAACATGTGAAGTAAAAGTTAATTTAGAAAACTCCCAGTCAGGCATAAATTGCACTTTTAATTTAGTTTAGTGATACAGCGCGGAAACAGGACCTTCAGCCCACACCGACCAGCGATCCCCGCACACTAACACTATAAACACACACTAGGGACAATTTACATTTATACCAAGCCAATTAACCTACAAACCTGTACGTCTTTGCAGTGTGGAAGGAAACTGAAGATCTCAGAGAAAACCCACGCTGGACACGGGGAGAACGTACAAACTTTGTACAATCAGCACCCGTAGTCAGGATCGAACCCGAGTCTCCGGCGCTGCAAGTGTTGTAAGGCAGCAACTCTACCGCTTCGCCACTGGGCCGCCCACTTACTCAAGTAGTGATAATAATCTAAACATTATCAGAGGCAGTGTCTTATACCAAGTTAAGCAAAACCATGCAAAATAAATTGGTCTGCGTGTACTAATCGAAGAGAAGGCATCATGTTAGAAAGTTATCACATTTTCCCCACATTTAAATACAAACTCGTCATATGTAGTAAACCAAATAAATACATCAAGAGGAGATTGATTTGATAAATATAAAAAAGCTATAACTGCAGAGCTTCAACTTTTTCACCCACCAATCTATTTGGAATAATTGACTTTGGAATCCTAACGTTAAAACAATTTACCTGAAGAGGTAGGGTCTTCCGAGAAGTCAGGCAGCTCCTCAGGAGGGTCCCCATAGAATGAATTGAACTTGTGGCTTGAAACAGCTGCTAGTACTGCTCCCTAAAATACAGAAAAAAACTACAAATTACGATTCTGTTTAACTGAATGCAAAAAGGTATTATCAATTATATTATATGAATGGTTTTCCAACCAATAAACAGCGAACTAACTCAACAATATTAACTGAATACCACTAGAAAGTTACAACACTTAAAGCCTATTGGGCACACTAAGACAACTATTCAACATTAATCAGACTAGTCAACCAAATGTTCAAGTGATGTTGCCTGTTCTCCTTTGCTAGATTTGTTAAGGAATGATCACCACAGAAATAAAAATGAGATGATTGATTTAGTCACCATAATAAAAGATTTCAATATTTTTGGAATGAGGAAATTGAAGGGGTCAACAGTTTAATAAGGATAAAACAAGGGATAATCTTAACAATTTTGTTTGGGGATTATAATGATATTTTCAGGAATTGTGAAAAAAAACTAGACCCACAAAGACTACACTGGAGTCTTTGATAAGGGTTGCCACCTTGCCATGGTGTAGAAACTTGCATGTGCCTAAGATCCTGAGACGTAAACGACCTGGAGTTATGCTCCTGGCAGGGTCACCCATGAGAGCAGGTCGAGGGGGAGGTTCCTGATGAAGCGCGGCCCACGAATACAACCTCAATGGTGAAACAGCAAAGGATGGTGGCTGGTTAATCGGTGGAGCACTACAACAGCCGTGAAGGCAGAAGGTGGAAGAAGACTGCAACAGGGGAGACTCCCAACCATCATGGAGTCCATGCCATTGGACCTGGTCTGTCTCTATCAAGGACTGTGTGGTGACTGTACATGCACCAGTCTCCCAATGTTACAAGATATCACACACAGGCGTACACACTGGAGGAATAAGTCTGTGGCTCCAGGCCTGGCCTCTTCAGCCATCTCCGGACCACAGAGAGGATCCACCCTGAAGACAATCACACTCTATTTCAAATGATCGCAAATGAGGATGATATTGGAGTCAAATGATAAGGAGGCGAGCTAAAACCTTTAATCAAAAGAGACAGCGGATGGGTCATTGAACCAATTCAGTTAGTTTTATACCTATTAACTTTCATTGATGACACGCTCATAGGTGGCCAAGGAAAGATTTTTAAAAGTTTTGTTAAATTGGTAATCCCTAATCTAGAAATTCAACTGCAGCAGTCAAGGAGGGCAGAGGTTGGTGTTATGTGGTGACTGGCTCACTTTCTGGCATCAAGTTCTATGCTCTGCAAGACCCAAGTCAAGAATATGAAGGATGCAATTCCTTCAACACTCAAGTTCGATATCATACAAACTAACATGACTGTTTAACACTTTATCCATAAACATTCACTACCACCATCATCACAGTGCTATTGACAATAGTGCCTGCAGCTAAAAGGCTTCTTCGCAAAAGTCCTCAACCCAAGAATTATATCACATGGAAATTCAAAGACATCTGATGCACAAGAACATCACTTTCAAGACCTCCTATGTATAATTCAATGTGCCAATTTGGAAATATATCAATAACTCTTCATTGTAACTGGGTCAAAATATTGACCTCCACCTCGAACAGCACTGCAGGACTTTCAGTACAAGTACTAAATCTGAGCAAGCAGCAGCGCACCATCACCTGCTTAAGGACCAATTAAGGAAGACATTAACTGCCCATTTTGCTAGTTACGGGCATCCCACAGAATAATTCAAGAAAAATATTTAGAGATGAAATTCTTTAACATCTATAACAATATATAAATGCATAGAGTTGCCAATTATAATTATGCTCAAGCAGAACCATTTACATTAGTTATTTTGGCTGAAGAATGGAAAATATATCAAATGTTCAGATTACATGGAAAGTAAGCAAAAAGTACACAAAGTACACCCGAAAAATCAGCTCAATCAGACCATTGTACAATCTTATTGCTTATGTTCTTTTTCATAAATTTGTTCTAAAATTTTATGGACAAACTAAATAACAGAATAATATAGTCTATTCTTTGACTTTCTAAATCTAAAAGTTGCTGGAAAGATCTGTGGATATTTGCTGAATAAATAGTCAACATTATTAGGAAGTTGAATCTAAGTATTGACTGAAGTTGGAGGTCCTATTGCAACATGCGGTCTACGTCAACAACAGCTTCCCTATTGAAATTGCTTGCACAGTTGTTGCAAGAATCCACATAATTGGTGCAGCTTTCGTTATACTTGAAGTAAAGTCTGATCCTCTGACTCCTTCACTGATAAATGCTGCTCTCCCAGTGCATGTGCTTCGCTTGCTCTTCTGGTAACTCACTTTACAAACAAGCTAATGCTCAAGAAAAAAAAAAACGAAAGAACATACACTTGTAGAGAACATACACTTGTAGAGTGCACCAACAACCTGTAAATTTACCAAATTTCATTTAAAAGTTCAGTAAAGCCTAGCGTCCAAATTATTACATTTTATGCATTTTCACTTAATCAACCCAAAACATTTTTGTATCATGGTTAATATCAAGAAAAGTAATTAGGCAATTTTATTATATTACCACGATATAATAATCGTGTATATTTCCCGATTACTATGTAAGGTGTCCTTGAGATGTCTGAAAGGCGCCCATTAAATAAAATGTATTATTATTATTATTATTATTATTATATGTATGACAAAACTTTGCATCGTCATAAATTTAAAACAGAGAAAAATGTTCCCTACCAATAAAAAAATGTGCTGAACTTATTAATGTTATAAGGCCTATACTGACCCTAAGAAATTGCTTTCCTGTTGGATGACAGTCATTGTTATTAGTAAAAGGATGATTAAAACAGTCAAGGCTTAGTTTAAGAAAGGGACTTCATGGAAATTGTGCAGTCATTAGGAAACTACTGAAGGGACTGAATTGAAATTTAAGAACTACTCAATGGTGTATTATTAAGATATTAAAAAAATGAATAGCTCTTAAATTTTAATTGAGGTCCATCCAGTGGTTTCCAAATGTGCTGTACTATGCCGTTACTTATATAGAGCAATTTTTAACTTTTGTTTAGTTTAAAGAAACAGCACGGAAACAGTCCCTTCGGTCCACCAAGTGCATGCCGACCAGCAATCCCCATACACTAGCACTATCCTACACACTAGGGACAATTTACAATTTTTACTGAGACCAATTAACCTACTAACCTGTACATCTTTGGAATGTGGGGAAAAATCTAGGAGGCCATGGGGATAACGTCAATCTCGTGAATAACTTGTAAAATATACCATCAATCTAAACTAAACTTGTTTAATTTACATCACAGGACAATGGTGAGTAAGGTGTTGCAAAAATTGTAGTGCTATCGTGTACGTTTTTTGCACAAATACAAACCGGGCAAACAAACCGGCAAACTGGCAAACAAACAAGATGAGAGTTTTAGTAATATAACAATATAGATATAGATAGTTGGTGGTGTTTATCAAAGTTCATCAAATTTCTGTATTTGTAGACTGAGAGCAAATGTTGCAACATATCCTGCCCAATGATTTTCTTTTCCTGTTTGTACCTTCAGCAAAGGACAGTCAGATGAGTATCATGTGTCCAGTGAGCAACACAGCTCTAAATGTTGAATCCGCAATATATTTTGAGTTTGTGCAGCTCAGTGGCAAGCTTTTGCAATTCCCAGCATTTCTATATTTGAGGATTTTTCATTATTTTCTACAAAATATAGGTTCAAGTTTTATTAAGGCTGGGAGAAAAGACAGAACTTTTTGAAATACTATGGAAAATTAATCAGTATCCATTGCATCTGGGTTAGCTTTACTATTTACCACAACTATTTGGTTTGAGTCACTAGAACAGCCACGAAGATATACTGAAGATCTTTTTAATCAAAGAAACACAGAAAGGATGGAATTATTTTACTGAATTCCCTTGTTTTTACTTTTACTTTATGCAATTTCTTAATTCATCTTAAGGATTTCTGCACTTTTCATTTCCACGATTATAGATTTAACCAAAAATATTATTACATTAGCAAGCAGGAAATCAAACGGTTGCCGTTGCAAAGACTTTGGTTAGACTACATTTGATATACTGTGAACATTTTGTATCTTCATGACACATTGAAGTTAGCGAGGTTGTGAAAAATATTCTAGAACATCATGATTAACTCCAGAACTGATTATTACGTTAGCAAGAAAAAGATAGGGGTGACTTGACTTAGAATTTTACGCCAATGGTGATGGGAGGGGATTTCATTGGGCAAATTTAGAATTTCTACCTGTGGGAAGATGGGAACCAAGGACATAATGATCACTATTAAATCAAGATGAATTCCAGATAATAGTTTTTATTCATAGAATTCTCAAGTGTGGAACTAGTTCTTATAAGTAGTAATTATTGTGACATGTAAAGCTGCAATTAAGAAAAGTCAGAAGAATACATTAATATGTTCATGAAGTTAAATAGTGGGAGGAGGCTTTTGTGGAAGAATATGGTGGGATTCTCTCCACAGCCTGCATGAGTGCAGCCTTAATGCACTCAAGAGCCTCAGCATCATCCAGGACAAGGTAGCATATTTCAATGGCACATCAACCACTATAAAAAAAAAACTAGAACACCCCTTACCATCTACTATGGATGCAGCAACCTAAATAAAATGCATTGCAGTTATTTGCCAGTGTTATTTCAGCAACATCTTTTAAATTCACATCCTCAATCAGGGAGCGCAACCACTGTCAGCTCACCTTCAAGTCGCACACCAAACTGACTTGACAAATGTACCTATGTTCTTTCATCACTGGATCTGAAATCTGTTACATCCCATCCAGAATACTGGGGATAAGTTCACCTGAAGGACTGAAGCATTTCAAGGAAGTGGGCCATTACCACCTTCTCACGGTCAACGATGAAGGGGCAATAAATATTGGCCTTCCCAGCAACTTACAAATTCCACAAATAATGAGACAAAAAACTTCCTTATTTCTCTCTTGAATGGCCTGGTTTAATAAGTGTGTGTGGAAGCACATGCACTACTTCTTGTTGCTGTCTCAAAAAGGATGGATGGATTGCACTGATCTAAGAGATGGCCACGACATGTTTATAACAAGCTCTAATATTCCCAGCTGATCCTGCTAAACTAGGAAGCTATAAGTGGATTTGACTCAGCGAAGCACTGGATATACCCTTCCATATCAAACCTAACAATTTTGGCCTTGCCTTCAATTTCCTTCTTGCATTAAATTTTCTCAGTTGTTCCACAGTTTCAGGCAGGTGAATCTTGTATGCATATCGATCTCGTTCCTGAAAAATAATATGTTCAATTTAAAATCTATTATCTATTGCTGTATATAAATTACAATTGGTTGTTATGGAATCAGTAAAGTTTTACATACAACATATTTTTAACAAACTCACATTGTGGCCGAACGCCAAGTTGTAATTAAGGGCCTTAAATTAATGTGCCAGATGTTCTAAGCTGTACAATTTTGAAAATGCCAGAAACTGCATATACTGGAATCTTGAGGAAAATACAAAATGCTGGAGGAACTCAGCAGGTCAGGCAGTATCTGTGGAGGGATTAGATAGGCAGATGTTTCAGGTCAAGACCCTTAATCAATCTGAATAAAGATCCCAACCCTAAACGTTGTCTGTCCACTCCCTCCCCAGATGCTGCCTGAACCACTGAGTTCCTTCAACAATAGTGTGGTGCATTTGTGAAATGCTCTCAACATTTCCCATTATTTTTCCAGTGTATGGATGCAGCCAATTGCTTAAGTCTCTTTTCAAAGAAATTCTCTATGCACCATCTCACAGTACCTTCCATAATGTTTGGGACAAAGATCCATCATTTATTTATATGCCTATGTACTCCACAATTTGAGATTTGTAATAGAAAAAAAAATCACAGGTTGTTAAAATGCACATTGTCAGATTTCAATAAAGGCCATTTGTATACATTTTGGTTTCACCATGTAGAAATTACAGCAGTGTTTATACATAGTCACCCCATTTTACGGCACCACAATGTTTGGGACACAGCAATGTCATGTAAATGAAAGTAGTCATGTATAGTATTTTGTTGCATATCCTTTGCATGCAATGGCTGCTTGAAGTCTGCGATTCATGGACATCACCAGTAGCTGGGAGTCTTCTCTGGTGATGCTCTGCCAGGCCTGTATTGCAGCCATCTTTAACTTATGCTTGTTGTGGGGGCTAGTCCCCTTCAGTTTTCTCTTCAGCATATAAAAGGCATGCTCAATTGGGTTCAGATCGGGTGATTGACTTGGCCACTCAAGAATAGACAATTTTTTAGCTTTGAAAAACTCCTTTGTTGCTTTAGCAGTATGTTTGGGATCATTGTCTTGCTGTAGAATGAACAGCTGGCCAATGTGTTTTGAGGCATTTGTTTGAACTTGAGCAGATAGGATGTGTCTATAAACTTCATAATTCATAATGTTACTAACATCAGCAGTTGTATCATCAATGAAGATAAGTGAGCCAGTACCTTCAGCAGCCATACATGCCCAGGCCATAACACTCCCACCACTGATGAGGTGGTATGCTCTGGATCTTGGACAGTTCATTCTCTCCTCCATACTTTGCTCTTGCCATCACTCTGATATAAATTAATCTCATCTGTCCACAAGACCTTTTTGCAGAACTTCTTGGCAAACTGTAACCTGGCCATCCTATTTTTGCGGCTAACCAGTGGTTTGCATCTTGCAGTGTAGCCTCTGTATGTGTGTTCATGAAGTCTTCTGCGGACAGTGGACATTGACAAATCCACACCTGACTCCTGAAGAGTGTTTCTGATCTGTCGGACAGGTGTTTAGGGACTTTTCTTTATTATAGAGGGAATTCTTCTGTCATCAGCTGCGGAGGTCTTCATCGGCCTGCCCGTCCCTTTGCGAATAGTAAGCTCACCAGTGCTCTCTTTCTTCTCAATGATGTTCCAAACAGTTGATTTTAGTAAGCCTAAGGTTTGGCTAATGTCTCTAACAGTTTTATTCTTGTTTCTCAGTCTCATAATGGCTTCTTTGACTTTAATTGGCACAACTTTGGTCCTCATGTTGATATACAGCAATAAAAGTTTCCAATGGTGATAAAAGACTGGAGGGAAGAATAGGTGCTCAGAGCTCTCTTATACCTGCATTAAGGAGGCAATTAAACACACCTGAGCAATTACAAACGCCTGTGAAGCCATGTGCCCCAAACATTATGGTGCCCTGAAATGGGGGGACTATGTATAAACAGTGCTGTCATTTCTACACTGTGAAACCAAAATGTATAAAAATACCCTTTAATAACATCTGACAATGTGAACTTTAACCACATGTGATTTTTTTTAATTACAAATCTCAAATTGTGAAGTACAGGGGCAAACGAATAAATGATGGATCTTTGTCCCAAACATTATGGAGGGCACTGTGCATGGTCGCAAAATCTGCCAATACTACATATTGTAAGAGGCCTCACGTGTACACAATTTCAAACAGTGTATCTATGGTAATCAGATATTTTCCTTAAACTTGTCAACATAACTTGGGAAAATTCATGACTATTTTGCTTAAAATAACATTGCATTCCAAAAAATCCAAAGAAATTGTATCTTCTGCTGCATAAAAGACAATTATGTGTAAACTGGAATGCCTACATGAAACCAATTAAAAATGCACCTTTAGCCAAGGATGATTCAGAGCTTCATAAACTGTTATCCTTTCTGCAGGGTCCAGCATGAGCATACGACGGACCAAATCCTTTGCACTCTCTGATATATGGATCCATTGCCTAGGATTCATCTGTACAAAAAGAATTGTAAGAAATACAGTAGACAATGTATCTCTTATCTTTAACATTACAGATTTTCTTGGTAATTTTACATACAACAGTTACATAAATACATTCGTAATCATACTACATAAACATTTGCAATTAATGGAAAGTAGTTTTTAAAAGCTGCATGAACAGTAAAACAATAAACACAGTTAGAAGGTTATGAGAATCCAGAGTAAAATGAAAATGCAAAGAATATTACTTAAGCTTTGTGGTAAATTCTACATATATCTGCAATGTTTGATAAGAGTAGCAGCGAGCATGCCACACAAAATTTCCGATCTACCTTGTGTTTTCCTTTGATAATAGCATCAAACAATCTCTCCTTTGTTCCATAAAATGGCAAACAACCACTCAGAAGAATAAAAAGTATCACTCCGCAACCCCAAACATCGACTGGTTTTCCATATGGTTCTCGTTTGACAACTTCTGGTGCCATGAAATGCGGTGTCCCGACACGGCCTAAGCAAAATAATTTGAGTAGATAGTAAAGGCCAACCTTCAAAGCTGTGCTGTTTATATCACAAGACTCCTTGAAATAGCAGGCATGGCATCACTCAAGTGGTAATCAAAGATGAAAAGCAAAGGAGTAACAAAATACAAACCTGCAAATTGATAAATATATGTTTTTGCTTTAACTTCTTTTTGGTTCTATCCTATCCATGTTCTCCAGAGATGCAGCCTGACCTGCTGAGTTAATCCAGCACTTTGTGTCCTTTTGTGGTAACATTTATGTATTTTAAACAAGGTTAAACTCTCTTAAAATAACTAAGAGGAATTTCAAACAAATCTATTTGAACCCGCTCTGCTCCTCGCTGCACCCGCTCTGCTCCTCGCTGCACCCGCTCTGCTCCTCGCTGCACCCGCTCTGCTCCTCGCTGCACCCGCTCTGCTCCTCGCTGCACCCGCTCTGCTCCTCGCTGCACCCGCTCTGCTGGACAACCTCTCTGCTCCCTCACCACTGGATACTCTCTCCACCTGCACCTGCACCGCTGGACACCTCTCTGCACCCTCACCATCATGCTCAATTACTCAACTCTGCAGATGACTGGTTTCTTCAACAACCACATCCCATCCTGCATCCAGGTCGTTAAACAGCTTGGACTTCTGCGTCGACCCCGTTTCATCCACAGAGGCTCTCGGCGCAGGCTTGTTTGCTTCAACCACGGACATTCCATTCCATCCATCTGCTCACTACCACGCTCTGCCCCCCCTCACCCGCGTCACCCCCCATCCCAGCTGACCGCACGCACTGTCAACCGGGACAACCTCAGATCTCTCCAGCCTACCCCCATCTCTCCACCCTCTCATAATGCCAACTTTGCCCTCCTCAACACCAGGTCGCTCAACAACAAAGCCCTTGCCCTCCATGAACTAATCCTTGACAACACTCTGGACTTCCTTCTGCTCACTGAGACCTGGCAACAACCCAATGTCTTCTTCTCCCTCAATCAAACATCCCCACCTGGATTTAATTATATTTCCAAGCCCCGCCCCATCCGCCATGGAGGTGGCCTCGCTGTTATTTTCAACCAGAATTTTCGTATCACTAAACTCACCTTCCCCCCAGTAGCATCATTTGAATTCCTCGCCTTCAAAGCCCTTTCCTCCATGACAGTCATCCTCATTTACCGGCCACCTAAACCAAACCCCTCCTTCCTATCTGACTTCACTGAACTCCTCACACTTGCCTCATCCCTCTCCCCATGTCTGCTGCTACTTGGTGACTTAAATATTCACATGGACTCCCCCACCTGCAAGCTCGCATCTGAATTCGCCTTTTTACTTGACAACTTCTCTCTCACTCAGCACGTCACCTTTCCCACCCATGACAAAGGTCACATCCTTGACCTGGTCTGCTCCACAAATCAACCGGTACTCGACGTCCATCCTTGCCTCTTCCCCCTCTCTGGTCATAAGCTTATACGGTTCACCGTCCCTTCTCCGACACCTCGCCCCCGCTTCCTCCGAGAAATCACCTTCCGTAATCTAAAATCCATTGATCCCCATCATCTCTCTGACCTGCTCTCCACCACTCTCCCCCTGGACTCAACCCCCATCTCACCTGATGATCTCACAAACCATCTCAACTCCACCTTGTCTACCTCCCTTAACACTATGGCCCCCCTCAAAACAAGAACCGTAACTTTCAACACATCTTCACCCTGGTACACACCTGCACTTCGTAAACTGAAACAGACTGGTCGCCGACTTGAACGACTCACAAAGAAATCATCTCTCACAGTCCACCTTGAAGCTTACAAACTCCACCTCACTGACTACAAAGATGCCCTCATTGCTGCAAAATCTGCCTACCTCTCCTCCATATTCACCGATCCCTGCCTAAACCACAGAACCCTCTTCTCCACAGTGGGCAACCTCCTCAAGCCTCGAGCCAACACTCTCCCTACCTCTACTCCGGATCTCTGCAACTCATTCCTCCACTTTTTCGCTGATAAAATCAGCACCATCTATCAATCTTTATCCCCTGTACCCGACTCCCCAGCATCTACTCCACCACCTACCAAGGCCCCTCCTTTCAACATCTCCACTGACCTCCTTACCCCTCCTCCACACTGCTTCCTCTCCCAGTTTGACCTGGTCACCCCTATTGAAATCTCCAAACTCATCAGCTCTTCCAAACCCACTACCTGCTCCCTCGACCCTCTCCCCACTCCCCTGCTGAAGTCCTGCCTCCCCATTCTCTGCCCCTACCTCACTAATCTCTTCAACTCCTCATTGTCCCAAGGAATTGTCCCCTCCGCTTTCAAAACTGCTGCTGTTACACCAATCTTAAAGAAACCTGGTCTTGATCCCTCCTCTCTCATTAACTACCGCCCAATCTCAAACCTCCCCTTTCTTTCAAAAACCCTGGAGCGTATCGTTGCGTCGCAACTTCATTCCCACCTCCTTGCGTATAACCTACTTGAACCCCTCCAATCTGGCTTTCGCCCCCTCCATAGCACAGAAACTGCTCTCCTCAAAGTCCTCAACGACCTCCTCACCTCTGCTGACACTGGTTCCCTCAACATCCTCATCCTCCTCGACCTGAGCGCAGCTTTCGATACAGTGAACCATAACATCCTGCTCACCAGACTCAAAGACCTCGGCATTGAAGGCTCTGCACTCAGCTGGCTCCGTTCCTACCTTTCCAACAGATCCCACTTCATCTCTCTCCACAACCACACCTCTGCTACAGCCACAGTCACTCAAGGCGTTCCCCAAGGCTCCGTACTCGGCCCCCTCCTCTTCATCATCTACATCCTCCCCCTTGGTCAGATACTCCGCCACTTCAACCTGGACTTCCACTGTTACGCTGATGACACCCAGATCTACCTCGGCACCAAATCCCCCCACAACCCCCCCCTCTCCCATATCAACTCCTGTTTGTCAGCTATAAAAACCTGGATGCAACGTAATTTCCTCAAACTCAACAGCGATAAGACAGAATTCCTCCTCATAGGCTCCAAAGCCACACTCAGCAAAATCAATAACCCCACTCTCACCATCGACGGCACCACTGTCTCCCCATCTCCCCAGGCCCGCAACCTTGGCGTGATCTTTGATTCCACCCTCTCCCTTGAGCCTCACATCCGCCATGTCATTAAAACCTCCATCTTTCATCTCCGCAACATCGCCAAACTCAGACCCTCTCTCACACCTCCCGCTGCTGAAAGACTCATCCATGCCTTCATCTCCTCCCGACTGGACTACTGCAACTCACTTCTCCTTGGCATCAGCTCCACCTACATCAACCGACTCCAACTGGTCCAGAACGCAGCCGCCCGACTCATCACCCACACCAAATCCTGGCATCACATCACTCCAGTCCTCAAACAACTTCACTGGCTTCCCATCTCCCACCGGATCAACTACAAAATCCTGATCCTCACCTACAAAGCCCTCCACCATCTGGCCCCCCCATATCTCACTGACCTCCTCTCCCCTACCAACCCTCACGGTCCCTCAGATCCACATCAGCCGGTCTCCTCTCCATCCACAAGTCCAACCTCCGCAGTTTTGGGGACAGAGCCTTCTCCAGGGCAGCTCTCAGGCTCTGGAACTCCCTCCCCCAACTGATCCGCAATTCCGTGTTCCTCACCATCTTCCAGTCCCGCCTCAAGACCCATCTCTTCACCTCTGCCTATCCTTAGCCCCACGTCCCCCTCCCTTTTCATCTGTGCATTAATTGCCTCATATTGTGTTTTGTATTGAATTCTGTCTTTACTTTGTGTACTAGTCATGTCTCTACTATTTATTTCATTCCCCTTACATGTTTTTCCTCTACCTGCTAAATTTTTGTAAGGTGTCCTTGAGACTCTTGAAAGGCGCCCATAAATAAAATGTATTATTATTATTATTATTATTATTATTTATCTGTTAAAAAAAAAAAGTTTTGCCTATGAAGATACAACATTGGGCATTGATGGTTTGCAGTTAGCAGATGGAAAACACTTAGGTTATCAGATGGAAAATACTTAACGATCTGAAATAAACTGGCACCCTGGGTAGTTTTATCCAACAAATTATATAGTTATGTAAAATATGAGCACACTAGTGATGGTGGGTTGGAGAAGCGATGACTGAGGACAAATGATCAGGGGAAAATAATCCAAATGAACAAACTGAAGAGAGGATAAAGCTGGTAAACAAAACTGGAGCACTTCTGGCCAAAGGAATGTCATGTTAGCCAGCATCTGCGTTGATTTTATCAAAGCATGGGATCAGCAGGAATATTTTCCCCGTCAAAAGATTGTGGGATTCTAAACCAAATGTTGCCATGGGCCACAGGAGAAAGCAAGGCCAACATATATCAATAAAAAATGTGTAGGAAGGAAATGCAATTGCTGGTTTACACCGAAGATAGACACATAATGCTGGAGTAACTCAGCGGGTCAGGCAGCATCTCTGGAGAAAAGGAATATCAATAAAAGACATGGCGCGAAAAAGCAAATGGCTTATTTCCACTATATATAATCAATTAAATCTGATTTAAGCAAACTTTAACATACTTTCTATCCCAGAGAAAATCAAGATTTTGACAGCATCAGGTTTGAATTAATAGAATATACATAAGAAGTGATAGAGGTAGTAGATATTTCATGTTCTGTTCAATTCCCTGAAACTAACGGGAAATGATAAACAAGTACAAGGCAGAACAGAGAGAAATACCGTAGATGATATAGAAAACCAGGAAAATGTGATGAAAAAACATTGACAGGTTTTGTTGCAATTCAATACAATTTTGTGTAAACTTAGCATGACATGTAGGTACGGTAATCAAGTTTTGATCACATCATGAGATGAAACCTGTCAATGGATTGTAATAAGATCCAAAATTATATACTGATATAGAACTCAAGCAATACAATTATAAAGCAACAATAATTAGGGAGCCCATTGAATCAATTGGGAAAGACTGATTATGTTAACAGCATTTTATTCATTCATACATTTTATGGTTTGCTTTTGCACCTCAGGGGAACACATCCTGATTATTTTACACCTTTCTAGGAGAAAGTATCCACCCCCTCCCCATATGCTCTCTCCCGCAACGGCAAGACATATAACACCTGTCCCTACACCTCCTCTCTCACATCCGTTCAGGGACCCCAGCAACCAGGTGAGACTGAGATTCACATGCACCTCCTCTAACCTCATCTACTTCATTTGATGTTCTTGATGCAGCCTCCTTTAAATTAGCGAGACCCAAGCATAGAATAGGCAACCTTTTTGCTGTACACTTGCGCTCAGTCCGCCAAGGTCTACTGGATCTCCTGGTTGCTAGCCATTTTTAACTCCCTTTCCCATTTCTGTCCTGAGCCACCTCCATGGCAGAATGAGGCCACTGGCAAACTGGGGGAACAACATCTCATATTCCACTTGGGTAGCTTGCAACCCAATGATATGAACATTGAATTCTCCAATTTTAAGCAACTAATCAACAAACACCCTCTCTTTTTCTCTTCTCTCTTCCCTGTCCACCACCTAGACGCACACCCTTTTCTTCCACAATCCGGCCACTCTTTCCCCCTCCTGCATTCCCATCCACCGATATCCCTTACACTGGCTTCACATTTCTTGACCTCTAAACTCACAGCCTTTTGTTTCTTTCATCTCTGGACTATGTCCGACTATCTGCCAATCAACCCCCCTCACCTGTACCTAATTTTCACTTGCCTGTCTTTGTCCTTCACCCACGTCTCTTCCAGCTTTCTTCCCATTACTACAGTCAATCTGAAGAAAGGTCCCAACCCAAAGAGTGATCTGGTCATGTCCTCCAGAGATGCTGCTTGACCCGCTGAGTTACTCCAGCACTTTGTCTTTTTTCTGTAAGGCAACGTCTGCAGTCCCTTGAACCTAGTAGCTTCCTTTGCTTTACACTGTCATCAGGCAGATGTCAGTCGTACAATATTGGAAATCAGGAAATTTGCAATGTCAAAGTTGAAGCTCAATGCGGTTACAAAAGGAGTACTGGTTAGGGTTTGAAGGTATATTTTTTTAAAGTGTTAAAATTGAGGGACCAGGTCAAGAACAGGAATGATGAGTGAACTTGTTTCTGTTAGTATTCGGAGAGCAAGACTTTGGATGTGGTCAAATTTACTAAAATATCAGCAGTAGCGAAGTGTAATAATCAAGGGCAGAGCTATCAAAGTTTTTAGTTCACCACAGAAGCAGAAGAGGTGAGCATAGCTGCAATGAAAGACATGACTGAGCTAAAAACAGGAAATTGGAAGTCTTGCACTGCAAATGTTCTATTGCACTAACTCATTTCTCTTATTTAGTTGTTGCAAATATCATGGTGACTCATCCAGCCTACAAATCACCTCCTACAATCTTCTACATACACTTCAAAGCACTTCAGGTTTAGTTGCAGATGTGGATCCCGGTTAGAAGTTTTTAAAAACGTGTGTATCTCAGTGATCTCCAGTGCCATTTATCATAATTACTATACCTTCTGTTGGGCTCTGTTCTAATACCTTCTCTGCTTCAGCATAATCAGATTCCAGAAATTCATCCACAATTTTTTAACTCTATACCTAGACCTGCTGTTTTTTGCCATGTTCTGTATTCTGTTCAGATTCATCTGTGTCTTGCTGCCTGGATGCCAAGATTGCTAACTCATACTTCAGAACTCTTCTCCCATTTTGCTGGACAGAATAAGACAGATACAATTAGCTTTCTTTCTCTGGGCTCATCACTTCTCCACATCAGTTGCTGCACCATATTCATTAAATACATGTGTTCTGGGTTTAAACTTTTACTACCATGATTTGTTAGACAGTGGTTGGTAATTGCATGTTCACATTTTTCCTCACTCCTCCGGAGGGACACTAGCCCTGCTATGTGTGCATCATGAATTTTCTTTGCTGATGCTCAGATTGTTATGCTCTTACCTCCAGCAACCAGTCCAGATTCTCCTAATTGAATGGCTACTCCAAACCCTCCAAGCTTCACAGGTGCTGAATTTTCCTTCGAAGCAAGTAACACACAGTGTGGCTGCATAAAGAGAAAAAAAAGAACGAGAGCATCAGCAAAATTGAAACTGCTAACAAGTTAATCTGTTTCAGCTTTGTTATCATGAACAATATATTGCATTTGCAACTAATTTTGTTCAAACTTCATTATTAGCTCAGCCAAATTTAAAAAAAAGTGCACCCTCTACTTTACCTGTGAATGTGATCAGCGAAGGAATATGGTCAATCAACTTGGTGATACTAATTGTTCAACCTGTTTCTGTGCATATTTTGTATATGAATTGTGAACTAATCTGTCCAGAAGCAAATTTTTTGTCAAACTTTGTGACATTCATTGCTTACATGGTTCCAAGGTGACAAACTAAATGGAATTTTCACACGTGTATAATATATCAATATGAGATGTGAACTCCAACCTTAGGACTATAGAGCCCCACTTTACCATCACAATGCCGCCCATACCATTGCCCTATACCCAATAAGAGCTTATACACAGACCGATTCCCAAATCTCATTGGTCATCTCCAAGTTAGACATAAAAAATCCGAATAGTAAACTGCTAGTCAAACCAACAACATAGCCTCACTTACTGGAGCTACTCTAATGTGCGTGGCAGAATATGCTGTTTCAAAAATAAATGTGGAAAATTATTTCAAAAATTACACAATGGTATTAATTTTATATACCAAAGCTAGAACCCACCTGCAGGGTTGCATAATGCATCATCACTGATATAAAAAAGTTTAAATTGGAACCAAATTAATACAATAAAATAAATTACCTTGGCCACTATGCATGAGGAGTGTCGTCTCAGTAAGGCCACAAAGTAGGCAAATTTGGTCGGGACCTCAACCCTCCGCAGCTGCTGCTGCTGCGGGCGTCCAGATGTGTAGACAAGGTAAAGTCCAGATAATTCCTGAATCGGTGCCTCCCCACCGGAGACCGCGGGGTTGGTGTAGGCCGCAGGCCGGCGGTCGAAGATCTAAAGTGGATCCTTCACACGGGTGAACTCTCGGAAAGCCTGATGGTGCACCTGGCCATGTTCTTAAATTTTGCCCCGATCAACTGGTCGCAGTTTTTGCCTTTCTTTAACCTCTCATTAATCCTGTCAAAGCTCCCCACCTACATATAAAAAGACAACCATAATACCAGTGCCCAAGAAGGTGACATGCCTCAATGACTACCAACCAATGGCACTCATTCCTGTTTCGATGAACTGTTCCGAGAGGTTGTTATGATGCACATCAACTTCTGCTTTAGTAAGGACCTGGACCCACTACAATTCGCCTATCGCTCAACAGATCAACAGGGGATGCAATCTCACTGGTTCTTAACTCTGCACTATGCCACTTGGGACAATAAGAGCATGTGCATCAGGTTGTTGTTCATGACTACAGCTCAGCATTTAACACCATCATCACTCCTAAATATCAAAGTTATGGAACTGGGTCTCTGCTTATTCCTACCAACTGGATCCTCAACTTCCTCATCAGCAGATCACATTCAATACATTTTCTCCTTGATGACCATCAACACAGGAACATCTCAAGACTGTATGCTCAGTACTCTGCTCCCTATATACCCAATATTGTGTAGCCAGATACAGCTCCATCACCATCTCTAAATTCACCGTTGATACAAGCGTTGTTAGGTGAACAGCAGGTAATGATAAAGCAGAATGCAGGTGGAAGATTGATAATCGGTTTGAACAGTACCAGAACAATCCCCTCTCAACATCAGTAAGAACAAGAGCTGCTGTTGACTTGAGGAAGGGAAAGCAAAGGATCCAGCACACTGATCTATAGGAAGCGTTGCCTCAAAAAGGCAGTAAATATCAAAGACTCAAATCACGTAGGCCACACTTTCATTTCCCCGCTACTATCGGGAAGAGGGTACAAGAGCCTGAGAATGGTTACTGAGCCACCAGCATAATCAAGGACCAGTCTCACCCTGGTCACTTCCACTTCTCCCCTCTCCCATCAGGCAAAGCGTATTTAAGTTTGAAAACGCATACCTTCAGATTCAGGGACAGTTTCTTCCCAGCTGTTATCAGGCAACTGAATCATCCTCTCGGGCGCCGCGGAGGCGCAGCGGTAGAGTTGCTGCCTCACAGCGCTTGCAGCACCAGAGACCCAGCTTCGATCCCGACTACAGGTGCTGTCTGTACAGAGTTTGTACATTCTTCCCGTGACCGAGTGGCTTTTCTCAGAGATCTTCGGTTTCCTCCCACACTCCAAAGACGTACAGGAGGTGTGTAGGTTAATTGACTTGGTATAAATTTAATTTGTCCCTAGTGTGTGTAGGATAGTGTTAATGTGCGGGGCCGCTGGTCACCACGAAAGGGACTGTTTCCGCGCTGTGTCTCTAAACTGAACTAAATTAAACTAAACTCTCACCGGCTAGAGAGCAGTGCTAACCCATATACCTCGAGTAACTCAGCGGGACAGGCAGCATCTCTGGAGAGAAGGAGTGGGTGATGTTTCGGGTCGAGTCCCTTCTTCAGACCCGAAACGTCACCTATTCCTTCTCTCCAGAGATGCTGCCTGTCCCACTGAGTTACTCCAACATTTTGTGTCTATCTTCAGTTTAAACCAGCATTTGCAGTTCCTTCAAACACACCTCCCATCTATCTCATTGGAGACCTTTAATCGGATTTTATCTTGCACTAAACATTATACCCATTACCCTGTATCTGTACACTGTCGACGGCTTGATTGTATTCATGTATAGTCTTTTCGCAGTCTGGATAGCACACAATAAAAAGCTTTTCACTGAACCTTGACAATGACAATAATAAATTAAACTAAGATTCAAGAACAACTTCTTCCCAGTAACCATCTGGCTCTTGAGCCACACTGCATACCCTTAACCACAACCTACCTCAGCAACAATTTACTATGGACTTTATTCAGCTTTACTTTACTTTGGTTTGCATTATTATGATAATTTATTGATTATTGTGTAATTTGCGGTGTTTTCATGTTAATGTGCCTGTAAAGCTGCTTTATGCAAGAATTTCTTGTTTCATTTTGATGCTTATGACAATTCAACATTCTTGACAAATGTTTACCCGTTTTTTTTCTGACCACGAGTTAAAAATATCCACTTGCCTTTCCTGTGATCTTCACAAAATATAAACCAATTTAATATGCAAACATTCACTATTCTTGACCAAAAATCAATTTAACTAACAGTTAAAAAAATTATATTGAACTTTCACATTTAAAATGTTCCTAAAATCTTTCTAGTTATCTCCACAGCCTTCTTGTATCGAAATGAATGTACATTAAATCATTTGTAAAGCAATGAAACATGATGCAACAGATAGAAATGAGTAAAACAGAATCAGACCACTCAATAGTCATAGAGTACGTGCCTTTTGAATCAAGCTCAAAGTCACAGCCCGTTGCACAAAAGAAAGCTTTTGAGGTCTGCTATCTGGAACAGAGAGCCAAGGAACTAAAAATTTAGGTAAAAATTTAATTAGAAGGCCAACAATTGCTGTGTCACCTGCTGGACAGCTATATTCAGTAACGACTACTTCAGCACAAGTTTATGTTTCTAAGTTTAAATAGCATCTTATTTGTTTGTAAGTGATCTATTACAAAGTCTGGAGTGAACCATTAGTCTTCTATTAAGATCATAAAGAGAGAACGTTACACACAGCTGTGCTCATCACATCAGCTTACGTACTAACTGCAGTAGCATAACGACAGACAGGCTGTCAAAAGTACAGTATTCATGATGCCCAAAACCCGGACTGGATTATATGGTGGAATGTGTGACATGCATAATATGTGTAGTGGAGATTATATAGGCATGGATAAATATGGTTAATCTTCCTCTTAAAGAAGCAATGCATAATTAAAAAAACACTTGGTGGAATATATTGTAAAACACCAATATAGGGTGAGTGCACTTTACTTATACATCGTGCTAGCACGTAAAATAAAGCAAGTCGTACACAGTTCAAACATAGCCGGTGAATTTTCCAATTGTTAGTTTCGGCCTGCACACGTACCCTAGTACCCGTCTTCTTCCTTCACTGGAGATTGAACAGGAGAAGGTACCGGTGTTGTCATTGTTGCGGGCGAAAGCGGGGACTGTAGTGGCAGTGGCCGGAGCGGTGAGGCAGCCGGCGAGGCAATCGGACTCGGGCCAGCTGGCGGCCTTGGAACCATGGGAGCAGTCCCGTTGGACCGTGAAGGAGTCACGGCCGGTTGGTCAGGGTATTGACGTGGAGGCACTGACTCGTTAACCAGACGGAGGTGCTGGCGGGTGCGTTTGTAGATGCCGTTGTCAACACTGACCAGGTAGGAGCATGGCTCAACAGTGGACCCCAGAACGATCTCAAACCACCCCTGACACCATGTTTGTAAGTGATCCATTACAAAGTCTGGAGTTAACCATTAGTCTTTTATTAAGATCATAAAGAGAGACTCCTTGATAGTGGCAATACTGCATGAACACAATTTAGTCAATAAACTAGGTATTTTACACAGATCAATCGCTTTGACATACAAATAGATTTCTGGAATTTTACAACCATCTTTGGTTAACTTAGTCAAAGAGTCGAACAGCACGTAAACAGGCCCAACTTGCCCACGCCAACCAACATGCTCCATTTACATTAGCCCCATCTGCCTGAGTTTGGCCCATATCCTCTTAAACCTATCCTATCCATGTATCTGTCCAAATATATTTTAAACGTTGTGATAATGCCTGCCTCAACTACCTCTTCTGGCACTCATTCCATATACTCGTCACCCTTTGTGTAAAAAAAAAGTTGCCCATCAGATTCTTATTAAATTTCCCCCCCCCCCACCCCTCGCTTAAACCTATGTCCTCTGGTTTTTGATTCCCCTACTCTGGGTAAAAGCTCTGTGCATTTACCCTACCTATTCCTCTCATGACCTTGTACACCTCAATTAGACCACCATTCATCCTCCTGCCCTCCAACGAATGTCCTGGCAACCCCCTCTTAAATTTTCTCTGCACCCTTAACATCTTACCAACAACAGGAAGACCAAACCTGAACACAATACTCAATACTTGTGGCCTCAATGTCTTGCACGACTGTAACATAACCTCCCAACGTCTATACTCAATACTCTGAATAATGAAAGACAATGGCCAATCTATCTGCTTGTGGTGCCACTTTCAAGGAACTATGTACCTGCACTCCCAGATCCCTTTGTTCTACAAAACTCCCTACAGCCCTGCCATTGACTGTGTGGGTCCTAGCCTGGCATGACTTCCCCAAAATGCAACACTGCACACATCTATATTAAACTCCATAAACGATTTCTCAGCCCACCTGCCCAACAGATCGAGATCATGGTGCAATTTTTGATAACCATTTTAGCTATCTACGATGTCATCCACTTTTGTATCATTGCACTTACTAATTATGCCCTGTACACTCTCATCCAAATCATTGATGTAAACCACAAACATCAAAGGGTCTAGCACTGATCCCTGAGGCACACCACTAGTCGCAGGTCTCCAGTCTGAAGAACAACCTTCCACCATCACCCTCTGCTTCCTTCCATAAAGCCAAATCCCTATCCAGTCAGCTAGCTCTCCCTGGATCCAAAGAATGTCTGTAAGATCTTTAATTGGCCCATAAGATGAGGAACCAAACTCTAGAATAGCTATCCAAACTTGCACGCTACAATGCCCTCCATAATGTTTTTAGATTATTTTACTTGGTCTAGTATCCCTTGATTTCTTTAAGCCAAAGAGCTAAATCTTAAGGCCCTGTCTGACTGCGGCGACCTAATTCGCGAGTTTAGAAGAGTTTGCCCTCGACTCATACTCGCAGCATGGCCGACACGAGGTCCTAGGTCTTTGTAAATCTCCTTCATGCTCGAGAGTAGTCCCTGCGGACTCAAGGCCTCAGCTAGGCCGAGGCGTTTTTTTCAACATGCTGAAAAATGCCCGTGAGTAAAAAAAGGTCGCCATGGAAAAAAATCAATATTTTTTTACTCGTAGGTTTAGTCGAGGTAGGTTGTAGTAGATCGTAATGCCATCGTAGGTAATCGAAGGCAATTGAAGATAATCGAAGGTAGTTGAAGGTAAAGCTCGTTGAGAAAAAAAAAGGTCAGTAAACCGACCGGTAATGTTAAATGCCCGCTAAACTTTATTAAAAGTTGTCTGCCGTTTCATCGCTGCCGGTCCATCCAGCTCAAGGTTTTTCAGGCGAGTACCCTCGAGCTTGAAGGTCGAAGAGAGTCGCTGAAAAGTCGCGTTAGTGGGACAGACCCTTAACTCTCTCTCGAAAACATTCAGTGAATAGACCTCCACTGCCTTCTGTGGCAGATAATTCCATAGATTCACATCTCTCTGGGCAAATAAATTTTTCCTCATCTCAGTCCTAAATGGCATACCCATTATTCTTAAACTGTGACCCCTAGTTCTGGACTCCCCCAACATCTGGAACATTTTTCCTGCATCTAGCCTGTCCAATCCTTTAAGATTTTTATATGTTTCTATTATATAAGATATCCTCTCATCCTTCTAAATTCCAGTGAATACAAGCCCAGTCGACACATGTTTTCATCATATGTCAGTCCCGCCATCTCGGGACTTAACTTGGTGAAACTATGCTGCACTCCCTCAATAGCAATAATGTTCTTCCTCAAATTAGGAGACCAAAATTACACACAATACTCCAGGTGTAGTCTCCTTGCTCCTAAACTCAAATCCTCTCGCAATGAAGGCCAGCATGCCATTAGTTCTCTTCACTGCCTGCTGGACCTGCATGCTTACTTTCAGTGACTGATAGAAACATAGAAATTAGGTGCAGGAGTAGGCCATTCGGCCCTTCGAGCCTGCACCGCCATTCAATATGATCATGGCTGATCATCCAACTCAGTATCCTGTACCTGCCTTCTCTCCATACCCCCTGATCCCTTTAGCCACAAGGGCCACATCTAACTCCCTCTTAAATATAGCCAATGAACTGGCCTCAACTATCTTCTGTGGCAGAGAATTCCAGAGATTCACCACTCTCTGTGTGAAAAATGTTTTTCTCATCTCGGTCCTAAAAGATTTCCCCCTTATCCTTAAACTGATGTACAAGCACACCCAGGTCTCGTTGCACCTCCCCTTTTCCTAATCTGACACCATTCAGATAATAATCTGCCTTCCTGTTCTTACCACCAAAGTGGATAACCTCAAATGTATCCACATTATACTGCATCTGCCATACATCTGCCACTCACCCAACCTATCCAAGTCACCCTGCAGCATCCTCATCACAGCTCACACTGCCACCCAGATGACACTAATTCCCTTGTCATCTGCAAACTTGGAGATGTCACATTTAAGTCCCTTGTCTAAATAGTTTATATTGTAAATCACTGGGGTCCCAGCACAGAGCCTTGCGGCACCCCACTTGTCACTGCCTACCATTTTGAAAATGACCCATTAATTCCTACTTTTTGCTTCCTGTCTGCCAACCTGTTCTCTATCCATGTCAATACCTTACCCCCAATGCCATTTGCTCTAATTTTGCACACCAATCTCTTGTGTGGGACCTTGTCAAAGGCTTTTTGAAAGTCCAGAGACACCACATCCACTGGCTCTCCCTTATCCATTCTACTTGTTACATCCTCAAAAAATTCCAGCTGTTTAATCGAGCATGACTTCCCCTTTATAAATCCATGCTGATTTTGACCGATCCTATCACTGCTTTCCAAATGCACTGCTATAACATCTTTAACAATCGACCCAAGCATCTTCCCCACTACTGATGCAAGGCTAATTGGTCTATAATTCCCCATTTTCTCTCTCCCTCCTTTCTTAAAAAGTGCGGTTACATTGGCTACCCTTCAGTCCACAGGAACTGATCCAGAGTCGAGAGAACATTGGAAAATAATCACCATTGCATCCACGATTTCTCGGGCCACCTCCTTGAGTACTCTGGGATGCAGACCAACAGGCCCTGGGGATTTATCTGCCGTCAGTCCCAACAGTTTACCTAACACCTTTTCCTGACTCATGTGGATTCCCTTCAGTTCCTCCCTCCCACTAGATCCTCGGTCCCCTCATATTTCTGGGAGATTGTTTGTGTCTTCCTTAGTGAAGACAGAACCAAAGTACTCACTTAACTGTTCTGCCATTTCTTTGTTTCCCATTATAAATTCATCTGTCTCCGACTTTAAGTGACCTACATTCGTCTTCACTAATCTTTTCCTTTTTACATATCTAAAGAAGCTTTTAAAGTCAGTTTTTATATTCCCCGCAAGCTTTATTTCATGCCCCCCCCCTTAATTAACCCCTTTGTCCTCCTCTGTTGAGCTCTAAATTTTTCCCAGTCAGATTCAGATTCAAACTTTATTGTCATTGTGCAGTGTACAAGTACAGAGACAATGAAATACAGTTAGCATCTCACCCAGAGTGCGAACACAGAATAATGGAACAGTAAAATATATATATGTATATACAGTAGCAGTAGTGCAATTTTCGTGGGGGGGGGGGGAGATCAGTCACTGGGGGAAGGAGTGTCCGAGGGGGGGGGGGGTGACTGGCAATCACCAAGGAGCAGAGTTAAGTAGGGTAACAGCCGCAGGGAAGAAGTTGTTCCTGAACCTGCTGGTCCGACAACGGAGAGACTTGTAGCGCCTCCCAGAGGGTAAACAGTCTGTGGTTGGGGTGAGAGCAGTCCTTGACGATGCTGCGCGCCCTTCGCAGGCATCACTTGCTCTGGACAGCCTCAATGGAGGGGAGTGAGGAACCGGTGATGCGTTGGTCAGTTTTCACCACCCTCTGCAGTGCTTTCCGGTCGGAGACAGAGCAGTTGCCATACCATACTGTGATACAGTTGGTAAGGATGTCTCGATGGCGCGGCGGTAGAAGTTCACCAGAATCTGAGGAGACAGATGGACCTTCTTTAGTCTCCTCAGGAAGAAGAGACGCTGGTGAGCCTTCTTGATCAGTGTTGAGGTATTGTGGGTCCAAGAGAGGTCATCAGAGATGTTGACCCCCAGAAACCTGAAGCTGGAAACACGTTCCACCTCCGTCCCGTTAATGTGGATGGGGGTGTGCGTGCCACCCCTAGACCTTCTGTAGTCCACAATGAGCTCCTTCTTGGTGTTAAGGGCCAGGTTGTTGTGCCATGCTGCTAGGAGCTGGACCTCCTCCCTACAAGCCGACTCATCGTTGTTGCTGATGAGGCCAATCACCGTTGTATCATCTGGATACTTGATGATGGTGTTAGTACCATGTACAGTACCTGTCCTCTGGTTTGCTGCTTAATCTGGCCAATTTATGTGCCTTTTCCTTGGACTTATCCTTGATTTCCCTCGTTAGCCACGGTTGAACTGCCTTCCCCGTTTTATTTTTTCGCCAGACAGGGATGAACAGTTTTTGGAGTTCATCCATGCGGTCTTGAAATCTTTGCATTGTATCTCCACCGTCAACCCATTAAGTACAATTTGCCTGTCTATCCTCGCCAATTCCCGTCTCATACCTTCAGTTTCCTTTCTTTAAGTTCATGACCCTAGGGTCTGAATAACCGTGTCACTTTTCATCCTAATGCAGAATTGCACCATATTATGGTCAGTTGCCCAAGGAGCCTTGCACAACAAGATCCTTAAATAATCCTTCCTCATTACATAACACCCAGTCTAGCATGGCTTGTCCTCTAGTCGTTTCTTCTACATATTGGTTTAAAAAAGCATCCCGTATACATTCCAGGAAATCCTCATCAGCACGGCTACCAATTTGGTTGGCCCAATCTATATGTAGATTAAAGTCACCCATGATAACTGCTGTACCTTTGCTACACACATCCCTAATTTCCTGCTTGATGATATCCCCAACCTCCCTACTGTTGATTGGTGGTCTGTATACAATGTAAAGGAGACCGACTATAAGTGAAGTCAAACAAATCAATATGAAAACTCTGATGGCACGATTGAGGATCTTAGACGTTAGTTGTCTCATTCCCCGGGATGCATTCTAGCCCAAACCACCTATAGCTAATTTAACAAGGGTTTTCCCTCTAATAAGGGCAAATATGATTATGTTCACTGATGCTTGTCCAATGGTTAATTCCATTCATAGCTTCTTGGATAATGCAGCAGTCCATGACCGATTGCAGCCTGGCTGAGATAACATTCAGGCACTTGCAGGAATTTGCAGCACACAAGTAGCAAGTCATGACCACTACCAACTTGAACGTGCCTAAATACCTTTGTTGACATTCTATGGCATTACCAGCACCAGGTTTGTTTTGAATTGGGCCAAACAATCTGGCCGGGCACAAGCATTTAAACATTGGTTTTTATCAGGCAATAATACATGACAAAATGATCAGACATTTGAAGATACCAGCTGCAATGAGGCTTGAACCAGTGACCATTGTGGCATTACAGCCGAGTATAATACGATTTGACCATCTGGCCTGATCTAGTTAATTATGTATTTTCAGTGTCTGGATGCTAGCATTCTTCCTAATTGCCCTAAAGGAGGGAATGGGGAGGTAGTTCCTAGAACTATTACAGTAATTTGGATGAGGGCACTCCCAATACTGCTTCCCGTGGGAGCAGTTCGAGGATTTCAACCCAACAAAGAAATGGCAATGTATTCTAAGCCAGAATGATGCACAAAGGCACATGCAGATGATGCACCACCAATCTTTGTGGTAGTGGTTATAATTTTAGGATGTACTTTGGAAGCAGCCTATACGTGTTTTTGTTTTTTGTCGATGGTACACACTGCAGTCATTATGCACTGGGAGAGGGAATTATTGTTAGTATGGTGGATGGGTGCTTCGTCCCAGGCTGTGTTCTGCTTCTTGAGTATTGAGGTAGCTTCACTCATCTATGCTAACTGGAGTGCATTCCTTCACCCCCTCATATACATTTTTAATAGTGAATCACAGTTGAAGTCTGTTTCACCTGCAACATTCACTCTATTCAGAGTTTCTTTGATCACAGATCCCAACACGGCAACATCTATCACCACAAAATTCGTGAGGCTCAAGGGGATCGCAATCTGTGCAATCCCCTTCAATCACCATCTTAATTTGAAAATATATCACCATTCCATTGGAAGTATCTTTGTAAAGACGACTGCAGTGGCTCACTGCCAACTTAAAGTCAATTAGGAATAGACAACGAATGTTGGCTGACCCAAAAAACTGAAGATGGTCAATTCTTGAGCAAAATACAAAGTGCTGGAGGAAACCAGCAGGCCAAACAGCCCCGAAATCTGTGGGGGACCTGATAGAAGCATATAAAATTATAAGAGGTCTCGATAGCCAGTATTTTTCCCAGGATGGACATGTCAAATACCAGAGGGCATGGTCTTTAAGGTGAGAAGGGGAAAACTTAAAGGTTTACAAAGCAAGTTATTTGTAACAAAGTGGCTGGAACACACTGTGGGAAACTTTTATTTGATACTTTTAGCAGATATTTCAATAGACACATGAACAGGCAAAGAAGAGGGACATAAAGAACATATGCGGAACAGATGGGGTTAGTTTCATTTAATATCATAGTCAACACCAACATTGTGGGGCAAAGGGTCTGTTCCTATGCTGTGCTATTCTATGTTTTAATACCTGGGTTTAATTGGGACTTTAGATGCTGCAAGTAGGGAAAATTGTATGTTCTCTTTGAGACCACATGAATTTCCTCTGAGTGCTCTCGTTTCCTCCCACATGCCAAAGTTGGGCCGGTTGGTACATTAACTGGTTACTGTAAATTTCTCTAACCATGTGGGTAGCAAGAAAACCAGCAAGTAGTGGATGCTGGAGAGAAAAATTGAGTTAGGTGGATGGGTTCTTGATGGTAATTTAGACACAATAGGCCAATGTTCATAACGTATGATGCTATGACTAACAGGATATTTGTTTATTCTGCCAGAATATAGCCAATTCCCCTGACCTCAACTGGAACCAATTAGTGGGTTGGATATTTGAGAAGTTTTGAAGATGGAGACAGTGATAAAATCTGTCATGATGGAAAATATATATAATTGCATTTTTTTTAAACCAATGGAACAGTTTTGATGCTGTGGCAAAGGTGCAAACTGATTAACTTTGCAATAACTGTGGTGGCATACCATACCAGCTGCAAAAAAAATACTAGGTAAAATGTTAATTCTGGATTGATATTCAAAGATTATTCACAAAGATGCAGGGAGGGAACTCACAAATAAAACCCTTTTGAAGCAAAGCCTTGATACTGCTGAAGTTGTTTTATTTCTTGTATCGAAGGCTACCTCTTCAAACGCATCAGTGGCTCAATGGGTTGCACGTTTGCCTCAGGCAGATGTGTTCAAATCCCACCTTGGATTGCTTGTGCACTAAGGCTGACACTGACAGAGTACAAAGGCATGCTAACATTGCTGCCAAATTTTGATTAGGCTATGAACGTGGCATCATTTGCAGAGTTGCCAAGCTTTGTCAGAGCATTTCAGTATTCTAGTATCTGAAAATTAGTATTTTGCTGAGGAAATCAGTATTTTTACGCAGTGTAATTTTGCTGAAATTTTTTTTTTTTAATGTGCAGTCATGCCCATGTAAGAGTACAAGAATGCATAACTTTGCTACCAATTGACATGTCTTCTACACACCTTACTTGACAGTGCATTCATTGCCATCTCTTTGTATACTGCTGTTTGAACAGCTGCTTCCTGCGTTTAGCACCAGATGATGATGTAGAAGCCATTTTGGAAGCCCCTCTCTCCCTCCCTTGCTCCCTCTCTCTTTCCTCTCCCCCTCCCTCCATCCCTCGCTCTCTCCCTCCCCCTCCCCCTTCCTCCCACTCTCTTCCTCTCTCTCCTTTTTTTCCCTCCCTCTCTTATTCCCTTCCTCCCTCTCCCTCCTTCTCTCCCTCCCCTCCATCCTCTCCATCCCTCCCTCTCTCCCTCTTGAGCCCACCCACCGTTCTGTAAAATCAAGGCCAATCCCAATGTAACTGCAATCCCACAGGTAACCTTTCACTACTGGGCTTATCCAGAATTCTACCAATGCCTGAAAAATAATCAAAGGCTCAACTACCACTGAGAAAGAATTCCAAAGATTTATTGTTATACGAGAATTTCCCTGAACAGTCTGTGACCCCTAGCGCTGTGGCCATAGCGCTATGTGTAAAGCCCATAGTGCTATGTTTAAAGCCCATAGCGCTCCAGCTGATAACGCTATTTTTAGAACCCATAGCGCTCTAGCCGACAGCTCTTCGTTTAAATTCCCACGCATTAAACTGACAGCGCTCTGTTTAAACCTGGAGCAGGACTGGCAGCGACTCTGGAGAGAAGGAATGGGTGACGTTTCTGGTCGAGAGCCTTCTTCAGACCGAACTGAACTCCGTATTTAAAATCCGTATTTAACAACACAAAATCATACATCCATATTCTAATCTCATTTCCACACAAAATACGGAAAATCCCTACTACTTGGCAGCTCTGCATTTGCCATCACATGGCAATAAAAATATATTTTGAAGAGCTGGGCACTTCTGACTAACATAGCCCAGCAGTCAATACCTCTGAAGCCTGTTATCTGGCCATCACACTGTTGTTTGAGAGAACTTTCTATGTGCAAAATTGGTTGCCAAATTTCCTACATTTCATCAAAATTGCCTTTTAAGTCTGAAGCATTTTAGGAGCTCATAAAATGCAATATAAATCAAATCATTCTTTTCTACCTCTGTACTAACTTTCAACTAAATACTTTAAAATGTTAACATGCAGAAAACTTTATCCTGAATCGGTTTTAACATACCACATCCGGAGGATGCAGATGTAAATTAAGCATCAGCACATTTACCCAAGAAAGGAAATCCACAAACATTACAACTTGAAGTGAAAGAGGAATAGATGTCAATTAGGTTTATCTTAAAGAAATCTTGGCGTTGGGCGTGAAGCTAAATTCAGAGTTCAATATTAAAAGGACTGATATCTTTGCAACCATGTGACAACATTTTATTTGCACAAATACTCTCTCAAGAATATCTCTGAAGATTTTCTGTAAGTATACATATTTCTTAACTGATTATCCTATGTAAACAGAATTGATCAATGTAAATGTCAGATTGTCTGGTTACTTAATGTTAGTGAATATTAATTTATTATATTACATTATATAAATGTATTTGAATCATTACATTAATGGGTCTATAAAGCAACAGGAAGCACAAATGTCATTGTCTCATGTCTGATAAATACGGCAATTAAACACGCTTGATTGATCTCTTGATATATGAACATTCAATGTTCTTATGTGTATTAAATATGTTACTCCTCTATTGAGAAAGATAAGAGGGTGGGTGAGATACCATAACTATAGATCACTTAGTCTTTCTTCTCTGTCCCAGCAACAACATCTTAGACATTTTTCAGCTGATTAAAGAGAATCAGCAAGGGGTTATGAAATATATGTGATGCCTGATGAAACTGATGAAATTTTCCAACGTGACTCAAATAATGTCTATGAATGCTAGTTATTTGGAATAAGAACTGTGTCTGTTGCTGGTACATCTGACAATTATACACTCTTAACACCATAAAAACAGCTGATAAAGTACACTGAGACTATTAGATGAAGCTGAATTTTATTAGAGAGGGCCCCAACAGTTCACAGCATTTACTTCAATACAACATTGCCAGACATCAGTACCTACCAAAATACTTCAGAGTTAATTTATTTCAAGTGTATTATAGTTGTTTTATTCTTGCAAACATAGCAAACCAATTTGTACGTGTCGAGTTCACATTAAAACAGATGAGATAAAGACAATTCATTTGTTTTAGTAGCATAGGTTTGGCAAGTGTAGAGTACTGATAAGTACATTGAAAGGTCTCTGTTTTTCCTGATATTGCATGCCTTCCTGAATAGACAACATACTCAGTTTAACACCTGATCTAGAAAAATGATTGCAAAACCCTAACAGTCATTCAAATATGCAGCAAAATGCTAAATTAGATCACTGGAGCAATGATTTAAATTTAACTGAGATAAGAGTGAGAGTATCAAAAATAAATCATTTAAACCATATGAGAAATTTAACACTTTTGAAAGTTGCAAATGCAGGGGGCTCTTAATCAATAAAGTTTGCTACTGGCACAATGAACAAAAATGTCACACACTGTGCTAAAATTTCTGTGTCATCAACTTACAGGGAAAACTGCATCCCCATGCAACAGAAACAAATATTCCCTGTTCAAACCTAAAATAATCAGAGTAATAAACTTTACATTTTCAAATGACAATTCAACTGTTCTTAACCTGTTTTAATCAAAGAACAAGCTCATTCATCACAATTCTTACTTTCCAAATTTTTAAACGTGCTGTAATGTGCATGAGGAATGAATCAGAGAAGCATCACCGAACAATTAGAAATTTATTGGTCTTGGCTGAACAATTTTGTCAATTATTCATCCAAAGGCCACCAATAGTAATTGGAGACAGTTTATTTCCATGCAATACCATATAAATGAGATTGTTGCTGACAATTTTATATCCACATGATGATCTGGGTTTTGCTAGTATATTTAACAGACATTCCACAGAGTGCATAAGATACATATTCTCACTTGCATGCTTAACTTGATTTGAGGTCTTCAGCATAATACAGGCACTCCACGACTTACATAATAGGCAATTTACGTAAACTCGTATTTATGCAAATAATTCACAATAAGTGGTCCCGTTTCCTGAGATATTGAAATGGGAGATGGCGAGGGCTTCCTGTTGACTTTATAGATCGAAAATCATCGCCCAGGCTCGCTGCTCTTCTAGTTTTGACCACTGTCATAGAGTCACAGTCTTACGGCGTGGTAAAAGGCCCTTCAATCCAATTTACCCCCCACCAGCGAACATGTCCATCTACATTAGTCCCAACTGCCTGCATTTGGCCTCCATCCACTTAAAAGTTCCCATCCTATCCACGTCCCTCTCTAAATGTTTCTTAAATGTTGCGATAGTACATGACAGCTCATTCTATACACCTACCATCCTTTGTGTGAAAAGGTTACCCCTCAGGTTCCTATTAAATCTTTCTCCCTCATTTTCAACCTTCTGGTTCTCGATTCCCCTACTCTTGGCAAAAGACTGTGCGTCTACCCGATCTATTCCTGTCATGATTTTATACACCTCTATAAGATCACCCCTCATTTTCCAGCGCTCCAAGGAATAGAGACACAGCCTGCTCAACCATTCCCGGGGGTGGAAGGTTGCAACCTTCACGTGGTCTGCCCTGTTTCGACGAATGCAATCAAATAAGATCAAATAGAACAAGTTGTCCTACAACTTTAGGCTGTGCACAACATACACAAGACGAACCACTCCCTATAGCTGAGCCCCGGCAACATCTTCATAAATCTTCTCCGCATCAATTCCATATTGACAACATAATTCCTATTACATAATGCCCAAAACTGAACACACTACTCTAAATGCTGTTGCGACATTGGGAAGGCGAGCAAGAATGCAGGAGGCGGTGGAGAGAAGCAACTGGCCGAGTTGCCGATATCTTCCACGAGGATTTTCTTCCTATCGGCAAATATTTTGGTGGTTCTCATTAGTTTAACTAGGTTTGATCCTCATTGTTAAATTGTTAACTCAGATCTTTTATAGAAGAACAACAGCACCGGTGAGTAAATCAATTTAGGATGCAGAACTGGTCTATTGTTAAATTGTGAAATGCAAAATAACATTGACAATTCAAGACAGTCCGACACTTTGGCTTCAACAGTGGCATCTACCACACCTCTCCCGCAGAGAAATGTTAATATTACAGATTGTTTTAAAAGTTGCTGGTTCTTTTGTAAGCCGCTACTGAGTTGGCCAAATTTAGTATACTATGGTTGTACTGCTGTCTAGTGGCCAACTGGAATCATAGGAAATAATGTCTGAACTAAAAACATAAGGAAGCTGAGAGACAAGAAGTGCATAAAATTAAGAAAACTTGCTTTGCTCAGAGTTGACACTTTTTTGTATTTTTTGTCAACATAACAAGTGTATCATAAGCAGGAATAAGAAAACAGAAAAATGCATAATTGTTTATAGGAATCAAAAGATGGGACCGTTGAAATATCACCAATTTATCAGAGAGGCAGATCATAAGCCAAATGACTGAAATAATTAACACATATCTACAGACACACAGGAGACTGCAGACGCTGTAATCTGGAGCAAAATACAAACCACTGAAGGAACTTAGCAGGTCAAGCAGCACCAGTAGAGGCAGAGAAATAGTGTTTTTGGTTATGACCCTGCCTCGGTCCTGATGCATGATCTCAACTCAAAACATCAACTATCCCTCTGCCTCCACAGCTACTGCCTGATCCACTGTTTGATGCCAGTTTATAACAAGTAAAAATAATAAGAATGATAACCACCAAGAATAATGTCATAATTTTCATCAATAGTAAATTGTCTTCCTCCTAATTTGAGTTCTTGGGGTGACATCAGTCAATGTTTATACTGCAACATGAACTGATCTAAATGGAAAAGTAAACAAGCTCTTCACCCCACCTTATCTATGCAGATCAAGCTGGCATTTTTGTCCTCATTTGATTCCCTCTAAACTCGTCTTATTCATGTGTTCTTTGAAAGAAATACTGTAATTATATCTGCTTCAATAGCTTCCTCTGGCAGCTTGTTTCAGAGTGGCAACTACCCTAAAAAATTATCTACGAGATCTCTCTTACATTTCTCCTCTTACCGTAAGCTTATGCCCTCTGGTTTTACACTCCTTTAGTTTAGGGAAAAGACTGAGCATTCACTTTATTCCTGATTTTGTATACTTCAATAAGGTCACCCCTAAATCTTCTAAGCTCTAAAGAGAAAGGTTGCAGTCTATCCAGCCTCTCCCTATAACCCAATCCCACGTCCAGATAATATCCGGATGAATCTCTTCTGCAACCTTTCCAACTTAATGACATTCCTCCTGTAGCTGGGTGACCACAACTGCACACAGCACTCCAAGTGTGGTCCCACAAATGACTTGTACAACTCTGCCCTACTTTGACATAAGGAAGCAACTGACAGAAAGGCGTTTTCTTGTAAATGAGGAAAACGTGTTTTTCTTTCAGCTCTGTGTTGGAATTTCTTACTTCCCTGGTGTAAATATTTTCAAATTTTACTCAGTGAAGACTTATTTTGTTCACCATTGTATAGAGCATATCTCAAATACCCTAAAACAAGCAATAACTAAATTTTGACATAATTGTCAGTTGCTTCCTTTTGTCAAATTAGGGCAGAACTGTATTATGATGTCCCAACTTTTGTACTGAATTATTTAACACTTTACTATCAGTCAGCATTATATATTATTGACCAAATATTGACTATTTTTGATTAATTTCACTCAACAGTCACACAATTCATGCCTTTGAAAGCACTAGAACAGAGGAATCAAATTATACTAACATTACTTTGAAATAACACATACCCCAGAACATACATTGCTAGAACCATGTCAGAGTATGAATATGGTTATTCATCTTTGGTGAATAATGATACAATCTTCCCCTCAAAATCAACAAGATGAAGGAGTTAGTTATCAACCTCAGGAAGCGTGGTGGAATAACACCCAAATCAGCATCAATAGTGCCGAAGTGGAAAGGGTTGAGAGCTTCAAGTTCCTTGGTTTTATTGTTACCTATGATCTGTCGTGGACCAGCCACATTGATGCAACAACCAAGAAGGCACACCCAATGCCTCCACTTTGAGGTGATTGAGGAAATCTGGCATGTGTCCTCTGACTCTTACAAACTATTAAAAATGCACCGTAGAAAGCACACTGTCAGGTTGCAAAGCAGTTTGGTTTGGGAACAGCTCTGCCAAAGACCGCAAGAAATTGCAGAGTTGTGGATGTAGCCCAGTCCATCACACACACGAGATTCCCCAAGACTGATTTCATCTATAGCTTCATGATGCCTCGAAAAAGCAGTCAATATATTAAAGACTTGTCCCACCCAGATCATTTCTCCTCCTCTCTGCTCCTGTCCAGCAGAAGGTACAGAAGCTTGAGAGCGGCAGCATCAGACTCAGGAATAGCTCTCTCCTGCTATCAGGGCTCAGATTGGTCCTTCCATAAGCTAAGGTACTGTACAATTCACCTCTACCCCAATGCGGATATCGGACTTTGCATCCCTTCACCGACACACTACCTTGCAAGGTTGAACTCGCATAGAATAACTTCTCTTTTGACTTCACAAGCTTCCTCATTTCAGCCAGCATCTGCTGCAGAATAACAACTTACTTTTTAATTTCTACTGATGCCCATCCTTTTCAGGGCACTTTCCCATGCAGCTATAGGAAAGGCAAAACCTGCCCTTTTATCTCCAGGGGCCACAAATAATCTTTTCATCTGAGCTTCTTTAGGTTTAGTATATTCTGGTCCTTATATACTTTCTACACTGTTGAGACCAAACTAAGATTAGGTAGCAGTTTTCAGAACACCTTTATTTTGTCTGCAATTGCAAACCTGTGCCTGTCATATCAATTCTTTGTTTTACTCTTACTCTAACCACTCTGCCCTTGGACTCCAAAATTGTTTTCAAAGTTTGACACGTCAGAGAAACAGAACCTCTAGTCAAGCAGATTAATCTCATCTGTACTCGTTGTTGAAAAATCTCAGTTAATGACCATTTTCAGCTTTCTTTCTAAATTATTTTGTTCATTTCTGACAATCGTCCTTTTTCATTTCCTCCAGGCTTTGAATTGTTGTTATTTAATCTCTCCGTGTTTCCACACTATAATAGATTCCCTTTCGCAATCTCCACCCCTCCCATTTCTTCAGTATTTTAAAAGCTATGCATTTACAACTCTTCCTAGCCCTGATGAAAGGTCATCAACCCAAAATATTAATTGCCTATTTCTCTCCACAGAACTGTGTTTATTAATTCAATTCTTCAGCACTCTTGGCATTTTGCTTTTATCAAAATAGAATAAATATGTTTTTTTAGTTTGGCAGACTTCCTAATGCGACAAGGATGACTATTGATCTCACTGCTACTGAATTTTTATTAATCATACTGCAACATTTGAAGTTCATTGATCAAAAAAGTCAGTAACAGGAGTAAACTGAAAATGCAATGGCTCTACAAATGGTTTAAATTGGTTAAGTGAGTGGGCAAGAAGGTGGCAGAGTTATGAACTTTGGAAGAAAAATGCTATGCACTGATGCGAGTAGAGAAATTGTTCTCCAACTAAATCACCATAATTAGAGTCAATAATTACATAAAATATCAGAAAGTAAATATATAATATTGAAACTTTGCAGTGGTTTAGGTTTACTTGGCACACAAAATAAAAACATAGAAAAATAGGTGCGGGAGTAGGCCATTCGGCCCTTCGAGCTAGCACCGCCATTCAATATGATCATGGCTGATCATCTAAAACCAGTACCCCATTCCCAATTACAAAATCATTAGAGTAACAAGCTGATTATAAAAGTGTTTAAGTTGCATTTGGGCCGTGAGTTCCAAATTGCAACAAATTAGTTAATTTTATCTCGCATCCTTAAATGGGTGTTCTGTTATTCAGTTGAAGTTGAGAAACAGATACAGAAGTTGTGTAATGCAGGTTCTTTGCAGTATAATAGCAAATTATTGCTGCTGCAGTTGAATGGATGTAAAGAGGTTGTGCCTAAAGTACTGTTCAGTTTTGGCTTCCATATCCGAGGAAGGATGTACTTTCCACATTTCTGAAGAGCGAACCTTCCATTTTCCTGGATATCCTCTTCAATCCACCCAATTTGCCTGACTAGCACGACCTGCCTAATTGAACAATTACATAAACTAATTTATCATGGAAGTGTTTCCGTTTCTTTCATAAAGTATTCTAATAGAGATTCTATTTTATTACAGAAATACAAAGATTCAACCAAGTCACCCGCTGAAAATATGGAAATTACCCATCTGCCAATTAGCTACTGGCTATCAGAAAATGGAAGTAAATTACTAAAAGGAAGGACAGAAGCCAATGCAACTGATGACGATAACTGCGATGTAGATGAGGACTTTCTAATGGTTCTTCTACCAATAATATACTCCTTCATTTTTTTAACAGGATTGATAAGCAATATTTTTGCATTGTTAATATTTTTTTTCCTGAAAACCAAGAAAAACTCCATTCATGTCTATCTGATCAATATGGCTTTTGCAGACCTCCTCTTAATTATCTGCCTGCCTTTCAGAATAGCACATCATGCAAATCATAACAAATGGATGCTAGGAGCATTGTTCTGCAAAATCATAGGCGTTTTATTTTACATGAACATGTACGTTAGCATCACACTTTTGGGATTCATTAGTCTGGATCGGTACTTAAAAATAATAAAGCCATTGCAGCACTATAAGTTACAAGAAGTCACCAGAAGCAGTATGATTTGCGGCACTCTCTGGTGTGTCTCCATTCTGGCTTCGATAATAATGATTTTTATGAACAAATCAACTGATAAACTGACTACCAAATGCTTCCATTATAGATCAATAAATACCGTAACAGCAATTATGCATCTTCTCCTCGTCTTAGTTTTTTGGATTGTATTCTTTCTCCTCATCTGGTCATATGCAAAGATTGCAAAAAAGCTTTCCAAACTCAGTAAAGAAAAGCCTGGATTCTCTAACAAGAAAATGTTAAACAACGTTGTAATGAAAACATTCATTATTCCCTTCATTTTCACCATATGTTTTGCCCCATTTCACATCTTCCGTTTATTTTATGTTGCATCTCAGCTCCGGCAAACAGATTGTAACTGGAAAAATGTGGTAAATAAAACCAATGAAATAACACTTCTGTTTTCAGCTTTCAACAGTTGCCTGGATCCAATTATGTATTTTCTGCTTTCCAAAACTGTTAGAAGAACTGTATTGAGCGTAATTAGTGGAAAATTTCAGAAAGAGTTAAGAAGTGAAACATCATAAAAGTTGTGAGGTTCCTTCATCCTTGATTCTCATGGAGTAGCTTAAAATAAGAATGATATTTGTTAGTTGTATTTAACCAAGAGCACAAGCAAAAGTGGTACGGATTTTTGAAGCTTTTTGCATAGTTCAGACTGAAATACATTTTTTTTATTCCAATACCAGCAAGTTGAAAGTGTGACTTTTTCAAGCAAGCTCTGTAATACTATATCCTAATTTCCTCTCTGAAAGAAGTTGAAGTGCTACGTAAGCAAGTTTGGAATATCAAAAATGCCAGAGAGCACAGTAATGGGTAAACTATTCATAACGGGAAGACCATTCACAGCTTCGTCCATAATAAAGTGTCCTTGCCAGGATTGGGACAACATTTAAGCCAAGGATGATGTGGCAAGAAATATTCATACCGTGTCACTTCAGGAGAACAATCATCTCAAACAAGAAAAAAAATCTAACCACCTCTGAATGACAGTCAACAGTATCATCATTCTCAACTTTAAACCCATTATACCTCTCCAAGCTACTCAGGGGGATATTTACTAACCAGAAATATAATTGATCAACTATATAAAATATACTGGTTACAAGATCAGACCAGAGGCCTGGTATTTTGTGGTGAGTAACTCACCCAACTTCTCATACATTTTCACACCTACAAATCGGAAATGGAATCGAAATTAATCAATTTCCTCTTGCAAGGATGATTGCTATAAATGTTAGGAGCCATCTAGGTTAAATAAATGTTCCTTAAGGACATCTATTCATCATATGTTGTCAACTATAGGTACACTAGCTGCAATGTACATCATCTACAGACCCACTTGTGAAGATCTCTGCAGCAGCACTTTTCAAACCGATGAGGTCGAATATTTACAAGAATAGAAGGAAAAAGGCATACAGGAAATTCTGGTTCTCCTTTAAGTCACAAATCATTATACGAATCTCAAGATCTCGAACATCACAAGAACTGTCTGCAAACCAAATCTTCCACATCAAAAATGAGCAATTTCAATGAGAGACAATTAATGTGTACAATTATTTCAAGGCAAACCCACATACAGAATTCTCAATTTTTTTCAACTCGTGTTTTCCAGTGCATTTGCAGACGACGCTAAAAATTGCAATATGGCCCATTTTCTTGGAACGAAACCCCCATAACGCAAGGTTTGCCAGTATCGTCTTGCCTGTGCAGTTACACTGATAGAGAATCAGAATGCTGCACATCCAATGGCTATTTTAATGACGTTAAAATATCAATAGATGTTACATTGTTTGATAAAGTATTTAAAAAGCATTATGAGAAGTGAGGTGCCTTGTCATTTCCCAAAGTAGATTTCTTAAGTGGCTTCTCGCATCAACTGGCAATTGTGTTTTCAACAGCAATCTGTTTGATTATTGTGGGGAGGTTATAACAGCCGTTTAAAAAAAATTGAAAGCTAGTTGCCTTTTGAATTAACTAGCAATTACACTTATTCCATAACTGCTGAAGATGGTTGCTGTAACTAACATTTGTGTCTTGAAAAATGCTTTAAGAATGTATAATTAGCATAAAGTTAAACTTCCATATTTCAAGTCTTCTGAAACGTGGGGAGCCCTTCTATTTGTGGAAGAAATAGATTAACCACATGTTTTGTTCTGCTCTGAAGGACATAAATCGCAGAAAGTTAATATTTGGGTGCAGCAAGCAATTAGAATAGCAGAAATATGTTGGTCTTTTTGCAGGCGTGATAACTAACCAATTATATAGTCCTGATGAAAAGGCATCGGAATACAGTATACACATATAGTCTTTTTCCTTCCTTCTCCCCCCCACCCATCAGTCTGAAGAAGGGTTTTGGCCCGAAACGTCGCCTATTTCCTTCGCTCCATAGATGCTGCTGCACCCGCTGAGTTTCTCCAGCATTTTTGTGTACCTACACATATAGTCTCCCAGCTTGTAAGACATACTTGAAAGAGAGAAAAGAAAAGTTCACCAGTTTGATTCCTGGGTTAGTGGTTTTGTCTTAAGAGGAGAGACTTAGCAGACCAGATATTTATACTTGGGTTTAGAAGAATGAGGGGATGATTTCACCGAAATATAAAATTCTTAACAGACTTAAGATCTACACAAATTTTGTTGTTAGAGGGGTTTACTGTCAACTGACCATGCTATCTTTCAAAAGTGTTATGGCCTGGCAGTGCCTAGCAAAATAAACAAAACATAAATATTTGCAGCAACCTATGTTTTTAAGATCTCCCAAGAGTTTTCCAATTTTAATGCCTACAGATTTGTACCTGTTCTTGTTTCTTGCTTTTAATTTGTCGATGTTTTATTAATTGTGGCCTAGTTTAGAGATACAGCGGGGAAACAGGCCCTTCAGCCCACCGTGTCCGCACCGACCACGATCCCTGTACACCAACACCATCCTACACACACTAGCGACAATTTACATTTATACCAAGCCAATTAACCTACATACCTGTACGTCTTTGGTGTGGGGGAGGAACCGAAGATCTCAGAGAAAACCCACGCGGTCAGGGGAAGAATGTATAAACTCCGTACAGACAGCATAGTCGGGGTCGAACCCGGGTCTCCAGCGCTGCGAGCGCTGTAAGGCAGCAGCTCGACCGCTGCACCACCGTCGCTTAATGGGTTGTGACTTCATATCGCACTTTAGTTAGGATAATTATCTAAGCAGAGGCTCCAATATAGCAAGGAGACACCAAACCATCAGCAATGCTACAAGATGTTCCACTGCAGCTTGTCTGTGCAAGATGAATATCCTAAAAGTACTATTTAGAGGAGGAGCAAAGTTCATTTCTGGCGCCGTGGTCAACGTTCCTCACTCAACATCACTACACCAGAGTAGCTGGTCATCACTGTTTGTGGGTGACGGTTGTTTGTAATTATGTTATTAGATGGCCATAGAATCATGCAGCATGGAAACAGGCCCTTTGATCCAATTTGTCCACACCGACCAAGATGGCACATCTACATTAGTCCAACCTGCCCAGGTTTGGCCCACATCCCTCCAAACATTTCCTATCCATGTATCCTGTTAGATTGAGGAAGTTTTGCTTCCGTTCCGGTTTTATGGGTTCTAAGATAACTACAGCTTTGTCCATAAATGGGACAGCACCTGACAGGTGGGATAACAACCTGGCCACCTGACAGGGTGGATGGGCAGGCAATTCTGCTGCTTTTGTTTATCTGTGGCTTTTGTATTCTTGATACGTTGAGTTTATCAATATCATTCTCTACTTTGAAATGTCATAGTCCAGGAATTTCCCAAGAATGCATAGGGATATTGCGCTTTAAAAAAATATATATATATATATATATATATATATATAAAGGTTTTAAGCACAGAGGTATCTTTGCAGCTTTCCCTCTTTCTCCTACTAATCACTTCCCATGACAAAGTGCAGATTACGGCGTCTGCTTCAGGAGTTTGGCATCGAGCATGCAACCCGAGTCGCCTGCCCGACACGGCCCAACGTGTCAACTGAGTGTAATTTGGGCCCTCATGTTGGTGATATTAGATAGTGCAAGACGCAGGCTTATACTTCTGGTGAATTTAGGGGATTTTGCTGAGAAAGCATGAGAGGTACATTGAGTTCCTTGACTTGCCTGATCCAGGTCTCAGTAACACATTGGAGTTGAGGGGGTTAGGGACTCACTGCTTCTTGATAGACCATGAGTTTTGGACCAAGCCAGAGGTCTTCATCTTCATATATTTTTTTCCTTAATCAAGCAAAGGTTGTGTACATTGAACGTGATGGTGTATTTCAATGCAAATGCCGACCCTAGCTTCTGAGATATAATAAGTGGTGTCTCTTTGGAATTCTAAATTTTCATCAATTTACAGCAATCTCATGCATTAATCAAGATCATGAAATGATAATAAGCGACTGTTGATTTTGAATTATGAAACAACTAAACTGCCTCATATAAAGTAGTATGATTAATTGTTACTTAATCCAACTTATCATTTGTATTATTTGAATGTAGCTTTTACTAACAGTCACTCTGCTGTTAATAAACAGTTCTTTGTATGACTGTGTTTATTTCATGCTTTGACAAAATAGTCTGTTTATGCAGTAGCTTGTGTACCCTACAGAGGGAACAAGGTTCATAGAGTTTGATAAAACACATTTGGACATTGATTTTTCAACTGTTTTTAGGCAGTAAGACAATTCGTATTTCAGGAGATAGGCAAGATTCAGCTAGTAGTTTATAGTAGTTAAAAGTCAAAGTCAAAGTCAATTTCATTCGGCACATGCACCCGAAGGTGCATTGAAATGAATTTGCCAGCAGCGATACACGCCCCACCCGTGGCTAGAAGCTCCGCAGACCACAGCCCCATGATGCCAAAGTCACCAGGCCAATGATCAGAGCACTCCTCTCTGGCGACCCCCGGCAAGGGTGCGCCCCGCTCCGCAATAGAAAAGTCTGCACTGTGCCAGCTGCTGATGCTCTGGGTCCAATTCTGGGAAAGGCCGCTCCAATCCATGCTGTTAGGCCGCGAGGGAGGCAACATGGAAAAAGTCGCTTCTCTGTCGAGGAGGTGACTGAAAGCGGTTCCCCCCTTTCCCCCCCCCCACCACAAGACACACCAAGAGACACCTAAACTAACATTAGACACACCAAAAACAGTCGAAATAACAAACACGCTGCTGGTAGGGCAGCCGACTCACAGCGCCCCCAGTTGCTGCAGAGGCTAGAATTTGTGGCAATAAAAACAAGGAGAACAACTGAAGGGATTCAATGAGTTGTCTGCTGTCTGAAGAAAGGTCCCAACATGAAACATTTTATGTCCTTTTCCTACCACAAATACTTCCTGGACTGTTTAGTTCCTCCAGCATTTTGTTTTTTTGCTTAAGATTCCAGCATCTACAGACGCTCATGTTTCTAAAGCGACATGGTTGGTGTAGTGGGTGACTTTAACTTCCACAATATTAACTGGAATTTCCTTGGTGCAAAGGCTTGGACAGGACAAAATTGGTATGTGTGTATCCAAGAGGGATTTTTGAAACAGTGGAGAATAGTCGGTCTAGGAGCTTGTATTGGGAAACAGACCTTGCAGGAAATTATGGGCCAGTGAGCCTCACGTAAGTGGTAGGGGAGCTATTGGAGAGGATTCTTTAAAATAGGATTTACTTGCATTTGAAAAGAATGGGCTAATTAGGGACAATCAGCATGACGTTGTACAGGGCAGGGCAGGTCATGGCTTAAAAGGCTGAATTCGTTTCTTTGAGTTGGTGTCAAAGGATATTCATCACGGTATGGCAGCCAATGTTGGCTTTAATAAAACATCTGATAAGGCCCCTCATGATAAGCTGTTCCAGAAGATGAAGAGTCATGGCAGCTTGGTAGTTTGGATTCAGAACTGGTTTACCCATAGAAGATGGTGGACAGTGGTAGAAGGGCGTTATTCTGGCTGGAGGTCTGTGACCAGATGTGCTCTACAGGGATCAGTGTTGGGACCCCTATTGCCTGTGACATGACTTGAATGAAAATGTAGATGATTTCTAAGTTTTCAGACAGCACAAAAATTTGTGGAGATGCAGACAGTGAGCAAGATTGTCAAAAGATATAGTGGGATGTAGATCAGTTACAAATATGGACATAGAAATGCTCAGTTTGGAATAAATAAAGCACACATGAAAACTATCTCATGAAACATATACAGAATTACTAGAGTTGGTTTGTAATTGATAAAAATACATCTGTCTGCCTTCAATTGGAGATCTGGTCACCAGGTGTCGCTACAGAGCCGTCTATTTAGCAGTTTTATTTTATTAGAATCAAACTTGATTCGGACGATACTCGACAATGACAAGGTTTAAATTAATAATCAACGGTGAATCAAGATTTTTTTTTCAAATCACTATTTGCTGATCTTGAGAATATAATAGAGATGTACCAAAACACACACACAATAATCAATATGTATAGTTCAGGATGTAGCCATACAACTTCTCTTATAATGGACAAGGTTAGCCCTACTTACCATATTCACAGCCCTGCAGGTCATGGCTCTTCAAATGCACACCCAGATTCATTTTCCAGTGATGTCTGCACTTCACTTTCAGGCAGCAATGCCCAGACCCAAACTAGAAGTTGGGATGTTATGTTATAGCTGTGCAATTTGCAGCTGAGAGCACATTGAGTATTGTTTAAGAAGGAACTGCAGATGCTGGAAAAATCGAAGGTAGATAAAAATGCTGGAGAAACTCAGCGGGTGAGGCAGCATCTATGGAGCGAAGGAATATGTCACGTTTCGGGTTGAGACCTTTCTTCAGACTGACGTGGGGGTGGTGGGGGCGGGAAGAAGAAAGGAAGAGGCGGAGACAGTGGGCTGTGGGAGAGCTGGGAAAGGGAGAGGAAAGAGGGAGAAAGCAAGGACTACCAAAAATTGGAGGTCAATGTTCATACAGCTGGGGTGTAAACTACCCAAGCGAAATATGAGGTGCTGCTCCTCATATGAGGTGCTGCACCGGGAGATCAGGTTGCTTATTGGGAACTGAGCGAAGGTGTTGGGCGAAGCGATCGCCAAGCCACCGCTTGGTCTCACCGATGTAGAGCAGCTGACACTTAGAGCAGCGGATGTAATAGATGAAGTTGGGGGAGGTGCAGGTGAACCTCTGCCGCACCTGGAAAGACTGCTTTGGTCCTTAGTTGGAGTCAAGGGGGGAAGTAAAGCAACAAGTGTAGCATATGCTGCGGTTACAAGGGAAAGTACCAGGGGAGGGGGTGGTTTGGGTGGGAAGGGACGAATTGACCAGGGGGTTACGGAGGGAGCGGTCTCTGCGGAAAGCCGAAAGGGGAGGAGATGGGAAGATATGGCCAGTGGTGGGATCCCGTTGGAGGTGGCGAAAATGTTGGTGAATTATCCGTTGGACGTGCCGGCTGGTAGGGTGTTTAGCCATGCATTCTACCTTCCTATTTCCATCCTGGCCTCACTGACGTTGCACAGCAAGTAATCTAGAACCTAGGGGGCCTTAACTTTCTACCCAATTCCCTAATTTCTCCACACAGAACCACTTGGTCATCTATGGTTCATGTACCTTGCCATCTTTGTCCCTCCTCTTTACTGGAACATGCTGGTCCTGAACTCTGCTCAGCTGGTCTTTAAACATCTTCTACATGTCAGATGTGGACCTGCTCCCAATTACTCTTCACATTTATCTCCAAATAATAACTTTCACAAGCATCTAGTCATAACATTTATTTCTTAAAATACTCAACCCTCAGTAACACCTTGTTACCTTCTCAAAATAATAAATTACGTTAGTCAGATACAGTATTCCTTGAATTAAGAAACAAGAGCAGGGTTTCAACCCCAAATATAGATAATTCCACTGAATTCCTGCAGCAAGTTGAGAAGCAGTGGACTATGTTGAAGGCTGCAAATGAGTAATGAAATACATTTAGAAAAAAACATTGTGTCAGACTTTAGTTGCAAATGTTTCTGTGCATCAGAAAGTGAAAACTGATTAAATTGGTTGTTGGAATTCTTGGCCAGCTTACCCTCGTACTTCATCTTTTCACCCCGTATTGCCCTTTTTGTTACCTTATAATGTCCTTTGAAAGTTTCTCAATCCTCTTGCTTCCCGCTACTCTTTGCTATGTTATACACATTTTCTTTTAGTTTTATCTCATGAACCTACTCAACAGGTACTCCAACAAATGCAAAGGTGATTAGATTGATGTAGCTTTTATAAAGCAATCTCCATAGCCCTTTTACACCTATATACAAAGTATGCAACAAGGGAGAAGTCGACCTCTGCTTGAAATAACTTGGACCCCATTTTCCACAGCTTTTATTTGTGTAATACAATCTATAGACATTTTATATTTGACAATTACAAGCCCTTATGAAAAGTAGTGTTGCTGTTGAGATAACTTTACTAAGTTTCTCCCTTGAATAATGTTCAACTCTTTTTTTTCTATAAAAAAACAGGACCACAAGGCAATCAACTTACCTTCACATCTCGATGAATGATATTATTGTCATGACAATAGCGTAGTGCTTCGAGTATTTGTCGCATGTAGTGACTACAAATAAAAAAGAGTAAATTATATCTTTAAGTAGTTAGCAGTGGAATTAAAAATAAGTTGCACAATTATTTAAGCTTAGTTAAATACATCTGCAAGGTTATGCATACTAATACCCAGACAGAAGATTGATAGGATACCTTTCTTCAATGCTACTCATAGTCAGCGGTATGTGCAACTAAAGGATGGTTGGAGACTGACATTGTCAGAGCTTTTCTTTCCATCTCTATTGTAAGCTTCTGGTCCCCACGTTGAGGAAATTATACCTCATTTGTTTTCATTATTCTGTGGCAAAAGTATTATTGCCCCAAATTATCGAATTTTGCCCAGAAATACTAGGGGACCATGGATTTATGAAGGGCAAATCATATTTGACTAATTTTCTGGATTTTTTTGAGGATGAAACAAGTGAAATGGATAAGGGCGAGCCAGTGGATATGGTGCATCTGGACTTTCAAAAAGCCTTTGACAAGGCCCCACACAAGAGATTAGTGTGCAAAATTAGAGCACATGGTATTGGGGGTAGGGTATTGACATGGATAGAGATCTGGTTGTCAGACAGGAAGCAAAGAGTAGGAATTAACGGGTCCTTTTCAGAATGGCAGGCAGTGACTGGTGAGGTGTCGCAAGGCAAGGCAAGTTTATTTGTATAGCACCTTTCAACAACAAGGTAATTCAAAGTGCTTTACATAAAACATTAAAAGCATTGGAAAGAAACACATATAAAATGACATTTAGATGTAAAACGATTATTAGATTATTCAGATAAAATAATTACAAAATTAAAAGCAATCAAATAAAATATTTAAAATAGAATAAAACCAGGAATAGAAGTTACAGTGCAGTATAGGTAATTAATAAATTGTATTGTTTACTGAAAGGCAGCGGCAAACAGAAAAGTCTTCAGTCTAGATTTAAAAGAGCTGAGAGTTGCAGCAGACCTGCAGTTTTCTGGGAGTTTGTTCCAGATATGTGGTGCATAAAAACTAAATGCTGCCTCTCCATGTTTAGTTCTGACTCTGGGGACACAGAGCAGACCTGTCCCAGACGATCTGAGAGGACTGGGTGGTTCGTAGCTAAGCAGATGATCAGAAATGTATTTTGGCCCTAAACCATTCAGTGCTTTGTAAACCAACAGTAGTATTTTGAAATCAATTCTTTGACAGACAGGAAGCCAGTGTAAAGACCTCAGAACTGGAGTAATGTGATCTACTTTTTTGGTCTTAGTGAGGACTCGAGCAGCAGCGTTCTGAATTAACTGCAGCTGTCTGATCAACTTTTTAGGGAGACCTGTAAAGACACTGTTACAGTAGTCGAGCCTGCTGAAGATAAATGCATGGACAAGTTTTTCCAAATCCTGCTGAGACACAAGTCCTTTAATCCTTGATATATTCAATGCTGGGACCCCAGTTATTTACAATATGTATTAACGATTTAAACAAAGACATTACATGTAACATCTCCAAGTTTGTGGATGACACAAAGCTGGGTGGCAGTGTGAGCTGTGAGGAGGATGCTATGAGGCTGCAGGACGACTTGGATAGGTTGGGTGGGTGGGCAGATGAAGTATAATGTGGATAAATGTGAGGTTATCCACATTGGTAGCAAGAACAAGAAACCAGATTATTATCTGAATGGTGTCAGATTAGGAAAAGGGGAGGTGCAACGAGACCTGGGTATCCTTGTACACCAATCACTGAAAGTAAAGAACCTGTCCCACTTGGGCGTCATTTGCACGTCATTTACACGACAGGCCGGTAGTGACTGTGTCGCGCAAAAATCGTCTAGCAGTACGACAGTCACGCGCCATGTGCTCTTGAGGGCCCTGCTTTTTCTGGGAGCCATTTGCGATGTCGTTCGTACTTAGTCCGATCTCCGTGGCAAGGATTTTCCCAGCAAAAAATTGTCAATACTATGCGGGCTTTATACCCGGGTGGTCACGTGGTGCAGCGCTCAATTGACGCGCAAATGACGGGTCGACGGTGCGTGGTTAGGGACGGCGACGCATAATAAATTCGCATAGGCAATGTTAATGCGTCACCACGTGCTACATGTACACCGTCAGTACATCAGCGTATGCCATCAGTACGTCAGCATGCGCAAAGGGATACATCACGCAGGTGGTGCGCGAGGATTTTGAGCATTCCAAAATCCTGGGGCACCACATGTTACCGCGCGTCACTGCATACGCCACCACGCGCGCGTCACAACGCGCCAACCAATTTTTAGGATGTCATGTAAATGATGCGCAAATTACACCCAAGTGGGGCAGGCCCTTAAGCATGCAGATACAGCAAAAAGTGAAGAACGTAAATGGCATGGTGGCCTTAATAGCGAGAGGATTTGAGTATAGGAGCAAGGAGGTCCTGGTGAGACCACACCTCGAGTATTGTGTGCAGATTTGGTCTACTAGTTTGAGGAAGGATATTACTGCTATTGAGGGAGTGCAGCATTGGTTCATCAGGTTAATTCCCAGGATGGCAGGACTGACATATGATGAGAGAATGGATCGACTGGGCTTATATCCACTGGAATTTAAGAAGGATAAGAAGGGATCTTATAGAAACATATAAAATGATTAAACGATTGGACAGGCTAGATGCAGGAAAAATGTTCCCGATGTTTGGGGAATCCAGATCCAGGGCACAGTTTAAGAATAAGGGATAGGCCATTTAGGCCTGAGATGAGGAAATACCCAGATAGTTGCGAATCTGTGGAATTCTCTGCCACAGAAGGCAGTGGAGGCCAATTCACTGGATGTATTCAAGAGAGCGTTGGATATAGCTCTTATGTTCCACTTTAAGTCTTTGTTTTATCTTGGACAAATGAAATAAATGTATCTAAAAATCCAATAGATACTCCTATGAGAAATCCATGGACAGGACTAATTTTGCTCTTAACTGTGTAAGATTTTTTTTAATGACAATTAAGAAATATGCTAAATGGAAGAAAGTTTAATGAGCAGCATTAGACGACAATTTAAAAAAAAGAGAAATTGCAAGCAAAGCATTCAAACTTTTATGGCATGGCATGTCTAATCTCATGTAAATATCCTGGAATATAAATTATAATAAAATAAATTACACATCAAATAATGACATGTTGTTCCCTTGGCCAAAGCGAACAATAGGAATTGGATCTAGAGTCAAGCACATATTGGTGTTAATTATAAGGAAGATATGAGTGCAATCTGTTATTGGCGAATGATCATTATCAAAGATCTTACATTTGCTGCTTGTTTGTGTCAGGGGCCAATACGGAACTTCTCAATGAACATTTGTGAAGATGGCCTTAAAACGCATCTTGGAAATTTGTATTTAATTCTGAATATAGCAATTCTGATAAGCCCAACCCTGTGTGAAACAACTACTCTTCACAGACATTACTAGTTCTAAGTTGACAAGGGTAGCTTAAAGATACCTTCTCACTTCTCCTTGGCATCAGCTCCATCTACATCAACCGACTCCAACTGGTCCAGAACGCAGCCGCCCGACTCATCACCCACACCAAATCCTGGCATCACATCACTCCAGTCCTCAAACAACTTCACTGGCTTCCCATCTCCCACCGGATCACCTACAAAATCCTGGTCCTCACCTACAAAGCCCTCCACCATCTGGCTCCCCCATATCTCACTGACTTCCTCTCCCCCTACCAACCCTCACGGTCCCTCAGATCCACATCAGCCGGTCTCCTCTCCATCCACAAGTCCAACCTCCGCAGTTTTGGGAACAGAGCCTTCTCCAGGGCAGCTCCCAGGCTCTGGAACTCCCTCCCCCAACTGATCCGCAATTCCGTGTCCCTCACCATCTTCCAGTCCCGCCTCAAGACCCATCTCTTCACCTCTGCCTATCCTTAGCCCCACGTCCCCCTCCCTTTTCATCTGTGCTTGAATTGCCTCATATTGTGTTTTGAATTGAATTCTGTCTTTAATTTGTGTACTAGTCATGTCTCTACTATTTATTTCATTCCGCTTACATGTTTTTCCTCTACTTGCTAAATTTTTGTAAGGTGTCCTTGAGACTCTTGAAAGGCGCCCATAAATAAAATTTATTATTATTATTATTATAGATCATTAGAAATTTAAAATAGGCTGACATCGGTCTAAATTTGTATACATTCTCCGCTACTAACTTGCCACATTCAGAACATTAACAAGAGATCATTGAGTTAAAAAACAGGATATTTTACATGAAAAACGTTATTTTAGTTAAAGTTAAAAGTATATTGGTAATTAAACAAGTTGCATTGTAGTAGTTTTCCATCTGGTAGGAAGCAATGTCTTTGAAGAAAAGGATAGTTTAAGTAGGATGCCAAATTATCGATTCATCAATGCAAAGGTAGCACGTGGAGTCTGGAGCATGAGTGGTTGTGGCAGAAGTGCTGAAGAGACAGTGAGAAAGTAGAAGCAAAAACGCTAGGGTGATAAGGATGGAAAGAGTGTTTGAAGAACAATGGAGAACCAAAGGTTTGGTCAAATTTGCAAACAAAAGATAATTAGCATTCACGGGGCACATTATAAACCCAAAATATAAAGTTTACTGTGCCCAAGGAACAAAAAGAGTAAGTTATTGCAGTATAAAGGAAAATCAAAAAGCTTTTTGTTAACATAATAGTAACAGGAAAATTTTGCCAGCAGATGAAGGTAAGGTTAGTCAGGCTAAGATACTGATGAAGTAAAAGACACAAGAGACTGCAGATGCTGGAAACTAGAAGAAAATTCTAATGGAAGGACTTGTCCCGATGAAGTGTCACAACCCAAAATATCAACAATTCCTTCCCCGTCCCCACAGATGCTTGACAACCCACTGAGTTCCTCTAGTGGTTTGCTTTGTACTAAGTATTTGAGTAAATTTTCATGCGGTGGTGTGGGGAAGACTGTCTAATGCAACTGAAATTACATAATAACCAGAAGTGGACAATAAAATTAAACATGGATGTTATTCTTTATTTGACCAATTTTCCAGTAGAAACACGCACACCATCAGAACAATCCTCTTTTGCTCTAGTTCAGAAAGCTGCTAATTTTCTTCAATAACCTAGCTATGCTTTATATTTAAGGCTGTTTGGATCTTTAAGATAGGATGAATTAAGATAACGAGAAATAATTAGGACAAGGAAAAGATATACCAACCATAAATTTTGAAGAATTTAGGGACTGCATTTCATACTAATATTCAATAAGAAAGATTTAAGGAAAGAAACTGTAGGAAACAAGCAACACATGTTGTGAAGAAAAAATGTTGCAACATGAAATGAAAATGTTGTAGGGGGTAAAGGGAAAATTTTCTGATTATAGATGTGGCGAATAGCCTTGCATAATATTTGGAGAATTTGTCGAGGACCAGAGGACATGGGTTCAAGGTGAAGGGGAAAAGATTTAATAGGAATCTGAGGGGTAGCTTTTTCACACAAAGAGTGGTGGGTGTATGGAACAAGCTGTCAGAGGCTGGGACAATAGACAATAGGTGCAAGAGTAGGCCATTCAGCCCTTCGAGCCAGCACCGCCATTCACTGTGATCATGGCTGATCATCCACAATCAGGACGCCGTTCCTGCCTTCTCCCCATATCCCCTGACTCCGTTATCTTTAAGAGCTCTATCTAACTCTCTCTTGAAAGCATCCAGAGAATTGGCCTCTACTGCCTTCTGAGGCAGAGAAAATCCACAGATTCACAACCCTCTGCGTGAAAAAGTTTTTCCTCATCTCCGTTCTAAACGGCTTACCCCTTATTCTTAAACTGTGGCCCCTGGTTCTGGACTCCCCAACACCGGGAACATGTTTCCTGCCTCTAGCGTGTCCAAATCTTTAATAACTTATATTTTTCAATAAGATCCCCTCTCATCCTTCTAAATTCCAGAGTATACAAGCCCAGCCGCTCCATTCTATCAACATATGACAGTCCCGCCAACCCGGAAATTAACCTCGTGAACCTACACTGCACTCCCTCAACAGCAAGAATGTCCTTCCTCAAATTTGGAGACCAAAACTGCACACAATACTCCAGGTGTGGTCTCGCTACGGCCCTGTACAACTGCAGAAGGACCTCTTTGCTCCTATACTCAACTCCTCTTGCTATGAAGGCCAACATGTCATTCGCTTTCTTCACTGCCTGCTGTACCTGCATGCTTACTTTCAGTGACTGATGAACAAGGACCCCCCACTTCTCGTTGTACTTCTCCTTTACCCAACTTGACTCCACTCAGATAATAATCTGCGTTCCTGCTTTTGCCACCAAAGTGGTCTCACATTTATCCACATCTGCCATGCATCTGCCCACTCACCCAACCTGCCCAAGTCACCCAGCATCCTCCTTTTTTTAGTTTATATTGTAATGAATTCTGCTCTTTAGTTCACACTGCCACCCAGCTTTGTGTCATCTGCAAATTTGCGAATGTTACTTTTAATACCTTTATCTAAATCATTAATGTATAATGTAAATAGCTGCGGTCCAAGCACAGAGCCTTGCGGTACCCCTCTATTCACTGCCTGCCATCCTGAAAGGGACCCGTTAATCCTACTCTTTGTTTCCTGTCTGCCAACCAATTTTCTATCCATGTCAGTACCTACCACCAATACCATGTGCTCTAATTTTGCCCACTAATCTCCTATGTGGGATCTTATCAAATTATTTCTGAAAGTCCAGGTATACTACATCCACTGGCTCTCCTAGTTACATCTTCAAAAAATTCCAGAAGATTAGTTAAGCATGATTTCCCCGTCGTAAATCCATGCTAACTCAGACCAATCCTGTTACTGCCATCCAAATAGGCCGCTAGTTGGACAAATGTTAGACAGATACATGGATAGGACAAGTTTGGAGGGACCAAGCGGTGGGACTAGTGCAGCTGGGACATGTTGGCCGGTGTGGGCAAGTTGGGCCGAAGGGCCCGTTTCCACACTGTATCACTCTATGACTAATACTTAGCTACTCTATACAGAAGTGAATAATATTTATATCCCATTGATCAAAGTTCTCATGAGAAGATTGAAATCAAGACAGAAGGGGTAGAATTTTTTTCTTTGAAATTACTTGCACGTAATAAAAATTGCTTTTATTCTGTAGCTAATTTGGAAATAACAAGGTTCACCACCAGCAAGTCAGATAATGACGTATTTAATATTTTGCTAATATTAAGCACAGCACCTCAAAAATTGTCTACGATACAATTTTTGCTTGAATGTTGAGTGATCCAATAAATGAAATTCCATAATTTAAACAAATTTGACAAAGGGTCGTTGACCCCAAAATATTAGCTGTGTTTCTCTTCCTACAGATGAGACCTGACCTGCTGTGTATTTCCAGCATTTTCCATTTGAAGAGCTGATGTTTCTGTTTACTTCAATTCAATTTTACAGACGATTCAAAATAAAGAGCGGAATTCATTGCACTATAAACTTTTACATCTCGCAGGACAGAAGCAGAGGCAGAGATTCCTACTATAATTTCATTCAAAAGGCTGGAATCTCCATAATGCACGAGTCCCCTCACGGCTCCAACCAAGAATGGGTGCGAGAGTAGAAGTGGTATCACTGAGCCAAACTACCATTAAAATAAATATACTAATGCGTTCGCTTTCAGAAGAGCAGATAAAATGGGCAATTATTAGGTTGATTCATGAGAATATATTCATTGGGAGTTTAAGTGCTTTGCTAGTTTATCGGTGAAAATAAAATTCATGGAGTGGCCAATTCATTCAGTGGGCCAAGTAAGAAGTGCTGACATATTTAGTAACAATCATGAAGCCGGGAAAAAGGTTTAAGGAGATTTTCCAAGTGATTACACTTGATCACTAAATACAAATACAAGAATTATGTACAGCATAATGGCTTGCTCTTCAGAACAGATACAAATGCAGAAATAATTACATAAATTAGAATCATACTGTCACTATTTCAAAAGTCAGAGATCTTAAGATTCAACATCTTCAGAAATTTAAATTTGATTGAAAATTTCACTTAGGCAGGCAAGCTGGCACTTATGAAGCCACAACCAAAATCAGAACTAAAAATGAATTGCAATATAGAAGCTTAATATAACAGCCAAAAAGAAAATCACAAAAAATGGTCACAATACGGAAGTAGCTGATTTACTCTTTCAAACCCATATCCAGCTCCAGCTAGTTGGCCCAGTCCCCATCCTCTCCATGCAATCCTGCGATTTTCCTCACTTCAGATACCAGTGAAGCTCCTTGTTGTACAAAGCAATGTTATCTGTCTTTACCAATTATCTTGGGAGTGCCTTCATTGCAATCACCTCCACTCTATACCCCCTAGTTCTTAACCCCTCCATCAATGGAACAGTTTATCTCAAATTACTACATCTGTGCTCTTCATCATTAGACACACCTGGATCAGATTTCTTTCCTACATCTAATCTATTCACAAAGTTAAAGTCCCTCATTCCTGAAATATTCTGCTATGGCATTCTCTTCAATATATTTACATATTTTCTACAAAAGGCAATATACTCCAGTTTTGGCTGAACCCCTAATCCTGTAGAGGATTTTCAAACACCTTGCTGTGGTGCTCTTAGCTTCCTTTTACAAAATTCTGGATCTTGCACCATACTTCGTTTAAATCTAAAACTGTCTTTCAATGACAGATGTCACAAAGTGGGAGGGCTTTATTCCAAAGAAACCAGAAATATTTCCAATTCCAGACCAGTTGAAAGTTTAGCTTCAAGCTCATGAAGTTAAGACACTTAAAAAAGTTACTGTCACAAAAAAAAACAGTAACACATTCCAACTATCTAGGTAGGGTCCAACCCCGAAATGCCACCTATCCATGTTCGCCAGAGATTCTGCCTGACCCACAAAATTACTCAAGCACTTTGTCTCTTTTTCTTTTTAAAATTAGCATCTACAATTACTTACATCTCCTTTTAAACACATTCCAACTATTGGATCAACCATGGCATTTGTTATTTTATCCCATAAGTACTTGCAGCTTATGTTTCTAAATCCGAGTCTTAGGCAGCAGTCAATGAATCACAGGTAGACAAAAAAGCTGGAGAAATTCATGACTCATGATTTGTTTGTACCATAAATATTTTGGAACTGTTTTAGGATCAACAGCATCACTAGCAAATATGTTGTCAAAAGCGGCAAAATAATTCAAGTTTATAGATGATTGTGAAGTAACTAATAAGAGATTTGTTAAATCTCAATCACAGATCTCCTCTCATTTTAATCAATTTACCTAACTGCTTCTGTGGCCTCTCACATCCTTGCTTCACCAGGGCTCTCACTTAACTTTTTTTCTCTCTTTCCAGCCGGGCAACCTAGGCAGCTTTTTAGGTTGCCAAATGACAGTTTAGGTGGTCATTTAAGACGGCTTGCATGACGTGTGCGATAATGTGCTCGGACTAAGTGCGTAGCTACCAGTCGGAATTATGGTCAATGAAGCATTCACATATTATTTCTGCTTCAAATAAAGTTAGAAACTAAACATATTCACCAATCAAGACATGATATATACCACAATGACATGCAGCAAAATTATAATACAGTATCTCAACTCTTTTTACACATTGCAATGAATGCAATTTCTATTATTTCTTTCCACTTCCAAACAAAAATGTGGTTGGATTATTCAGCGTATGATCACCTCGGTGAGACCAAGTGCAGGCTTGGCGATCGCTTCGAACAACACCTCCATTCAGTTCGCAATAACCAATCTGATCTCCCGGTGGCTCAGCATTTCAACTCCCCCTCCCATTCCGAATCCGACCTTTCTGTCCAGGGCCTCCTCCATGGCCAGAGTGAGGCCCACCGCAAATTGAAGGAACAGTGCCTTATATTTCGCTTGGGTAGTTTAAACCCCAGCGGTATGAACATTGGCTTCTCCAATTTCAAGTAGTCCTTCTCCCTCCTTCCCCTCCCATTCCCAGCTCTCCCACAGCCTACTGTCTCCGCCTCTTCCTTTCTTTTTCCCACCCCCCCCCCACGTCCTGACATCAGTCTGAAGAAGGGTCTCGACCTGAAACGTCGCCTATTCCTCCGCTCCATAGACGCTGCGTCACCTGCTGATTTTCTCCAGCTTTTTTGTCTACCAACGGGATCCCACCACTGGCCACATCTTCCCATCTCCTCCCCTGTCGGCATTCCGCAGAGACCGCTCCCTCCATAACTCCCTGGTCAATTTGTCCCTTCCCACCCGAACCACCCCCTCTCACCCGAACCACCCCCTCTCCTTGCACTTTTCCTTGCAACCAAAGGAAATGCTGCACATGTCGCTTTACCTCCTCCCTTGATTCCATTCAAGGACCCAAGCAGTCTTTCCAGGTGCGGCAGAGGTTCACCTGCACCTCCACCAACCTCATCTATATAGGTGTCAGCTGCTCTACATCGGTGAGACGAAGCGTAGGCTTGGCGATCCCGTCGCCCAACACCTCCTCTCAGTGTGCAATAACCAACCTGATCTCCCGGTGGCTCAGCACTTCAACTCCCCCTCCCATTCCAAATCTGATCTTTCTGGCCTGTGCCTCCTCCATGGCCAGAGTGAGGCCCACCGTAAATTGGAGGAACAGCACCTCATATTTCACTTGGGTAGTTTACACCCCAGCAGTATGAACATTGATTTATCCAATTTCAGGTAGTCCCTGCATTCTCCTCCCCTTCCCAGCTCTCCCTCAGCCCACTGTCTCCGCCTCTTCCTTGCTTCTTCCCGCCCCCCCCCCCACCCTCATATCAGTCGGAAGAAGGGTCTTGACCCAAAACGGCGCCTATTTCCTTCGCTCCATAGATGCTGCCTCACCCGCTGAGTTTCTCCAGCATTTATGTCTACCCATTCACACAAGATCTGTTATCAAACTTTCCTCACCCACTCTCTACACATTAGGGGCAATTTTACAGAGACAAGTTAACCAACAAAGCCAATGCGTGTTTGGGATGTGGGAGGAAACCCACATGCTTGCAGGGTGAATGTGCAAATTCAACACAGACAGTGCCCAAGGACAGATCTCTGGCGTGTGAGGCAGCAACTCCACCAGCTGTGCCACTATATTTTGTTTTCCAATACACAAAAAATTATACGTTGAATACTTTGGTTAGTAAAAAAAAGAAACTATCCATTTTCAGTCTTGAATCTCCAAGTGACGCTATGTCCCCTTTACAGCTACTGTAAGTTTTAATTCAGTTCAAGACTATGGGGCAGTACATTGGCCATAAAGTTGCTGCCTAAAAGTGCCTGAGACCCGGAATTAATCCTGAATATGAGTCTGTTGGTATGGAGTTTGCTCCTTTTCCCTTTGATCTCCGGGTGCTCTCGTTTTCTTACACATTCCAAAGGTGTGCAGGAACTTTTTTCAGGCCCAACCCAAAACATAATATTTTCCTTTTGTCCAGAGATTGTCTCACCCGTTGAGTTACTCCAGCTTTTTGTATCTATCTTCACTTTAAAGCAGCATCTGCAGTTCCTTCCTACACACACGATACTCTACGATAGAACTTTATTAATCCCAGGAGTGAAATTGTGTGTGTGTGGGTATATTATACACAAACACATATATAATTGTGTGTGTGTGTGTGTGTGTATGTATAATATATTTTATATATCATATATACACACATATACATATACACATATATAAATGTACACTTTGTTTTCTCGTTCATAACATTGTTTACAAGTACTATGTTTACATATTCTGTTGTACTGCTGCAAGTAAGGATTTCATTGTTCTAACTGGGACGTGAGAGAATAAAACACTCTTGACTCACGTTGCTGATGTGTGGGATAGAACTAGTGTACGGGTGATCGGTGGTCGGCGTGGACGCGGTGTGCCGAAGGGCACGTTTCCATGCTGTATATTTAAATTAAACTAAAAACACTACAGAAACATAGAAAATAGGTGCAGGAGGCCATTCGGCCCTTCGAGCCAGCACTGCCATTCATTGTGATCATGGCTGATCGTCCCCTATCAATAACCCGTGCCTGCCTTCTCCCCATATCCCTTGACTCCACTAGCCCCTAGAGCTCTATCTAACTCTCCCTTAAATCCATCGTGTGACTTGACTTCCACTGCCCTCTGTGGCAAGGACTTCCATAAATTCACAACTCTCTGGGTGAAAATTTTTTTTCTCACCTCAGTCTTAAATGACCTCCCCTTTATTCTAAGACTGTGGCCCCTGGTTCTGGACTCGCCCAACATTGGGAACATTTTTCCTGCATCTAGCTTGTCCAGTCCTTTTATAATTTTATATGTTTCTATAAGATACCCCCTCATCCTTCTAAACTCCAGTGAATACAAGCCGAGTCTTTTCAATCTTTCCTCATATGACAGTCGCGCCATCCCAGGGATCAATCTTGTGAACCCACACTGCACTACCTCAATCACAAGGATGTCCTTCCTCAAATTAGGAGACCAAAACTGTACAGAATACACCAGATGTGGTCTCACCAGAGCTCTATACTGAAATTCTCTTGTTATGAAGGCCAACATTCCATTAGCTTTCTTCACTGCCTGCTGTACCTGTAAGCCAACACCAGTTTAAATTCCATTTGGAATATTTTTGGAGAACCAGGAAACCAGGAAGCAAGAGTTACTCCAGGGAGTTACTCCAGCTCCAAGGAGTGATTCTGCGTTGGTTTTCAGCGGTCGCGGCGAGGCGGCGGCCAGATCTCCCACAATTCAAATGGAGGGAGAAAGTGCCCAGCGCCGACCAGTTGCTGTGGCAGTGCTCATGTGCACGGCGGCCGATGATGTGCTGGCCATGGTTGTGCGCATGTGCAGGGGGAGGATGTGCAACCCATGGCAGTGTGCATGTTCAAGGCGGCCAGCCGTGCCTGCGGATGAGGAGCGGGCGGAGAGCGGAGAACCGGCGGCCCGGTCACGGATGGCGGGTGGAGACGGAGAGTGACAGAGAGAGAGAGAGAGAGAGAGAGAGATAGACAGGGGGGCCTGCTCAGAGTTGAACGATGGGTGTTCCGGGTGCTTGTCAAGCCGGGCAAAATGGCATGGCTTTAAGGTTGCCCGGTGGGACTTTAGGTGGCCATTGGCACCCGGGCAACCATTAATTTAGAGCCCTGTTCACTCAAAGGGATACCTCCTGGGATTGATACAGTGCCCTCCATAATGTTTGGTACAAGACCCATCATTTATTCATATGCTTCTGTACTCCACAATTTGAGATTTTTTATAGAAAAAAATCACATGTGGTTAAAGAGCACATTGTCAGATTTTAATAAAGGCCATTTTTATACATTTTGGTTTCACCATGTAGAAATTACAGCATTGTTTATACATAGTCCCCCCATTTCAGGGCACCATAATGTTTGGGATACAGTAATGTCATGTAAATGAAAGTAGTCATGTTTAGTATTTTGTTGCATAACCTTTGCATGCAATGACTGCTTGAAGTCTGCGTTTCATGGACATCACCAGTTGCTGGGTGTCTTCTCTGGTGATGCTCTGCCAGGCCTTTCTTGCAGCCATCTTTAGCTTATGTTTGTTTTGGGGGCTAGTCATCTTCAGTTTTCTCTTCAGCATATAACAGGCATTCTCAATTGGGTTCAGATCGGGTGATTGACTTGGCCAATCAAGAATTGACCATTTTCTAGCTTTGAAAAACTCCTTTGTTGCTTTAGCAGTATGTTTGGGATAATCATCTAGCTGTCGAATGAACCGCCGACCAATGAGTTTTGAGGCATTTGTTTGAACTCGAGCAGATAGGATGTGTCTATACACTTCAGAATTCATTATGCTACTACTAGCAATGTTACAAAATTTTGAGATTTTAAAAATCAAGTCTGTAACTTATCCCATCAGATAAAGCATAAAAATAAGTTTAATTTGACACCTAATTCACTTTCATATCTCAAGTATTTAAAAAGTTATGGCCATTTTCATACTGGGAAATGAGCATCTTGTTCCCTATTGACTTTCTATGGACATAACAAAAAAGCTGTGATCGTGAACAGTCAAAAGCCCATTACTTTCTTAAAAATTAAGAGAACTGAATGAAATTTTCAGTTATCATAGATTGAAGCATTCTGAAACAAATATAAAATAATCTTACTTGGATGACCTGAAATTAAAGCATATAATTAGTTAGTTACCTAATTGTAGCTAATTTCAGACTTCAATGACTAGATCTAAACACCTATCCATTTCTTAATAAATGATTAACATTTTTAAATAGCCTAAATGTCCAAATAATATTCACAAATAATTCACAATAAAACATGATTTTTAAATCTCATTTACATTAATTTATAGGCCAAATGGAAGGAATTCAGTGTTCAATTGCTGTAAATAAATGCCCATTTAAATCAGCTTTCCAGTGGGTCCCCGTGGAACGCGCTGGTTTAGAACGTTCACATTGCGGTAGATTTGTGCCTCAAATGCCGAGAAAAATACTGCGCGATATAATGGGCCCAAATTGAGCTACTCGCAATATTAAATTTTGTATAAAAGGATCTTTAGAAGCCCTTTTGAATGTAAAAATATACAACCTACCTTCTGCTATTTTCTTTATGAGACTCTGCGGTTGCTGACGGTCGCGGGTTTAGAGATTGATTTTTAAACTACTATAACTATTATTCAAGGCCTTTAAACCTAATAATAGCTTTTGCGACGGGGTCTTCCAGCGATTTTTCGTTAATAATTAACTAGGCTGAACATTTTCGATTGGAACAGCTTAGAGAAAATCGCGTTTTAAACCCGCCCCCTCTAAACGGCGCCAAAATCGCGCACACCCGCAACGGAAGATTTTCAAGGACGCTTCAGGTAGGCTTTGCAACATACCTACTACTACCATCGGCAGATGTATCATCAATGAAGATAAATGAGCCAGTACCTTCAGCAGCCATACATGCCCAGGCCAAAACACCCCCACCACCGCGTTTCACAGATGAGGTGGTATGCTTTGGATCTTGGGCAGTTCCTTCTCTCCTCCATACTTTGCTCATGGGTGGAAATTGCTTTTAAACCATGGGGGGAGGCCAGACATCTAGGACCGGGGTCGGCAACCTACGGCCCACGGGCTGGATCCGGTCTGTAACCCAAAATGATCCGGCCCGCAGGCGTATATTAAAAAAAATGTGTTTTCGCGACCTGGGAACTGCAGTCAGTTCCAGGGCACGCAGGCGACCTGGGCGCTACAGCCAGACATGGGGCAAGCTAGCCGACCTGGGAGGTGCAGCCAGTCCCAGGGCACGGAGGCGACCTGGGCACTACAGCCAGACCTGGGGCAAGCGTGATGACCTGGGCGCTACAACCAGTCCTGCAGCAGACACGCCGACCTGGGACTGGCCGTAGCGCCAATGTCACAAAACATGGGGGGGGGGGGGGGGGGATTGTCCTACACCACTCAAAACATGGGGGGGGGGGGGGGGAATATGGGGATGGGGATGACGGCGACAGCCCCCCCCCCCTCAACACCATCCCCCCCCGCAGGATTTATGCCCATGCTTCCCATCACTCTGATATAAGTGAATCTTCGTCTCATCTGTCCACAAGACCTTTTTTTCCATAACTATGGTTGCTCTTTTAAGTACTTCTTGGCAAACTAACCTGGCCATCCTATTTTGTGGCTAACCAGTGGTTTGTATCTTGCAGTGTAACTTCTGTATTTCTGTTCATGAAGTTCTGCGGACAGTGGTCTGTGACAAATCCACACCTAAAGAGTGTTTCTGATCTGTCGGACAGGTGTTTGGGGATTTTTCTTAATTATAGAGATAATTCTTCTGTCATCATATGTGGAGGTCTTCACTTTGTGATTAGTAAGCTCACCAGTGCTCTCTTTCTTCTTAATGATGTTCCAAACAGTTGATTTTGGCAAGCCTAAGGTTTGGCTGATGTCTCCAACACTTTTATTCTTGTTTCTCAGTCTCATAATGGCTTCTTTGACTTTCATTGGCACAACTTTGGTCCTCATGTTGATAAACAGCAGTAAAAGTTTCCACAGGTGATGGAAAGACTGGACGAAAGACTAAGTGCTTATACCTGCATTAAGGAGGCATTTAAACACACCTGAGCAGTGTGTCCCATATAATATATATATAAAAATAAAATATATATGTGTGTGTGCATATAATTTCTACATGGTGAAACCAAAATGTATATAAATACCCTTTAATAAAATCTGACAATGTGCACGTGATTTCTTTCTATTACAAATCTGAAATTGTGGATACAGAGGCAAATAAATAAATGATGGGTCTTTGTCCCAAACATTATGGAAGTAACTGTGTATTAATTTGCGAAGAATTCATCTTGCACAATGTGCAACAAATCCTGAACTATATTATTTGAATTCACATGAACAATTTTGGTATTTGCTGTGGCAGAGAAAGACCCTATTTTGTAAATAAGAAATACAACCTAGAATCTCTTACTGCACATTACTGCAGCAATATATTTTAGTGACAATGAATTAATTCAAAACTAGTGCCTGCCCATACAATAAGATTTAACAATGAGGTATTTTTAATGCTAAGGTACATACCTGGCAACAGCTTCACTGTAAACAAAACCTGCATCTGCTCTTTTCACAATTTCAAAGCAGAGGTCTGCACCATCCATACTAAAATTAAAGAAACACAAATTTAATAGTATGTTTGAAACTATCAAATCTTAATTCTTTGCACATGTGGAAGCTAGCTTCAGTTTGTCACACCATGCTGTAGATTGAGAGGAATATGTTGTCTGATTGTGTGCAATTATTCTGCATACGAACGTAACACATGGTACATTTCATAGTGTTATGTTCAGCTACTTATGCTGCTTCCTTTGTCAAAAACATTAAAAAAACACTAAAACAACCAATTCTTAATAACCATTGCAAGATAATGAATGGTCTGTGAGTTTTGACAATTTTGGTTGTGCTCCAGAAAACATTAGTTTGTAAAGCCTATAATTTATTTATTTAAGAAAAAAACAATAGTTCACAGTAAACCTTTGTGAGAGTAAAAGGTAGCATAGCAGTGCCTCTTTTTAATCTTCCTGGTTTACCCCTGCTACACACACTTTTCTTTCAATTACTCCACCTCTGTCACCCAGTTCTTCCCACCCCCCCCATATTTTTCTTCAACACATTTCTCCCCCCAACTCTATTCACTTCTACCCACCATCCCTCCGTTCTGCACTACACTTCCCTTGTTCCTTTCATCATATTCCACCATTTTGGCTTCTTCACTCATCACCTCTAGCTTTGGTAACTGCCTCCACACTTACCTGATTCACCCCCAATTACACCTCCACACATGAATCCACTTATCATTTGCTAACTCTTGCCCTCACCTGATCCTACTAGCTATTTCCCCTCTGCTCCAAAAATAATAAATAACAAAAATAATTACTGCAGTAGTGATTTGGCATTTAATCCATTTAAATTTAAATGCATTGGTGAACTTAGTTGCCCGATGGTATCAGCGACCTGACCACCCCCCTCCGGCCCCCAGACATACAAGCATGGCATCTGAAAGCATTAGTGAGGCTCATTGTAGAACAAGGTGAAAGACCCAAGAACAAAACTCTCGTGTCAGAGTGGCATGAAGGGCTGCTCTGCACATTTTCAGAGTCATGGCTCACCTCAACTCAGACATATCACACCAACCCAAAAGGTTTTGCTGTCCACTGCATGGATTATTTGGCTACATTAGGAAAATGAAGAGGTTAAGGTGTCTGCTTCATGATGAGCTCATCATGGTACTCAGATGTGGCAGTCTTATCCCATCCCTACTGCCATAACCTAGAATGTCTGGTGCTTAAATGCCGACCATTCAACCTACCGAGAGCTCTCTGCTATCATCCTGAGTGCAGATTGCATCTCGCCTCAGGCAAATATCAAACTTGTTCAACAAATTGATCGCTGCGATTAATAAACACAAAATGGCACACTCCAGAACCTTCATCATCTTTGCTGGAGATTTATTTGCTGAACTACCATCAACAAATCACCCTTCAACACCAGAGGACCCAACAGACTTGTCCACTGCTATATGACCATCAGGAATGCCTACCGCTCCATCTCCGTCCCACACTTTAGAAAATCTGACCATCTGGCTCTGCTTCATCTTTCTGTGTGCAACATCGGCAAAGAGGACCACGAAGAGACGATTGTAGAGACAGGTGAACAGATCCAAATAGGTGGACAGGGCCATGTTCAAACATTTGTCAGCAGATCCGAATGAATATGCCACAGTCACCACCAACTTCATAAAGAAATGTGCCTTCAAAACCCATTCTGAGTCTTTCACAACCAGAAACCCAAGATGAACCAGGAGACTTATTATCTGCTGAGGGATGGATCTGGGGCAAGCCAAGGTTACACAAGTCCAAATACAACCCCCTGAAGGCCATTGTGAGCGTGCAAAGACTGCCCTGGACTCAGCTGGAGTCACAGATGGGCACTCAATGATGTGACAGGGCTTGCATGCATCCATTTCCTACAATGCGAACAGCTTTCAGTAAGTGGCAACAATGCATCACGTTTGGATTCACAATGTCTTTTGTGCACTCTTTGGAAAAAAAAACAATGACATACCTACACGAGCTCCCACAGCCTGACAACCTGTGATCTTAGTCTCTGACACTGACGCAGAGCATTCTTCAGGATGGAGAATCCACACAAGCATCCAACTCAGAAGGTGTATCTGGCAGAGTACTAAAGATCTGTATAAACCAAAATGGTTGGAGTATTCAAGGAAATCTTCCCCTCTTGCTTCTATGGTCCTATATTCCCACCTGCTTCAAAAGCGCATCTATCATACTAGGCCCAAGAGCATGGTGACTTGTCCTAATTGCTATCATGCAATAGAATTTACATCCCCCGTAATGAAGTGCCTCAATAGTGATTAATGTTAGTTAAAGAGGAAGTTGGGAAAACGCGTACCAGTTTTCATTGGTGGGTCAGCAGTGGAGAATGTTAGCAGCTATAAATTCCTGGATGTTGTAGCTCGGATGACCCATCCTGAGTCCAGCACACAGATGTCTTTACAACATACAAAAACTAAAATGCAAATGAAACTTACAATTCGAAGACCATATAGAGCATTCCATCTGAGCTGTACGTTTCCAATAGTTCTACAATGTGTGGATGTTTCAGCATGTGGCAGATACTTGCTTCCCTCTTTAAATCTGAGAAAAGGAAAATATCACTAATTATTAATCCATCATCATATCTAAATGATGGGACATGTTGTTTAGGAATATTTAGAAATTGCAGTGTTCTGGCTGTCACAAATAAAGTAAATCTATAAATTCTAAGTGCTCCCATAAGCAACACAGGAAGCGCACATATATAATTCAAGCACCTCATGTACAGCTTTCATTTAGAACTGATCAAACAAACTGAATTACTTCAAAGAGACACAGACTCAAGAACAAAGAAAATCACTATACACCAGGAAGTTATATCAGAAACTGGCTGCCTATCTCATGTAGGAAAGACAAGAGGGTCGTTGATGAATCTTTATGACTGTTTTTAAAGCATAATTAGATTAATACAGTTACATTTTATAATTCTAGCAAAGCTATGTGCATTCACTAACATGTGCAACACAACACAATTAAATATAAATCGGCTTGAACCAATTGAAGTTTAAAAAAAACTGGATAGGAAGCTCATCATGATCCTGAATTGGATGAGCTCCGCCATTGATTTGGCAATGTTCCTGCAGAATAACAATCGTAGTTTGGCGGTCAACTCCATGTTGAATGTCTTCATACTGTGCCAATATTGCATTGTGAGATTAGTGTGTCCTCTCCAAAGTACAAGCCTGAACTGCCCAAAGGTCAAAATTCCCTCATGATTTCCACCTGTGTAAAAAAAAAAGTTTGGCACAGACCTGTTTGCAAGAGTACCAGAAAGATGACCTCTTTTGGCACTAGTCTAACCTAACCTGGCAAAGGATCCATGAGCACAATATCCAAGATAACTGCAAGTTGATGTTCTGCTATTAACCACATGTAGAGACGAGCTGCAGAAATGACAGGTTCACCAGCTGGAATGTGTCACCAAGTTTGTGACTTCCATTGTAATTTCGAGTACCTCTAAGACAACTGGTGTGAATTACACCTGGTCGACATACCAAAGTGGCTGAATGCAAATATCTTCAAAATCAAATCCAGTCCATGACATTCACACTGCACCTTTCAGAATTTAGGATTTCTGGAGTATAGCCTGCTCAAAAATGCAGAAACATAGAATGCTGTTCAATTAAGGTTTAAATCTTACCTGAGTTTATAATCACCCTTATGTCTTTTATGTCCAGAATTTTACCTTTCAAGATGGAGCTTTTTTTCCCTTACATGCGCTTGCAAAATATATTACTAAATCGACAATGCTGGATAGCTGTTAATAACATTTGCCCAATGTATATTATTTGTGGATTAAATTAGAGGCAGAATCCTTACTATATTTAAAATGCACGATGTGTACTTGAGCAGTGACCTGAAGATATGAATGTAATACTATAAGGTGAGATCATATTGGTTACACAAATGGTGGCAAAGTGGTAGAGTTGCTGCGCAGAGACTCAGATTCGATCCTGACTATCGGTGCTGTCTATAAGGAGTTTGTACACTCTCCCTGTGACCGTGTGGATTTTCTCCAGGTTTTCTGGTTTCCTCCCACACTCCAAAAGGGTGCAGGTTTGTAGGTTAACTGACCTGCAAACTGTGCCCAGTGTGTAAGATAGAACTAGTGAACGGGTGTTCACTGGTTGGCATGTACTCGGTGGGACGGTGGGCCGAAGGGCCGGTTTCCACGCTATATCTCTAAGTTAAGTTAAACTCCTTTTGACTGCCAGAGATAAACTGGGTTGAATGGCCTCCTCCTGTGTCAAATATTCTATAATTTTATACAGCAGAAGAGGCTGCCATTTGCTCTGTGTGTCTATCACAGCTCTTGAAAGAATTAATCAGATAGTTTGTTGGCTCTTTTCTACAACAGTGCTAACTTTTTTCCCTTAACTAATCATCCCATTATCCTTTGAACATTAACAAATGTGCTTCTGTCACCCCCAGGTAGTGTATTCCACATTATAACAATTTGTTTCATTAAAGGAAAGCAAACTCAACATCTTGGCTTCATTATCTAAATTTTTGAAAATCACTAATGAGGTTAGAAACAGTTTCATATTATATAATCTACAAAAAATCCTCAATGACTTTGAATAATAATACTATTATATCTTGTAAATACCTTCTCTGATTTTAGGGGAAAACCAAACTTTTCTATTTTTGTCACATTTCTGAAGCTCTATAAACCTGGTGATATTCTTGTCAATCTTCTCTGCATCCATTTCAATCCTTGACATTTTTTCTGCAGTGCGATGTCCAGAAAGCAAAGCAAGAATTTCATTGTCCTATCAGGGACACATGACAATAAACTCACTTGAACTTGAGAAGTAAACACAGCTTGCTCTGTAAAGCAGGTTCATCAAGGGCACAGCGCTCCTTTCCATTGAAAACAACTATGAGGTGCCACCTTGAGGCAGCATTGATCATCAAGGATCCTCACCATCTGGCCCATGCCCTCTTCTCACTGCTACCATCCAGCAGGAGGGCAGAAACCTGAAGTCCCACACCGCCAGGATTCAGGACCAGCGACTTTCCAACAACTATCAGGTTCCTGCACAATCCTAATCCTCGACCATGGACTTGTCTCATTTTATAATTGTTTTTGTCTTTTTTTTTTTGCACATTCTTCATTCTTTAATGTATATCTATAATTAGTTTTTGTGCATTTAACTGAACCTGTATGCCAATTAAGCAGTTGCATCCGAGATTTTTCATTGTTTCAAGAATGGCCCTCAAGTAACTTCTCTTTTCATCTAACCTTTGTTTCTAATTGTGTTTCAATGTCCTCATCACATCCATTCTTTCTTCCTCTAATCGTGCTCTCCCTATAACATAACTGACACCAACTCCCCCATTTCCTCAGGAGCAAATTTGAGTAGAAAATAGGATGTATTCACTGGAAATAGTGGGAAAACAGAAGAGAGAAATAAGGGAGTGCAGAGGAAAAAGGGAACGTGTGCACCCCTTTTGTGCCTTCCTCTCATGAAACAAATTGTATTCTCACAATAATGGAAAATGTACTTGTTTGCAAAAGTTGATTTGGAGAGAGAGAGAGAGAGAGAGGGGGAGAGAGGGAGAGAGAGAGAGAGAGAGAGAGAGAGAGAGAGGGGGGGGAGAGAGGGGGGGGGGGGGGGGGGGGGGGAGAGGGAGAGGGGGTGGAAGAGGAGGGGGGGGGGGGGGGAGAGGGGGAGAGGGGGAGGGGGGGAGGGGGGGGAGGGGGGGAGGGGGGGAGGGGGGGGGAGAGGGGGAGGGGGGGGAGAGAGGGGGAAGAGGGGGAGGGGGAGGGGGAGGGGGGGAAGAGGGGGAGGGGGGGGAAGAGGGGGGGAGAGGGAGAGGGGGGGAGAGGGAGAGGGGGGAGAGGGAGAGGGGGGGAGAGGGAGGGGAGAGGGGAGGGGGGGAGAGGGGGAGGGGGGGAGAGGGGGAGGGGGGGGAGAGGGGGAGGGGGAGGGGGGGGGAGAGGGGGAGGGGGGGGGGGAGAGGGGGAGGGGGGGGGAGAGGGGGAGGGGGGGGGGGAGAGAGGGGGAGGGGGGGGGAGGGGGGGGGAGAGAGGGGGAGGGGGGGGGGAGAGGGGGAGGGGGGGGGGAGAGGGGGAGGGGGGGAGAGGGGATGTTGTTTAATGCTTGGCATAGATTCAGTAGGCGAATGAGCCTGTTTCTAAGCTGTATGACTCTATAGCACTGAGATCGACAATTATTTTTCCCCGGGATAAGGATCATTCTTTGAAGAGCACTTGAGGAAGTTTCTCCCGCACACTGTGTTTAGATGACAGATGATCTCACTAGGACATTAGTAGTTGAAAGGGACTGACTGATTAGATGTCCAGTCATTGTTTTCACTTTGAGACATAATTTTTTGGCGACTAAAGACAAGATGATATAAAACAGGAGTAGGCCATTCGGCCCTTCGAGCCTGCACCGCCATTCAATATGATCATGGCTGATCATCCAACTCAGTATCCTGTGCCTGCCTTCTCTCCATATCCCCTGATCCCTTTAGCCACAAGGGCCACATCTAACTCCCTCTTAAATATAGCCAATGAACTGGTTTCAACTACCTTCTGTGGCAGAGAATTCCACAGATTCACCACTCTGTGTGAAAAAAGTTGTTCTCATCTCGGTCCTAAAAGACTTCCCCCTTATCCTTAAACTGTGTCCCCTTGTTCTGGACTTCCCCAACATCGGGAAAAATCTTCCTGTATCTAACCTGTCCAACCCCTTAAGAATGTTGTACGTTTCTATAAGATCCCCCCTCAATCTTCTAAATTCTAGTGAGTACAAGCCGAGTCTGTAAAGGTATTTTAGACGCGGTCCTTAGTCCTTCACTAAGTCTTTATTAAGACACTACATCCACACGTCCCAGCACTGACCACAACTGGTCTACACACGTACTGGAACCAAGAGAGGGAGGGTGCATGCAGATACTACAGTTATACTACCTAAGGTGGGAGTGTCAAATGGTAATGAGGTAGCTACATATTTGGTTGCATGCATAACCACCTACATCCTTTCCCGTAGAATAAACAGCAGCAGGGTAATTATACAAGCCTGCAACATAGTAACAGTATCAATTAATCAAACAGCACAATATTAAGCAAAGTCGCCATACCGATCAGGGGGCCGGACAACTCTACCTGAGCGGGTCCGTACAGCACCCTCACCCTCCATAAGCAGGGCACAGAGACTGTGGCAAATGTCCATACCCACAATTGGGGCACTTCCTGGCACTCTGAGGGCGAGGGGCAGGAGCTGGGCGAGGCTGTGGTTTAAAACTGTTCGGTGGCCACCGCGGCACAGACAGAGCAGCCACGCTAACGGCACGGTTCCCAGATCCTCTCTCCCCACGAAACGGAGTAACAACCTCAGCAATGCGACAAGCATGCACAGCTTCGTTCAACGTGAGGTCAGGCCTCCGTAATAAATCAGCCCGCAACTTCTGGTCTAACATGCCAGTAACTAACATGTCCCGCGTGAGCTGGTCACACAACTCAGCAAAACGACAGCGCTGAGCTAGATAGCGGAGGTCGGCAATGAAACATTCCACAGGTTCCTCAGGCTGTTGCTTGCGAGAAAAAAACCGAGCCCGCTCCAAAATGCGGTTCGAGGGAAGGTCACAAATTTCAGTAAACTTCCTCAACAGACACACCGGGTCGTCAGGAGACTCGGCTGGCTCAGCAATCTGGTCATCTTCGCCCAGGACCGCTGGACTGTACACAAACGACTTAGCCCGCCTCATGGCATCAGGCCCAGCAAGGTTCAATAGCAGCAATGCTTTGACAGCAGCAGGGTCATTACGGTGTGCAATATTCACATAATGGGTGTAGTCCATGACGAACGTGTCCCATCGCTCCGCGATGTCGGCGTCAAAGACTAACGGGGAAGGCTTGCGACAAGACGAAGCCATCACTACACACACACTCAAAAAGCAAAATAAAACCCGATATACGAGAGGCGCAGATTGAACGCTTCTGACACCATGTAAAGGTCTTTTAGACGTGGTCCTTAGTCCTTCACTAAGTCTTTATTAAGACACTACATCCACACGTCCCAGCACTGACCACAACTGGTCTACACACGTACTGGAACCAAGAGAGGGAGGGTGCATGTAGATACTACAGTTATACTACCTAAGGTGGGAGTGTCAAATGGTAATGAGGTAGCTACATATTTGGTTGCATGCATAACCACCTACAGAGTCTATCCAGTCTTTCTTCATATGAAAGTCCTGCCAGTCTGGTGAACCTTCTCTGTACTCCCTCTATGGCAAGAATGTCTTTCCTCAGATTAGGAGACCAAAACTGTACACAATACTCCAGGTGTGGTCTCACCAAGGCCCTGTCCAACTGCAGTCGAAACTCCCTGCTCCTATACTCAAATCCTTTTGCTATGAATGCTAACATACCATTTGCTTTCTTCACTGCCTGCTCCACCTGCATGCCTACTTTCAATGACTGGTGTACCATGACATCCAGGTCATGGATATGGTGGATATGGGGGTATGATGGAAAAGTGGACAAGCACAGATCTATCTATGACAGTAAAGGGTTATTATACTTTTTCTTATAGAAATGCATTTGTGGCTGCATTTTTTAAACCGGTATGTGATAAATGATAGTTTCATGGAGGATAAATTACGTTATTCATTTAACAGTGAATACAAAATAACATTTAATTCAATGTAAATTACAAACAGACCAGGGCAGCACTGTGGCACAGTTAGCTGAGCTATAGTCTCACAGTACAAGCTGCTACAATTCAATTCTGGCCTTTGGTGTGGTGAGTTTGCACAATCTCCCTATGACTGTGCAGGTTTCTTAATTGTACACAACACCTCAAACATGTTGAACTTCCCTTGTTCCTTTCAGCTTTGTACTGTCTTGAAAAGCCAAGCAGGAAAACTTGGAATCATGGAATATAATCATGTGGACCAAGTACAAGCTATAAAGACATAGTACATGATAGGATGTGCAGGAAGGAACTGCAGATTCTAGTTTACACCGAAGATAGACAAAATGCTGGAGTAACTCAGCAGGACAGGCAGCATCTCTGGGTAAAAGGAACGTCAAGGGTCAAGATCCTTCTTCAGACTGAGGATAGTATACCTGGCTTAGGCTGCATCCTACTGAGCTCTCTTGGAAGCAAAGAGAGCCATCACAAGATAATAAATCCATGTGAAATGAATTGCTGAACAATCTGTCAGTTCCCACTCCTTTGCAGTTTAAACTCGTCTCTACTGATCCTGCCTAATTTTAATCAAGAATAATCCATTCTAATTGGCAAGCAATGTCATGTCCTCCATTTACATCATTGTTTTCAAGGACTGGAGATAACAGTAATTATGCATATACTTAAAAGGGATTTTCCAGTTAAATGTTATTTAAACCTTAATGAGGTCTCCTGCAGCTTCATCCATTCTCTTAACTCAGGTAATAAAATTAAGACTTGAATATTAGAATTTAAGCTCTTAACATAGGAAATACGTTGGAAATGAAATGTTTCAGTTTAATTGGAAATTATATATCCCAGTAGAAGCATAAATAACCAATAAAAACATAATTCTTATTTTACTGTCACTATAAAGTCCATATGCATTCTAGCTTTTAATATATGTACATATAAACATCCTTAAATTAGAGCAAAGATAACTTTTTTTTAAATATGAAATTAAAATTAAGTTTTAGTAGTTGTGACCACACTCCAACAATTTTATAACCCTCCTACATCAACCTGGGGAATTTTCCTTATGCTTTGAAAAACAACTACTTCTGCAACGAGATGTCCAAGTTGTGGTTACCCTGTTATAAAGAAGCTGGAAAGGGCACAGAGAAGATTTATGAGGATGTTGCCAGGACTCAAGGGCCTGATCTATAGGGAGAGGTTGAGCAGGCAAGGATTTTATTCCTTGGAGCGCAGGAGGATAAAGGGTGATCTTTTAGAGGTGTGTAAGATCATGAGTGCAATAGATTTTTTTTTACACAAAGGGTGGTAGCAGTGTTACACAAAGGGTGATAGCAAGTACCATCACAACATTTAAAAAAAACACTTGGACAGGTACATGGATAGGATAGATTTAGAGGGATATGAGGCAAAAGGAGGCAGGTGAGACTAATGTAGATGGGGGCCTGTAGGTCGGTGTGGGCAACTATGCCCAAGGGCCTATTTCCATGCTGTATCTCCATGCCAGCCACGATATCCTATCTAAGCCATTTACCCATGTTTAGCCCATATCCCTCTAAACCTTTCCTATCCATTTACTTGTCAAAGTGGCTTTTAAATGCTGTTATAGTACCTACCTCAACTACGTCCTCTGGTCACTTGTTCCATATATCCACCACCCTCTGACTTTTTAGTTATATAAACAAAAGTGCTTTTATTCATTAACCTCTTAGGCCACAACTGTCTATTTGGGATTATTTTCTCCCTAAGCACTTGAAGAGGGGAAAAAATAAATAAAAAATCACACCACATGGGTGATAACATGCTTATTGGCTAAATCTAATTGGCATGGTGGCACAGCGGTAGTGTTGCTGCCTTAAGGGCCTGTCCCACTTGGGCATCATTGGCAGGTGGCGCGCGAAGATTTTGTGAATCCCAAAATACTGGGGCGCAGCGCGCGACCGCACGTCACAGCCTACGCCACCACGCCTCACCACGCACCATGCGCTCGTAATGCACGCCATGCGCGCGTCACGATGAGCACGTCATGCGTCGTGACGCGTAAATGATGTCGCGTAAATGACGCCCAAGTTGGACAGGCCCTTTACAGCGCTTGCCTTACCTTATCTATTGCATCGGCTGCTCTGGCATGTTGTTTTTTTGCATTTTATTGAATTAGTTTTCACAAAAAAGAACTATGGTAAAATGTCAAGTAAATTTATAAACCCTTACATAATTTACACATTATGCATTGGTCTTCACTTTCCACAATAAAACAAATTATTTGAACAGAAAATGACTGAAGAAAAGATGGAGAGCAAATGCTGAATATAGGTAAATGATAAAGAATAATATCATTGAAGAAGGGTCTCGACCCAAAACGTCACCTATTCCTTCACTCCATAGATGCTGCCTCACCCGTTGAGTTTCTCCAGCTTTATAAAACTACCCTTGATTTTTCCAGCATCAGCAGTTCTTTCAAGAATAATCCAAAAGTACATTTCAAAAGAAAGAGTTAATTAAAATATTAAAATGATTTTGTATTGGTCTTAAATAAAGGGACGTTGCTAACATAGCAGAAAAAAGGAACATTTACAAATACTGTAAAAATAGAAAAAACCCATCTTGAGGTTAGCAGTACTGGAAAAAGCCAAAGAGTCCACATATGAAGCACCATGGGTGACTGAGAAAAGATAGGGTACATTAAGATACCCCTTCATTAGTTGTGAATGCGTGCTTAAGGACTAAGGATGCTAATGTTTTGTCTGTTCAAAAAGGATAAACCTGATAATTTAAGGCCAACCAACCTTATAGGATTTATAATGCACCTTTACCATACTTGTGCATATGACAATAAACTGAGCTGGACTCCGAATCATAAAGCTGTGGATTCAATTCATATTCCTAGGACCTGAGACGCTTTACAAGAGCAAAAAAACAGCTGAAGTTTAAGCAGCTTTTTTTTGAGAAATGCAGAAACCAAGTCACATACCTTCTGTACTCAGGCCTGGACTGGAAGTGAATTTCGCAACGTCAACAATCTTCACGGCAAATTGCTGTCCAGTTTCTCTGTTAATACATCGCCGCACAACACTGAATGGTCCTCTGAAATTCAAAAAGGTACAGAATTTAACCATGTACTTTTTTTTTTAAAGGCCAATAGGTACTAAATGCTCAAAAGGAAGCTGAATTAATGGACACAGGCACCATGAGCGAACTGTACATTCAAGCCTACAGAAGATCAATATAAATTAAAAATTACAAGAATTTGCTTTCATCAATATGATATTTGTACACAAAGCAGATTATCCTCTTACACTACTTTTACATTGCAGCTAATTTGCAATAAAATATTATTTGCGATGTCCTCATTATCTAAATGCAGCAATCAGATTTCTGGAGACAACAAAAAAACGATCCGAATGTAATTTTAAAAGAACAAATCAAGTAAGTAATTAGTAAGTAATTTTTATTTATATTGCACTTTTAAATCAAATCATGTTGAAGCCAAAGTGCTTCACAGAGAAAAAAAATTAGATTACCATACATCCATATAAAATAAAAAAGAAGAAAAAAAGACACAATACACTATAGGATTCAACATGAACGTCCCCCCCCTCCCCCAACAGCAGAATCAACACTTTCCACTGTGATGGAAGGCACAAAAAAGTCCAGTCCTCCTCCTCCTCCTAGTCCATCAAAGCATTAATGATTTAATTAGATTAATTTCCGACTTATTCAGTTGACTATAAGGAACTCTGCCATTCGACTCATTGTATGAGATCTTTCATTTTGTATTAACCAGCTCATTTGTCAAATAGCATGCTAATTCTATAGAATATTCAAAGGACAGATGATTGTTACATAACCAGCATTTTATTAAGTGCATGCACTAGGAGAAACTCAATAATAAATTTATAGGCATTGGGTATCAACATATCATTGTCCGATGTAGGTGACCATTTGACCCATCGAATCAATACCGGCTCTCAGAGCCATCTCAGTAATCCTATTCCCCCACTTCTATCTGCAACCTATTTTCTCTCTAATTAATTCCTCATAGCCCCACCCAACGCACACATTTACTCTGAAACACAAAGGAGTAATTTACATAAGCAATTAACCTACAGCAGGTCTTTAGGATGTGGAAGGAAATGAAAGCAACCTGGGGAAGACCACATTCTTACAGGAAAAACCTGCAAATTTCAAACAAGCAGTGGAGGTCAGGATTGAAGCCAGGCTGCAGGATATAGAAACATAGAAACATAGAAATTAGGTGCAGGAGTAGGCCATTCGGCCCTTCGAGCCTGCACCGCCATTCAATATGATCATGGCTGATCATCCAACTCAGTATCCCATTACTGCCTTCTCTCCATACCCTCTGATCCCCTTAGCCACAAGGGCCACATCTAACTCCCTCTTAAATATAGCCAATGAACTGGCCTCGACTACCCTCTGTGGCAGAGAGTTCCAGAGATTCACCACTCTCTGTGTGAAAAAAGTTCTTCTCATCTCGGTTTTAAAGGATTTCCCCCTTATCCTTAAGCTGTGACCCCTTGTCCTGGACTTCCCCAACATCGGGAGCAATCTTCCTGCATCTAGCCTGTCCAACCCCTTAAGAATTTTATAAGTTTCTATAAGATCCCCTCTCAATCTCCTAAATTCTAGAGAGTATAAACCAAGTCTATCCAGTCTTTCTTCATAAGACAGTCCTGACATCCCAGGAATCAGTCTGGTGAACCTTCTATGCACTCCCTCTATGGCAATAATGTCCTTCCTCAGATTTGGAGACCAAAACTGTACGCAATACTCCAGGTGTGGTCTCACCAAGACCCTATTACAACTGCAGTAGAACCTCCCTGCTCCTATACTCAAATCCTTTTGCTATGAAAGCTAACATACCATTCGCTTTCTTCACTGCCTGCTGCACCTGCATGCCTACTTTCAATGACTGGTGTACCATGACACCCAGGTCTCGCTGCATCTCCCCTTTTCCTAGTCGGCCACCATTTAGATAATAGTCTGCTTTCCTGTTTTTGCCACCAAAATGGATAACCTCACATTTATCCACATTATACTGCATCTGCCAAACATTTGCCCACTCACCCAGCCTATCCAAGTCACCTTGCAGTCTCCTAGCATCCTCCTCACAGCTAACACTGCCCCCCAGCTTAGTGTCATCCGCAAACTTGGAGATATTGCCTTCAATTCCCTCATCCAGATCATTAATATATATTGTAAATAGCTGGGGTCCCAGCACTGAGCCTTGCGGTACCCCACTAGTCACTGCCTGCCATTGTGAAAAGGACCCGTTTACTCCTACTCTTTGCTTCCTGTTTGCCAGACAGTTCTCTATCCACATCAATACTGAACCCCCAATGCCATGTGCTTTAAGTTTGTATACTAATCTCTTATGTGGGACCTTGTCGAAAGCCTTCTGGAAGTCCAGATACACCACATCCACTGGTTCTCCCCTATCCACGCTACTAGTTACATCCTCGAAAAATTCTATAAGATTCGTCAGACATGACTTACCTTTTGTAAATCCATGCTGACTTTGTCCAATGATTTCACCACTTTCCAAATGTGCTGCTATCCCATCTTTAATAACTGACTCTAGTAGTTTCCCCACTACCGATGTTAGACTAACTGGTCTGTAATTCCCCGTTTTCTCTCTCCCTCCCTTCTTAAAAAGTGGGGTTACGTTTGCTACCAGCCAATCCTCAGGAACTACTCCAGAATCTAAAGAGTTTTGAAAGATTATTACTAATGCATCCACTATTTCTGGAGCTACTTCCTTAAGTACTCTGGGATGCAGCCTATCTGGCCCTGGGGATTTATCGGCCTTTAATCCATTCAATTTACCCAACACCACTTCCCGGCTAATCTGGATTTCACTCAATTCCTCCAACTCCTTTGACCCGCGGTCCCCTGCTATTTCCGGCAGATTATTTATGTCTTCCTTAGTGAAGACGGAACCAAAGTAGTTATTCAATTGGGCGCCATATCCTTGTTCCCCATGATCAACTCACCTGTTTCTGACTGCAAGGAACCTACATTTGTTTTAACTAATCTCTTTCTTTTCACATATCTATAAAAACTTTTGCAGTCAGTTTTTATGTTCCCTGCCAGTTTTCTTTCATAATCTATTTTTCCTTTCCTAATTAAGCCCTTTGTCCTCCTCTGCTGGCATCATCCTTCGCTTTGATACTATCCCTGATTTCCCTTGTTATCCACGGATGTACTACCTTCCCTGATTTATTCTTTTGCCAAACTGGGATGAACAATTTTTGTAGTTCATCCATGCAGTCTTTAAATGTCTTCCATTGCATATCCACCGTCAACCCTTTTAGAATTAATTGCCAGTCAATCTTGGCCAATTCACGTCTCATACCCTCAAAGTTACATTTCTTTAAGTTCAGAACCATTGTTTCTGAATTAACAATGTCACTCTCCATCCTAATGAAGAACTCAACCATATTATGGTCACTCTTGCCCAAGGGGGCACGTACAACAAGACTGCTAACTAACCCTTCCTCATTACTCAATACCCAGTCTAAAATAGCCTGCTCTCTCGTTGGTTCCTCTACATGTTGATTTAGATAACTATCCCGCATACATTCCAAGAAATCCTCTTCCTCAGCACCCCTGCCAATTTGATTCACCCAATCTATATGTAGATTGAAGTCACCCATTATAACGGTTTTGCCTTTGTCGCACGCATTTCTAATTTCCTGTTTGATACCATCTCCAACTTCACTACTACTGTTAGGTGGCCTGTACACAACACCCACCAGCGTTTTCTGCCCCTTAGTGTTTCGCAGCTCTACCCATACCGATTCCACATCCTCCAAACTAATGTCCTTCCTTTCCATTGCGTTAATCTCCTCTCTAATCAGCAACGCTACCCCACCTCCTTTTCCTTTCTCTCTATCCCTCCTGAATATTGAATATCCCTGGATGTTCAGCTCCCAGCCTTGGTCACCCTGGAGCCATGTCTCCGTGATCCCAACTATATCATAGTCATTAATAGCTATCTGCACATTCAACTCATCCACCTTATTACGAATGCTCCTTGCATTGAGACACAAAGCCTTCAGGCTTGTTTTTACAACACTCTTACCCCTTATACAATTATGTTGAAAAGTGGCCCTTTTTGATTTTTGCCCTGGTTTTGTCTGCCTGCCACTTTTACTTTTCACCTTGCTACCTATTGCTTCTACCCTCATTTTACACCCCTCTGTCTCTACGCTCACACATTTAAGAAACCCTTTCCCTTTAACTCCATCCTCCACTATCCCATTCGACACTGCACCCCCCTTATTCAGTTTAAAACCACCCGTGTAGCAGTGGCAAACCTGCCTGCCAGAATGCTGGTCCCACACCTGTTAAGATGCAATCCGTCCCTTTTGTACAGTTCCCCCTTACCCCAAAACAGATCCCAGTGATCTAAGAATCTAAATCCCTGCCCCGTGCACCAGTTCCTCAGCCACACGTTCAGGTCCCGTATCTCCCTGTTCCTGCTCTCGCCAGCACGAGGAACTGGAAGCAAACCGGAGATAACAACCCTGGAGGTCCTGCTTTTCAGCATTTTTCCGAGCTCTCTAAAGTCACGCTGCAGAATATTCATCCCCTTCTTTCCGACATCGTTTGTGCCGACATGCACTACCACTTCCGGATGTTCACCTTCGCCCTTGAGGATTTTCTGCACTCTGTCCGTGACATCCTGGATCCTGGCACCAGGAAGGCAGCACACCATCCTCGCATCCCGTCTGTTGCCGCAGAAACCCCTGTCCGTACCTCTCACAATGGAGTCTCCCACTACAATGGCGTTGCCTGCCTTAGGCCTTTTTGGTTTTGGCTCAACAGCCCTATTCGCATCACAAGCCAGTCCGCCGCCCAGTGTAAACACCTCTTCTGTCCCGACAGCTTCTAAGTGGGTGAACCTGTTCACAAGAGGTACAACACCCGGGGAAGTTGGCATTCCATGCTTCCCTCCTGTTCTCACTGTCTCCCACCTTCTCTCTTCCAGTACCTTGGGTGTAACAATCGTACTGTAGGACTTGTCGAGGAACGACTCCGTTTCTCGGACGAACCGGAGGTCATCCACTTGCTTCTCAAGTTCCCCAACACGGCCCTTCAGGAGCTCTACCTGGATGCACTTCTCGCATTTGTAGCAGCCAGAGGCACCAGCGGTGTCCTTGACCTCCCACATACTGCAAGCATCGCACTGAATCAGCTTGCCTGACATCTCCTTCTTTCGTCTCTACCTCTCAAGCGTATTGCGTGGTCTCCTCTCCTAAGACTCTCGAGCCAAAGACTCACACTTTTCTCACAGGGCACTTCACTCACTGCCGCTCGCTAAGAGCCGTCTTGCTTAAATTGACTGATAAATTGCCTGATTTACCAATTTACAAACCAAATTCCTCAGTTTTCAACTGTTTTCCCAGCACTTCATGGTATTGTTTTCCCGGCACTGACTCACTTCTCTCCTCCCACTTGGGCTAGAGCCAATCAGTCGTATCTCTTGCTAACCTCCTGCTGCTGTTGCTCCCAAACTACAGCAGTTCTGAGTGGCAGTTGCTGCATCTGTTGTGCAGGAGCAGCTCATCAGTAAAGATGCTCATCCCAACCCTAATACACAGACTTAGACTAGTGCCGAGTTGCATATATTCCATCAAGATGTGATGGTTTAACAATAGGTTGTTTTGTCATGAATATTTCTGCAATTACTAATGTATGGCGGCCCCATGGTGGTTAGCCACTCGTGGTGCGAAACCTTGGCTCTGGGGGTTGGGTCACATGACTTGGTTTAGCGGGAAGAGCGGGTCATGGGTCTCCCCTGGGGTATATATACTGCTGGTAACACCTTTGCCCCTTGTTGTGGTTCTGAGAGGCGTTCTGTGTTAATCTAATAAAGATCACTTGTTTGACAACACGTCTCACTATAAATGGATACTTTAATACCATGAAGACACAAAATGAGTAGTTTTACCTCCTAATTCATTTAAATACAGCAGTTCCAGCAAAAGAAAACATCTAAAAGAGCCATTAAAATCTATAGCCAAGCAGAAGGGACAATTTCAATCGTATTACCTGGTTTTGAACCAGCAGGATACGGTCCAAATAAATGCCTTGTTAATTGAACAGAACAAAGAATTGTGGAAATTATATCATAATTTTTAAATGGTCGACTATTATTGGAACTCTTGAACTATGAAAAATGAAAAGCAACCTATTTGTCATTACAATAAAGGAGTCAATTGGCAGAAATGTGTATTACAAAATACTGCTATGCATTCCCTCCCTCCCCATTCTTGTCTTGTTGAAAAAGCCAAATTCAATTAGTTCCACTTTCCTGCACTTTATCCACAAAAGCTTTATGACACAAAATGCTGGAGTAACTCAGCTGGACAGGCAGCATCTCTGGAGAGAAGGAATGGGTGACGTTTCGGGTCGAGACCCTTCTTCAGACTGATATTGGGGAGGGGGCGGGACAGAAATAGAATGTAGTCAGAGACAGTGAGACTGGTGGGAGAACTAGGAAGGGGGAAGGGATAGAGAGAGAGGGAAAGGACGGTTTGAAGTTAGAGAAGTCAACGTTCATACCGCTGGGGTGTAAGCTACCCAAGCGAAATATGAGGTGCTGTCCGACAATTTGCGCTGGGCCTCACTCCGACAATGGAGTAGGCCCAGGACAGAAAGGTCAGATTGGGAATGGGAGGGGGAGTTAAAGTGCTGAGCAACCAGGAGATCAGATAGGTTAAGGCGGACTGAGTGGAGTTCAGCAAAATGATCGCCGAGCCTGCGCTTGGTCTCGCCGATGTACAGGAGTTGACACCTGGAACAGCTGATGCTGTGGATGAGGTTGAAGGAGGTGCAAGTGAACCTCTGCCTCACCTGAAAAGACTGTCTGGGTCCTTGGATGGAGTCAAGGGGGGAGGGAAAGGGACAGGTGTTGCATCTCATGCGGTTGCAGAAAGGGTGGAGATGGGAAGATGTGGCCAGTAGTGGGATCCCGCTTGAAGTGGCGAAAATGTTGGTGGATTATATGCTGTATGAGACGGCTGATGGGGTGGAAAAGACAAGGGGGACTCTGTTCTTGTTACGCATGGGGGGAGGGGAAGCAAGAGCGAAGCTGTGGGATATCACGGAGACCTTAGTGAGAGCCTCATCTATAATGGAAGAGGGGAACCCGTTTCCTAATGAATGAGGACATCTCCGATTCCCTGGTATGGAAAACCTCATCCTGGGCACAGATTCAGCGAAAACAGAGAAATTGGGAGGAGGGGGATAGAGTCTTTACATGAAGCAGGGTGGGAAGAAGTGTAGTCTAGATAGCTATGGGAGTCAGTGGGATTGTAGATGTCGGTCAATAGTCTGTCTCCTGTGATGAGATCTAGATATGGTAGGGAGATGTCGGAGATGGTCCAGGTGAATTTGAGTGCCGAATGGAAGTTAGTGGTGAAATGGATGAAGTCAGTGAGATCTGCATGGGCGCATGGGTCCAAGTGAATACGTTATTTCTGTTCAATTTTGTTTCACCCTTTCAGGAATTGCATTCCAGATCATGATTAATTTCGCAAAATGAATTATTTTCTCGTTCTTATGCCAGATACCTTCAATCAATAACCTCTGGTCAGCAGTCCAATTGCAAATGGATACAGCTTCTATAAAAACAATGCATTTTCCACTACATGCACTGTGTAGTCTTAAACCTGCCCCTGGAGATATTGAATACAACCATTGAAGATTACTAGTGTTGCAATCACATTCTCAGATCACATATATTGCAAAATCAAAATGGAAAATGCAAGAAGATGCTTACTGCATCATAAAAATAGAAAATGGATGTCTTGTTTTATCAAAACTACCCTCATCATTAAGAACAGTCGAGAAGGACATTATGGAATTTATACTGCAGGGCGAGCGTCAAATATCTTCAGTTCACCAGCATAAACGACTGTGCTTCATAGTTTTATCTCATGCATTTAATGATAGAATTTAGTCTTGTCATACAAAAAGTTGCTTTAAAAATATATATATATAGCTGCTTTGGGAAAAATTCACTCATTACGATAAATTTGATATTTAGAGTCTTAGAGTAATAGTGTGGAAACAGGCCCTTCGGCCTAACTTGCCCACACCGGCCAACATGTCTCAGCTACACGAGTCCCATATCCCTCCAAACCTGTCCTATCCATGTACCTGTCTAACTGTTTCTTGAATGTTGCGATAGTTCATGCCTCAACTACCTCCTCTGGCAGCTGATTCCATACACCCACCACACTTTGTGTGAAAAAGTTACCCCACAGTCCTATTCTGATATAAACTTAAACATTTAGAAATAACTGGTGTCAGTTTTTTTTAAATTATGGAAGAGAAATTGAATATAAATCTGTAAATAGATTAGGAAGGTAATTAGTAACTATTATCCACATGATTGTAATTACTTTTCATTAATCGGGATAGGGAAGGAGTAAACAGAGCAATGGTGAATATGCATCAGGAAGTCGGAGTGTTTTGTATTTTGAATACGAGTGTGAGTAACTCCTTGACAGATAATGAATCAGTTCTGGACAGATGTGCCAGCATTTGCCCATAAAAATGATTTTAGAACATAATAATGAAAAATGTAACTGCTCTTTCAATGAGGAAAGAAAATACACAAATGAGAGAAGTTTTGAGGTAGACATTAAGGTGATAAACCTGTAAAAAATGTAATGGAATACCGTTTATGGCAAGATATATGCATTTAAAAGTTGACATTAAATCAAATCTATATATAGAATTAAAATCAGAGCACTTGGAGTATCATAGCTCTCCTTATGAAATTAATTGAAACTGTAAAGCATACAATTTAGATTCAGTTTAGTTTAGAGATACAGTGCAGAAACAGGCCCTTCGGCCCATCGAGGCTGATCACCAATCACCTGTTGACACTTTCTCATCCATTTTCATACATATTCAGGGCAATTTACAGAGATCAATTAATCTACAACCCCATAACGCTTTGGGATGTGGGAGGAAACCAGAGCACCCAGAGAAATCCATGCAATCACAGGAAGAATGTGCAGACACCACACAGACAGCACATGAGATCAGGATCAAATCCAGTCTCCGGTGTTGAGAGGATTCATTTGAATGATTGTTCATATTTATTGTATTCTACATCTAGAACAAAGGAACATTGTCATAATCTGCAAGTATTATACTGAATGCTTCAACACGGAGAATTTTATGTCTTCTCTAAAATAAGGACATGGATTTACACAAATATATTAATTTGTTTGCTTTCTCCAGTAATCTGTGCAGAACTGCAGAAATGCTCCACATTTATATTTAAAAAAAAAAAGTTTTTACTTGGTCTAAATTAAGGGCATGTATTGTTTGTTTTCTTGCTCTTCTTCTCAAACCATCATTCTTCCTTCAAAACCAACACCTACTCTAATCTTCTTGCTCTGAGTTCTAAGAACATAGCATTCACACTTAGTTCCTTCCATTCACAATGCAAAACTGGAGGGATTGGAATAAACTACCTAAATTACGGAGAATCAAATTCATATTATAAATGATCAGTGACAACTGAAGACTGAAACTCATCATGTTGTTAAATTTCAGAAATTGATTACTCACCCTACAATATTTTCTGCTCACTTCCCAGTTCTGCCCTTACACGGTTCTTTAAATTATGTCTAAGCACAGGCAATACATCTCAAACACTAATATGCCTTCAGTAAAACAAAACTGTTGTCCTAAGAAGATAGGTTCCAAGGAATGACAAACAAGATAATCTTTCACACTATTTCACTTTACAACACCATTACTTAAAGTTGTCAAATAGTTTCCTTGTACGATTACATTGGATAAGAAACATAGAAAATAGCTGCAGGAGTCGGCCATTCGGCCCTTTGAGCCATTCAGTATGATCATGACTGATCATCCCTTGATTCCGTTAGTTTCATGTATTTTGTGTTTTTATAACTGTTGGTAGATCAATTTCCCTCCTGGGATAATATAGTCTTTCGTAGTTCAGAGCAGAAGCTGTTCCTTAATGTGGATGTTACATTTTTCAGTTTACAAAAGTCAGACATGACTCCAGAAGTCGGGCATAAGTCAGTCAGTCCACAAGCCGTGATTCAGTCTGTCAGTCCAGAGGCCATGAGTGAGTGAGTCAGTCCAGAGTCCATGAATTCGTCCCAAGGCAGTCCAGAGGCCATGAGTAGGTCGCTCACCGACCCCCCCGCCCCCCACTGACATCCCCCACCTCAAGACGCTGCCCTCCACCTGGCTATAGGATGCTCCCCCTCCTGAAGTCACCCCCATCCCCCGTTGCAGGACACCCCCCTCCCTAATCAGCCCATGAGAGCCCCCGCCTGAAGCCGTCCCCCTCCCTCGGCTGCAGGACGTTTGCCCACCCTGACAGCCCCGCCTCAAAAAAATGTTTTGCACAAATTCTTCAGTGAGTCCAGAGGATTGAGAATTACAACAAAACAATGGAATTCTTTAATTTGCCACAACCAAGAAATGGAAGGATGCACCTTGATGATGACAATCCAGAATTGCTGCAGGAATTGCAATACGATAGAACTGAACAACAGCAATTTGTTGAGGAGAATGAGCCTCTGCTGAATGCTGAGCAGAGAGCAGTGTATGCACTCAATTTAACAGAAGGTGAAGACATTCCCCTTCAACAGACCCAATTCCCCATTCAATTAAGTTTTGCTACGACGATCCATAAAGCACAAACAATGCAGAAGGTGTTGATCTACATCGACAAACCGGTATTTCAGCATGGAAAACGATATGCGTATCTTAGCCGAGGAAAGATGAAGGGAAATGTCAAAGTTTTCCTGAAGGATGGAACCGACCAAGAAAGTTGTCATTAAAAGCGTGCTTCGTTGATTGATGACCTCAGAGATAAATTCTCAGATTTTCTTTGTTAAAATTTGACCGCTCAATCTCTCTATATTTAAATTGTCTCTTTTTTTAAAATCAACAGCAGAGACATAAAGACGCAGTGAGCAGCAACAAGAGACATAACAAGAAAGAACAATAATTCTCATCTTTAACATTTAAATTGTTCTTATATTTTAAGTCATTCACATTTTAAACTTTAATAAATCCTTTTTCCACTTTTCATGCCTGCGTGTTCTTCATCACAATGGAACCTAATAGGCAGGAATGGATGCTCTGTGGGAGAGCCACTAAGAGTGCATGGGGGGAGGTTGTGGGGAGATAGACTGAATGCGTGGGGGGGGTGAAGGGAGGAGGGGTGACTGAGTGAACTGCCAGCTTACCAGGCATGAGTGACTGCACTGCCAGCCCGCCAGCCATGAGTAAGTGAACTGCTAGCCCATGAGCTGTTAGTGACTGAACTGCCAGCCCACCAGCTGCGAGTGACTGCACTGCCAGCCCAATAATCCATTCAGTCCACCCTCTCCCACTTCTCTCTCAGAGTCTGTCAGCTGTTTTGGGCAAAATTTCTGGCAGTTTCTCAGCTGCCACCCTGCCAGGTCTGAGTGACTGTACTGCCAGGCCTCAGTGACTGAGCTGCCTGGCCTCAGTGACTGAGTTGCCAGCCAAAGAATGCATTCGGCCCACAATGTCCATACTAGCCTTCTGGAAACCAGTCCCTTTGGCCCACAACACCCATACTAGCGCAACAGAAAGCACCCCCCCCCCTTCCAACTGGCCAGCAATATTGGAATTGGTGGAGTGGTGGAATATTGCATTAGGTGACCAGCCCTCCCATGTGATACTGGGTCCCACTTAGTCTAGTTTGTGCAATATCTCTCTCTTTCACCATCTATATCTCTCGCTTCCCTTTCCCCCGACTGTAGTCTGATGAAGGGTCTCGAGCTGAAACGTCACCCATTCCTGCTCTCCAGAGATGCTGTCTGTCCCGTTGAGTTACTCCAGCACTTTGTGTCTATCTTCAGTTTAAACCAGCATTGGCAGTTCCTTACTACACATATTATCCCCATCTTCTTCTCAACATGATTTTGAATTTGAGACATCTAGCTAAAGGGAAAGAAACAGTGTGCTTCTAGAAAAGAGATGAAGACTAGGGTTGTGGAGTGAAAATCAGTAAATTGCATACAAGGATATAAAATAAAACAAACCAGGTAGACTGTCAAGCTGGTGTGTTCTATTGGCCACCTAACATTGCGCCAATGTGGCTCAACTGGTAGAGCTGTTTGAAAGCACCAGAGACCCAGGTTCAATCCTCATCGTGGGTGCTGTTTCTTTTGGAGTTTACGTGTTTTCCCTGTGACCACAAGTTTCCTCTGGGCGCTTCGGTTTCCTCCCACATCACAAAGACATGCGGGTTTATAGGTTAATTGCTCTGAATTTAGAGGGAGCGGATGAGAAAGTGAGATAACATGGAGCTAGTGTGAACGGGGTGATTGGTAGTCACCGTAGACACGACACACAATTGTACCCTGTTCTATGCTGTCTATCTCTCTAAACTAACTACTATTGTGTATAAAGAATCACTTAAAATTCTTTCACATTCTGAAAGAAAAATTCAGCAGGTCTCCAGAGTCTTGACATAATCATATATTATTGTGGACATTGTTCAAATTATTCAGGAAGTTCCCCCCATTACTGATATTGCTTTTAGCTAGACCACTGTACTTCCCAAAAGATGGTTAAGTTACTCACTTTTCAATCTGCTTTCTCTTCGATGGGAAAATAAGCGAGTTCAGTATCTCGATAAACGCAGGGAATCATGGGCATTGTCAAAGGTCATTCAGGATTTTAAAAAAGTGAACGCAGCACTGTATAAACTGGTATAAATTGTTAACTATTCTACCAAGGAATTAATCTAGAATTCTGTCAACTCAATAGCTTCCTTTCTTGTTCTGCTATTCACACAATACTTAGTCCCAGTTCTAGTTCAGTTCATTAATCAGCAATTATGAGATATTCAAAAAGTTAGAATTTATTATTTTCATTTAATCCTTGATGTGTTGCTACTGGAATAAGAAAATATTATTTGTGTTTGAAACATTTTCTTATCTTTATTCATAATGGGGTTTTTTTAAAATAATATTTTTATTAGAAGCAAACACATATTATGGTAAAAACATTTCATGTATATCAGTCGTACATTATTAATATTATCAATTGTGGATTGATTCTGCTTTAGTTTTTTTTTATAGATAGAGAGTAAGAAAGAAAGAGAAAAAAACACAAATGTCAAGATAAAAAAAGAATGGAATGATTTACAGGTGCACAACCTTTTATCCGAAATTCCAAATAACGAAAAGCTCCGAATAGCGGACATTTTTTCGGTCCTTGAAGAAAGGTCCTTGAAGACGTTCACCGAGGGCGGCCCGCAGAGGTGACAGCGGAACCTCCGGTCGGTCCTCGAAGAAAGGGGAACTAAATCCCCATTCATAAAAGAGAAGGTGAGGGTATATTGCGCGGGAGGGTTAATAATTGACAATCTGCTGCTGCCTGCCCGCTGAGTTAAAAGGTTCCCACGGTAGACTCACGATACACAGTGTATCGTGAGTCTTGCGTGGGAACTTTTTAACTCAGCGGGCAGGCAGCAGCAGATTGTGGCTCCCTTCAGCTTCACCTCACCTACACCCCTCTGCTTCCCGGCCATGTGTGTGACCCCTTCCCTCCCCTCTCCAGCTCCCCGCCCATTGCACCGGCGCGGGGGCTTTGCACTGTCTTCACGTCGGCGATGCCAGCAGGTCAGTGCCAGTCACCGGAGACGGTTGGACCAACGGGACACCGACCCGCAGGCCCACTGCAAGCACGGAGATCCCAGAGACCCACAGCCAGCAGCAGCCCAGCCCCGTTCCAACTCCAGAGGAACACGCTCCCCGTAGGGACAGAAGCTGATGGTGTACAAGGTACGTCTTGTTCTTGGGGTTGCGGATGAGGGGGCGCAGCTCGGGCTGTGACGTCTCCGGCCACCCCCCTGTACAGGAGCTGAGACTGGGAACTGTACCGCCCTTGCCCTCTCCCTCTGCAACTGCAAACAACCCCACTCTCCTGCTCACCTGCAAGGCCGGAGACATCAGGACCACCAGAAGCCGCTCCCCGGTGGGCCGCTACGGCGACAAGTGTCAGTTCGCCCACAGCCCGAGCTGCGCCCCCTCATCGGGACACCGACCCCCAGGCCCACTGCAAGCACGGAGATCCCAGATCAGCAACTCTAGCCCAGCCCCGCTCCAACTCCAGAGGAACACGCTCCCCGTAGGGGCAGAAGCTGATGGTGTGCAAGGTACGTCTTGTTCTTGGGGTGGCGGATGAGGGGGCGCAGCTCGGGCTGTGGGCGAACTGCCACTTGTCGCCGTAGCGGCCCATCGGGGAGCGGATTCCTCTGGAGTTGGAGGGGGAGGGGGGTATTGTGCTGTTTGATCGCCCCCTGCTATCCCAGGGACAGGGAGACACAGCGGCTTTTGAGAATGGTGGGCAATCACTTCCAAAGTTCTGCCCACACAGTCAGTACACCTCTCCTACACTTGTCTCCCGCACTAAGATCATCTCGCAGAGAACGATCCCAGCCTAACCCTCCCTATTCTCTCCTATTCAGCAAGAAAAAACTACATTGAAGACTCAAACTCGCGATCGAGTAACTGCCGGGATCGAGGCACAAACTCGCGACCTTGCGGATATGAGCCGAGCACTCTACCACTGAGCCAGCCGTTAAAATCTACGCTAAAAATCCTCCATTCCGAAAGCTGAAAAATTCCGAATTACGAAAAGTGTCTGGTCCCAAGGCTTTCGGATAAAAGGTTGTGCACCTGTACTAATAATACATCATTGGAGATAGGTTCGTAAATTATAAAGTATAACTTTTCATCTAATCCTGAGTTCAAGCTTCAGTTAGGTTCCCATTCTGAACCGATCTACCTCTTCAAATAGTCAATGAATGGAGACCATATTCTAACAAAAAGTTATTGTTTGTCCATTAAGACAAGTCTGATTCTTTCCAGGTGTAGGGTCTCTGACATTTCCATAATCCACATTTTAATTGTGGGGGTTATAGGGCCTTTCCAAAATTTTAATATTAATTGTTTCCCAGTTATTATACTGTAGTCGAGAAAGTTTATTTGGCTTGTTGTGAGTGTTAGACTTTGTTCTGATATTTCAAGTATTATTAGTTTTGAGTCGGGATCCAATTTAGTATTGACAACTTCAGAAATTATTCTAAAAATATCAATCCAGAAATTTTTGATTTTTATACAATTTACAAAAGTATGTGTTAAGTTAGCCTCTAGATGCTGACATTTATCACAGATAGGAGAGATATGTGGGAAGATTCTATTTAGTTTTGTTTTAGAGTAAAGTAATCCGTGTAATACTTTAAATTGTATTAAAGCATGTCTGGCATTTAACGAGCATTGATGTATATATTGTAGACTTTCATCCCAAATATCTTTCGTTATAGGTTGGCCTAATTCATTTTCCCATGTGTGTCTATATAATTCCATCGATGGGACCTCGCTCTCTAAGAGGGTGTTATTCATAATTTATGTGTAAAAATGAATGTTTATTGGCCAAGTATTCACATACAAGGAATTTGCCTTGGTGCTCCGCCCACAAGTGACAACATGACATAATGACAGTTACGAATGACACATAAAACACTAAACATTAATAATAAAACACCACTGATCAAACATGTGAACCAAACAAAATACCAGAGCAAAAGGAGGCTACAGATTTTTGGCTATTGAGTAGAGCTACTACTCGTGGAAAAAAAAGCTGTTTTTATGTCTGGCTGTGGCAGCTTTGACAGTCCGGAGTCGCCTTCCAGAGGGAAGTGATTCAAAGAGTTTGTGGCCAGGGTGAGAGGGGTCAGAGATGATCTTACCCACTCGCTTCCTGGCTCTTGCAGTGTACAGTTCGTCAATGGAGGGAAGGTTGCAGCCAATAACCTTCTCAGCTGATCGGATGATTTGCTGCAGCCTCCGGGTGTCGTGCTTGATGGCTGAGCCAAACCAGACCATGATGGAGAAGGCGAGGACAAACTCTACGATGGCTGTATAGAATTGGACCATCATTGCCTGTGGCAGATTGTGCTTCCTCAGCTGCTGTAGGAAGTACATCCTCTGTTGTGCCTTTTTGACTGTGGAGTCGATGGTAGCCCCCCACTTAAGGTCCTTGGAGATGATGGTTCCCAGGAAATTAAAAGACTCCACAGATGTGGCTGTGGAGTTGCTGATGGTGAGTGGGGTGAGGGGAGGGTGAGCTCTCCTAAAGTCTACAATAAATTCCACTGTCTTAATAGCATTGAGCTCCAGGTTGTTGCGATGGCACCAGGACGCCAGCTGAGGGGGGGGGGGTTCCGGGGTTACGTTTCTGCTCATCAAACCTGCAGTAGAACTCATTCAGGTCGTTGGTCAGCTGACGATTGTCCAAAGAGCGGGGGGCTTTCCTCTTGTAGCTGGTGATTTCTTGCAAGCCCTTCCAAACGGAAGAAGAGTCACTAGCTGAGAACTTGCTTCTCAACTTTTCAGAGTACCTTTCCTTGGCAGCTCTGATTCCTCTTCTCAGCTTGTACTTGATCTGCCTGTGGAAGTCTGCATCCCCGCTCCTGTAGGCCTCCTCTTTAGACTGTCGGAGCTGTCTGAGTTCTGCAGTAAACCAGGGCTTGTCGTTGTTGAACCAGGTCCGGGTCCTAGTTGGAATGCAACTGTCCTCACAAAAGCTGATATATGATGATACAGTATAATATATACAATATTGTATATTGTATATATTATATATATATTTGTATCAATATATTTACAAATATATATATATAATCCGTGGCAGGCAGCGACTGTATCAGTGTGATGTGGGCTGATGCTTTCCCTACAGGTAGTGTGAATGTACCATTAAGGCAAACATTAATTTCCGAGGAAAACTGAGTACAGAGTTAGCCCTGTGAAAGAGCTGCCAATCCGATAGAAGACATTTAACTGCGAAATGCCTGCCCTTTATTATTGGATAGATTGAGTGGAGGGTCTGTGCTGTTCCAAGTTTGCGGTGTTTGCGGTGCGTTTCCCCCAGCCATCTCGCCCAGTGCACGTTGACCAGCACAGTTCGCCAGCCCTTGTTAGCAGAGGCTCTTTGTGCAGGTGTTACCCGAAACCCAAAGGTTTTGTGGAGGTTCTACATTAGGATCGGGCACGCAGCGAGCAAGCGAGAGGGTGATCAGATCAGTCCAGGTTGCCGAGTGACCGAAGGGGAGATTTTAATGGGTCGTCATTAAACTGTTCCGTCTGTGCGGCATCGCCAGCTCTCTCTCTCTCCCAAACCCCCCACCCAAACTGTCGACAAAGTCTGACTGAGAAAATGCTCCCACTCATATTACGGGTTGACCCAGAGGTTAAAGCAACAGCATCTTTATTTAAGCCAACCTACCTCAAAAGTGTAACCAGCCTGTTTGAATCCAATCTGAACTTTCCAACCTACCCCCACACAGCACATTCTCCTCATTTCCTTCAATCCATGAAGGTTATCTAGATAGGAATGCAAGGACTGTCTAAAATTGGTTGACCACACAACTTGTAATTCGTGTAAATCAATACCGAATTTGAATGGCTGTGACTCGGGCTAATGCCTGGGATTTGATAATTGGCAGGTTCGTTCCAGGCATTCTTGCGTTAAGGCTGGTGCTGTATTGAATCAATAATTTAAATAGATACAATTGTGGATTGGTGCAGCCTGCAGTATGCTGTGGCCTACCACTGACATATTTGACGGATACATTTATTTATAAATTTCATTGAAATGAATACGCAGGTCCGCACACACACAGTAGCTCAGCTGGCGAGAATGTTTATCCCGAATTACCCTTGACCTGGGCATGTGCAGATGTAATACCAAACTCGCTTATATGTCCCTTGGGTTTCAATGCAGAACTTAGAAATTCAGAAGTTTATTTCAAACAGCTTATTACCACATGGTGGCACCAATTGACACTTTATGCTCCAACAAGTTGTGGAAAAAAGATATTTTAAAAATACAGATGTAAAACTTATTCCTTGCACTCAATTTTTGTGATTTTTATAGAAATGCGTACTATTAAATTTTACGAATGAACACAACATTTCATGGTAACTGCACTTCAAACGGAGTTTATTATTTTTTTATGTTGTTAAAAGGGGCGCACAAATAAATGTTGGCACAGTAAGACAGTAATCAGAATGTTATATCAATTAGAATTTGATCAAGTACCGCCGAACGATGGCAGCCCCGCCAACACTGCATTTCGTTGTCTCTGTACTGTACACTGCACAATGACAATAAATTTGAATCTGAATCTGATCCGTCTGTCTGTGTTTTCGCCTTTTAATTTTTTTTTAGTGCGGTTTAAAAGTTTGTGTAAATGTTCTCCGGTTTGTTTTATGTGGGGGGAGGGGGAGGGGGTCGGGACAAACTTTTTTCCCAGTTTCTTACCTTACCAGAGATGCAAGGTTACTTTCCCGATCGTGTCTCCGGACGATCTGCGGGCTACCATCGATGGAGCTGGAGGCTTCCTCGGACGGACCTTGAGCGCCCCCGCGGGGCGTGGACTTAACATTGGAGTCGATCCCTTGCCTGGGATCACTCCAACTGCGGACTTTACCATCGAGCCCGCAGTCTCGGGAGAGGCTGGTCGTGAAGCTGACATCCCCCCCCCGATGCAGGAGCTGATCGTCCAACACTGAGGGCCTGCCACCGGCCCCGGGAGTCAAGATTGTCCCATCAACGGAGGGCTCGAGGCCCCCGACCGCAGGAGAGCAAACAAGAGAAGAAATTGAACTTTGTTTTTCGCCTTCCATCACATTGAAGAATGTGGAGGAGTCACTGCGGTGGATGTTTATGTTAAAATGTGTTTTGTTGCTTTTTATTTGTATGAATGACTGGCAAATGAAATTTCTTGTATGTTGAAAAACATACTTGGCTAATAAAGTATTATCGTGATTAGATTAAAATATTAAAAGCTATTCTTGGCATCTTGAAATATAAAAACCAAGTAAGCAAAATAATAAAAATCAGAATTCTTTAACATACATTTCTTCAAGTTACCAATTAAATTAATACAGCTGGCAGATTTTCTTTGAACAAATATTAATGTACTTCAGTTCTGGTATTTATTTCTTAACTTTGACAGCACTAATTATACCATAAACACACTTACCTTTGTGCATTTTTTTTGTGAGTTTAAGATTTTGTTAATTTTAAATATTAAGACAACACCTCACCTGAAAATGTATCGCAATATAATCACTGTGAATAATTCCCTAATTTCTGATCATAGATATATAAAATTAAATGCACACAATGCTACCATGTATTAAACTCGACTCAATTGACTTTAAACAATACAAGTTCCAATTTGCGTGATGTCTACAAATCTACAAATGAAATAATAGGTCAATTTTGTTCCTAATGATTTGTTTTTAAGGATATACATTGATAAGGAACATGAAGGAATGTCTTTAAATAGTGTCATAGGGCATCTAAACAGGAAAACAAGGTTTTGACGTCTGACTTTGGGATGAATGATCAAATAGAGGCTAGACACAAAATGCTGGAGTAACTCAGCGGGACAGGCAGCATCTCTGGAGAGAAGGAATGGATGACGTTTCGGGTCAAGACCCTTCTTGTCAATCAGTCTGAAGAAGGGTCTCGACTCCTTGGACCATGATCCCACAGATGAGCACCAAGCCATAATCTCACAGATCGTTTCTGGTTTTATCACTTCCGGCTGTCTGCCCTCCACAGCCTCCAACCTTAGCATGGCACGGTTTTATCTTCTCCCCAAAATCCATAAACAGAACTGCCCTGGCAGACCATTGTTTCTGCTTGCTCCTGTCCCATTGAATGAATTTCCACATACCTCGACTCCTCCGTCTATGTCGTATCTGCATCCACGATGAGGTGTTCCATACCAGGACATCTGAGATGTCCTCATTCTTTAGGGAACGGAGGTTCCTCTCTTCCATCATAGATGAGGCCCTCACTAGGGTCTCCTCGACACTGCTCTTGGTTCCCCTCCCCCTAGTCCTCACCTTTCACCCCATCAGCCGTCGCATACAACACATAATCCTCCGACATTTATGTCAACGAGAACCCACCACTAGCCACATCCTCCCATCTCCACCCGTTTCCGCTTTCTGCAGAGACCGTTCCCTCCGCAACTCCCTGGTTAACTCGTCCTTTCGCACCCAAACCACCCCCTCCCCAGGTACTTTCCCCTGCAACCGCAGGAGATGCCACACGTGTCCCTGTACCTCCTCCCTTGACTCTGTCCAAGGACCCCAACAGTCTTTTCAGGTGAGGAAGAGGTTCACTTGCACCTCCTCCAACCTCATCTACTGTATCCACTGTTCCAGGTGTGGACTCCTATATATCGGTGAAAACAAGCGCAGGCTTGGTGATCATTTCGCTGAACACTTCCAATCAGTCCGGAAACAATCTCCTCAGTAAGCTTGCTGGCTCAAAGTGGGGGGCAGCAGCCCCCACACTGCGCATTTCAGCACTAGCCCTTGCATTTTCTTCAGCCGATTATTGTGCCCCTGTTTGGTCCAGGTCATCCCACACACACCATGTGGACACCCAATTGAACTCAACAATGAGGATCATCACAGGAACAATCCGCTCAACACCACTCCCCTGGCTCCCTGTCCTATCCAACATAGCCCCTCCACACATCCGGCGAGTAGTCCTCACTCAAAGGATGCTCCAAAAGACCAAAAACTCCCCTCACCTGCCAATTCACATGGACATCTTCAACCCACCCACTGCTCGACTTCCATCTAGACGACCAATTTGGAAGAACCCACCACCAGCTGATTTTACCATTCAATCAGCTTGGAAAAAGGAATGGGAGTCCAAGGATGTCCCAAATAAACATCTGGTGTCAGACCCCACCCTACCGGTCCCTGGCACCAATCTCCCAAGGCAGCAGTGGACGACGCTGAATAGATTCAGGACTGGACATGGCCCCTGCTTGGCCAGCCTTCACAAATGGGGCAGCAGCCCAACCCCACGGTGTGCTTGTGGAGAGCAGCAAACAATGCAACACATCAATGAAGCATGCCCTCAACAAAGACTCAAAGGAGGACTTGTCACCCTTCATACAGCAGATCAAGAGGCAACTGCTTGGCTAAAGGACTTTGCATTCGCTAAATAAATAAATGGCTTATTCATTACTGCTGTTCAGGTTATATCCAACATTCATGCAAGAATAAAAATCAAAAGTGCACTTTTTAGCGTAAAATATAATGCCTTGTATAAATTAAAGATAATGTCTGTAGCTATAAGACCATTTCCCTGGGATGTTATTTGCTTGTGCTAATAGATGACAGATCCAAATCTGTTTACCATTTGACAGTCATGCTTATGACTTCAAGGATCATGCACAGAACACAACAAACAATGCTGTCAAATAGTTCTTGACAAAAGTAAATCAATTGTTAATGCTTTAAGAATTGAAAATAATCTTTTCAATTGCATATAAAAGTCATTGATCCCAACTGCAGCAGATGTATTTATTTTACATTGGCTAGGAAGGTAACTAGAATTTGATAGCCTGGATCTTACAACAGCAATGGTGGCATAATCTATCAGTGCTCACAGTTGGTATCCAGCGAAACTGATAGCCACAGGGACTTTTGAACATGTAGTTTAATATGGAAATCACCAACGCTGTTGGTAGTGATTAAGCACCCATCCACGATGTATGCTTTTTGCGCCTTTTTCCAAAAGAATAGAGTGGGGGGGGGAAATTGCTTGAATTGATGCAAAATAAACGTATTTAGGAGCCTATGCTGGTTGTAAAAAAAAAAATTTAAACGTATGCTTTGAGGTTCAAGTTTCTAAATTGATGTACAAACACAGACAAGCTCAAATTTTCTCACATACACAATTCATAGGCAAGGGTTTTAAAATCACTCTTTATATTTTGTTATGATGTCTTATGTATGTGAATCCTCAAATCAATTCAAAGATACAAATTATTTGGTCATCTTCACTATACAATAAAATAATGGTTCATTTAACATTTTCAAAAATTTAGGATATTACAATTATTAATTACATTTGAAATTATTGGATAATTTCTTTACTGATATGTGATTTGCAAGACCATTCAGCAAGTTTCACGTCATTGCAACTCCTGAACTACATAACTCCCCTCGACCACCTGACAGCAACAAATTTCACAAATGGGAGTTCCTCTTACCAGGAATTGTTGGTCCTGCATTGCAATTTTTCTTCAAGATGAGCAATGAGAACTATTGCTTTGCTGCTGATAGTAAATTTGTCAAATAGCTGCCCATCAAGTTTTGGAATATTTATTCAAGTAGTATTTTAAATATGCTATAATAAAAAAGTTATTTTTACTATTAAACAGGTAAAACTTTAACAATTGAGTAGTTGCCAGATTAAAGGGGTGTTTTTATTTGAAACTGCAACGACAGTTTCACATATGCGTTCCTAAAAATATGCTTTAACACTCCTTTGCTCAATGTAAACATGGCATTTAGCACGTGGCACATTGCACAAATATTTAATGCATTTGGAGTTAAAGTATAACAATTTTCAATGCTCAGAAAAGTAATAAATTTGCTAAATGCTTTAAATGTTGGTTAATGGATAACTGCAGTCAATTGTAAATAAATTCAAGTCAGGACAGTAACCTGACAACATTGATTGATAAGCTGCCTCATAGCTCCTGTGACCAGGGTTCAATTCTGAACTCTAGTGCTGACCACGTACAAAGAAACTTGGGAGCTCTGGTGCAGGACTCCCAAAAGGCTACTTTGCAGGTTGAGTCAGAAGGGATGCAAATACAATGTTAGCATTTATTTCCAGAGGACTAGAATATAAAAGCAAGGATGTAATGCTGAGGCTTGATAAGACACTTGTCAGGCCACATTTGGAACATTGCAAGCAGTATTCTGCCCCATTACAGAGGAAGGATGCGCTGGCGTTGGGGAGAGGGTCCAGAGGAGGTTTACGAGTATGATCCCGGGAATAATTGGGTCAATGTGCGAGGAGCGCTTGATGGCTCAGGACCTGTACTCGCTGGAGTTTAGAAGGATGAGGTGGGATCTCAATGAAAGACCTAGATGGTGTGGATGGAGAGGATGTTTCCAGTAGTAGGAGCCCATAACCAGAGGGCACATCCTCTAAATAAATGGATCTACCTTTAGAATGGAGATGAGGAAGAAGGGTGGTGAAACTGGAATTCAATGCCACAGACAGCTGTTGAGGACAAGTCATTGGGTGTTTTGTTTTTTGTTTTTTAAAAGAGGAGACTGATAGGTTCTTGATTAGTAAGTGCATCAATGGTTATGGGGAGAAGGCAAGAGAATGGGGTCAAAAGAGAAAAATGGACGAACGATCAAATGGCAGAGCAGGCTCGATGGGCCAAATGACCTAATTCTGCTCCTACGTCTTACAGTCTTATGTACAGTTTACATGTTCTCCCTGTGACCATGAGGTTTTATCTTGATGCTTTGGTTTCACCCAGATATGCAACTTGGTAGGTTAATTGGCCATTATGAATTTGCCCAAGCTTACATGGGTCGTACAATCTGGAGTGAGCCAATATGAATGTCGGTGAAACGGCTGCTAAAAATATGTTGGGAAATGGGATTCTTCGTGAGTCAGCATAGGCTTGATGGGCTGAAATGGTCACGTTTGTCATAAAGGAATATGGAAATATTCAGATTCAGAGAACGCAAAGATAATACTTGGAAGCAACAAAAATTGGAAGAATAAAGTGAAGTTAACAATTCAAAAAGGAATGGAGAACTGACAAACTAATCTGATAGTGCCTCGTGTTAGTGAGGGTAGGAACAGGGAGATGGGGGATGTGAATATGCGGCTCAGGGGTTGGTGCAGGGGGCGGGGTGACGACAAAAGGAACAGGTTGCACCTTAATTGGAGGGACAGACATTCTGGCAGACAGGTTTGCTAATGCTACATGGGTGGGTTTAAACGAAGCAGTGGGGGGTAGAGTCAACAACATGGAAGCGTATGCATGCAGTTAACGGGAGAGTGTAGGAAAGGTCACATTTAAACTAACAGGGCAGGGGGATGGGAACCAATGCAAGGAGACAAAGGGACATAAAAGGACAGAAGCAAAAGGGAGAAGGAAGATAAGGAAAAACAAACCTGAAAGCTTTGTGCCTTAAAAGGAACATTCGTAATAAGGTGGATGAATTGAATGTCTATTTACTAGTTAAGGAATATGATATAGTTGGAATTACAGAGGCGTGGCTCCAGGGTGGCCAAGCCTGGGAGCTAAACATGAAGGGGTATTCGATATTCAGAAAGGATAGACAGAAAGGACGAAGAGGTGGGGTGGCATTGTTGGTTAAGAGGACATTAATGCAATAGCAAGGTGAGACATTAGCTTGCTGTAGAATCGGTGTGGGCAGAACTGCGAAAGGGCAGAAAATGCTTGGAGTGGATACAGACCACCAAACATAGAAACATAGAAATTAGGTGCAGGAGTAGGCCATTCGGCCCTTCGAGCCTGCACCGCCATTCAATATGATCATGGCTGATCATCCAACTCAGTATCCCGTACCTGCCTTCTCTCCATACCCTCTGATCCCCATAGCCACAAGGGCCACATCTAACTCCCTCTTAAATATAGCCAATGAACTGGCCTCGACGACCCTCTGTGGCAGGGAGTTCCAGAGATTCACCACTCTCTGTGTGAAAAGTGGGTAGGGAGGAGAGAGAGAGAGAGCGAGAGAGCGAGCGAGCGAACGATTTCGATCTCAACAGAGGACAAAGGGGTTAATTAAGAGGGGGGAAAAAGAGCATGAAAGAAAGCTTGCGAGGAATATAAAAATAAAAAGACTCTAAAAGCTTCTTTAGATATATAAAAATGAATAGATTAGTGAAAACAAACGTAGGTCCCTTACAATCAGAGACAGGTGAATTTCTAATGGGAAACAAAAAATGGCAGAACAGTTAAGCGAGTACTTTGGTTCTGTCTTCACAAAGAAAGACACTAACAATCTCCCAGAAATACTATGGGTCCAAGGATCTAGCGGGAGGGAGGAACTGAAGGGAATCGACCTTAGTCAGGAAATGATGTTAGGTAAATTGTTGGGACTGAAGGCAGATAAATCCCCAGGGCCTGATTATTTGTATCCCAGAGTACTCAAGGAGGTGGCCTAGAAATCATCGATATATTGGTGATCATTTTCCAATGTTCTCTTGACTCTGGATCAGTTCCTGTGCACTGGATGGTAGTCAATGTAACTCCACTTTTTAAGAAAGGAGGGAGAGAGAAAACAAGAAATTATAGATCAGTTAGCCTTCCATCGGTAGTGGGGAAAATACTCAAGTCGATTGTTAAAGTTGTTATAGCAACGCATTTGGAAAGCAGTGACAGGATCAGTCAAAGTCAGCATGGATTTATGAAGGGGAAAATCATGCTTGACTAATCTTCTGGAATTTTTTGAGGATGTAACAAGTAGAATAGATAAGGGAGAGCCAATGGATGTGGATCTGGACTTTCAAAAAGCCTTTGACAAGAGATTAGTGTACAAAATTAGAGCACATGGTAGGGTATTGACATGGATAGAGAATTGGTTGGCAGACAGGAAGCAAAGAGTAGGAATTAACGGGTCCTTTTCAGAATGGCAGGTAGTGACTAGTGGGGTGCCGCAAGGCTCGGTGCTGGGACCCGTTATTTACAATGTGTTAACGATTTTGACGATGGAATTAAATGTGACATCTCAAAGTTTGCGGAATGCACAAAGCTGGGCAGTGTGAGCTACGATGAGGATGCTATGAGGCTGCAGGGTGACTTGGATAGGTTGGGTGAGTGCGCAGATGCATGGCAGATGCAGTATAATGTGGATAAATGTGAGGTTATCCAATTTGGAGGCAAGAACAGGAAGGCAGATTAATATCTGAATGGTGTCAAATTAGAAAAAGGGGAGGTGCAACAAGACCTGGGTGTGCTTGTACATCAGTCACTGAAAGTAAACATGTAGGTACAGCAGGCAGTGAAGAAAGCTGGACTTCATTGCGAGAGGATTTGAGTTTAGGAGCAAGGAGGTCCTACTGCAGTTGTGCAGGGCCCTGGTGAGACCGCACCGAGAGTATTGTGTGCAATTTTGGTCTTGTAATTTGAGGAAGGACATTATTGCTATTGAGGGAGTGCAGCGTAGGTTCACCAGGTTAATTCCCGGGATGGCGGGACTGACATATGATGAAAGAATGGGTCGACTGGGCTTGAATTCACTGGAATTTTGAAGGATGAGAGGGAATCTTATAGAAACATATAAAATTCTTAAAGAATTGGACAGGCTAGATACAGGAAAAATGTTCCCGATGTTGGGGGAGTCCAGAACCAGGGGTCACAGTTTAAGAATAAGGGTAGGCCATTTAGGACTGAGATGAGGAAAAACTTCTTCGCCCAGAGTGTTGTTAATCTGTGGAATTCTCTGCCACAGAAGGCAGTGGAGGCCAATTTACTGGACATTTTCAAGAGAGAGTTTGATTGAACTGCTCGGGCTAAAGGAATCAAGGAATATGGGGGGGGAAAAAGCAGGAACGGGGTACTGATTTTAGATGATCAGCCATATTGAATGGCGGTGCCAGCTCGATGGGCCGAATGGCCTACTCCTGCACCTATTTTTCTATGATATCTCAAGGGATCAAGCACCAAATTTCATTTGCGCCAATTTGTGATGTTAACTCAAAAAATGTTATCAAATAATGCAATATCACACTGGAGAGCCTAATTACATACTTGCAACTTGCATTTCCTCAATTTACTTTTCGCCAACAAGAAATTATCGCTTCTGAATCTCCATCTTTCTCGTAGATCTGTCCAGTTTTATAAAGCAAAAATATAATTTTCTGCAGCAAGTTTCAGAACTGGCAGAGTTGTTCCAGTGTGCCTGAACAGCCCTCAAAAACAAATTGTCAAATTAACATCAGAATTTTATTGCTTTTTATGCAACAGAATCCAAATGTCACTTATTGATAATAAAAGATTATAGTTAATAGGAAAACACTGCAAAGACGAATAATGAAAGGGATTTGAGAACTTGTACTAGTTCTCAAATCCCTTTTCTTATCGCCTTTGCAATATTTTCTTATTAACTCTGTAATCACCTATTATTTTACACACCTAAATATATAATAAACTTGATGAAACTATTTTGTCAACCCATCTTCCATTGTATTAATTACCACTGATAATATTCCTGACATGAAATAAAACCACCAGCAATTTTCCACCAATTTAAAATATTTAAGGAAAAACAATGTAATCCAAGGATTAAGGAATACAGTCGAGTCAGATAATCAGAGTGGAAAGTAGCTTAAATGGAGCAGAAACGTTGGGCTACATGGTTTGTTTCTGTTTTGTGTATTCCGGTGGGAAAAACACAGACCCAATACATACCGTGGACACCCGTCGTTGTATTTCTCCACCCACCATACCCGTCAGTTACATGGACCTTGCTCGTGACAACTAGAATTTTATCTCAGCACATTGCTGTCAATTCCATGCAATTTCTCAACATTTCATTGTAACCTTTACTTCAACTAAAGGCACATCAGCACTGCTACATCTATCCACACCACATTTTTAGAATAATGTTCTGATTTTTTTTTTTTTTAATTCCCAATTTCCTGCTGACAATTATTAATCAGCTTATACCACTGAAGCGTTCACTGGCTTGTTGCGATAATAGAATTTAGAAATTTCTTTGTACCAAATGTCATTGCCTGGTTCACCCGAAACTCCTTTGCAAAATCAACTTCACTTATTGTTCTCTGATACTACAACTTTTCCAAAATTAGTTTGATGCAAATGTAGAGCAGCGGATGCAATAGATGAGGTTGGATGAGGTGCAAGTGAACCTCTGCCGCACCTGGAAAGACTGCTTGGGTCCTTGGATGGAATCAAGGGGGGGAGGTAAAGCGACAAGTGCAGCATTTCCTGCGGTTGCCAGGGAATGTGCCAGGAGAGAGGGTGGTTTGGGTGGGGACAAATTGACCAGGGAGCAAATTGTGCGGTCTCTGCGGAAAGCCGAAAAGGGAGATGGGAAGATGTGGCCCGTGGTGGGATCCCGTTGGAGGTGGTGAAAATGTTGGAGGATTATTTGTTGTATGTGACGGCTGGTAGGGTGGAAGGTGAGGACAAGGGGGACTCTGCCCTTGTTACGAGTGGGGGGGGGATGAGAGCACCAAGAAACCCTGGTGAGAGCCTTATCTATAGTAGAAGAGGGGAACTCCCGTTCAATAAAGAATGAGGACATCTCCAATGCCCTGGTTTGGAACACCTCATCCTGGGTGCAGATGCAGTGTAGACGGAGGAATTGGGAGTCGGGGATGTAGTCCTAACAGGAAGCAGGGTGGGAAGAAGTGTAGTCCAGATAGCCATGGGAGTCAGTGGGTTTATAGTAGATGTCGGTCAGCAGTCTGTCACCTGCGATGGAGATAGTGAGGTCTAGAAACGGTAGGGAGATGTCGGAAATGGTCCAGGTGTGTTTGAGTGCCGGATGGAAGTTAGTGGTGAAATGGATGAAGTCAGTGAGTTCTGTATGGATGCAGGAGGTAGAGTTCGGTGCAGTCGTCGATGTAGTGGAGGTAGAGTTCGGGGATAGGGCCATGGTATGTCTCGAACAAGGATTGTTCGACGTACCCTACAAAGAGACAAGCATAGCTTGGGCCCATGCGCGTGCCCATAGCTACGCCTTGGATTTGGAGGAAATGGGAGGAGTCAAACGAAACGTTGTTACGGGTAAGGACCAGCTCCGCTCGGCGGAAGAGAGTATCAGTAGACGTGGATTGGTTGGTTCTGCGGTCGAGGAGGAAACGGAGGGTTTTGAGACCCTCCTTGTGGGGGATGGAGGTGTCGAGTGACTGGACATCCATGGTGAAGATGAGGGAATGGGGGCCTAGAAAACAGAAGTCTTGGAGGAGACGAAGAGCGTGTAAGGTTCTTGAACATAGGTAGGGGGGGGGGATTTAACCGGGTGGGAGGGGATAGGATGGTCGAGATATGTGGAAATAAGTTCGGTGAGGCATGAACAGGCAGAAACAATGGGTCTACCAGGACAGGCAGGTTTGTGGATTTTGGGGAGAAGATAAAATCGGGCCATGCGGGGCTGGGAACGATGAGGTTGGAGGCTTGGGAGGGCAGAGAGTCGGAAGTGATGAAGCCGGTCATAGTGTTAGAGATAGTGGCCTGGTGCCCGTCTGCGGGATTGTGGATTTCATATAGAGCATGAGTGGCACGACATAGAAACAGGCCTGAGCCCACCTCGTTAGTGCCAACCATCATGTCCATTTACACTAATCCCACTTGTCGGGATTAATTCCATATCTTGCTACACCTTGCTCATTCAAGCATCTGTAAGAAGGAACTGCAGATGCTGGTTTAAACCGAAGATAGACACAAAATGCTGGAGTAACTCAGGACAGGCAGCATCTCTGGAGAGAAGGAATGGGTGATGTTTCAGGTCGAGACACTTCTTCAGACTGAGAGTCAGGGCTGGGAAGATACAGAGATAAAGAAGTGTAAGGTGCAAGAGCGAGAGATCAAAGGGGGTGGGGAAGACAAATATGCAGAATAGATCATTGTTAGCTGGGAGAACGTAACAAAGCAAAAACAAAAAATGTGATCAGGGACAGTCAGACTGGTCGGAGAACTGGGAACTCAATAACCATACCACTGGGGTGTAAGCTGCCCTAGCGAAATACGAGGTGTTGTTCATCCAATTTGTGCTGGGCCTCACTCTGACAATGGATGAGGCCCAGGACAGAAAGGTCAGTATGGGAATGGGAGGGGGATTAAAGTGTTTAGCAACCAGGAGATCAGGTAGGTTTAGGCAAACTGAGTGGAGGCGTTCAGCGAAATGATCGCCGAGCCTGCGCTTGGTCTCACCGATATATAGGAGTCCACACCTGGAACAGTGGATTCAGTAGATGAGTTGCAAGTTGAGTAGGAGGAGGTACAAGTGAACCTCTGCCTCAACTGAACAGACTGCCGTGGTCCTTGGACGGAGTCAAGGGATGAGGTATAGGGACACGTGTGGGTGACGTTTCGGATCGAGGCCCTTCTTCAGACTGAGAATCAGGGGATGGGGAGATAAAGAGATAAGGAAGTGTAAGATCTGAGAACGAGAGATCAAGGAAAATCAAGAATCAGTGTTTTTCAAGTATCTGTCCAGATGCCTCTTATCTGGTGTTACATATAGATCTCTATCGCCTGCACAATGTTAGTTGTTCATCTGGCTGTTTTGCACTGTGTACCATAATGTTCTTCCCGTCATCCTTGAGTAATATCGGTTGTCAATTTAACTGTATCAGGTGATTTGATGCTTTGAAGAGTACACCTGTATTTACTTGATGCATCTTTCAAAATGCTTTAATGTCAGTTACATTTTCTGGCTGTGCTACGCTACGCTATTGTAACAAAAAGGAAATAGTCAGTTTGCACAAAATAGGGCACCTGAAAATGGAATGACATATCAAACGACATATCTATTAACACTGGTTAAGGAGTAAATATTGTTCAACCCTCCAGATCTTGTCAACCAGAAAAAGGCAAAAGGCGAAAAATAAAGATTTGCTCTGGCTATGACACCTCGTTTTGCAAATCCATTATTGGTCATAATCTAATATGTGGACTCATTTTTTGAATAAATTCAATTGCAGTTTAATTTTATATATGCCTTCAAAATCTTTCTAAAAAACACTAGGTTGAAGTGAAATTGAGGGGTGATTACACACACTAAAGTACAAATGTGCAAAAACACAAGGACAGAGTATTAATTGCTCTCCCATTAAGACATATTCTTATTTTCAACAGATTTGCTATTAAGAGTGTGACTGAAGCAATCATGACCCACAGGCCATTTGTGTAAGAATCCAGCCATCGTCAAGAACAGTACAAAATGCAAGTTCAGGTGATTTGTACTTTTAGGTTGCAAGTCATCTTATTCTGCCCTCTATGCAGGTTCACCAGAGAGAACAATGGATGAGCTTGTAATTACATGACAACATATTCTGTTCTGCCTTCTGGAATGACCGACTGCACACCAACTCCCACCAATACCAGAAGCAGCCACTTTCCCAGATAGCATAGGAGGTACATTGCTCTGCAGGCGAGATTGAAACAAATGCTGTTTCAGTTCCCCTCGCCCCAGCATACTCCAGGCAAACCTCTAAGCTATTGAAAACAAACTGGATGTACTTAAAACTAGACTGTATGAGAATAATCCCCAGTTCTCTCAGGGATGTTCTCCACCAGAGTAAAGAATAACTTATTTCCTTTTGTTATCAGATTCTTGTGCTGATCTCTAATATGGATGAATTCCTGATCTTCCAAACTACATCTTTGTGGCCCTTGCATTTTTTTAATCTGCACTTTCTCTGAACCTGTAACATGATATTCGGCATCCTGTTCTTTTTCTCTCTTGCATGCACTTGTGTGGCAAGATCTGCTTTGGTAGTACAGGTGCACAACCTTTTATCCGGAGTTCCGGAAACCGAAAAACTCCGAAAACCAGCCATTTTTTCCAGGATGTCGTCTGCACACCAAAGCTCGCGTTTGGCGCCATCTTGACCCGAAACGACCCACGGTCAACCCAGGTCTGTACTACTGTAGCGGCTGCCTCCTCCCCGGAGACCGGGGAGACACTTAAACATCTGTAAATCATTGCTTAAATGTTAGTCAGTTAGTTTGGAGGGCTTTTATGTGAAGGGGGAAACTTTAATTCTTAGTCCCCTACCTGGTCGGAGAGGCGGGGAGCGGTCAATGCCTTACCGGGTCGCCGTGCAGTAAGCTTCAGAGCGCTGTGGCCGCCGACTCCCAGCTGGGGCCGCGGGCGTCCGGCCGCAGGCGGCGCCGGTTGTAGCTCCGACCCCGGCAACTCTACCCCTGGCTGCGCCGACATGTTGTGTGTCGGCGGCCACAGCGCTCCGGAGCTTACCGCACGGCGACCTGGTAAGGCATTGCCCGCTCCCCGCTGGTATCCCAGCGCTGCGACGCCGACTCCCAACATCGCGGCGTTGGGGCTGCGGGCGTCCGGCCGCGGGCCGCGCTGGATTTGGAGCGCCGCGCAGCCGGACGCCCGCAGCCCCCAGCTCCGCGATGTTGGGAGTCGGCGGCCACAGCGCTCCGGAGCTTACTGCACGGCGAGCCGGTAAGGCATTGCCCGCTCCCCGCCTCTCCGACCAGGTAGGGGACTAAGAATTAAAGTTTCCCCCTTCACCCCCCCACCACATAAAATCCCTCCAAACTAACTGACTAACATTTATGCAATGATTCCCCGGTCTCCGGGGAGGAGGCAGCCGCTCCAGACTTTTCAAGCCGCCCGCGCTACCTTCCTAATCTACGCTAAAAATCTTCCATTCGGAAATCCGAAAAATTCCGAAATCCGACAAGTGTCTGGTCCCAAGGCTTTCGGATAAAAGGTTGTGCACCTGTATATAAACAAAGCTTTTCACTGCATCTCAGTACTCATGACAATAATAAACTAATGAATCAATCATATGTATCCAATGCTTGCACCAAAATGTCCTTTCATGACCATGTCAGAAATATAAGGAACCATCTAAATTTGAGAAGAAAACACGCCGCTGTTCTTATAGGTATTTAGAAAACTTAAAACAGCAACCATAGAGTCATTGGATATGCAGAAAGCAGTTTGTTACCCATCCAAATACAGTTAACACTCAAAATCCTGCACGATACAATTAAACATAGCCTGCTAAAGTATTAGCACTTGCACAGCATTTAAGAAGGAACTGCAGATGCAGGAAAATCGAAGGTAGACTAAAATGCTGGTGAAAGTCAGCGGGCGAGGCAGCATCTATGGAGCGAAGGAAATAGGTAACGTTTCGGGTCGAAACCCTTCTTCAGACTGATGTGTGGTGGGGGGGCCCGGAAGAATAAAGGAAGAGGTGGAGCCATTGGGCTGAGGGAGAGCTGAGAAGGGGATGAGAAAGTAGGGACTACCTGAAATTAGAGAAGTCAATGTTCATACCGCTGGGGTGCAAACCGCCCAAGTGAAATATGAGGTGCTGCTCCTCCTATTTACGGTGGGCCTCACTCTGGCCATGGAGGAGGCCCAGGACAGAAAGGTCGGATTCGGAATGGGAGGGGGAGTTGAAGTGCTGAGCCACCGGGAGATTTGGTTGGTTATTGCAAACCGAGCGGAGGTGTTCGGCAAAGCAATTGCCAAGCCTGCACTTGGTCTCACCGATGTAGAGCAGCTGACATCTAGGGCAGCAGATGCAATACATGAAGTTGTAGGAGGTGCAGGTGAACCTCTGCCGCACTTGGAAGTAACACTTGTACAGCTACCATGAATGTGTTACAGTATCTTCATAGGGAGAAAGAAAAGGTGACGAGATTTTAAAAGATTTTCTATCTAAACAAAAAAAACTACAACTGTGAAATACAACTATTAGTTGCAAAGCCAGTGCTTGAAAATAATATTTAAGCTGTCTCAACACTGCAAGTGTCAACTCAGCACAGTTGGTATCATTGCTTCAGGAAACAGAAGGTTTGGAATTCAAACAAACACTTAACTTCAGGAGACAATCTGAGCATTTACTTCAGAACAATGCGCTCTTTTGGAGGCACTGTCCATTAAAGAGAATAAACTAAAATACCACATGCATCTCAGATCAATGCTCATTATTTTTATTATTCAAAAGCTAGGCAGTGACATGTCAGCATTGTGCCCTCACCCAGTACCAATAAACAGAGTGACTGGTCATTTATTTCATTTTTGATCATGGCATTCCTGTCATCATTTGCCTTCATAACACTCAGCATGACAAAGAATTTCGCAACAGAAAGAGCTTGCCATCAATTAATTAAATTGAGCAAGCCTAAACAATCGGATTTCACCTCTATCTAACTAGATATCTAATAAAACCATTTGTGTTTGGGTGCAAATGGCCTGTAGTCATTAATTCAGCTGAAAATCTTACATGGTAAATACACGAGTCACATTGTTTTTTCCCCCACTGCTGATACTTATGCTGGTAATAAACAAGAACAAAATATCAAATTTCCAAGTCATAGAAACAATCTTAAACATTCAAATATTATGTTTTGTTCGAAATTCAGTTCATTAAACAAAACTGCTACTAGAAAGCACATTATCAAGTGACAAGATTATCAATACTGATGCTCTGCTATTTGACAAAGTATTCAAGAGACAGGAGAGGCCGGGGTGACATAATTGACCAGATTACCATGAAATCATCTGCAAATTTAGTAAAAAACTGCATAAAAAAAATAAAAAAATTTGCATCTTTTGGCACCAGCTAACAATTATTATTAAGTTTTAATTTATTTAGATTAAACAATATTATTGTAGAAAAAATAGAACCAGCATCCACCAAAGCACTCAGCAGGGCTTCCCAGATTCCAACAATTTTGGATTCCAACCATGTGTTATGTAAAAACATCTGTCTACTCTGTGCAGAGACCCCTTATTATTTTAAGTACTTTCGTCAAATTTCTACTCGGCCCTCTCCAAACAAAAACAGCGCTTTTTTGTTCAAACAAAAATGTCTCCAATTCATCCTTGTAACTGTATTCGCTCATCCTATATTTAAAAAAAATTCACATCCTAATTATTAATCTAAACCTAATTATTAATCCCCCCCCTGCTGTACTCACTCTATACTCATGACTGCGTAGCCAGTCACAGTGCGAACTCCATCATCAAGTTCGCTGACGACACCACTGTTGTGAGACGTATCACTGATGGGGATGTGTCAGAGTATAGACGAGAGATCGAGCAACTGTCCATATGGTGCCAGCGCAATAACCTGGCCCTCAACACCAGCAAAACCAAGGAACTGATTATGGACTTTGGAAGGAGTAGGAGGGGGACCCACAGCCCCATTTATATCAACGGGTCGATGGTTGAAAGGGTCAAGAGCTTCAAATTCCTGGGCGTGCACATCTCTGAAGATCTTTCCTGGTCCGAGAACACTAATGCAATTATCAAGAAAGCTCATCAGCGCCTCTACTTCCTGAGAAGATTACGGAGAGTCGGTTTGTCAAGGATGACTCTCTCTAACTTCTACAGGTACACAGTAGAGAGCATGCTGACCGGTTGCATCGTGGCTTGGTTCGGCAATTTGAGCGCCCTGGAGAGGAAAAGACTACAAAAAGTAGTAAACACTGCCCAGTCCATCATCGGCTCTGACCTTCCTTCCATCGAGGGGATTTATCGCAGTCGCTGCCTCAAAAAGGCTGGCAGTATCATCAAAGACCCACACCATCCTGGCCACACACTCATCTCCCTGCTACCTTCAGGTACAGGTACAGGAGCCTGAAGACTGCGACAACCAGGTTCAGGAATACTTCCCCACAGCCATCAGGCTATTAAACCTGGCTCGGACAAAACTCTGACTATTAATAACCCATTTTCTGTTATTTGCACTTTATCAGTTTATTTATTCATGTGTGTATATATTTATATTATGGTATATGGACACACTTATCTGTTTTGTAGTAATATGCCTACTATGTTCTGTGTGCTGAAGCAAAGCAAGAATTTCATTGTCCTATACAGGGACACATGACAATAAACTCACTTGAAGTAACAATAGGCCAAGCACTCATTACAAGCCTCCAGTCTAGAAACACTCTCCAGCACCATTTTGTCTCCTACCTTCAAACGAGTGGAAGCAGTTTGACAGTTCACATGTCATATCTCATTCTTTCTATATCTACCTTGCCAAAATCACTTTATCTTATTTTTCAATAGGATGTTCTTTCATCCACCTAAGTTCCAATGATTGCAGGCCCAACCCTGTAATAAAGAGAACCCTTTCATCCCAAGAACCAACCTGGTAAGCTTCTCCAAGCTGCTCCAACGAGAACCTCGGTCGGTGGGGGCGCTGCGAGACGGCCTCCCTGCCAGCAGCGTGTTAGTTATTTCTACTTTTATTATTTTTTAGTATGTCCAAATGTTTGTTTTAGTGTCTCTTGGTGTGTCTTGTGCAGGGGGTGATGAGGGGCAGTAAAGGGGAAACCGCTTTCGGTCGCCTCCTCCACGGAGAGGCGACTTTTTCCATGTCGCCTCCCTCGAGGCCTAACACTAAGGATTGGTGCGGCCATTCCCGGAATCGGGCCAGGAGCTTCAGCAGCGGGGACTTTTTCCGATCGCTGGCCCGCGGACTGTTCAGCCTGAAGCCGCGGTCTTCAGAGGTTCTAGCCGCGGGTGCGGCGTTCGAAGCCTGGGATCCCTCGTTGGGGATCCCCGGAGAAGAGCTCCGACCGCCGGCCTGCGGCCTACATCATCTTGAAGCTGCAGTCTCCGGTAGGGAAGCGCCGATTTGGGACTTACCTTCCAGAAGAGAGGGCCTGTACATCTGGCTACCCACAGTGGCGACTGCAAAGGTTTATGGCCCCGACCACGGGGGAACAATGGAGGAGGACTGACTGTACTTTCCACCAAAGTGAAGAATGCTGTGGTGGATGCTTGTGTTAAATTTTATCATGTATTGTGTGTTCTTTTTTATTGTACCGCTGATGGCAAATTAATTTCACTGCTTTATTGTGTACGCTAGAATTTAGAAGATTGAGGGGGGATCTTATAGAAACTTACAAAATTCTTAAGGGGTTGGACAGGCTAGATGCAGGAAGATTGTTCCCGATGTTGGGGAAGTCCAGGACAAGGGGTCACAGTTTAAGGATAAAGGGGAAATCTTTCAGGATTGAGATGAGAAAAACATTTTTCACACAGAGAGTGGTGAATCTCTGGAATTCTCTGCCACAGAATTCTGAGGCCAGTTCATTGGCTATATTTAAGAGGGAAGTAGATGTGGCCCTTGTAGCTAAAGGGACCAGGGGGTATGGAGAGATGGCAGGTACAGGATACTGAGTTGGATGATCAGCCATGATCATATTGAATGGTGGTGCAGGCTCGAAGGGCCGAATGGCCTACTCCTGTAACTATTTTCTATGTTTCTATGTGATGAATAAATCTGATTGATTGATGATTGAACCTATCCTTGTCACTCGACAAGGAAATTAAAACTGTACACAGCACACCGGGCGTTATGGTATCAGCATGCTGTACAGTTGTTGCAAAACCTGCCTCGTTTTATACTCCATTTCACGACTGCATTTAATGCCAACATTCCATTTAACTTCCTAATTGTTGCATGGACACCTGCCGCTTCATGTTAAGCATATTCAGAACTCTCAACACCAGCTTTGTCGTCACTGTTTAAATAACATGCCACTTTTCTATTCTTGCTATTAAAGCTGGCAAAAATTTCCTCATGTATTCATTTTTATTCCTGCCACTCACTTCAGTTATCTCTCTTTGCAGATACTGTGCTCCCCTCACAACTTGCTTTGCATCTATTTTTGCAACAGTCAGCAACATTTTTGATCTACAGTAAAAGAATTAAAGAGTATAGTCAGAGTTTCTAATTACATAAAAAAGATTAGTCTGAAGAAGGGTCTCAACCCAAAATGTCGTCCATTCCTTCTCTCCAGAGATGCTGCCTGTCCCGCTGAGTTACTCCAGCATTTTGTGTCTACCTTAGTATAAGTAAATGTTGGTCACGTAAGTGATAAACAAGAGACCATAGAAAATAGTGAATTGGAAGATAATCAAGAGGCTATAAAGCGATCTCTGCAAGTAGAGAAAAAGTACCAGGTAAACTAATAGAGTCACTGTGACATTTGATCTGCACCAAAGGAACTTTTATGCAAAATGGGTGCAGAGGCAGCTGTCATCTACCAAAGAAGTTGGTCACAATCTGGTCAGTGTCAACTGAGAATATAGCCGAGACCAAGCTTCTGAATTAATCCTAAAACGGTAGAGTAAACATAGTATATTTGAATTTACACAAGACGTTCATATGGTGTCGCACAAAAGATTTGAGGCACTTTGTTACTCTCTAACCAGGCAACTGTGAAGGTGCATACAGTCTTCTTCTTCTTGAATATGGCGTGCACAGTCTAAAGCTGTAGGACAACTTGTTCTATTTGATCTTATTTGATTGTGCATGCCGGATTGATTGCATTCGTCGAAACAGGGCGGACCACGTGAAGGTTGCAATCTTCCACCCCAGCATACAGTCAAGGCAGAATTTGACATTTAATTGAACAACAAGGAAGTCGAAAGGAGTGGGAAGAGAGAGGGAATGTTAAGAACAAGACTGGAACAGCCATGATTTAATGAATGGTGGTGCTGCCATACAAGGCTACATGCCTACTCCTATTTATATTCTGATTTGTCCATATTTGAAAATGAACAGTTTGGTGCTACACCTTTCTATTTTCAAGTAATGATTTTTAACCTTCCATAAGTAATCACCACAAAAAACCCTCACAATATAGTATTTAACACCTGGAAAGACTGACAAAGGACATGGTACCCACTCTTTTGAATGTACGTCCATTCCTTAGGCTCCAACTAGCAAATCAGATGTGGGGAAAATCCAAGTTGACTATAATATGTAGCAGCTAGAGTCATACAGTGTGGAAACAGGCTCTTTGGTTGAACCCCCCCCCCCCATGCAACCAACACATCCCATCTGCACTAGTCTCACCTGCCTGAATTTGGATTTCCAGAAGACATTCAATAAGATGTCACATAAAAGATACGCGACTCTTTGAAATTATCCAGGCAATTGTGAAGATGGAGTAATTGCATACAGGCAAGGCAGAAATTGGCATATATTTGAAAACAAGGAAGTCGAGAGATGCTAAGTATTCCACCATGCTCTGGGAGGAATTCTGATGATCATAAAGAGATACTGGAAACCATAAACAAAGAAGCACAGCAAAGGTGGTCACCACCTGGTCAGTGTCAACTGAGAAAATAACTGAGACAGCTTTACAACCGTGTGAACTATCCAATTGTAAATGCACCCTCTGTGAATTAACAGGAAAAGCAAATGGGAATGTTTTGGAAAATAACATCTTGTGAAAGGGACTATCTGATAAATTGCAACAGCAGAAATACTCTGATAATCAGGGAATCAAACATTTGAGATGATTGATCAATGACCCCAGAAGGAATTTGAAGTTAAAGAACCACATACTCACATGGATAAGGATTGGATTACAGCTATGTAAATGGCAATAAAGAACCAAGTAATGTTTGGAAGGCATGCATAGAAATTTATGAACAAAGGTGCCTTGTAAGATAACTGGCAGTAGTGCCTCCAGAGAGCAACCACAGAAGACCCAAACTTGCCAAGATCAAACTGGACAGGTTCATCAAGTGTGGGCAAGATCTAGATACAGATAAAGGTGAAAGTAAACTGTACAGTTTTGCAACTAAAACAATCATTAAACTAAAGAGTTATAAAGAATGAATGAGTTTTGTTTGAAACTACGCCGTGAACCTTTGAGTTGTTGAACAAATCACAAATAATATAGCTGTTAGACAAAGTCACCGTCTGGTGTGTTTTATCGTGTGCTGCATTTAATTGGCCATCAGCATTCCAGGAACAGTTCTGATGAAAGATCATCCCTCGAACATTTATTCCAAAAGTGAACATTTGGTGCATTTTGGTATTTATGAAAATGTGAATATTATATTCTTCCTTATCCTCTTCCTGGAAAGAAGCTGCTCCTAAAAAAAGGATCGACTGGACACAGTAACCTCTGTTAAAGTGGCATTCTCAATTTATTTTTAACACCAACCCAAGTTGCTGCCCACAATAACACCAAGATAAACCTGCCCAATACGTCACATCATGCTGCCAAAAAGACAGTAAAATCATTGATACGACTAAATGTGTCAACAAAAATGTGTTGGGGTAGTTGGCCAAAGGGTAACCCGATGAAGTATTTAAAGTCATTAAATAGTTTAATTAGAGTAAGAAGTGACTGGAAATACTTAAATCAAGGGCAAAAACAAACTGCTGGATGAACTCAGTAAATCAGACAGCATCTGTGGAGGGAAATGGACTAGCGACATTTCGAGTCGGGGCCCTTCTTGAAGACAGTAGTAGAAGCGAGATAGTTAAAGACGGAAAATGATTGGTGGATTCACATACGAGGGTTGTTAGAGATAGGTCAGGTGTGGGAGAGATGGGTGGAGATGATCAGAAAAGCCTGAGGTTATAAATGGAGAAGACAAAGGACTGCAGATGGTGGAATCTGAGTAACTCAGCGGGACAGAGCATCTCCGGAGATAAGGAATGGCCAACATTTTGGGTCGACACCCTTCAACAGACTGAGAGCCAGGGAAGAGGGAAACGGGATATGGAAGGGTACAAAGAACGTGTCAGGCCTGAAAAGAACATATCAAAGCTGACGATGATCAGGGAAATGTGCAATGGTTCATTGTTGGATGAGGGGAAGGTGACAACAAGGCACACAAACAGTAAAAAAAAAAAAGAGGGAGAGAGAGTTACTTGAAGTTAGATAAATCAATATTCATACCGCTGGGTTGCAAGATATGATTATTTGCCAGCTTTGAATACTGGTGGCAGACATTGCAGGGCACAATACACCATTGATATTCCTGGTGTTTTAACGAGACAGAATTATATAGAGGAACCAAAATCAAGAAATCTTCCAGTAACACCAAAATTAACGGTATGGTTGATGGAAGGAAGTTTAATGGAAATTTGGATGCCGATGGATCAATTAGGTGGACACAAAATTCAATCCAATGGTAAAGTAATCTGTTCAGGGAACAAGTTAATAGAATGTTCAAGGATACTCAGAGAACAGAGGGATCACTACGTCCACATCCACACACTCTTCAGACAGGAGGAGAGTAAACATATCAATGAGCTGGTGATGGAGGAAGAAAGCTTCACCATATTTAAAATGTGCATCCAGATGAAAAAGCTGAAATCTGAAAATCATATACCCAAAGCAGAAAATTGGGATGAAGCAAAAGTCTAACCTCAGGGCTCTCACTTAACTTTTTTTCCCTGTTGCCAGCCGGGCAACCTCTGCAGCTTTTTAGGTTGCCAAATGACAGTTTAGGTGGTCATTTAAGACGGCTTGCATGACACGTGCGATAATGTGCTCGGACGAAGTGCGTAGTAGTCGGAAATATGGTCAATGAAGCATTCACATATTATTTGTGCTTCAAATAAAGTCACAAACTAAACATATTCACCAATCAAGACATGATATATACCACAATGACATGCAGCAAAATTACAATACAGTATCTCATCTCTATTTACACGTTGCAAAGAATGCAATTTCTATTATTTCATTCCACTTCCAAACAAAAATCTGGTTGGATTATTCAGCGTATAATCAATCTCGGTGAGACCAAGTGCAGGCTTGGCGATTGCCACGCACAACACCTACCCTCAGTTCTTAATAACCAACCTGATCTACCGGTGGCTCAGCACTTCAACTCCCCCTCCCATTCCGAATCTGACCTTTCTGTCCTGGGCCTCCTCCATGGCCAGAGTGAGGCCCACTGCAAATTGGAGGAACAGCACCTCATATTTCGCTTGGGCAGTTTACATCCCAGCGGTATGAACATTGGTTTCTCCAATTTCAGGTAGTCCTTGCTTTCTCCCTCCTTCCCCTCCCATTCCCAGCTCTCCCACAGCCTACTGTCTCCGCCTCTTCCTTTCTTTTTCCCCGTCCCGTCCCCCCCCCATTCCCAGCTCTCCCACAGCCAACTGTCTCCGGCCCTTCCTTTCTTTTTCCCCGTCCCCCCCCCCTCCCCCCCCACATCAGTCTGAAGAAGGGTCTCGACCCGAAACGTCGCCTATTCCTTCGCTGCATAGATACTGCCTCACCCGCTGATTTTCTCCAGCTTTGTCTACCAACGGGATCCCACCATTGGCCACATCTTCCCATCTCCTCCCCTGTCGGCTTTCCGCAGAGACCGCTCCTACTGTAACTCCCTGGTCAATTCGTCCCTTCCCAAACCACCCCCTATATAACCATATAACAATTACAGCACAGAAACAGGCCATCTCGGCCATTCTAGTCCGTGCCGAAAACTTACTCTCACCTAGTCCCATCGACCTGCACTCAGACCATAACCCTCCATTTCTTTCCCTAACCAATTTATTTTTAAATGATAAAATCGAACCTGCCTCCACCACTTCCACTGGAAGCTCATTCCACACAGCTACCACTCTGAGTAGAGTCCCTGCTTTCTCCTCCGCATCCCAGCTCTCCCTCAGCCCACTGTCTCCCCATCTTCCTTTCTTATTCCCGCCCCCCCCCCCCCCCCCCCCCCGCACCCTCACATCAGTCTGAAGGGTCTCGACCCGAAACGTCGCCTATTTCCTTCACTCCATAGATGGTGCCTCACCCGCTGAGTTTCTCCAGCATTTATGTCTACCCATTCACACAAGATCTGTTATCAAACTTTCCTCACCCACTCTCTACACATTAGGGGCAATTTTACAGAGACAAGTTAACCAACAAAGCCAATGCGTGTTTGGGATGTGGGAGGAAACCCACATGCTTGCAGGGTGAATGTGCAAATTCAACACAGACAGTGCCCGAGGACAGGATCAAACACAGATCTCCGGCGTGTGAGGCAGCAAGTCTACCAGCTGTGCCACAATATTTTATTTTCCAACACACAAAAAATTATACGTTGATAACTTTGGTTACAAAAAAAAAAACTATCCATTTTCAGTCTTAAATCTCTAAGTGACGCTATGTCCCCCTTTACAGCTACTGTATGTTTTAATTCAGTTCACGACTATGGAGCAGTACATTGGCCATAAAGTTGCTGCCTAAAATTGCCAGAGACCCTGAATTGATCCTGAATATGGGTGCTGTCTGTATGGAATTTGCTCCTTTTCCCTTTGGGTTTTCTCCGGGTGCTCTTGTTCCCTTCCACATTCCAAAGGTGTGCAGGAACCTTTTTCAGACCCAACCCAAAACGTAATATTTTCCTTTTGTCCAGAGATTCTGTCTGACCTGTTGAGTTACTCCAGCTTTTTGTGTCTATCTTCAGTTTAAACCAGCATCTGCAGTTCTTTCCTGCACACACGATACTATACGATAGAACTGTTTTCTCGTTTATAACATTGTTTATAGAGTACTATGTTTACATATTCTGTTGTGCTACTGCAAGTAAGGATTTCATTGTTCTAACTGGGACGTGAGAGAATAAAACACTCTTGACTCGCGTCGCTCATGTGTGGGAAAGAACTAGTGTACGGGTGATCGGTTGTCGGCGTGGACTCGGTGGGCTGAAGGGCCTGTTTCCACGCTACATCTTTAAATTAAACTAAAAACACTAAAACCAGAGGAAATGTAAAGAAGGGTTTCTACCCAAAACGTCACCCAATTTCTTCTATCCAGAGATGCTGGCTGCTCCATGGAGTTCCCCTGCACAATTAAAGCATGGAATAGTCTTCACCCTACCATAGGTACCCAACCAGACGCAACTAAATTTAAGGTAGCTCTTTTTTCCCCCAAGAACCCTTTTTTGCTTAAGTCCAAGTCAAGAGTCAAGAGAGTTTTATTGTCATGTGTCCCATATAGGGCAATGAAATTCTTGCTTGCTGCAGCACAACAGAATATGTAAACATAATACAGAACAGAGATAAAAGTTCAGTGTGTCTATATACACAATAAATAAACAGATAAAATGCAATAGGCTGTTATTTTTCAGAGTTTGGAGTTTGGTGGTGGTGGGTCCACTCCCGTTTAAATTCCATTTCGAATATTTTTGGAGGACCAGGAAACCAAGAAGCAAGAGTTACTCCAGGGAGTTACTCCAGCTCCAGGGAATGATTCTGCATTAGTTTTCAGCGGCCGCGGCGAGGCGGCGACCGGACAACAATGGCGGCCAGATCGGGCACAATGCAAAGGGAGGGAGAAAGTGGCCGACGCCGACCAGTGCGCATGTGTGGGGCGGCACATGCACAACCACTGATGTGCTGGCTGTGGCTGTGCGCATGTGGAGGGGGAGGATGTCTTTAATACCAATAAAGGAAGTATATCAAATATCCTTGTGGTGCCACAATACTAGATTTGGAACATGGAGTCTTTCTATTCACATCCCTTCACTGATTACAAGAAACCTTCACACACTTCAAAAGAATAAATTGAAATATCGCTTCTATATATACAGTTTAAATTGTGCTATTTGCATAATAGATTTAATTTACCTTTACTACTTTGAATTTTACGCCTTAAGACATTTCTGGAAACACTAATGTTTTTTTTAGTTTTGCACCTTACTCTTTTCACATCATATATCCAACCAGTGCATCCTAAAACTTTATCTTAACCCTAATACGTTTACCCTGTGATCTCACATCAGAGCCCCAGTTTCAGCGAAACCGTTAAACTTGCTTGGTTCACTGGAGTTATAATACTGTGTAACATCTGAAAACGTGAATTGTGAGGTAAGAATAACATACAATAGTTCAAAAAAAAAAAATTTGCCAGTCCAGTGCAACCAAATTATAGTTGGGTTAGAGTTGTATTTCAATTTTGTTTCTGCACTCGCGTAAAATATTCTACATGGGTTGGAAATTATTCATTTTTAAATAATGTTTGTCAAATATGGGTAAAGTAAGAATGTAATTAGTTGTGGATTGCTATGGGAAAAATCACCACTGATTTGGTGAGCCCAATAGGCTGTATTCATGCCTTGTTCCATTGCCGCCACTCCAGATGTAAGCTCACTTCAATTTCAGGGTCATCAAGCTATGCTATGCAGATTTAATTTGCATCTGTGCATATTCAGAGTTCACGGAAGCATGAAAGACTTATTATCTGCAAAGTAAAGATCCTTCACCACCAGTCTCCACAGCACCAGACTAGCCCTTGACAATAACAGTCAAGAGGCTGGAAAACATGGGATTACCTCTCAGCAAAGGCAACATCAATGTTGAAATCCACCATAGTCTCCAGCAATTCGGCACAGCTTTTGCCCTTTGGAGGATAAGCAAATCCGAAGATGAAGACACATGCTGCACTCCTGTATGCTTCAGAAACATGCATTACCTACAGTAGGCAACCCACAGTAATGGCAAGGTACCACTAATGTCGTCACTGCAAAGCTTTCCCGGCAGTACAAGTGAATCGATGTTTGCATGCTGCCCCAGGCCCACACCCACAGCATCAAAGTACCAAAAAGTATCAGTACGCTGCTATAAACAGGCCGTATCATTTGCATGGCTGACATCAGAAACCTGAAACAAATGCTCTAATCTCCATCACAGCAAGGAATTGCCAAGAGCAAAGAGAAAGTGATTCAGGGTTTTTCCTCACAGCCTCCTTGAAAATAATATTGCATATGAGAATCCCTGATCTATCACCAATCAAAATGGAGAGAAACAGCTGGGATGCAATGCGAACTAATCTTTTTCAGAAGCACATATAAGGCCAGCAAAACAAGATTGTAGCATTTTTCAATGTATCACGCGCCCATCTCTTTAACTCCCTCCTGCAGAACTAGTGACAACGTGTGAGGATCTTACACTGGCCTCATCAGTCATTTCAGAATGCAATTAAGATGAAGCGTCTTAAACATAAGATGCAGCAGAATGCAATTAAGATGAAGCGATCTCAAACATTAGATGCGGCACGGTTGCACAGGGGTAGAATTGCTGCCTTACAACGCTTGCAGCGCCGGATACCCGGGTTCAATCCCAACTACAGGTGCTGTCTGTACGGAGTTTGTACGTTCTCCCACATTCCAAAGATGTACAGATTTGTAGGTTAATTGGCTTAGCGTTTAAGTGTAAATTGTCCCTAGTGTGTTTGTGTGTGTAGTGGCTTAGTGTTTAAGTGTGTTTGTGTGTGTAGTGGCTTAGTGTTTAAGTGTGTTTGTGTGTGTAGTGGCTTAGTGTTTAAGTGCGTTTGTGTGTGTAGTGGCTTAGTGTTTAAGTGTGTTTGTGTGTGTAGTGGCTTAGTGTTTAAGTGTGTGAGTGTGTGAGCGCGTGTGTGGATTACTGGTCAGTGCGGACTCGGTGGGCCGAAGGGTCAGTTTCCGTGCTGTATCTCTAAACTAAACAAAGGACCTATTTCTCTTTTGAGAATTAGTGCTGGACATGCAAGTTTTTTCTTGCATTTTCCATTTTATTTCAAAGTGCAAAGAATTGGAACAGAAGTCATCGTTGACTCCAAGAGATAGCCTTAAACAAAGATCTGTGCTGTGCATGGCTTTTTTTGGTAAAACCCGACTTAGAACTTTCCACTAAGGTGTCAGAGGTTATGGGGAGAAGGCAGGAGAATGGGGTTAGGAGGGAGAGATAGATCACCCACGATTGAATGGCAGAGTAGACTTGGTGGGTCCTAATTAAATCCATAATTACTGTTGAATAGACCCTGATAGAAGCAGATGAGAGGTGGAGGAAGAATTAGGCAGATGGAAATAGATGGGGGGAGGGTGGAGAGAGGCTAGTAAGCAATAACTGGAACTAGGCAGGCAAGGGATGGTTACAGACATCCCCATATGGACAATAGGTGCAGGAGTAGGCCATTCGGTCCTTTGAGCCAGCACCACCATCCGGGCTGATCAGCCACAATCAGTACCCCATTCCTGCCTTCTCCCCATATCCCCTGACTCCGCTATCTTTAAGAGCCTTATCTAGCTCTCTCTTGAACGTATCCAGAGAACCGGCCTCCACCGCCCTCCGAGGCAGAGAATTCCACAGACTCACAACTCTGCGTGAAAATGTGTTTCCTCATCTCCATTCTAAATGGCTTACCCTTTATTCTTAAACTGTGGCTCCTGGTTCTGGAGTCCCCCAACATCGGGCACATGTTTCCTGCCTCTAGCGTGTCCAAACACTTAATAATCTTATACGTTTCAATTAAATCCCCTCTCATCCTTCTAAATTCCTGAGTATACAAGCCCAGCCGCTCCATTCTCTCAGCATATGACAGTCCCGGCATCCCGGGAATTAACCTTGTGAACCTACACTGCACTCCCTCTATAGCAAGAATGTCCTTCCTCAAATTTGGAGACCAAAACTGCACACAATACCCCAGGTGTGGTCTCACTAGGCCCATGTACAACTGCAGGAGGACCTCTTTGCTCCTATACTCAACTCCTCTTGTTATGAAGGCCAACATGCCATTCGCTTTCTTCACTGCCTGCTGTACCTGCATGCTTACTTTCATTGACTGATGAACAAGGATCCCCAGATCCCTGTACATCCCCTTTTCCCAACTTGACACCATTTAGATAATAATCTGCCTTCCTGTTTTTGTTACCAAAGTGGATAACCTCACATTGATCCACATTAAACTGCATCTGCCATGCATCTGTCCACTCACCCAACCTATCCAAGCACCCTGCATTCTCATAGCCTCCTCACAGTTCACATTGCCACCCAGTGCAAATTTGCTAATGTTACTTTAAATCATTGATGTTTACTGGAGCGTGGGGAGTGAATGGGAAAGGTGAGCAGAGGGAGATGAACTCTAGGTGAAGAGCCATCCGAGTTATAGGCAAATAGAACAAGGTGGGGTGGGCTATAAATCAAGGTTCCATGGGGGGAGGAGTTGGGAAGGGTCCATAGAGTATGAATTACCTGAAATTAGAACATTCAATGTTCATACTATTGGGTTATAGACTGTCTAAACAGAATGTAAGATGCTATTATTCTAATTTGCATTTAGCCACATTGTGCCAATGGAGAAGGCAGAGGAAAGGCAGACCACAATGGGAACGGGAAGAGGTCATGGCCACTGCAGATAGAGTACAGGTATTCTGCAAAAAGGTTGCCAAGACTTAGATTGATCTTGTCAATGTTGAGGACTCCCACATTGTGAGCACCAAATGTAATAGATCAGGTCAGACAAGATGCACATAAATCTGTACCTCACCTGTTTATGTCCCTGGTGGTGGCATGGAAGGTGGCATTGAGACAAGTACCTCCTACAATTGCAGGGGAAGGCACCAGAGATCTGGAGGGGTGTGTGGAAGTCACAGAGAGACTAGTCACTGCAGAAAGCAGCAAAGGTGTGTGGTAGGGGAGAAGAGGGAAAGATGTAGCTTGCAGTGGGATCTCATTGGAGCTGGTGGAAGTGACAACGTATGATATGTTGAATGGTGAATATGCTGTCGAGGTGAAAGGCAAGGAGCAGGGAAACTCATCTGTCTTCTGTCTGGAGAGTGGTTGAGAACAGATGTGGAAGGTATGCATGTGCGGGCTTCATCAACTACAGCAGAGAGGAAGCAATGTTACCTGAAGGAGCAGGTTACTTCAGAAGTCCTAGAGCGGAAAGCCTCATCTTGCAGTGAAAATTGGGAAACTGAGAGAAAGGGATGGCGTCTTTACAGGTGATCTGATGGAAGGAGATATAGTCACGGTTTTATATGCCGGAGTCCATATGATTATAGCAGATGCAAGTGAATAGTTTGTCTCGTGATGGAGACAGAGATTCATAAAAGGAAGAAATGTCAGAATTGCTCCATTAGCATGGTACGGGCAGTGAATTTTCCAATTTCAGGTAGCTTACATTCAGTGTTCATTTCCCACTCCCACTAGTCTACCTGGGATCTCTCTCAGTATCTTCACCTTCTCCCTTCTTTTCTCCCTCACCTACCTTGATACTGTAGCATATTAACCTCCCCCATCTGGCTCCATCTGTTCATCACCACATACCTATCCATGATGGTTTCTTCTTCTTTGGATTACTGTTCCTATCCCCTCCCACACCCCATCATCCCTCCCAGATCTATTTCCACATAAACCCTACCAGCCTCTGTCCCAACATTCCCTGCCTGCCTGATAATCCTCATATCTTCCACTCCACCTCTTCATCTGGTTCCACCCATCAGCCTCTGCCTTAACCCTCTTTCTCACTTCTATTCTATTAGCTATCTTCCCTCTACACTCTATCGTGATGCAGGGTCTTGACCAGAAATATTGAGCATCCATTTGCCTCCACAGATGCTGCTTGACACACCAAGTTATTATAGCAATAAGATATTTGAATCAGATCTGGTAGCTCAGAACTAAACATTTATGAGGTATTTAGGGCAACACGAGCTGAAGTGCAGTAAATACCACCACAATCTGTAACCTCGGAATGAATATATCAACAAAGCACGCTGAACTGATAACAAGACTCACCACGTATCCCTCAAAATGAATTACCACATTGACCAAGGTTCAACATACAGATGCCGCGCATACATCCTAAGTAAAAGCAGTTTTAACAGCCAGAGCTAAGAAATTCCACAACCAATCGCCTAGCACACCTGACACGAAGACAATCAGTTAGTTTGAGAAGATGGCTCCAAGACCATTCCCATACACAACCATTAGAAAAATGGTACATTCAGGCAAAAGACATTTGCAGCTTTCAACATGATATTTTCGGCTTTGAGATCGTCACCATCTCAGAACTCAGTCTTAGCCTACAAGGCCACCAATCAGCTATTCTGATTCAATGCACATTTAGAAATGCATTTGGGTACCAAAGGCAGCAAAGGTGATCGAACCGGACAACATCCAATGGTGTGTATTGTAATGCTGATGAAATGTACTCTGAAACTAGCCTTGCCTCCAGCCAAGGTATTCAAGTACAGGTGCACAACCTTTTATCCGAAAGCCTTGGGACCAGACACTTTTCGTAATTCGGAATTTGTCGGTCTTCGGAATGGAAATTTTTTAGCGTAGATTTTAATGGCTGGCTCAGTGGTAGAGTGCTCGGCTCATATCCGCAAGGTCGCGAGTTTGCGCCTTGATCCCGGCAGTTCCTCGGTCGCGAGTTTGAGTCTTCAATGTAGTTTTTTCTTGCAGAATAAATGTCTGTATGAAATGCAGTGTTTTGAATGAATTCCTGAATTTATAAATGTGACCGCAGCATTGAATCACCTCTCGCACTCATGTCACCCTAGCGGGGCTACATGCCCTTAGGGGACATTTTCACACTCTTATATCCGTGTGCAGCAGAGGCGACGTGCGTTTGGCGCCAAACGTGAGCTTTGGTGTGCAGACGACATCCTGGGAAAAATGTCCGGTTTCTTCCAGGTAGGCGATATACCCTCCACTTCTCTTTTATGAAGGGGATTTAGTTCCCCTTTCTTCCAGGACCGACCGGAGGTTCCGCTGTCACCTCTGCGGGCCACCCTCGGTGAACGCTCACTCAACTTTGTCTTGGGATTCCTACTCTCCCGCGCAATGTACCCTCACCTTCTCTTTTATGAATGGGGATTTAGTTCCCCTTTCTTCGAGGACCGACCAGAGGTTCCGCTGTCACCTCTGCGGGCCGCCCTCGGTGAACGTCCTGTCTCCCTGTCCCTGGGATAGCAGGCAGCGATCAAACAGCACAATACCCCCCTCCCCCTCCAACTCCAGAGGAATCCGCTCCCCGATGGGCCGCTACGGCGACAAGTGGCTGTTCGCCCACAGCCCGAGCTGCGCGACCCCAAGAACAAGACGTACCTTGCACACCATCAGCTTCTGCCCATACGGGGAGCGTGTTCCTCTGGAGTTGGAGCGGGGCTGGACTGGAGTTGCTGATCTGGGATCTCCGTGCTTGCAATGGGCCTGGGGGTCGGTGTCCCGATGAGGGGGCTGTGGGCGAACTGCCACTTGTCGCCGTAGCGGCCCATCGGGGAGCGGCTTCTGGTGGTCCTGATGTCTCCGGCCAGTTTGCAGTTTTCCTCTGGAGTTGGAACGGGGCTGGGCTGCTGCTGGCTGTGGGTCTCTGGGATCTCCGTGCTTGCAGTGGGCCTGGGGGTCGGTGTCCCGTTGGTCCTGACGTCTCCGGTGACTGGCACCGACCTGCTAGCATCGCCGACATGAAGACAGTGCATAGCCCCCGCGCCGGTGCAATGGGCGGGGAGCTGGAGAGGGGAGGGAAGGGGTCACACACATGGCCGGGAAACAGAGGGGTGTAGGTGGGTTGAAACTGAAGGCAGCGACAATCTGCTGCTGCTGCCTGCCCGCTGAGTTAAAAAGTTCCCACGCAAGACTCACGATACACTGTGTATCGTGCTACCGTGGGAACTTTTTAACTCAGCGGGCAGGCAGCAGCATATTGTCAATTATTAACCCTCCCGCGCAATATACCCACACCTTCTCTTTTATGAATGGGGATTTAGTTCCCCTTTCTTCGAGGACCGACCGGAGGTTTCGCTGTCACCTCTGCGGGCCGCCCTCGGTGAACGTTTTCAAGGACCTTTCTTCAAGGACCGAAAAAATGTCCGCTATTCGGAGGTTTTCGTTATTTGGATCTTCGGATAAAAGGTTGTGCACCTGTAGTTTTAATACTACATTTACTCCAAAACATGGAAAACAGCCCAGGCTACAGTCTGAAAAAAAGACAAGGCCAATCTGGTCAATTACAGCCTCATCATTGCATTCAGGATCAAAGCAATGGAAAGTGTTCTTAGCACCGCTACAAAGAGTTACTTACTGAGTTGCAGAATGATGCATATTATAGGTCTCACCAGACTCACTTGGTTCCAGGTCTCCCCACAGCCTTGATCCAAAATGGAGAAAAGAGCAGATTTCTTTTTAAAAAAAGCAAATAAACTGTCTTGACATCAAGGCAGTGTTTGAACAAATTTGGCTGGAGTAATTTCAAGTATATCAGAAGATGATTGTGGTTATAGGAGTACATTCATTTCAGCACAAAGACCATGCAGTGGGAGTTCCTTAAGGCAGTGGTTTTGGCCCAAACGTTTTCAGCTGCTTCATCGATGGCCACCATCTATGAAAGTGATTTTGTTTTGTGGGGGTGAGGGCGTGCAGGAATTTAGGAATCTGTTCACCGAGAATTTCTATGATGTTTGGCTATAATATTTTACATTTCTTGTAAAATAAAGCAGCCATGCCTGTATGTAAAATAAAGCAGCCATACCTGGACACTATTCAGGCCTGGGCTGATAAGTGAAACTAATAGGCAAACCCAAGTTATGGGGAAAGAGGATTGTGCTCCTGGAAATGGGTCCACACAGCGATACTTTACATTGTGAAGTCAGATCAATTACAGGAGCATCAAAAAAAATACGTTGAAAATTTTATTTACTTACTTTTTCTCCCCACATGAAATTCCGTAAGAGCAAATTTTATTCCACATTTCAAATTTTTGGGTAGTGATTTGTGAACTGTGTAAAGGCCAATTTCCATTACCCAAACGGTTGTAACAAAGGGGTCTGTAATATCCATGCCACATTCCAGGTGTCAATGAGGATAGCATCTTTGATGCTGGCCAAGTGACATTTTATGTCAAATTGATCAGGAAGATGCCTATAGAATCCAATGGAAAGAGGCAAGCAGTTTCAAAAGCGAGCTCAGAAAAAGAATCAAAATGCTCAGGAAAAGAATAAAAAATAATCAGTCAAATGGGTACTTTGACTAAGTGCTGCACATAATTAGTGCTCTAGTTCTTAGAACATTTTAGTTTATACAAGGAAATAATGTAGACTTGGAACAAATATTTTATGCTCATCTTCACAGTACATGAATCTAAAACCATGCAATAATAGTAGAAATGCTGAAAATAAATAATAAGGAAGAAATTAAGAATAATTAGAGAAAAGACATAACGTTACTAAAGAACAAGTCTTCAAAATACAATGGCCTGTGTTCCTGGAGCCAAACGAATTGGCTGCGGATTATCTATCAAAATCCACTAGATTCACTACTGGTAAGTTCCAGTGGTTGGAAAACAGCCAATGTAACATCTCCATGTGAGGAAAAAAGGGACATGGAAAGCAGGAAACTGCAAGCTAACTCATCTATCACTGGGAAAATACTGGAATCTGTTCTTAAGAAGAACTTAAAATATAATCAAATATAGCCAACGTGATTTTGTAATGCCACATTTGAACAATTCAATTTGTTGGGCTTGTACTGAGCAGGAACGATTAAAATAAGGAAACAGAATGTGTATTTAGATTCACAGAAAGCAGCTGATAAGTTGCCAAAGTTTGTTGCACAAAGAGCTCATGGCATTGAAGTTAATGTTAGCATGGATAAAGGATTGGCAATGTAAATTTTTTTTTTTTTTTTTTTTTTTTAAAATGGGTTTAGATAAATGATCAATTTTCTATTTAGCAAGCTGTAACGAGTGAGGATTCCACAAGGAAAATCGCTGGAACATCAACTACATACAATCTGCATGAAAGGCTTAAGATAAAAAGAATGAGCATTTTGTAGCCAAACTGGCCAGCTACAACAAACCGTGAGGACACAATCTGAAAAAAGGATACAGATAGGATAAAAGTTTAGCAGATAGTGTATAATGTGGAAATAGCAGGTCATTACATTGGTATGATAAAAAAAATCAAATAGTATATAGAGTGAGACCAGAACCTACTGCTAAACAGAGGGATCTGGGTAACCTTGTTCATAAAACAAATGTTAGCACACAGGTGAAGCAAATAAATGGGAATTCAAATATAACATTGGCCTTTATTGCAAAGAGGACGTTAAGTAAAGAGTCCCATATTGTAATTGCACAGGACATTGCAAGCCATACTGGCATGACAAATAAAGTTCTGGCCATTTTATGAAGGTACATACTTGGTTTGAAAGCAGTTCAGAGAAAGTTCATGGGGTTAATTCCCAGGATGTTGAGATTGCCTTGCTGCTCTGACGATTGAGCAGGCTGGAGCTTAGAAGAATGATAAGTGATCTTATTGAAATAAGATTCCAAAGGGACTTGACAAGATGGCATCCAGAATTAGGACAGAATACAGTTGGGAGAGAAACTTCTTTCACAGGTCTTTAAACCTTTGCATTTTTACCCAAAAAGGTATAGAAACTGAAACATTTAATACAGTGAAAGCAGAGACAGAAATATTTTGGATCAATGGAAACGGTTATGGAGAACAGATAGTAACATAGGAAACATTGGAAAAATAGGCACAGGAGGTGGCCATTTGGCCCTTTGAGCCAGCAGCGACATTCAATATGATCATGGCCGTTCGTGCTTTTCCACCCATATCCCTTGATTCCTTTAGCCCCAAGAGCTAAATCTAACTCACTCTTGAAAACATCCAGTGAATTGGCCTCCACTGCCTTCTGTGGCAGAGAATTCCACAGATTCACAACTCTCTGGGTGAATAAGTTTCTCATCTCAATCCTAAATGGCCTATCCCTTATTCTTAAACTGTGGCCCCTGGTTCTGGACTACCCCGACATCGGGAACATTTTTCCTGTTCAATTCTTTAAGAATTTTATATGTTTCTACAAGATGCCCTCTCATCCTTCTAAATTCCAGTGAATACAAGCCCAGTCGACCCATTCTTTCATCATATGTCAGTCCTGCCATTCCAGGAATTAACCCAGTGAACCTACGCTGCACTCCCTCAATAGCAATAATGTCCTTCCTCAAATTAGGAGACCAAAATTGCACACAATACTCCAGGTGCGGTCTCACCAGGGCCCTGTACAACTGCAGTAGGACCTCCTTGCTCCTAAACTGAAATCCTCTCGCAATGAAGGCCAACATGCAATTAGTTTTCTTCACTGCCTGCTGTACCTGCATGTTTACTTTCAGTGACTGATGTACAAGCACACCCAGGTCCCGTTGCACCTCCCCTGTTCCTAATTTAACACAATTCAGATAATGTGTAGGAAAGAATTGCAGGTGCTGGTTTAAATCGAAGGCAGACACAAAATGCTGGAGTAACTCAGCGGGACAGGCAGCATCACTGGAGAGAAGGAATGGGTAATGTTTCGGATCGAGACACTTCTTCAGAATGATGTCAGGGGGGTGGACAGGACAGAGATAGAATGTAGTCAGAGACAGTAAGACTGGTGGGAGAAATAGGGAGGGGGAGGGGGATGGAGAGAGAGGGAAAGCAAGGGCTGTTGGAAGTTAAAGTCAATGTTCATACCACAGTAAGCTACCCATGCGAAATATGAGGTGCTTTTCCTCCAAGTTGCGCTGGGCCTCGCTCTGACAATGAAAGAGGCCCAGGACAGAAAGGTCAGATTGGGAATGGTAGGGGGAGTTAAAGTGCTGAGTAACTGGGAGATCACGTAGGTTAAGGCGGACTGAGCCTGCTGAGTTACTCCAGCATTTTGTGTCCACCATTTCAGATAATAATCTGCCTTCCTGTCCTTGCCACCAAGGTGGATAACCTTACATTTATCCACATTATACTGCATCTGCTCACTCACCCAATCTATCTAAATCACCCTGCAGCCTCATAGCATCCTCATCGCAGCTCGTACTGCCATCCAGCTTTGTGTCATCCGCAAACTTGGAGATGTCACATTTAATTCCCTCGTCAAAATTGTTAATATACAGTGCCCGCCATAATGTTTGGGACAAAGACCCATCATTTATTTATTTGCCTCTGTACTCCACAATTTGGGATTTGTAATAGAGAAAAAAAAAATCACATGTGGTTAGAGTGCAAAAGAATTTAAGTTAATAGATGATTGTGAAGCTTACTCTTAAGTAACTAATAAGAGTTTTGTTAAATCTCAATCACGGATCTCCTCTCATTTTAATCATTTTTCCTAACTGCTTCTGTGGCCTCTCAAATCCTTGTTTCACTCAAAGGGATTCCTCCTGGGATTGAAACAGTGCCCTCCATAATGTTTTGGACAAGACCCATCATTTATTTATTTGGACCTGTACTCCACAATTTGAGATTTTTTATAGGAAAAAAAAATCACATATGGTTAAAGTGCACATTGTCAGATTTTAATAAAGGCCATTTTTAAACATTTTGGTTTTACCATGTAGAAATTAAGCAGTGTTTATACATAGTCCCCCCATTTCAGGGCACCATAATGTTTGGGATACAGCAATGTCATGTAAATGAAAGTAGTCATGTTTAGTATTTTGTTGCATATCCTTTGCATGCAATGACTGCTTGAAGTCTGCGATTCATGGACATCACCAGTTGCTGGGTGTCTTCTCTGGTGATGCTCTGCCAGGCCTATATTGCAGCCATCTTTAACTTATGCTTGTTATGGGGGCTTCAGTTTTCTCTTCAGCATATAAAAGGCATGCTCAATTGGGTTCAGATCGGGTGATTGACTTGGCCACTCAAGAATAGACAATTTTTTAGCTTTGAAAAACTCCTTTGTTGCTTTAGCAGTATGTTTGGGATCATTGTCTTGCTGTAGAATGAACCGCTGGCCAATGTGTTTTGAGGCATTTATTTGAACTTGAGCAGATAGGATGTGTCTATACACTTCAGAATTCATAATGTTACTACCATCAGTTGTATCATCAATGAAGATAAGTGAGCCAGTACCTTCAACAGCCATACATGCCCAGGCCATAACACCCCCACCACCGTGTTTCACAGATGAGGTGGTATGCTTTGGATCTTGGACAGTTTCTTCTCTCCTCCATACTTTGCTCTTGCCATCACTCTGATATAAATTAATCTTCATCTCATCTGTCCACAAGACCTTTTTGCAGAACTTTTAAGTACTCCTTGGCAAACTGTAACCTGGCCATCCTATTTTTGCAGCTAACCAGTGGGTTGCATCTTGCAGTGTAGCCTCTGTATGTGTGTTCATGAAGTCTTCTGCGGACAGTGGGCATTGACAAATCCACACCCGACCCCTGAAGAGTGATTCTGATCTGTCGGACAGGTGTTTGGGGACTTTTCTTTATTATAGAGGGAATTCTTCTGTCATCAGCTGCGGAGGTCTTCCTTGGCCTGCCAGTCCCTTTGCGATTAGTAAGCTCACCAGTGCTCTCTTTCTTCATAATGATGTTCCAAACAGTTGATTTTGGTAAGCCTAAGGTTTGGCTGATGTCTCTAACAGTTTTATTCTTGTTTCTCAGTCGCATAATGGCTTCTTTGACGTTTGCACAACCTTGGTCCTCATGTTGATAAACAGCAATAAAAGTTTCCAAAGGTGATGGAAGGACTGGAGGAAAGACTATGGGCTGAGAGTTCTCTAATACCTGCATTTAGGAGGCATTTAAACACACCTGAGCAATTACAAACACCTGTGAAGCCATGTGTCCCAAACATTATGGTGCCCTCAAATGGGGGAACTGTGTAAAAACACATCTGTAATTTCTACATGGTGAAACCAAAATGTGTAAAAATACTCTTTAATAAAATCTGACAATGTGCACTCTAACCACATGTGATTTTTTTCTATTGCAAATCTCAAATTGTGGAGTACAGAGGCAATGATGGGTTTTTGTCCCAAACATTATGCAGCGCACTGTATATTGTAAATAACTGGGGTCCCAGCACAGAGCCTTGCGGCACCACACTAGTCACTGCCAACCATTCTGAAAAGGACCCGTTAATTCCGACTCTTTGCTTCTTTTCGGCTAACCAGCTCTCTATCCATGTCAATACCCTTCCCCAATACTATGTGCTCTAATGTTGCACTCTAATCTCGTGTGGGACCTTGTCAAAGGCTTTTTGAAAGTCCCGATACACCACATCCACTGGCTCTCCCTTACCCATTCTACTTGTTACATCCTCAAAAAATTCCAGAAGATTAGTCGATCATGATTTCCCATGGAGCAGAGGCTTATCAGATCAGCGGGATATTATTAAATGCCAAAAAAACACATGCCCTGCTCTTAGGCTGTTAAATGACAATATATCAGCCATGATTAAAATGCTTGCTGTTGATACTGAAGGAGCACTTTGGTTCATAGAGAGAATAAATTATATATGTAGAGGAACTGATGGCGTTTGGCATGGAAATCCACTGATCTCAAATTGGATAATCAAGGTGACTTCCAGGAAGCTTATCCTTGTTAGCCAATGTGTAGAATGGAAGAGCAAAGATCACAGACTATGTAATTGCTATTTAGACCACAGAATATAGTGTACATTTCAGATCATCATATTAAAGGAAGGATGTGGCAACACAAGAGCAGGTGAATAGTTTTACAAGGATGTTTTAGTTACTCCATCCAGACCACAATACCACTTCCTTTGGCAAGTCAATCTGAAGATGGGACATGCCACACTCACACCAGTGATGAAAGAACATAGAATGAAGGCTGAAAGGTACAACCCTGTCTGTGACCAGATATACAGGTAGTTCTGCCGTAACACAAATTGGATATAATGCATGATGAAATAGAGAATACTATTTGCATTATGAGCAGTGAACCGGGGTTATAACACAAGTTCGGTCAGAAACGAGAGAATCATTTAAATATTACTTGAAAGTTGACAACAGAAAAAAGCTGTCTTGGATTTAAAAGATTTTAGAAAATTCCCAGTAGTAATCAAGACACCATTGTCTCATAAGGATATAGCTGCAACTTTAACAGTGGGGTAGCCAGTGAAATGACAGGTAATCACTTTAATTGACATTTGTGCAACAAGACTATTTGAAATAAAGTAACATATTTAATTTTGTATTATTAGCTTAAGAAAAATAAACCGGTCACTGTTGACAATACTATATATTTATTTTAATCCTGCATGGAAAAATAACTTGTATTGAGAGTCTGAAACTCTCTGGCCCCTGACCCCCTTTCTCCCATTGACGCTAATGTCTTTATAACACGATTTTCTATCGCACAAGGTTTCTTAGAAATGCATCTATCACGCTATAGTAGAATTATCTGTATTGGCTATTAGGGAAATTTTTAGCCAAAACCAACGTCAATTTCCCCTTTTTTCTATTTCACAGAAGTGCAATAAGATATTTTTTAACCACTCGAATGCTGGGGCTAAGCCTTGTTATACCTGCTTTTGCAGCAATGCCACAGTGTCTCAACCTAGATTGTTGTGCTCAATTCTCTGGAATGTGATTTGTACCTACAATTTTCAGAACGAGTACATTGCCAACAACAAATTTTAAATTGTAATCTAGAAAGATGTATGTCTCACATAAAATTAAACAGTTGTGCACAATTCAGTCTTTCCAGTAAGCAATGGAGTCTGTCTTTTCCCCAATTGTTCCACCACCACTGAAAACATAAAGGTTCGACTTTCCAAATTCAAAACCCAAGCGGACAGAAAAGCAGCCAAATAGTGAAAATCTCATTGTCCACCACCCAAAAATTGCCCAGTTGCCAAGAGAAGGCTTTGTGCTAATCATTTTGTGGCACATGGGGTTTCCATGACCCATGTGTAGACCTGACGTAGAACAATACTGTTTAGTGTTGAAATGTTTGTTGCTTTCTAATTAATCAGCATGTCATGTCTTGCTTCCCAGCTTCCAAATGCAAACTTTGCTCTAAATGCAAAATGTTGGGGATTCAAAAAAATTCAGGGAGGGAACATCAAAACTTAATGCATGCAATGCTCAAAGTGCGGTTACTGATGATGGTACAATGGAAGTGCAAGATACATAAGTTTATATATTGCGGATTTTGCTTGGAGATTGTAGCAAGACTACAGAAGTTAAATTAATTTTAAAATACCCCAAACACCATTCATACTTGTACTCGTATAAAAATGCAATAAAACTGATTAATGCATTGTCACTTATACCTAGTACTCAATTTATATCACCACTGACAAAGCAAAATTATAAAGCAAACACTTGGCAGTAAATGTGATCACTACCGTGCTAAATGACCTCCTTGTACTGTAATCACTCGGATTTTATATAGAAAAAAAAAAATCACACGTGGTTAATGTGCACATTGTCAGATTTTAATAAAGGCCATTTTTATGCATTTTGGTTTCACCATGTAGAAATTACAGCAGTGTTTATACAGTCCCCCCATTTCAGGGCACCATAATGTTGGGACACAGCAATGTCATGTAAATGAAAGTAGTCTTGTTTAGTATTTTGCTTCATATCCTTTGCATGCAATGACTGCTTGAAGTCTGCGATTCATGGACATCACCAGTTGCTGGGTATCTTCTCTGGTGATGCTCTGCCAGGCCTGTATTGCAGCCATCTTTAGCTTATGCTTGCTTTGGGGGCTAGTCCCCTTCAATTATCTCTTCAGCATATAAAAGGCATGCTCAATTGGGTTCAGATCAGCTGATTGACTTAGTTGCTCAAGAATTTACCATTTTTTAACTTTGTAAAACTCCTTTGTTGCTTTCGCAGTATGTTTGAGATCACTGTCTTGCTGTAGAATGAACAGCTGGCCAATGAGTTTTGAGTGTTTGAACTTGAGCAGATAGGATGTGTCTATACACTTCAGAATTCATTATACTACTACCATCAGCAGTTGTATCATCAATGAAGATAAGTGAGCCAGTACCTTCAGCAGCCATACATGCCCAGGCCATAACACCCCCGTGTTTCACAGATGAGGTGGTATGCTTTGGATCTTGGGCAGTTCCTTCTCTTCCTCCATACTTTGGTCTTGCCATCACTCTGATATAAGTTAATCTTCATCTCATCTGTCCACAAGACCTTTTTCCAGAATTGTGGTTGCTCTTTTAAGTAGTCGGCAAACTGTAACCTGGTCATCCTATTTTTGCAGTTAAATGGTCGTTTGCATCTTGCAGTGTAGCCTCTGTATTTCTGTTCATGAAGTCTCCTCGAACAGTGGTCATTGACAAATCCACACCTGACTCCTCAAGAGTGGTTCTGATCTGCCGGACAGGTGTTTGGGGATTTTTCTTTATAATAGAGAGTATTCTATCATCAGCTGTGGAGGTCTTCCTCGGCTTGCCAGTCCCTTTGCGAATAGTAAGCTCACCAATGCTCTCTTTCTTCTTAATGTTGTTCCAAACAGTTGATTTTGGTAAGCCTAAGGTTTGGTTGATGTCTCTAACAGTTTTATTCTTATTCCTCAGTCTCATAATGGCTTCTTTGACTTTCATTGGTACAACTTTGGTCCTCATGTTGATAAACAGCTATAAAAGTTTCCAAAGGTGATGGAAAGACTGGAGGAAAGACTAGTGCGGAGGGCTCTCTTATACCTGCATTAAGGAGGCAATTAAACACATCTGAGCAATTACAAATGCCTGTGAAGCCATGTGCCCCAAACATTATGGCGCCTTGAAATGAGGGGTCTATGTATAAACACAGCTGTAATTTCTACATGGTGAAACCAAAATGTATAAAAATGGCCTTTATCTGACAATGCGCACTTTAACCACATGTGATTTTTTTCTATTACATATCTCAAATTGTGGTGTACAGAGGCATAAATAAATGATGGGTCTTTGTCCCAAACATCATGGAGGGCACTGTATCTGGGACATTACATTTGTCTAAGGACGTTACAATAGTGACGATAAGTATTTAATTGATTGTCCTTTGTGGTGATGTGAAATCAAAAGGCATACACATCTCTTATTCTTATCATTTCATAGGAACACAAAACTATTCCTGATATCATTACAACTTGTTAAGACATGACCATCATTAAAAAAATGTACATTATTAACATGGTACTGCCTGAACTATACAGAATTCTCTTTTCAAAATGGAGTTTTAAAACTACTAGCACAAATCAAAACTAATGCCACATTTCAAATTGGAAACCAGATAGGATTACGTGATACAATGTCAACTTAAATCTTGTACATTAATTACTCTTAAATGTTATGACAACTGAAAGCCATATCTTCCAACAATACGGTAAATATGTCCCACAGAACCTAATGAAATTAGAAACCAATTCCAACCAATGGGGCATAAAAGTAAATATCTCTCGACAAGGTTCAAAATACAAGCTAAATGAGATCCAAAATGCATATTTTCAGTAGTAATGCACAAACTCCATGATCGAGAATATAAATAGTTCAACCCATCCTGCAAGGCAATATCAGCTTGAACATTTCTTTGAAACAATTAAAGTTTTCTGGTGCATCATAAACATTATTGTACTATAATATAAACGTAGTTTTAGAACTACTCCTTCACTAGTTGGCTTTCTATCATCACAAGGAAGAGGAATCTCAAAATCGGTTTATGAAAATGGTATGGTCCATTTTAAGCTATCAAAACTGTATTTTTGAACCATATTATAAATGTCATATATTAATGTAAGAAACGTCACTGCAAAATTCTAGCTTTTCCGACAGAGAATCAATGTTATTCTTATTATTGTCTAGAGAAATAAATTTGATACACCACGCCTTCCAAAGAAAGCACAGTATTATTCAATGTGAAAAAACTACATCGAGTCATTGCAGGTTTTCAATTGTATAATTCGTTCAAATTTCAGTTATTGAACAAGTAAACATAACCGTCTACATCGGCAGGTCTACCTCATTAAATATCGTTCAAATACAAACACCGATTTGTTTATGATAGCAAAGCTTAGATTTATAAATTTTGTTTAAATTCAGAATTGTTTTAGTGGGCATTTTAAAAGAGATATTTTCACCCTGTAATCCATTGAAAACAGACGGAGGCCTGTCTTGTAAATCCACAAATGAAACATAACGCAAGATATCACAATGCAAGTAAGGCTTTATTTCTACTTTAACATATATTTAAAAGACACTTACTTGCCAATCACTTCACACAGCTCATACACATCTTCAAACAGGACGTCGTCGTCAGCCATGGTCGATAATTAAAATTCAGAAATTCAAGAATAAAAATTCAAAGTTAAAAACTCTCCAATCGGGGCGAAAATTAACACAACTGTTCCCGTGTAGATCGGATGCACATCAGAAACAATACTAATTTTCAGCCGCCGATGAAACCGATTTGTAGTGAAGCAAGCTGATGGGCTCCGCTATCCTTCTCACGACCCCACCTTCTCTTCCTTACTGGCTTAAAACCCTGATAATCCACAGTCCAAGGCTCCTTGTCTCGGGATGTTGCTGCTCCCACGAAGCCCAGGCCGAGCCTGGGGGATTATTTGCATAGAGGCGAGGATTTTTTTTTTCAATCTTTCACAGCCGCCGTTATTTCGACCATTTTACCGCTTGCCCCCGCCGTGTGCTGCGGTGTCGGCCCGCCCCCTTTCGGTATCCTGCTCACTTCAACTCCGCACTCAGGAGGCGGCGGCAGCGATGGAGATCCAGTCGGCGGCGGTGCTTCGTCGAGCCGGAAACCACCAATCACCGCTCGCTCACTAGCTGGCCGCACTCCGGATGCGTCAGCACACCGCGAACAGCCAGAGGCGCCTCTGCGCCTGCGTCGCGGCGGAGCGGAGCCCTGCCCTTCACGGGTTGTCAGTACGCATGCGTCCCAGTGGCAGACCTGCTCCTCTGGTATCTTTGGACCTGCCCTTCGGGGACAAGCAGCGCGCATGCGTTGACTGGGATTCCTGCTGTACCCAAAGATCCATATAGCTCCGCTATAAGATCTTTGGCTGTACCTGCCTTCAGTACGTGGTTGCCGCACAAGAGGCAATGATCTCAATATTATTCTCCCAAATTGAAACAGTTGGTTGCGTCACCTAATGCAGTCGCGAGTAAAACATATTTATATTGCATCTTTATACGATAAGGTGTTTCTTGTGATCCATGGCAAGAGAAATTTGACATTTGAAGCACAAAATTAGACTAACAAAGTTTATGTTTAAGAAGGAACTGCAGATGCTGGAAAATCGAAGGTAGACAGAAATGCTGGAGAAACTCAGCGGGCGAGGCAGCATCGATGGAGCGAAAGAAATAGGCCACGTTTCGGGTCGAGACCCTAGACCCGAAACGTTGCCTATTTCCTTCGCTCCATTGATGCTGCCTCACCTGCTGAGTTTCTCCAGCATTTTTGCCTAACAGAGTTTATGTTTGTTATTGACACGTGAATAGCTTTGTTTTGCATGGTGTCCAATCAGATAATACTAGACATAAATACAATCGAGTCAAACTCAAGAGTGCAGAATGTAATTCTCAGCATTGTAGTTCAATGTCCACAATGGACTTGAGGTGAATTGGACAGTACCCTGGTTTTTGGGGTAGAGGTGAATCAGACAGTACTACCGAGACTGAACAGAAACAGGCTTTTAGGGCCACCTTGCTCGCTCAGGCCATTAAATACTCTACCTACCTGCAGTATTCCCATTTCCCAACCTTTGCCTTGTAGCTTTCTATGCCACAGTGTTTCAAGCGAACATCTAAATACTTAATAAATGCTTGGCTCCACCATCTTCGTAGTCAGTTTTCCAAATTGCAACCATCCTCTTGATTAAAAGAAAATGGCTTCAAATCCCTTCTACATCTCCGACCGCCTGAAACCTATGCAATCGAGTCATAGATTGCAATGCTAATGGGAAAATGTAGAATAGATCACTGTTAGCTGGGAGAATGTAACAACAAAGCAAACAGATAAAATGTAGTTGGAGACAGTCAGACTGGTCAGAGAACTGGGAAGGGGGAGGGATGGAGAGAGAGGGAAAGCAAGAGTTACTTGAAGTTAGTGAAGAGTCAAGAGAGTCAAGCGTGTTTTATTGTCATACAATATGTCCCAAATAGAACAATGAAATTATTACGAAATTGAATGAAATTCTGAAGTCTATGTTCATACCGCTGGTGTGTAAACTGCCCAGGCAAAAAATATGCAGTGCAGTTCCTCCAATTTGCGCTGGGCCTCATTCTGACGGAATGGAGGAGGCCCAGGACATAGAAACATAGAAAATAGGTGCAGGAGTAGGCCATTCGGCCCTTCGAGCCTGCACCGCCATTTGATATGATCATGGCTGATCATCCAACTCAGTATCCCATCCCTGCCTTCTCTCCATACCCCCTGATCACTTTAGCCACAAGGGCCACATCTAACTCCCTCTTAAATATAGCCAATGAACTGGCCTCAACTACCTTCTGTGGCAGAGAATTCCACAGATTCACCACTCTCTGTGTAAAAAATGATTTTCTCATCTCGGTCCTAAAAGACTTCCCTCTTATCCTTAAACTGTGACCCTTAGTTCTGGACTTCCCCAACATCGGGAACAATCTTCCTGCATCTAGCCTGTCCAACCCCTTAAGAGTTTTGTAAGTTTCTATAAGATCCCCCCTCAATCTTCTAAATTCTAGCGTGTACAAGCCGAGTCTATCCAGTCTTTCTTCATATGAAAGTCCTGCCATCCCAGGAATCAGTCTGGTGAACCTTCTCTGTACTCCCTCTATGGCAAGAATGTCTTTCCTCAGATTAGGAGACCAAAACTGTACGCAATACTCCAGGTGTGGTCTCACCAAGACCCTGTACAACTGCAGTAGAACCTCCCTGCCCTTATACTCAAATCCTTTTGCTATGAATGCTAACATACCATTTGCTTTCTTCACTGCCTGCTGCACCTGCATTCCTACTTTCAATGACTGGTGTACCATGACACCCAGGCCCCGTTGCATTTCCCCTTTTCCTAATCGGCCACCATTCAGATAATAGTCTACTTTCATGTTTTTGCCACCAAATTGAATAACCTCACATTTATCCACATTATACTGCATCTGTCATGCATTTGCCCACTCACCCAACCTATCCAAGTCACCTTGCAGCCTCCTAGCATCCTCCTCACAGCTAACACTGCCCCCCAGCTTCGTGTCATCCGCAAACTTGGAGATGTTGCATTCAATTCCCTCATCCAGATCATTAATATATATTGTAAATAGCTGGGGTCCCAGCACTGAGCCTTGCGGTACCCCACTGGTCAGTGCCTGCCATTCTGAAAATGACCCGTTTACTCCTACTCTTTGCTTCCTGTCTGCCAGCCAATCCTCTATCCACATCAATACTGAACCCCCAATACCGTGTGCTTTAAGTTTGCATACTAATCTCTTATGTGGGACCTTGTCGAAAGCCTTCTGAAAGTCCAGATATAACACATCCACTGGTTCTCCCTTATCCACTCTACTAGTTACATCCTCGAAAAATTCTATAAGATTCGTCAGACATGATTTACCTTTCATAAATCCATGCTGACTTTTGTCCAATGAATTCACCACTTTCCAAATGTGCTGCTATCCCATCTTTAATAACTGACTCCAGAATTTTCCTCACCACCGATGTTAGACTAACTGGTCTGTAATTCCCCGTTTTCTCTCGCCCTCCCTTTTTAAAAAGTGGGGTTACATTAGCTACCCTCCAGTCCTCAGGAACTACTCCAGAATCTAAAGAGTTTTGAAAAATTATCACTAATGCATCCACTATTTCTGCGGCTACTTCCTTAAGTACTCTGGGATGCAACTTATCTGGCCCTGGGGATTTATCGGCCTTTAATCCATTCAATTTACCTAACACCACTTCCCGGCTAACCTGGATTTCACTCAGTTCCTACATCTCATTGAACCACCGGTCCCTTGCTATTTCCGGCAGATTATTTATGTCTTCCTTAGTGAAGACAGAACCAAAGTAGTTATTCAATTGGTCTGCCATGTCCTTGTTCCCCATGATCAATTCGCCTGTTTCTGACTGCAAGGGACCTACATTTGTCTTAACTAATCTTTTCCTCTTCACATATCTATAAAAACGTTTGCAGTCAGTTTTTATGTTCCCTGCCAGTTTTCTTTCATAATTTATTTTCCCTTTCCTAATTAAGCCTTTTGTCCTCCTCTGCTGGACTGAATTTCTCCCAGTCCTCTGGTAGGCTGCTTTTTCTGGCTAATTTGTATGCTTCATCTTTTGTTTTGATACTATCCCTGATTTCCCTTGTTATCCATGGATGCACTACCTTCCCTGATTTATTCTTTTGCCAAACTGGGATGAACAATTGTTGTAATTCATCCATGCAGTTTTTAAATGCCTTCCATTGCATATCCACCGTCAACCCTTTAAGAATCATTTGCCAGTCTATCTTGGCCAATTCACGTCTCATACCCTCAAAGTCACCTTTCTTTAAGTTCAGGACCCTTGTTTCTGAATTAACAATGTCACTCTCCATCCTAATGAAGAACTCAACCATATTATGGTCACTCTTGCCCAAGGGGCCATGCACAACAAGACTGCTAACTAACCCTTCCTCATTACTCAATACCCAGTCTAGAATAGTCTGCTCTCTCATTGGTTCCTCTACATGTTGGTTTAGAAAACTATCCCACATACATTCCAAGAAAGATAGGTCAGTGTGGGAATGGGAGGGGGAGTTAAAATGTTGAGCAACAGGGAGATCAGGTAGGTTCAGGCGGACTGAGTGGAGGTGTTCAGCGAAACGATCTCCGAGCCTGTGCTTGGTCTGGCCGATATAAAGGAGTCCACACCTGGAACAGCAGATACAGTAGATGAGGTTGGAGTAGGTGCAAATGAACTTCTGCCTCACCTGAAAAGATCATAGATGGAGCCCTCACTATTCCTCGATATCCAGCATCTCCGCTCTTGCTCCCCCTCCCCCCAGTCCACTATACCAGCCCCAGAAAATTCAACATACTTGAAATGGTGCGAAGAAGAGTTATCAACTGTTACTGTCCTATTTGTGACCAAAAGGAATGGAGCCAAAAATCATGCATCTGACATCGTCTCTTAGCCATCACACTATCACCATTGGTCTTGTAAGATATGAAATATCTTTCATGCACATTTACATAACAATGATTACTCTTCCACAGTCCAATTCTATATGGCCATCGTTGAGTCTGTCCTCACCTTCTCCATCATGGTCTGGTTTGGCTCAGCCACCAAGCACGACATCTGGTGGCTGCAGCAAATCGTCCGATCAGCTGATAAGGTTATTGGCTGCAACCTTCCCATCATTGACGAACTGTACACTGCAAGGGCCAGGAAGTGAGCGGGTAAGATCATCTCTGACCCCTATCACCCGGCCACAAACTCTTTGAATCACTTCCCTCTGGAAGGCGACTCCGGACTATCAAAGTTGCCACAGCCAGACATAAAAACAGCTTTTTTCCACGAGTAGTAGCTCTACTCAATAACCAAAAATCTGTAGCCTCCTTTTGCTCTGATATTTTATTTAATTCACATGTTTAATCAACAATGTTTTATTATTAATGTTTTATGTGTCATTCCTAACTGTCACTGTATGTCATGTTGTCACTCGTGGGCGGAACACCAAGGCAAATTCCTTGTATGTGAATACTTGGCCAATAAACTTATTCATTCATTCATTCATTCATTCATTCATTCATTCATCCATTATTGGACTTCAATGCAATTCAATGTGAAGGAAGAATTTTGGAACACTTCTGAGGTTAGTGCAGTGTGTTCAAATCCCAGTTAACAGTATTTTCCAAATCTATATTATTTATTACTTTCAGACTATGTTTTGGCTGGATAGACTCGGCTTGTACTCGCTAGAATTTAGAAGATTGAGGGGGGATCTTATAGAAACTTACAAAATTCTTAGGGGGTTGGACAGGCTAGATGCAGGAAGATTGTTCCCGATGTTGGGGAAGTCCTGGACAAGGGGTCGCAGTTTAAGGATAAAGGGGAAATCCTTTAGGACCGAGATGAGATAAACATTTTTCACACGGAGAGTGGTGAGTCTCTGGAACTCTCTGCCACAGAAGGTAGTTGAGGCCAGTTCATTGGCTATATTTAAGAGGGAGTTAGATGTGGCCCTTGTGGCTAAAGGGATCAGGGAGTATGGAGAGAAGGCAGGTACAGGATACTGAGTTGGATGATCAGCCATGATCATATTGAATGGCGGTGCAGGCTCGAAGGGCCGAATGGCCTACTCCTGCACCTATTTTCTATGTTTCTATGTTTTCTTTTCAGTCTTCTAGAAACAAATATATAAATAAAAACAAATATAACCAAATATATAATTTCTCTCAGATTAGAAAAGCTTGCCATCATAAATATACATTCCCCTTTGTGATTCACATCCAAGTTTCCTGAGGAGTAGTTATCTTTCTATACTTTTGATTTTCACTTCATCAATGATGCACTCCTCACAACGCCCATCATTTCTATAGCAGTTAACTTCCCTTAGAGGGGATTCATTATAGGAAAATAAAGCTAACGTTGAACTTTAGGCTGTCAAAAATATCAATCAATAACATAGCCTAAAAGGATTGATGATGTTCTTATCCACTAATCTTGTAAGAGTACCAGCCACCCTTTAGTTATAACAGCCAGCTCAGTAAAAATATGAACTGTTCTAAAACAAATAAATTGTTAAGATAGCTTTAAAAGTTAGTAGAAGAGTAGAGATTTTCAAATAAATTTGACGTGTCACTGTCAATCTGATTTCTCTTTAAAATATATATGTAACAACCAAATTATTTTGGGAGGTCTTTGACCTGAAATATAATCTCTCTCCACACATACTGCCTGATTTGTGGACTGATTTTTGAATTTTCTGTTCTTGGTTGCATCAATCGGGTCCTTTTAGGAAGTCTTTCTTTTAAAATACACGCACACAAACAAACAAACAAACATACACACAACAATAAAGCTTCAATAACTCAGTGGGACAGGCAGCATCTCTGGAGGCAGGCAGCATCTCTGGAGAGAAGGAATGGGTGATGTTTCAGGTTGAGACACTTCTTCAGACTGATGTCAGGGGATCTGACTCTCAGTGGACCTGACATCAGTCTGAAGAAGGGTCTCGACCCAAAACGTCACCCATTCCTTCTCTCCAGAGATGCTGTCTGTCCCGCAGAGTTACTCCAGCATTTTGTGTTTACCTTCGATTTAAACCAGCTTCTGCAGTTCTTTCCTACACAATAAAGCTTCAATGTCAGAAGCCATACTTCACATCTTTGAAATAAGAAATGAATATAAGGAATCAATTTTAACATGCAAGAGAATAACGACTAGGCAAATATTGGGTTGGGAAAATGTAAAAAGTTTATAACATTCATCATATGAACCTAGGCAAATGCAAACATTTGAATTAGGGGCAGGAATGGCCACTTGTCCCTCAGGCCATTCAATTAGATTATAGCTGATCTGGTTACATAATGTCCACTCTGCATACCTGTCTACTTACAGTAAACTTTCATCCCTTTGCTTATAGTATCAATTATATATTTACCTCCACCTTATAAATATTCCGAAACCCTGCTACCCCAACCCTATGAGGAAGAGTTCCAATAATTCACAATCCCAGGAAGAAAACCCCCCCATCTACATGAAACAATGATCCTTGGTTTTAGATTCTCCCACAAGAAGGAACAATTTTTACTTTTAGGATTGTACTGTATATGATTCAATCAAGTCACCCTTCACTATTCTAAACTCCAGCTGATGCGTCTAAAGGCTTTGTAATCTCCTTATATGTACCTTTCCCAACTTACTTTCCTTCCTATCTTTATGTTATCACTAAATTTAGCAACTGAGCCTTCATCCAAATCATTTATATATATTGTGAAAGGTTGAGGCTCCAGCATCAATCCTGCATTGCACTAGTTACTACATCTTGCCCACTAGAAGAAGACCTGGTTATGCCCAACCTCTGCATCTTGCTCGTGAAGCAACCTTCTATCTACAGTATACCATTATGTTGCCTGCCAAAATTTTTGGCATCCTTGTTAAATTTGATGCAGCACCTTATAAAATGCCTATTCTGAACCTAAAAACAATGAATTAATTAACAGTCATTCTTAGCTTCCTATTTTTCTGAAGTAACATAGGTCAGGTCTCAATCTACATCATTCTGTACCAGTGTATCTGTATTTGTCAGCAAATCATACTTATTTTTACTTGCACTCTCAATTCATTACCTGTTGATATTGCAATATTGTCCAATGTTATCATATTGGGCAGTACCCTTGGAAGTAGTGGAAATTAGTCACAAAATACCTTTAATCTAAGATTATAACATCTTTGTAGAGCATGTAAGTAAGCTATTTAAAATTACCATATAAATGCAAATCTTATCATGAAGTATTACACCAGCAGCCAATATCTAGTGTAATTAAATAGAAATTCAAAAGCAAAGTTTCGATACTATTAAGAATATGCATAGGACAATAAAAAAAATCATAGGAACACATGATTGAAATTGCACATAACACATGCACTAAAATGCCACTGCATGGAGACTTGGACAGATTGTTCTCAGCATCAGTCACACAATAATTCTTGCACTTCAATTAAACAAATACTAATGTAAACATTTAAAGGGCACAATTTCTGATCTTTTTCATAAGCATCTATCAATCACAAATAAGTTCCTAATTCCCATTCACCAACCAAAACCTGTGGTCCTTGACATCACATCCCAGCTTAAATGGGAAATGATCACCGCAGTAACAAAGACAGGAGAGGCGCAAAAGAAATGGCACGGTGGACCTTGAGATCCTTACCTGAGGATTACTTAACTTGAATATGTCCTGCCCACTTGGGGGCACAAAATGCAACAGATCAGAAATGAAGGGCTGGTGGGAGTGCCCATGGATATCAAATCAAGGAGCATTGTCCCTTGGACCTAATTAAAGAGCAGGATAAAGTTTAATGAGAAGCAGATCAATGAGAGTATCAATAAAGCCAGACTTTCAGAAGTGCACAACAGCAGTTATGCACTTTCCATTCATTGCTCACTTAATATTATGTACCTCAACACACACTTGTATCCCTAAGTGCTAACAAGGCATCTCACTTTTTCCTGCATAATCTATTCTGCCATATAAAGTGTACATGGTTTAATCTTCTCCCATTTCCCTCTCCAAACTATGATCATACACTCATGTTTTTCTTATTTTTTTCCACAAAAATATCACCTGGCAGTCCTCGTGAACCACCTGTCACTAAAGAAGAAGGCATTGCATCTTTTTATCTGGTAGCTACATGTACCAACACAGATCTAACATTTTGTGGATAATAGAGGAGGGTTTAGAAGTGAGATCTGCCCACAGTGACTATCAAGCATAAATGGACTGCAACCAAGGTGAGGGTAATTCATATATCTGCTTTCTGGAGTCTATGATCACACAGCAGCTCTTCTCTGGAAACGCCATTGAAGACAATGTCAAGGATAGCCTCCAGATAAATAATGATTCCATATGCATACTGAAATGTTTGATGGATTGTCAAACTTGTTTGAATTGTCTTGAAACATGCGGTGTGAAATCCTTCATCTTGGAAATAGTGGCCAGCTCCATATCAACACATTCACGTCTGTGGTGCAGCTGGGTTTAAGATTTATATCTTCCAGTTTAGCCTCGGCAAAAAGTGAACAATGGAGTGGAAGCCTCTAATTGTATTCCAGAAACCCTATTGAGGATCTTTAAACCCACAAAAAACTGGAGCTAGGACCTCGGAATCTTCTGGATGAATCTAGAAGTTCTGAATATACTTTGTGCAATACCCAAGCAAGAGTCCAGATTGTTTTCCAGTCCTGATCAGAACTTGAAATGTAGATCCTGCTGAAACACTGAGACTGCTCTCAACTTAGCAAAATCATTTTTATTTCTAAATTAGAAATAACATTGACAGGCATAAATATTTAACAGAGCTTTTCACCACAAAGTATATAGAACAGATTCTGAGGTAAAGCAATTACTATTATATGGTCTGTCAACTTTAAGAAAAGTTACATAGAATGGGATTCAGGAATATAAGGCTAAGCACTGAGAAAGAATACCAAATGTGATGCATAATGGCTCTTAAACTGCAGGAACCAAGAAAACCTTATCCCATGAGAGGAAACTGTCATTGATGAATAATGTAACAAAGTTGAACATTTTGTTTCATTTACATTTGAGAGGAGTTAAAGAAATTATATCTTTTTTGTTAAACTTTTAGGCTTTAATCAAATGCTTCCTTCATTCTAAGTAGCAAAAAAAAATTTCCCTTGAATAATTTTTTTTTGTGCACAATAGTACTAATTATCAATCTCTTCTGTGGTATGCAGGAAGTTTTACAAATGGAAGAGTCTTAATAATCTACAATAAGAATTTATTCAATATACCAAATGATGCAAAAATATGTACCGTTCCGTGAAACAGTGAGACAACAGTAGGAAATCGACATTGTACTTTTAACAGCTCTCCTCCAATGGGTAATCTACATTTGCTGATTCTCTTGGTAATATTATTAACAATCAACCTGGATCTGCTATAATATAATTCATGAGTAAGGTTTTGTCATATTATATTAGAAACTCTAGCCCTTATCTCCATAGGTTTAGAAACTGAATAGTTTGGAATGTTCTCTTTCTATCCTTTGAAATTCAGATCTGCGACATAGGAAATTAAAAGGTAGGTTCCAACTTTACATAAATTCATGAGGCTCATGCCTAAATTAAATGGGCACATCATCTGTCTGCAGAACTCTGCAAATAAATATTGCAGGCAGAAGGGATTACATTATGAGTGGATAAGTAACCTATTATTTTTTTTAAACTTGCAGCACCTGATTTTCAATGGAAAGATAGGGTTAGAAACAATCCTTAAACAACTGACCCTTCAACTGAATAGATTATTTTTCAAAGAGAAATTATGCTGTTAGAATATTTTTAGGACTAGTATACATAATGCAGGAGCTTTGATATCCAGAAGCTGATGAAATTACAATTAATTTCACAAGGTAAAATTTCAACTAATTAAATCAGAAACTAAAACTTGAATGTGCATTTTAAACATCTATTAATTCTTCAATTTAAATGTGGGTCAACAAGAGTCACCATTTATTAAAAGGTTCAAGAAACAACACGTATTCAATGCATAAGCTACTTAGTCTTGGATCTACTTTTTCTTATTTCAGTTGGTCATATATAACCCTACATGGCCATGCAAACTGAAAATGAGCAGTACCTTTTCTGTGACGGTGTGCGCTGGTACGGCATACTGTCACCTCGAAAAATGTTAAACCATTTTTATTTCTGGCAATGTGACATGTATGTTTATTAATTGTGTGCACTGGCACCTTTTTGTCTCCAAAAAAAGAATTGATCTTAACCTTCATGGCACTGTGTACCTTTGAAGAACTACCTGAAACTGATTAGGATGGGAAACTCCCTTACATTTTGCAAATTGGAATCAAATAAAATGAATGGGTCCTAAGTACCAAATGATAGTAATTGGCTACGAATAATAAATGAGCAGAAAAAGTGCTCTTCCCCTGACTTACTGACTAAATCTTTACTTGGTAAAATTACCATAGGTTTCTTATCATCATAAGCAAGTGTGAAATATAATCACACATTTCAACCAGAAACTCGCTCCCTTCATATATTCTCTCTTTTCAATATTTTGTCCCCGGAAAGCCACAGGAGACCTATGGCTGTTTCAATACTCTAACTGGCTTATTGCTTTATCTGGGATTGTTACAGTTGGATCCTTCCCTATCTGCTGTATGTAAAAATGCTGGTGAGCTGGCCCAGTGCTGCAGTCCTGGTGAATAATTTGTCGTTCCACCATGTCACCATAACTTCCCAGAGTTGCCAGGCAGAAAGTGACATTAGTTCCAGGAAACTGATGGTAATTATCCTGAGGTGTATCTAATAGCTAATTGGACATGAGCTAAGATGGATCTTAGTGACAAATATTACACTTGCACTTGTTCTTTCAAAGAGGAATATTTTAGTTAAAGGCACTTAATTTCCTCTTCTATCTAGATTACTTGTATTTATAAATTATCCAGGAAAGATGACAACCTTCTCATAAATCAGCTCTAACTGGTCTACTGAGGTTGTGACCTCTGATTCTAGACCTCCACCTGATGGAGCATCCACCCTGCACCCAGCCTGTCCAGCCCTGTATGAATGTTGCAAATTGTATTGAGATCTTCTCTCAGTCTTCTAGACTCCAGGGAATAATAGCCCATGCAATACTAGTCCACACAATCTCTCCTCGGATGACAAACTCAGCATTCCAGGAATCAAAACTGTTGAATATTCACCGTATTGTCTCGTTGCCAAGTATATCCTTTACGCATAAGGAAATTGAACCTATACACAATATTCCAGCTGTAATCTCACCAAGTCCTGCCCAACTGTAATAAGATATCAAATAAAGCCTTCATACTGTTTTTGCCATCTGTTTATTTCGCTTACTACTTTTCCAACTTCTCCTTCCTAACTTCTCCACTTTCCAACAGCACGAGCAAACACCCCTGCAAAGATATTGGTCCCAGCTCTGCTGAATTGTAATCAGCCCATTTTATGCACATCAGATGTGTCCCTGAAAATATTCCATTGTCTCCGTGATGTGGTGTTCATCCTGCACCAGATCTCCAGCCAACATTCACCTACTCTATCCTTCTATTTCAGTACTCCATAGCATGGGAGCAATCCTGAGATTACTCCACATGAGGTCCTGCATTTTACCCTTTTCTCGAGTTCCCTGACTGTTAAATCACAATCACTGTTGCTCTCTTAATTCTTCTTCTTCTCCCCCCTTTTGTGCAATTGAACAACAAGAGATGCTAAACTCCTACTTCTGATTACATGCTTCTGAGGCAAATCCCCAAATCCAAATAGAAAACTGGTCAAGAGGGAAGTTGATACAGAGCAGTCCTGCACCACCTGCCTTAGAATCATAGAGTGCTACTGTGTGGAAACAGACTGTGTCGAAACAAATTGCACACACCCGCCAACATGTCCCAGCTACACTAGTCCCACCTGCTTGCGTTTGGTCCATATCCCTCCAAACCTGTCCTATCCATCTGCCTGTCTAACTGTTTCTTAAATGTTGGGATAGTCCCTGCCTCAACTACCTCCTTTGGCAGCATGTTCCATACACCCACCACTCTTTGTGTGAAAAAGTTATCCCTCAGACTCCTATTAAATCTTTTCCACTGCACCTTAAACCTATGTCCTCTGATCCTCGATTCGCCTACTCTGGGCAAGAGACTCTGTGCATCTACCCGATCTATTTTTCTCATGATTTTATACACTTCTATAAGATTACCTCTCATCCTCCTGTGCTCTAAGGAATAGAGTCCCAGCCTGCTCAGCCTCTCCCTATAGCTCAGACCCTCTAGCCCTGGCAACATCCTTGTACATCTTCTCTGTACACCTTTCCAGCTTGACAACATCTTTCCTATAACATGGTGCCCTGATCTGAACACAATACTCTAAAAGCGGCCTCACCAATGACTTATACAACTGCAACATGATGTCCCAACTTCTATACTCAATATTCTAACTGTTGAATGCAATAAGCCTTGTAGATCACCCTATCTACCTACGATTCTATCTTCACGGAACCATGCACCTGCACTCTACATCCCTCTGCTCTACATCATTCCCCAGAGCCCTACCATTCACTGTGTAGATCCTGCCCATGTTAGACTTCCCAAAATGCAACACCTCACATTTCTCTGTATTAAATTCCATCAACCATTCCTCAGCCCACCTGGCCAATTGATCAAGATCCTGCTTCAATTTTTCACAGCCATCTTCACTATCTGCAAAACCACCCACTTTTGTATCATCTGCAAACTTGCTAATCTTGCTATGTGTGTTCTCATCTAAATCATTGATATAGATGACAAACAGTAACGGGCCCAGGGCCAAACCCTGACGCACACCACTAGTCACAGGCCTCCAGTCCGAGAAGCAACCTTCCACCATCACCTTCTGCTTCCTTCCATGAAGCCAATTTTCTATCCATTCAGCTACCTCTCCTTGGATCCCATGCGATCTAAAGTTCCAGAGCGGCCTACCATGCAGAACTTTGTTGAATGCTTTGCTGAAGTCCATATATCCATCTACAGCTGTGCCCTCATCGACCTTTTTGGTCACGTCTTCAGAAAACCTCTTCTGCTGGTCGATCTCCCTGCCATTTTATATTTAAGCTTTGATGTGACCACTTCCATATGTTATCCACATAGTTTGACTTTAGAGATACAGTGTGGAAATAGGCCCTTCGGCCCACAGAGTCCGTGCCGTCCAGCAATCACCCCATACATTAGCACTATCCTACACACTAGGGACAATTTACAATTTTATCAAAGCCAATTATCCTACAAACATGTACGTCTTTGGAATGTGGGAAGAAACCGGAGTACCTGGAGAAAACCCACGCAGTCACAGGGAGAACGTACAAACTGTACAGACAGCACCCATATTCAGGATCGAACCCGGGTCTCTGGCGCTGTAAAGCAGCAACCCTACCGCTGCGCCACCGTGCTGCCCTTTGACTAGTTTTTTGGCCGAATAGATGCATCACAATGACTGGAGCTGCCACTTCAGCTTAGAAACGAAAGGAAGGATCTGTGATAGAGTGCAGATTAGGAGAGTTTGAATTACACCAGTGGCAGTGACACAGTGGCTGAAAGGGGGTGGTAAAGGCCAGTGTGTAACAAAAGCTATGTGTGGATGATGTGGAAGTAGGAGGTGGTGAAATAAATCTGAAATGCCAGGTGAAAGAAAAATAATCAAATGAAAGAAATATGAAATACGTCTGGAAGGGATTATTATTTGAAAATGTTCAATTCAAAGTAAAGCCCTGAAACTTGTAATGTGCCATGTCAGAAAAAGAAGTGATATTCCTTGATCTCATGCTGAATCTAATTTGAATATTGCAGGAGGCTGAGAGGTCAAAGTGGGAGTGAGGTAGAGAATTAAAGTGACAGACAACTGGAGACTTAAAGTCACCATTGTGGACTGAACAACAGTGTTCTGCAAAGCAGTTACTAGATGTGGTGTACTAAATTGAAAGAACTGCAAATAAATTGCTGTTTCACTTAAATAGAATGTTTGAATCACTGCATCGTGGAAAGAACTGAACTGAAAAGGTAGGGGTGGTACCTTATACTTTATCTGGTGCTTCTTTTGTAGTCTCCTGCAGAGTTCAATTGCAAATTATATCCCAATATATTTGTATCCACGACATAATTCAGGGTTTACATTATGCATTAACACTGACTGTACTGTAGAAGAAACTAAAAGATCTATATATTGCTCGTTTCATAATGTCACAAAATAATTTATAGCTAATTGTTACTATTGTTATTGATAAATCCTGCAGTCCATTTGCATGCTGAAAGCTCTTACAATTAGTAATGTTGGAATATTAGATAATTCATTTTACTGGGATTAATTGAGGAATAATATTAGCTAAGCAATCGGGGTGAACTACACTGTTCCACTTTGATGTATACTATTCGATGTTTTATGTCCATCTGATTGGGTTGGTTTATATTCTCATCTGATAACGTAACGATCTGGGGGCATTCATGTATAATATGTAAACTAATTTTAAAGGTATAATTAATCTTATAGGTATCTTTTAGGTATAACAAAATCATCACATGTGTTGGTTTGCCTTGGTATTCAACTAGAAAAAAATACATTCTCATTTAGAGGGTGCTAATGTCAGGTAGATATTATTTTTGTTATAGCTATCAGCATTCCCAGTGCAGACAAATGTACACCCTAAGGGAATTGGTACAAGCATAATCAGTCCTTATGTAGATCAGTACTGGGAGATTAAGCCGTCACGAAAAAAAAATATCAGTGCACCTCCAAAGTGTAATTCCTGCATTAGACTTGTTCTTGACTGTGAAAAAGTCCATTGATAAAAGCAGCAGAGATGGCAGAAATCAGCCCTACATGTCAGGCCCGAGTAAAGGCTCAGCAAATGCCTTTGAGCGGATATTGTCAAGTCAAATCGAGTATACCGTCATGTGTGCAAGCATGGTGAGCCACGGATACAATGAAAACTTTGCTTGCAGCAGCATCACTGGCACATTGACTCAGACAACATGTAAAAACATAGATTATACATAAATTCTACTAGATAGTGAAAAGAAAAAGACTGCAAAATCAAGACATCAATGCAAAACACAATGGGAAAACAAGCAGGAAAATAATCCATGGTAGTGACAGGTCAGCTCAGAGAATGAGAGTAGAAGAGAACAGACAGCATCAAACAAATAGTTTGCTCAGCTCAAAAGCAGTTGCTCAAAGCTGATTTTAAAGTAAAAGAGTCTGTAGCACAGTGTGACAGATTGGGTGTAAAATGAAAAAACAGAGAAGTTTGGATTTGTGCGGCATTCCTATGGTGGGAAAGAAAAGAAAATGGCTGCTCTAGAATATGCAAGCTGCTCCATAGGCAGTCTGTGGTGCATAACAAGGCTTGTGAATCATTAATATCCAAGATGAACAGAATGGAGATGCTTTTCGTGGCTGATATATGATATGGTATGATATGCTGAGAACACATAGTTATTGAATATTGCAGGATGGGAACAAGGGAGATTAATTTTACTTCTTGAAATCAGCTCAGAATTGTATTGCATACTCTAACTTAGTGGCTTCACACAAAGCTGAAGATACCCAATTTGCAGAGGTAGTACATAAATTAAAGGGGTACTTCAATCGTAGCTATACATTCAGTGCATGCAATCAGAAAATGGTAGAACAGTTATGATTATTTTGTCAGACAGTAACATTGGAATGTTTGTTGATTGCCAATTGAGAGACAGGCCTCTGTGTTGTTTTGGGGATGAATGAATTCAGCCATACATTTGATTTGGCCTGTGGGATTAAAACGTCCATGAAGATGGCAGCCAAAAAAATTATGAGAGTTCCATCCTTTACCAGTTGTATATGTAATTGCAGCCTACACTTACACTTCCCAAATCTTTGATCCTTAAACAGCAGAAGCATTGTGTGATTCCAAGTGGCACCCTGTTACCATTGTTCTGCGAGGAGTGTCATAAAGAATATCCCATATGTTTAATTGTCATATGTACAAGCAATGGTACAATTAAATTCATACTTGCTACAGTTTTACTGGCCCATAAATGCAGTAATACATAAATATACAATGTATACCATAAATTATACAATAAGTATACAATAATCAATAATACAATAAATTACGAGTACATTCAAGTGCTCTCCCGAGTTTAAAAAAAATCAAACTCGTGGTAAGCACGTAGAATGTACGTAGCGGGTACGTTGGAGCTCGGGGACGTCTCTTAATGGCTCGTAACGCTAACGGCAAGTACTCGGGAAATGCGGTAACCTTGGGAAGACTTGTGAAGATTTTTCAACATGTTGAAAAATGTCCACGAGAGCCCGAGTACCCATGAGTGGCCATTACCGTAAATCTCCGAGTTCGAATCAGGGCAAACTCGGGAGAACTCTTGAATGAACTCATACAGTGGGACAGGGCTTAACCAGACCATTATTGTGCAAAACTGGTCTGTAGTGCAATCAAAGCAATGTCCATAGTAAATCATAAATGCTGCAGTAGGGTTGTGGTTAGAATTAAGCAGTTTTCAAGGGCCTGTTGGTTGTAGGGATTAATATCCACATAGCAGAGTCTTGTTTCCAGTTAGCTTGTTTCCCTGGCCATTGAACCATGTTGGTGGTTTGTATGCAACGGCCACCCCACATAGGCAATCTCCACTATGTGTATTGTGCTAAGCAAAAGGACACTGCAAATTTTGTCACAAAAATGTGGCAGTCCTTTTAAAAAGACTTTCAAAAATAATTTAACTTCTTGAAGAAAAACTTGTTAGTTGCTGACAACACTACAACTAGTCAGACTTGTGGAGGACGCTTTTCAATTTCTCTTGGTGGCCAAAAGATATTGCTCAGTATATTCAAATACAGGGAATATAAGGACACTGAACAAAGTTGTGCTGTCTGTATTTTTCTTAAGATGCAATCTGTTGTAAAGTTTGTTTGTCTTTGAATTGTCTATCATAGAATGCTGTGCTTTCTATGTCAGCATCTCACAGTCAAAATTTATCCTCGCAAACAAAATGGATAGCAGACACAATAAACTGCAGATGCTGGAACCTTGAGCAAAAATCAAACAGTTGGAGGAACTCTGCAGGTCAGGCAGCATCTGTAGGAGGAAATAGACAGATGTCGTTTCAGATCGGAACCCTTCTTCAGACTGAAGAAGCGTCTCAACCCAAAACCTCATTTCCATCCAGAGATACTGCCTGACCCATTGAATTGCTCTCGCACTTTGTTTTTCAACAAAATAGGCAATTGGAGATATATTAAGATTTAATCTTCCAACTGATGAGACATAAGTAGTGAAGAGACTAGTTGAACAAGGATTTTGCTGCCAAATAGATACAATATGAACTCAAATGCTTTTTTGCCAGATCTAAGTATTTCACTGAATTCCTGCCCATCTCGTGAAAGGATAGCAACACCTCTCAAAAAACAGTACATTTTATGCAGTCCAATAAACATAATTTGGGAGATTATTGGTATTGTATATGCTCATTAAAAAAACATGTTTGCTCATAATATTCTGTGAGTTTTTGCTATAATGCAATAATGAGTCTGCAGGGCAATTTATAAAACAATTTTTCACAATAACAAACAACCGTTAGTGTTCGGAAATAGCGAGAAATTATATCAATATTAGCAATAAGCCAAAATTGTAAATCCAGGTTCAGCTAGGTCAATAAAGGTAACTATCCACTAGACTGACGTATGCATTGAAATAGAACAGTTGATATAGATTTTATAGATATTTGTCTATCTTTTTGATTATATTAGACCATTGAGATAAGCAAATAGGCAAAAATCCTTTGGAAGTTAGGATGTCATCCATTAACGTATCTTAACGTGGCCGAGGAGTCTGATTGTAGATTCATGCAGTCTTTGGCATATACTGTATTAGTGGTCCGTGTAGTGACATTTGCAGCTGTGGGCTAATCCTTTCTGCTTTCTCTGCCATTACTGTTCTACCTCAGCATTGAATCCTTAGACCTTAAAATGGCATGTGCAAACAGAACAGTTAGCAGTTCGCTTCTCCCAGTTGTTGGTATAAATGCCTCCATGATTGAGGATCATATTGTGTGAGTTCCTTTTTGACTGCCTTTTTAATGTTGGCCAATGGTGAGCTGGGTGAAGAAAACAGGGTGAGGAAGAAAGATCCCGGGCATCTGAATCCAATGTTGTATCCATTTGATTTTGGTCCTCAAGGGCAAGTCCTCAAAAAAGACTTGCTCATCATTGAGAGTGCTCCTGGACATCTGGTTAACAGCAAGAGTCAAGAGTGCAATTATTGGATGTACCGACGTTGTAACAACATCCTGGTGCATTTTTGTCTCCTATCACTAACTCATTATTATAACCCATGAACCAGAGTGCTATTTCTACGTTCGACCCGCAGTACATAATAAGACAGGTTATCTCAGACTCCAGTGGCAATGGCAAACCTACCATTCGGAAAATTTGTTAGAGGTACAACATCAAGATTGCCGTAAACTACAATAATTCCTCTTGGGATGGCATGACAATGAGGAAGGTATAACCAGGGTGTGGAGTGGGTCAACAACCCTGAAAAATTGAAGAAAACTTTGTCAAATTGGCAGATGAAGATGGGTTTGATAAATCAGATAAAGATGATGTGGGAGAGTTAGTGGAATCACATGGCAAAGAGCTCACAAAAGTAGAGATTGCAGAAAGAGAAGCCACAGACAGAATACCACCACCAGTTACACATGCTTTTGAATGCATACAGTCAAATTCTGAAGACAATGATCCTAACTGTGAGTGCAGAATCAAATGCGGCCATATGATGGAAAATTACATCCTCTGCTATTAGAATCAGGGAAGAAGCGATGTAATGTGTAGATCGGTTCCTTTCTTACGGCAGAAGCAGTCACAAAAAGAACCAACCCCTTCAACAGTGCATGTTCTCCAAGCCAAGATTCATCAGCATCAATATCATCTCAACATCAATTAGAACTCAAAGGTACACAAAAATGCTGGAGAAACTCAGCGGGTGCAGCAGCATCTATGGAGCGAAGGAAATAGGTAACGTTTCGGGCCGAAACCCTTCTTCAGACATCAACATCAATTAGAACTCGACCTCTTAGCTCTCCTGCTGTCACCTCGATGTGCAAAGCCACAACAAATTGAGCAAGAGGAAATCACTCAGCTCATCAAGCCTGCCCAAACATTCAAATAAGGTCATGGAGGATCTACAGTGGTAGCCACCACAATTTGGTTTTCCTGCCTTTGGTAACCTTTCAGCCTTCTCTCATCCAGAAACTGCTTTGAAGGATTCTATTTCCACCAGCTCAAACACCATATGTTTGACTTGATAAGTTGCCTGATAGGGTACATTGTCCTATTAGCTTAATTAAAAAAAATAATATTAGTAAAACATTATTTTGTTATTTCAATACTTTTTTTTTAATCAATGCTGTACTTTTCATCATTAAGATTTTAAAATTATATATATTTATTAGAAGCAAATGTACAAGAGTAGAACCAACGGAACATAAAATTATACAGTTATTGTACAGCTTCAATGTAAACATTTTAGCTTTGAATTAGAAGAAACGAAAGGAGAAAAAGCAAGAAAGAGAAAAAGTGAGATGTGCAAAGATAGGACCCCTAGACTACCAAAGTAGTGTAGCCAAAGAGTGAATAAAAGAAAGAAAGAAGAGAGGAATAGAAAAAAAGAAAATGACAAAAAGAAAAAGAAAAAGAAAAAGAAAAGTGGTGGTATACCTGCCTCTCATCCCTCCCTCCCCACCCACCTCACCCAACCCATAGTTAGATTTAAATCCAAAGTTGTGTTGTGCCATACTATCCTTGTAAGAAATCAGTGAAGGGTGTCCATGTCTTGGAAAAATGATCTGGTTCTTCTGCCAAGACAAGTCTAATATTTTCAAGATGTAGCGTCTCGGACATGTTTATAATCCACATCTTAAGAGTAGGGACTCATGTATGTTTCCAAAATTTAAGTATTAGTTTTTTTGCCGTTATCAGGCCATAATTAAGGAAACGTCTTTGAAATAGTGATAGCTCAGAGCAGGCTTCTGACGTACTTAGAGCGATCAATTCTGTGTCGGGATCCAATTTTATTTTTAGTGTTTTCGAAAAAATTTAAAAAATTCCCCTCCAGAAATTATGTAACTTTATACAAGAGGCAAAGGAATGGGTTATAGTTGCTTCCTGAAGGAGACATTTATCACAAATAGGAGATACATTTGGAAAGATCTTATTCAGTTTAGACCTTGAAGATTTTTTTTTCAGGGATTCTTGAGCTCTGGATCACTAACAGAATTTTCAAGTTTAAACCAACGGGAAGTTATTTTTCAAATTACAAATTTGCGTTTATGTTATCCCGTAATGCAAACCCTTGGGGAAATACGTTGGGTGCTAAGTTTTGTTTGGGAAGTGGTAAGGCTGTTCTATATGCCATTCCACTCCGTGATTTTGCTCACCAAGGTCCACTCAGCTGTTCCGTGCCCTCAATGGCTGATTCTTCGCAGATCCAGCTCACTCAGTGCAGTTGAGAAAATATTCTTATTGGCATCGTAGAATTCCCTGCCAAAAAATTCTCCCATTCTCAATAAAACATGCCAAGGCATGATGTGATAAATCTTTTTCTGAGCCGCTCTATAATAGAATTCTCACGAAGAATGGTTTTATAGTAGAATTACTGGCACTGAGGATTCATTTTCCTCAACAGCAAAAGCTAGTCAGTTTCAAGTAAATTCTTTAACAATGATGACTACTTAACTTGTGATGGAAAATATACCTCAGTCCTTCATAAATCAACAAAATTCCATGTAAGGGATGGTCGAAGAATATGAATTGTGTGTTGCCATGTTCCTGCAATTGAGAATAGTCAAAGTTCACAAACTGGTAGGTCTTCTGTGTGTACAATATAAACATGAATATATTTTTAGTTTTCACAGTGCCAGTCACATGTTTCACCTGAGAGGTAAATTCTATGATTTCCGTTCTTTTCCTAGTTGTTATAATAACAAAGCTTTACCTGGAACAGTTTGTGTTCTTTTGTGTTTGATGCAACCAGACTAAGTGAGGTAAATGCACACTTAACAAATCACCCTGCAGTGTTGCTAATATACATCTATGGATTTTTTCTCTGCCGAGGGAAACATTGGTTATTAAAGTATTTCAATCTTCACTATCACCACATCTTGTTCTGTACCCCTGATGCACAGAATTCTTATGTGAAAATAATCATGATCTGTATTCCTTTTAAATATCCTGTGCCACAATGTTGACTGTCCTAACTCCTTGCACTGGACAATTGATTCCCTCCTTCCTTCCTTGCCAAAGTTGCCATACCTGACGACAAGATCACTCACCAGTTCTCAACTCCAGCTCCAGCTCCAGCCACATTCCTCTGTATCTTTGCAAATTTATTTACACCATATTGTTATTCTACTCCCTCTTGCAAGCCAGCATGGAACCTGCCTCATCCACATCTGCAGGTCGTCCATTTAAGATTCCAACCACACTCTACATAAAAGGGCATTCCTCGTTATTGTGGGGGCGGGGGGGGGGGGGGGGGGTTGTGGGGGCAGGTTGTGGGGTCGGGGGGGTTGTGGGGCCGGGGGGGGGTTGTGGGGATGGGGATGGGGGGTTGTGGGGGCGGGGGGTGTTGTGGAGGAAAGGGGTTGTGGGCGGGGGGTTGTGAGCCGGGGGGTTGTGAGCGGGGGGGTTGTGGGGTCTGGGGGGGTTGTGGGGGCGGGGGGGCTTGTGGGGGCGGGGGGGGTTGTGGGAGTGGGGGGCTTGTGGGGGGCGGGGGGGCTTGTGGGGGCGGGGGGGTTGTGCGGGCGGGGGGGGGCTGTGGGGGCGGGGGGCTGTGGGGCGGGGGGGTTGTGGGAGTGGGGGGGCTTGTGGGGGCGGGGGGGGGGGGGTTGTGGGGGCGGGGGGGGTTGTGGGGGCGGGGGGGCTTGTGGGGGCGGGGGCGGGGGGGTTGTGGGGGCGGGGGGGGCTGTGGGGGCGGGGGGGCTGTGGGGGCGGGGGGGTTGTGGGAGTGGGGCGGTTGTGGGGGTGAGGGTGTGTGGGCGGGTGTGTGTGGGCGGGGTGGTGTGCGGGAAGGGGGGCCTGTGGGGGGAGGAGTGTGTGGGCAAGGGGTATGTGGGCAGGAGGGAGTTGTGGGGGGAGAGGGGTGTGTGGGCGGGAGGGGGGGAGTGTTCTCAGAGAAAAGATGGGGAAGAGCCATGGGGGAGAGGGGGGCATCATGGGTGAGGGGAGGAGGAGCCAACGAGGGGGACCAGAGGGGCAGTGGCTGGAATTGGCGGTGCGATGGGGACTCACAGCGGGCGCTGATCGCTGGTCACTGGTCGTTCTCCTCCACCGGGATCAGTGTCTCCTCTTTCTGTTGGCCACATCTCCAACTCTGGGCTGGGCTGGGTATCCGACTCTGGGCTGGGTCTCCAACTGGGCTGGGCTGGGCTGGGATGGGTCTCTGACTCTGAGCTGGGCTGGGCTGGGTCTCCCATGTTGGGCTGGGCAGGGCAGGGTTTCCAACGCTAGGCTGGGCTTGATCGGATTTGCTTGGGGCTGGGCTGCTTGGGGCTGGGTCGCTTCGACTCCCTCCGAATTTTGTGGAGGAGGGGGGTTGTGGGGGCGGGGGGGGGGGGGGTTGTGGGGCGTCCCACACAGCGGCTTCCCCCGACTCCACACAGCCACTTCCGCCGACTCCACACTGCTTGTGGACTCAGCCCCGCCTCCGGGATTTTTTCTCCTCGTCCAGAAGGGGCGTTACCTTCATGGTGACTGACAGGCGAAAAGACCAATCTGAGGGAATGAGCCAAACACAGGCAAATTAAACTAGTTTAGAGGTGGCATCATGCTCGTCATGGACTGAAGGACCTGTTTCTGTGCTGTATGATTCAATGACAGGACTAAAACTAACGTGATGCTTTCAAATTATGACACAAGGAATGTCATCAGATATGTGGATGAAGGACAGCAACAGCTAATTGCATTTGCTTTGCGTACTCATGTCAAAAAAAATCTAATTGAGTAGAATGTTCTAGCAGTTATTTTTGGAGCTTAGAAATTTTGTCAGTTCTAATTGGGAAAACAAACCCTTTGTTCTTTTTTACAGATCACAAATCATAATTGGCAATACTGAGTCCTAAGGCAGCAGCTCCAACATACCAACTTCCAGGATGCAAAAAATCTACCACTATACAATTGCATACATTCATCAAAGAAAAATATAACCGTTGACAGCCTGTCAAGATAATTGCATGAATTGTCTGATTTGGGTAGTGAAAGCACAGTTTTCATTGTTCTACTCATTGATGAGGATTCCTGCTCAGTCATAGAGATTGCTCAGGTGACTCAAGAGTCAACAGCCACATTCTAACAGGATGAGCCAGCTTGGACAATGGTTTAAATGAAGACTGAAAGTAATTTCATAATTGCAGGTTTTAATTGTCAATAGGGTTTAAAATTGAATCATTGTATACTTATTCCAAAGGTTCCCTGAAACTAGATTTTAGATGAGCTACATATGGAACAAACTGGCTCTGTCAATGTGAAAGTCTGTGCCACTTTTGTGTTTTAGCCAAATATTCATCTACATACTCCTGTCATGGCTTTATTGTAGCAGAGTTGTTAATGCATAATCATTTTCACATTTGATTGATTGCAGTGAAACCAATTTAGAGACAAGTGCAGAGAGCACCAATTGAAACTAAAGTCAATGATTCAAGGCGAAGCAAAGCAATCCTACTAAGTGAAACGTTATGGCCTGTCCCACTTGGGCGTCATTTGCGTGTCATTTACACGACATCCTAAAAATTGGTTGGCACGTCGTGACGTGCGCATGGTGTGCATGACGCGTGCATGATGTGCGTCTGGTGTGCATGACGCGCGCATGGTGCATGGTGAGGCATGGTGGCGTATGCAATGGCACACGGTAGCGCGCGGCGCCCCAGGATGGGGTGCTCAAAATCTTCGCGCACCACCTGCGTGACTCAGCAATGGGCCCTGGTAAAGTATAATACTTAACAAGCATTGGTCAGAAATGTCCATGATGATCTCACGACCACAGCGAGAGAAGTAAATTGTGATGATTAACCTCTTTCTGTCATTGAGAAGGAGTCTTTTAATTTCAAAACAAAACCTCAATGAGACAGTTCAAGAAACTAATACGCCATTAAAGATATGTACACAATTGGGAAGGTCAAACCAATTAAGGGAGTATGTCAATAGACTAAATCTATAATGGCTGTGTACATGTGTGAAAAGTATTTGGATAAGAGTTTTCAAGAGAGAAACCATTGTGGTGTATTTGTGTCTAATATGTAAAAGATATTGTAACATTAGGATGAACACCCATGACATAAGCACCACTGTCCAAAGCCCACCCCAAAATACTTTATACCATATCCCAGTTACAGAAGTTTCAATTTATATATTTATATTCAACTCTCCCAGAGTGGGATTTTAACTCACAGTCAATTGACTCGGTGACAACAGTGCCACCCACTGAATCACAGCTGTTACCTTAGAATAAAAGTATGTTAGGATATCCTATTCTATTTCTTTTCCAGATTGTTACTTTTCTTGGCCATTATTTCCCCCACTGGCTGTGATATGTACCATATTTTCCAGTTAATCTGCTTTTGTTGTGTTTGGTAGGAGACAAATGTTGGCTGGTACAATAAGGTTTGTACAAATTCTCACTTTTTTTGTTGAATGGCCCTATCATTTCCCCTTACATCTGCTGTGCCAAATAAGGCTCTGTCTAATCTTATCTCAGAGATCCCTGGCAGTACAATCCTCTTCCAGAAATATCAGGTAGGATTTTTATGTTTTTACATTTCTGGGTTGGTAGATGAATCAACAAAATTCTGGCTCAGAAACAAGTGATCTGTCTATAACAAAAATGGCACTCCCTTTTAAAATGTGCTGGTTGCCTTTCATTCACTTGCCAATTATCTGACCATCCAGAGACAGAAACCGCTGTCAAAACATGGAGGGGACAGGGGGGACACAATTTCTTGGCGGCCGCGCGCGCATGCGCACACACACACGCGAGGCATCGGAAGATTCAGCCGTGCGCCCTGTGAACGGTAATTAGCTCAGGATTCTTCCAGTTTCCAGCCCTGCGACGTGGATGCTTCTACTACGGGGCCGTTACCGTTAGAATGAGTCAATTACTGCAGATCTGTACCACAGATTTAAAAAACACTGGACATCATGCTGGACAACATAATATAGGACAGGACACTTTCAAGCTGCTTGTCCTGTCGTATATTATGTTGTCCACTGTCCAGCATGATGTCCAGTGTTTTTTTTAATCTGTGGAACTCGTGGACGCAATTTAGCGACTCGTGGCGCTAACGGCAGGTACCCGGGAAATTTGTTAACTCTTGAAAAATTTTAACAGGAGATGGACAATAGACAATGTCATTAAAACTCAGATGCGTCTAGGCATTTAACACTCCATTCCATTCCTCTGACATGAAAACAATGTGACACAATTAAGGATGCAGGAATGGGATAGCAGTTAACAGTCACATAGACAGTTAGCACATCATTTTTTTTTAGTCCGAAAAATGCAATGATGAACGAACGACTCGAATCGAACGTCTCGACTCGAAACGAACGACTACTTATCAGCTGGACGCTCACATCTGCTCTAAGTGCCGAAGGGCCTTGTTCTATTTCGGATTAGCAACTAGGTATTGCTGGAATCCATGTCAATGGATGTGGATATGGAGAAACAGCAGCGAGAAGACGGAGCCACTCTTAACTCCATAAAATCATCACATTTCAGTTAAGGGTATAGAGACTCAGCGAATCCTCTATACGCCGGTCTGAAATGACACGATTAGTAATTAGTAACTGAGAAGCAAATCACTTTGTGCGTATTGAGCAATGTATTGAATTACGGAGTCAGTTTGCTTTTCAAAATATTGATATAAAATCCCCCACATAAAAACTTGACTTACAATGCACTGTGCGCATTTTTTTTACCCTTCCATCACCAACCCTTTCTCGCACACACACCCACACACGCATTTATCTTGCAGATCAAGGGGTAGACTTCGTAATGAAATTTGATTTTCACACACAAAACAATTCTCTGGTTCAGTTAGCTCCGCAGTGACGACAAGGTGACAATAGAACAATATGTAGCTGGCAGGTTCGGTTGAGAATTTCACTATAACGTGTTTGACAACCTACCCATTGAAATTTAAAACTACATATTACAAGGTGGCATTACGTATTGACGAGATTTTTTTACAATAATGAGGCATTTTAAAATGACATTATTATTCCGGGGTAATAACTGTTCAGAAGTGACCGAATAAGGGACCGCTCACCAAATTTAAATAGACACTAATATTCAGCGTGCTCTGGTTCACGCCCTGTCGGGCAATCAAGGGGAAATAACTGTTCAGTGTGCTCTAGTAAAGAGCAAGGAAACACTTCCCACACATTGAGCGATTTCACTTGAAATGAGCGAAACAAAGGAGTAAGGATGGATGCACAGTGCAGGTAGGGGGTAGGTGAGATTCTAGCTGTGTTGATTTGGGTCACGCCACAGGCGTAAACTGGTATGGTTTCCGATTCATGTATTCCTGTCCCGTACTAAAACGATGACACTCAAGCACAAAATGTCATTAAAACTCAGACGCGTCGAGGCAATTAACACTCCATTTCATTCCTCTGACACGAAAACAATGTGACACAATTAAGGATGCAGGAATGGGATAGCAGTTAACAGTCACACAGACAGTTAGCACATCATTTTTTTTGAGTCAGAAAAATGCAGTGATGAACGAACGACTCGAATCGAATGTCTCGACTCGAAACGAACGACTACTTATCAAACCCGACATACCTTACATAGCTTGTCCCCCACCTCTGAAAACATGGAGGGGACACGTCCCCTCTGGCCCCCCCGGGTTTTCCGCCAATGTGACCATCCTATAGCAGCAGCTAATGAGTAGTATGGATGACACGTAGCACAATTGCAGGATTAAAAGGATCTGGCAGCACAATATTATGTACTGCCAAGCCAACATAAAAGGCATGTACAATACCCTGCTTGCTGCATGCCCAATGCTGTGTGCAATTGCACTTCTAGGCTCAAATGTTTTGGAGTTAATTCAATTAGGTAATTTAATATTAGCTTTTAAGTGATAGTTGTATAGCGCTCAATGTTTGATGTCCTCTGAAATGTTTGACATCCGCTGAAATTATTGCATTGATGCTTCGACATTACCTTCAGATACCCATTATTACACAACATTTGAACAGTTTGAGCCCTGAATAATTTAATTACTGACATCCACAAAGTAACTTTACTAATGCTTAGATGGCATGTAGCCTCGTCTAATGGCATTGCGGGGTCATAAAACCACCCCTTCAATGTAAGAATGGTGGCATTTCCTTAATAATGGTAAATCTCATTCAGGAAGCATTATTAGAGAATAACTCTTCCGCTGAAATCTAATCTGTTGCATTTTATTGCTAAACAAATCCATTTTCTTTTAAGATCCCGTATATGAATTACATACCTTTTATTTCCAGGTGACTCAAGGATCGAAGAAGGCCTTTTTGTACATCACTGGAATTCAAAGACCAAGCTGACTGAGATTCAAAAGCAGTCATTTTATGCAGGGTGTACCTTACAGTGGTATTGTTGACATAAGTGCTGGTATTGTAACATAAACAGAGGACATTTTAAGACAGCATGATAAATAAATTGCTAATTCTCTCAAAATAATTTCAAAATAATTATATTTGTCTTTGCAACTTATTAATCACAAAATTAAAGCGTTAATTAAAAACCTAATTAAATCATTGAAAGCAAAATCAAAGCATGAAATAAAATGTCTTTGAACTCACTGATGGCCCAATTTCTATTCTTGACGTTGAGTATCAATGTTTTAATGGGAACTGTTTTTTGGTTCTAGTTTAAGAATTTCCCTCAGATTGGTCTGCGGTGAAGAGACTTTTCAACTCTTAACTCTTATCCCAAACCGCTCAACTGATCACTGAGCTGATACCGTCCTACCAACTGATACTGCCCAACTGATCACTGAGCTGTCACTCCCTGTCCACTGCTTGTCCAACGTTTGCCCTCACCACTTAACCAATTATAATCCCAACCTCCTGATCTGATCCTGTCTCAACACCCCGAACAATATTCTTCACTAACATCCACAATCCTGTCATCTGATTGCAACTATCGCTGATGACCCTATCTGATCCTCAGATTGATATATCACTCGCAATTCCTGGACATCCCTCACCCTGTGACACACATAACAGGGACTTATCTATTCTACATAGATGAAGCATATGATGGAAATATCTTTAAAAGCACAAAATAAATTCAGTACTGCTTTAATCTTCAACTGAATGTTGCTGAATCCGAAATAAGTCATTCTTCCCAGTTTCTGGGCACCTACATTTTCCTTATGGTAAATATTTTTATTATATTTTTATTTATGTTAGCAATAAAAGTTTTGCTAATTAGACTTGCCTCTGACCTTGTTATACTTATATAGTATAGTTGCTTAATTCAGATCATAATGGTTAGTCAAGATCATGAAGCTCAGTCAATGACAAATATACTATGTGGGGTTTGTGAGCTATTCTGTATACATTTTCATTGATATGGGGGGGGGGGGGAGATTACGGTAAAATGAGTGCGTGAAATTACATATATTGGCAGCAAACTCCAACATATATGTGCAGTTAACTGTGAAAATCAAATGTTGCTGACTAAAATGTATTCCTCCTCTGAAAAATGTCAAAAAGCCACATCATTCAACCTATGATCAGCATGATTCCTACAATGAGTCATAACTTCGAACTAAGTTCACTATAAGCTTGTTTTGGCCAGTTATTTGCCTATGAGCCTCAACTTAAAGAGGTCTTAGACACTGACAAATTACATTTGTAGCAGTAAGAGTTAATGGGAGGAGAAGACTTCAAGATCATCGCTATATTCAATGATGGCAGGACATACAACAATGATGCTAAAGACAAGCAGTAGCAACCATGTTCAATCAGAAGTGCTGAAAGGATGATATATCTCAACTTCTTCTGAGATTTATTCCCACAGGTATAATGGTGGATCAATGGCAGATGGAATTTAACCCGATAACTGCAAAGTGATGCATTTTAGAAAGTCTGATCAGAGTAGGACATACATCATAAATGGAAGGATAAAAGGCAGTTTCGAATAACAGAAGAACCTTAGTGAAAAGTCCACAGATCCGTCAGATGGCAACACAGGTAGATAAAGTGGTAAAGAAGGCATATGGGATGCTGGCCATCATTAGCCAGCGTAAAGAATACAATAGCATGGATATCATGGGACAATATTGTAAAACTCTGGTGATACCTCAGTGGAAATATTGTCTGTCGCTCTGATCATCACAAAACACTTGAACACACCAGAGGAGCTTCAAAGGATGTCTCGATTTTCTCCACTCGGATGGAAAATTTCAGCGAGGTAGGAGGAACTGGAAAGACAGGATTTATTCCCCCTGGGGCAAAGTAGGCTGAAGGAGTCCGAATGTATGGAAAGATGCTCGAAATTTGAAGTAAAAACTGAAAATGCTAGAAACACTTATTACCACTTAAATGTCTTTTTTTCTGCTTTAAAGGTTTCAAAGGTCTTTTATTGTCACGTGTATCAATTAAAGTACAGTGATATGCAAATTACAATACAACCATACTAAAAAATCAATGAAACACACAATTACATAAAAGTTATCATAAACATCCACCACAGCAGATTCCCCATGTTCCTCACTGTGATGGAAGGCAATAAGGTCCAATCTTCTTCCCTCATTTTTCTCCCACGGTTGGGGCAGTCGAACCATCCATTGGGGCGATCGAAGCTCCCGCAGCCAGCCATCAAAGCACCCACGTCAGGGCGATCGAAGCTCCCATGTCGGGGCGATCAAAGCCCCCGTGTTGGGGCGATCGAAGCTCCCGTGTCGGGGCGGTCCAAGTTCCTGTGGCTTGGAGTTCCCAAAGTCGGTCTCTGACCAGAGACCACGAGCTCCACGATGTTAAAGTCCGCAGGCACCCGCGGTAGAGCTCAGAGGTCGATTCCTGGCAAAGGGATCACAAGCACCGCAATGTTAAAGTCCCGCAGTGGAGCTCTCAAAATCGGTCTCTCGCAGCCGCCAACTCCTCCATGTTAGGCTGCAGTGCGGATGGAGATACGATACAGAAAAAAAAAATCGCATCTCCGTCGATGTAAGAGATTAGAAAAAGTTTCCCCCACCCCCCACATAAAAACAAGCTAAAGAACACTAAAAACATACATTTAACACATACTAAAAAAACAACAAAGAAGAAAGGGACAGACAGACTGTTGGCGAGGCAGCCATTGCTGGCGCCACAAGGTGCTTGATTAGACATGGAATTAATGATTCTAATTTAGTTCAGATTCTGCGCTGTTTATTAATAAGTTGTTCGTAGATGAAATCAGTTGTCTTTCCTAATCACACAGATACAGATGACTTGAAAAGAACATTGATTTAGAGCTCCAACTTAGAAAACCTCTTTGCGGAAAAGGCCACATAAATAATTGTACATGGTAAGTTTAACAAAGAGCCCATTATTCTGATAAATAACAATTAATTTTCTGCAAGTAAGCATTTGAAAATGTACTTGTATCAATCTAAAATTAGAGTTAATAGTTCCAAAGAAGAGGTGAACATACAAATGGTAATTGATGTAAACTAGCTAATCACAAAGTGCACCCAAGTCTGGAGTGAATCCCTGATTTTAGTTCCATTACCCACTTTGAAATATCATATCTTAATTGAAGAGCTATGCACTGCACTGCATTATCATACCTCGTCATCTTCAACCTCTATACCCTTTCACACTCTACTGTGCCATCAACACTTCTTCTCTCCTCCAGCATTCAGATTAGTCGGCTCCACTCAATCCCTAACTTGCGTTCACTGTTCAAAAACAATTCATATTTAAATTGAAGGACTGGAATATTGAAAGTCCTGGTATGCCTGCTCTTTTCAGTTTTCAATCCAACTGCAAAAAGTTCAATTCTCACTAAATCAAGCACAAGAGGGGAGACAAAAACATTAATTTCACTAATTAGCAAATTCGAACTACTAGACAAGGTGTGAAAAGAAATCAACTTGGAACTGTGAGGATATAGAAAGGCCAATTCATTATGGAGTAATTGTCATGACCAGCCACACATGGTCTAGCCATACAGGACAAGGTAGATGAGCAATGCAAAGACTTTAAAAGACTCACTAAGGAAGAACAATAATTACAGGTCCTTCCCAGGGTAAATGCCTGATTTATGGCTAGCCCATATACATGAAGGAGCATCTTGGAGACTGTTGGGATGGATTTCCCAGCTGCTGCAGTGTTACATGCATCTTCTATTGTGTGTGGCCCCGGCATATTGCAGAGATATCTGAATGGTTGAGTTAAACACTCTAGTTTAACTACACCTTTTCCTTGGTTGATCTATGTTTCTATTTAAAAATATTTCCAGGTGGCCAGCATTTTCAATTAACAAACTGTTCAGACTACAAACAGTTATCAGAAACAGAACTCTGTTGTAACTTGGGGGAAGATCTGTGATAAAGAAAAGAGCAGGCATGGCTCATAAACACATATATATTCCACTTTGGCAGCAATACAAGCATATAGTTATCAGCACAATTTGATTCAAATGTGATGTGACAATTTAAAATTAATGTTCAAATGGTTTACAAATAATGCATATTACAACATATGTGGCCCACTCATTTGTAATGAAAAAAACATAATTGTAGGAAATAGAGAAGGGGGCATTGTATGGATAAGGGATTGCATTTTATGTCATAGAATCATGTTCAGAGTAACACAGCATGAAAATGAGTTCTTCGCCCGCCAAGTCTATGCCATCTATCAATCACATACTTACACTAATGCCATACCAATTCTATTTAATCCTCTCCACATTGCCATAAACTGTCCCAGTTTCTACCAGAGGCAATATACAAAGGCGAAATAATCTACCAACTCATAAATCTTTGGGTGTGAAAGTATCTGGAGCACCCAGAGGAAACACATGCTTGATTTTTTGTTCTATAGTGGTCATAATTCCCAAGATCTTTTGATGAAAATCATGTGAATAAATATTTCATTCACTAGCTTTGAAATGCACAGTAGCACATGTAAAGCGATTTCTGTATCACACCTATCCAAACAATTATGTTCACACATCTTTCCTTATCAGCAGTATTTTCTCAAATAAACTACCAAATAATGGAGTTCGAATGCTCTTTCATGAAGTAGAATTGCTGAAGCAATTACTGAACATTAACAATATTGTTGGTTATTAACATATTAACAACACTGATTAAAGGGGCAGTGGGAGCATGGATACAAAATTAGCTGAGCAATATTAACTGAAAGTAAGCTTGCAGGTACAGCAGGCAGTGAAGAAAGCGAATGGCATGTTAGCCTGTATAACAAGAGGAGTTTGGTATAGGAGCAAAGAGGTCCTTCTGCAGTTGTGCAGGGTCCTAGTGAGACCACACCTGGAGTATTAGTGTGCAGTTTTGGTCTCCAAATTTGAGGCAGGACATTCTTTCTATTGAGGGAGTGCAGCATAGGTTCACGATAGGTTAATTCCCGGGGTGGCGGGACTGTCATATGTTGATAGAATTGAACGACTCGGCTTGTATACACTGGAATTTAGAATGATGAGAGGATATATTGAAACATGTAAGATTATTAAGGGATTGCACACGTTAGAGGCAGGAAACATGTTCCCGATGTTGGGGGGGGTGGTGCAGAACCAGGGGCCACCGTTTATGAATAAGGTAATTTAGAACGGAGATGAGGAAAAACTTTTTCACCCAGAGAGTTGTGAATCTGTGGAAATCTCTGCCTCAGTGGAGGCTAATTCTCTGGATGCTTTCAAGAGGGAGTTAGATAGAGCTCTTAAAGATAGTGTAGTCAAGGGATATGGGGAGAAGGCAGGAACGGGGCACTGATTGTGGATGATCAGCCATGATCACAGTGAATGGCGGTGCTGGCTCGAAGGGAGGAATGGCCTACTCCTGCACCTATTGTCTATCGTCTAAAAATAGTGTTGTTGTGAATAACTTTTCGGAAATGGTGTTCTCCAGGGATCAATATTAGCATCATTGTTTGTTGCATTACTGATCTGGAGATATGTAAAGTGCAGCTAATTAAATGAAATTGGAAAGGTGCTAACCAATTAGGCACACAGTATACAAATTTCAAAACATAGACAGATTGGTGAAATGGCCAGATAGATACATGCCAAATGAGGTTTAATACAGAAAAATGTGAAAACATATTTTGATACAAAAACTGAGGAACAGAACAAATTAAAATCTGAGTGTAGGAACAGAGCGAACAGAATACTAAGAGAATATATACGATATTTGAAATGGACAGAACAATTTGAGGCAGCAGACACTGAAAATCATTTTGGATCCCTGGCATTTCAGATAAAAAAGAAATCAAAGCCCTTGTAGATGGTGTAGAACAAGATTACTGGAATGGTACTACGTATATGACTTGAGATGCAGGATTTTTTTTTTCTGGAGTACTGACGATTAAGAGGAAATTGACTGATGCTTCAAAACATGAGAAGCAGGATTTTTTTTTTCTGGAGTACTGAAGATTAACAGGAAATTGACTGAGATGCTTCAAAACATGAATGGCATTCAGTGAGTAAATAAAAAACAGTTCCAATGGCAACAAGTCTGTTTCTTTCAGCAGTTATCTGAATCTTTGCCCTTTGGTTACCAACCTTGAAAAACACAGCAATCCCAAATCAAAATGCTCTACAGGACAATGAACCATTTAAACAGGAAAACAAAACATTTGCTCCAAAAGATGATATAAGTCCAATGTAGAAATAATGGCATTTCCCCAAAAGGCGATTTTCTCCCTGTTTATGTGCTGCAGAATTATGTTGTAAATTTCATTATTCTAATACATTTTTTTCAAGGAGGTCAAAATTATAGAACTTCCTCCAGCTGCAATTCGTGTGCATGGTGTCATAGCCTGTGAACAGATCCTTCAGCCCACCTTGTATCTGTTGACCATTCTTGGCTAGTCCCATAACCATTTGCCCGCATTTGGCCAATAGCCCTCTGAACCATTCCCATTCATATATCTGTCCAAATGACTTTTCAAACTTGTAATTGTATCAGTTTCGATATCTTCCTCTGGCAGCTCATTCCAGATACTATCTACCCTCTGAGTGAAAATGTTACCCCTAAGGTTCTCATTAAATCTCTCCCGCTCTCCTTAAGCCTATGCCCTTAAGTTTTAGAATCTACCCTGGGAAAAAGACTGAGTGTTCATTTTATCCATGCACCTCATGATTTTGTATACTTAATAAAGTCACTCCTTAGCCTCATAAGCTCCAAAGAAACAAGTTCCAGCTTCTCCCTATAATGCAAGCGCAAAAGTTCAGATAACACCTGGGTGAATCTTTTTCGCACCATTTCCAACAAAACCACATCCTTCCTTTACCTGGACGAACGGACTGCACATGGTACTCTAAGCATGGTCTCACCATGAACCATCATAATGATGTCTAAACTTGTGAATGAAGGCAAGCATGCCAAATGCCTTCTTCACCACACTATCCATCTGGCTTGCCACTTTCAGAGAACCATGTAACTGTACTCCCAGATCTCTCCATTCCACAAAACTCCAGTATACCATTTTCTGTGTAAGTCGTGCCTTGGTTTGCAATAGTGAAGTGCAATACCTCACACTTGTCAGAATTAAATTCCATTTGCCATTCCTTGGCCCCATTGCACAACTGATCTAAATTCTACTGTAACCTTGACATCCTTCCTCACTGTCCACCAAACCAATGATTTTCAGATTCCTGCACTCTGCCAACTCCCTTTATCATTCCTAATGGTCACCCATCTACTTTCCGCCTGCATCTTAGGTGTAACCACCTCCCTAAAACTCCTAACTATGGCACTCTCAGCTTTTCAGATGAACCTAAGGTCGTCCAGCTGCAGCTCCAGTTCCTCATTGCATCAGCCAGAAGCTGCAGATAGGCACACCTCCCACAGATTTAGTCCTCAGGCTCACTGGAAATTTCCCTGATTTCCCACATCCTACAGGTTAAGCTTACCACTTGGCATCCCTACTGCACCAATACCAAAGGAGAAAGTTGAAAAAGGGAAGTTTGTGGATTAGTTAAATGAAAACACGGTTACCCCAGGCTAGTCCTCTAGAGCATATTACTGTTTCTAATCACGTGACCTGCTAACATCTTTGGCTCATCTGAGAATTGACAAATCTTAACACAATTATGTTTACTCGTTTAGTGGTTGTACCTGTAAGTTTCAGAATTAAGAAAGTTATCTTAATGACTAAATTACTGATTCCATATCAAGAACAATGCAAAATAATTACAAACAAGATCAATTGTTAGGAATATATTGAGGGAATATTTAATAAAGCATTTGGCAGAAGCATGAATGATTATTCAGTATAATCTGAATGCGTTAGTTCATATATGTGATTTTTTTTTCCAACATTTATTTTAAAAGCATTTTTTCAATATTATTTAATCCCTATCTGGAAGTCATGTAAATATTAAACACAATTCCCGTACTTGCATAAATAACGTAGTATATTCCTGGGAAATATTTATGATGATTTGGTGAACCTTGAATTGTAGGATAGCGTTTATTGAAGTTAAGATTAGCTCTTCTGTGAATGTTCTAACAAATTAGAACCCTCAGTTTGGTGAGCCTGAATTACAATTAAAGGATTTCTCTGTGTACCATAATATGATGAAAAATGATTAAATTGAATTGAATTGAATTGATTGAATTGAATACCTTTATTGTCATTCAGACCTTACGGTCTGAACGAAATTTCGTGCCTGCAGTCATACATACAATCATACAATAATAAACAACAATAAACACAAATTAACACCACCACAGTGTATCCTCCAAGCACCTCCTCACTGTGGTGGAGGCAAAAATCTTAGGGTTACTGTCTCTTCCCTCCTCTTCTCCCTCTGCGCTGAGGCGATTCCCCACCGGGCGATGGCACAACAGTCCCGCGGCTCACCGAACCCCGCGAACGGGCCGGTTCAAACACCGCGGCCCGGGGGTGGTCGAAGCTGCCGCCCTCCAGTCCAACGGACGCAGCCGCTGGCCCGCGGCTGAACCCAGGACTCAGGTCACCGCCGCCAGAACGCCGTCCCAGCCACCGGAGCTTTTTTTTAATTACTTCTGTTACATGATTATACACTGGGCTGTTTCTAATCTCACATTGTCTGCTTTACACATTTCTCCAAGCTAGCTGTCTACAAGCTCTTCCATTATTTGCTTTGCTAGCTGGGGGAGTTTTAAGTTTGAGAGGCTGCAGATGCAAGCAGGTACATTGTATCAATCTGCACATAAACACTTGTGAGTGTATCAGTGCTGATAACATACTAGTTGAATGTTATGACTTATTGTTTTCTTAGGCATTGATTATCGTAAATGTACAAGGCCGTGAAAAAAACAGAAGTTTTGGTATATAAACGAGTTGCTTTTCCCATTACTGAGAGACAGTATATTTCATCCCTTTAGATACTTCAAACTGGCTTAGAACAGAACAGTATAGCACAGGAACAGGCCCTTTGGCCCATAATATCTGTGTCCAGCGAGCGTGATGCCAAGACAAACTAATTTCATCTGCCCGCAGATGGTCCATATCCCTCCATTCCCTGCGTATTGCGTGTGCATGTGTCTATCTAGAAGCCTCTTAAACACCACTATCTTATCTGCCTCCTCCACCACCCCTGGCAATGTGCTCGAAGCACCCATCACCCTCTGTGTAAAAAAAATTATCCCCCACATTTGTCCCTCTCACTTTAAAGCTATGCCCTCTGTTCTTTGACATTTCCATCCTGGGTAAAAGGTTCTGATTCTCTACCTTTTCTATGCCTCTCATAATTTTATACACTTCTAACAGGTCACCCTCAATCTCTGGTGTTCCACAGAAAACAACCCAATTGTGCCCAATCTCTCCACATAGCTAATACCCTCTAATCCAGCCATCAATCTGCACCCTCCTCAAAGACTTCACATCAACTTTGCAAGGGTGCGACCAGAATTGCACTCAATATTCCAAATGCCACCTAACCAAAGTCGCACAAACTCTACGAATAATGCCCTTCCACTACAACCCTATCTTCTTTCAGAAAGCCAATTCCGAATCCATATGACCAAGACACTGTGATTCCCATGCATCTTAATCTTTTAGACCAGTCTATCATGGAGGACTTTATCATATGTCTTACTAACCCTTCAAATGGCAGTAAATCCTGTACTGTCGAATCCTCTCCAATAACTTCCCTTCCTCTGACATGAGACTCACCGACTTATATATATATGGATTCTCTCTACATCTCTTCTTTCACAAAGGGACAACATTTGGTTGCTACTCTTCAGTCCTCCAGGAGCTCACCTGTGGCAAGAGAAGATGCAAAGATCTTCATTAAGGCTCCAACTATCTCCTCTCTTACCTCACTTAATAACCTGGGATAAACCTCATTATGCCTTGGGGACGAAACCACCTTATTGCCCTTCAAGGGGCCCAGCACCTCCTTCCTAATGCCAAACAGTCCTTGTATACTAATATTCTCCATCCTGATCACACAATCCTCTATGCCCTTCTTCTTTGTGAACACAGATGCAAAGTACTCCTTTAGTACCTTGCCTACACTTGCAGCCTCCAAGCACAAATTCCTCCATTACACTTGATCCTACCTTCTCTCTGGTTATCCTTTTTGTTTTTAATGTATGTATAAAAAGCCTGAGGATTTTCTTTAATTCGACTTGCCCCTTTCATTGCCCCATTTTCTAATCACCCACTTAATTCCTTTTCTACATGCTTTATATTCCTCAAACACCCTGGTTCCTCGGATTCCTCTTTTTAAACCTTGTACACGGTACCCGGATGGGACGTCGAAGGACGAGCAGCGCTAAGAAGTGGAAGCTAAGATACCGGAAGTACACATCACGCCGAAAAGCCAAGATACCAAAAGTACATCCGCTGAAAGGATACGAACCCGAATGGACACCACGTCGCAGACAAGACGCAGAACGGACATGACGTCGAAAAGCCACTGAACGGACATGACGTCTCCAGGGATGGGATTGGTCCGACACCTTGTCAGTCATCAACAAAGGTCAGCGATTGGTCCATACCCCTGCGTCCATCACATCATTGGCCAGGGGGAGACGGGATGGTGGAGGGAAGCTTGAGCTTGCTTTTGCAAAATGGTGGCAGTGACTACAAGCTACTGCGATTGCCACAGAGGCTTTTCGAGGTTATGTCCATTCCCCGTCAGATTTTAAGCCAAAAAACAATCTGGCGCCGAACGCACATGAAGCTGAAATGATAAATAGGTATGACACACTGAAACACTTAAAAAAAATCTATATTTGCTGCAAGAATTGTTGTACCTTGTTACATTATGAAATAGTTAACTTGTTGTACCTTGTACCTCACCAGGAACGGAATTGGTCCGACACCTTGTCAGTCATCGACATCGATTGATCCAGACCCCCGCAGCGTCCATCACATTACTGCCTCTGTGGCAATCGCAGCAGCTTGGAGTCACTGCCACCATTTTACAAATGCAAGCTCTAGCTCCCCCCACCCTCCCGTTTCCCCCAGCCAGTGATGTGATGGACGCGGGGGTCTGGACCAATAGCTGACAAGGTCTAGGACAAATCCCGTCCTGAAGAGGTTATGCCCGTTCGGCAGCTTTTCGACGTCATGTCCATTCTGCATCTTGTCTTTGCGGCGTAGTGTCTGTTCGGGTTCGTATCCTTTCGGCGTCATGTCCGTTCGGTATCCTGGCTTCCACTTCTTGGCTTCGGCTTCTCGTCCTTCGACGTCCCGTCTGCGCACGTTGTACACGCTTCCTTTTTCATTTTGACCCAATTGGCAACTTGTTTTGTCATCTAAGGTTCCATTTCTGCCATCCTTATCCTTCTTTCTCACTGCCAGATATCTGAACTTTGATCAACTGTCTTTATACAACTCCTACATGTCAGATGCAGTCTTACCCAATAACAATCGCTCCCAATTTACTCTCACGAGCTTATGAAAAGTTTTCATATGAGAAATGTGATGTGTGTATTGACACAAAGATATTCCCACCATGCTTTAAATGTGTGTAACTAACATGTCCATCGTAGGCAACAGTGATGTTACCGCTATGGCTTCTAAGATATTATTTATATGGACAATATAGTTCCAAGTTTGGTTGTTGACCTCTCCCACATTACCTACAACATGCTCCAAAATAGTGTGCAAAAAGCAAAGGTACCTTGCATTACGCACTCATGCACCACTTGCTCTCTCTGTTCTTCAAAGCATTACCGCTTATTTCCTCAAACGTAATCTGTTCTCTCATCATTTATACATTCTTGATCCCACTTCGGGTGGAGTGATCACAATTAGTTTCTGCTGATGTTTGTATTTATTGAGTGATCTGATGGGTTTTCCTTTCTCTGTGAAGGGAGCAAATGGAATTTGATGAGCTCATAATTATTATCCACTGGATTTTGTATTATGCCATGCACAATTAAAAGTGCTCAGGGTATGAACAAGTTGGCTTGTTCTATCATTTATGAAAATATCATGCAGTTAGTTAGTGGGGAATTTATCAATTTATCAGCTTTCTCTCATAATATTAACAAGCTAATATCTATGAATTTCCCATCTTAAATTGTTGAATTTCAGAGATAGTACGATATGTTCTATGTAGGAATGTATTGTGAATTTGTTTTTCGTTTGACATGAGAATTTTGATTTTGTATGATTTGCTTTGGCTGCGAAAGCTAGATGATTAGATCATTTCATTTTCAATTGTGCCTGGTGAACATGATGCTATAAGTAATGGAATTATTGTAACAACATGTATATCCTTCACTCACTGAATTTTTCTGTAAAATTACTCTTGCTTAGATTGGCAGAGTTTGTAGTTTCTGTTCGACAGACACTATGCTCTGAGCAAAGTAACTGAACAAAACAATGGACAGTTTGCTGTGAATAATACTTACCAGAAAAACTGAACACTTTTTATGCACGCTTTGATAATGCAACCCCGCCATCCATGCCTCCCCCTCCACCTAACTCAGCACCATTCACCATCTCTGAGGAGGTAGTTAGGGCGGCCTTCAAAAATCTTAATAAAAGAAAAGCGGCAGGGCCAGACGACCTTAGTCCCGCTGCTCTCAACCACTGTGCAGCTCAGCTGGCTCCTGTGTTCACCTCCATCTTTAACACTTCCCTCAGCCAATGTAGAGTCCCGCAGTGTTTTAAATCATCCATCATCATCCCTGTGCCCAAGTCCTCCAAGGTGAGCTGTCTGAACGATTTTAGACCTGTTGCACTAACATCAGTTGCCATGAAGGCCTTTGAGCACATAGTCCTCACCCATCTGAAAACACACACTGCCCCCATCATGGACCCTTTCCAATTTGCATACAGCGCCAACCGGTCTGTGTGAGGATGCTATCAACTTAGCTCTTCACTACTCCCTACATCATCTGGAATCACCGAACACTTATGCACGCATCCTGTTTATAGACTTTAGCTCGGCCTTTAACACTATACACCCAATTAAACTCTACAATAAACTGTTGGACATGAGCATTCACCCAGCCATGTGCCATTGGATTCTGCACTTTCTGACAAACAGACAGCAAAGAGTCAAGGTGGGTGAAAAACTCTCCAGCCCTCTGACTCTCAACACAGGAGCCCCTCAAGGGTGCGTTCTGTCACCTCAGCTCTTCTCACTTTACACCAACAACCTCACATCCCAATGCAGCTCAGTCAAAATTTTCAAATATGCAGATGACACAACAATAATTGGCCTCATCTCAGACAACAACGAATCACAATACCATCAAACAGTGGACAGCGCAGTCAAATGGTGCGCAGACAACAACCTCCAGCTTAATACTTCAAAAACCTTAGAAATCATCATAGATTTCAGACGCAAACAAAACCCCAAACCCCCGGTCCATGTCAACTCCCATCCCATAACCTCCACGAACTCATTTAAGTTTCTGGGCACCTATATCTGCAATAATCTAAAATGGCACATCAACGCAGACCACATCATCAAGAAAGGACAACAACGCCTATACTTCCTCAGACAGCTCAAAAAGTTCCGAGTCCACAAACACCTCCTGGTCCGTTTTTATCAATCCATCATTGAAAGCATCATCACCTCCTCAATCACAGTCTGGTACGGAAACACTGACAGTCACTCACTACACAGAATACAGCGCATTGTCTCCAAGGCCTCCAGGATCATCAACTCCCCCCTCCCCTCAATCCATTCCATTTACCTCCAACGTACCTCAAAACGGGCAATAAAGATCATCTCGGACCCCTCCCATCCAGCAAACCACCTTTTCCAGTCTCTCCCTTTAGGGAGGCGCCTCAGGTCACATGCTACAAAATCCACCCACTTTAAAAACAGTTTCTTCCCCTCAGCAATAAGAACACTCAATTCCCTCCAATAACAGTCAATACTAAGGACTTTTGATGTATACAGTGTCTTGTCTATGGTCTTTGTCTGTTCTTTTACACTGTGTATTGTTGGTGAGATTTGTGATTTGTGATTTGGTATGGATGCACTTTATTACTGTGATCTGTGTTGTTATTAGTGTTAATGTGACTAAAGCAGTGTACCATCATGTACCGAACCCAAATACCACCAACCCTGGTCGTGTGGCAAATAAAGATTCTATCTATCTAAAACAATGGACAGTTTGCTGTGAATAATACACTCCCCAACACCAATTCCTTGGCTGTCTACTTCGCCTAGGTAGCTGAAACTCTTGACCATCTTCACTTCAGTGCCACTGATGAAGACTAGGCCTCCATCTCATTTCCTGAAGTCAATAACTAGCTCCTTCATCTTGCTGACATTGACAAAGAAGTTGTTGGCTTGACACCATGTTACTTAGCTTTCTATCTTCCTGTATTCTGTCTCATCATTGTTTGAGATCCGGCCCACGACTGTGGTGTCATCTACAAACTTGTAATTTTTAAGTTAGAGTAGAATTTGTGCACACAGTCATGAGTGAAAAAGGAATATAATAAAGGGCTGAGAATCCATCCTTGTGGGGCAAGTCCTTGTATTGAGAATTATCAAAGAGGATGTTTTGTCACCTATCCACTGATTATATTCTTTACTAGTCAGGAAATCATTGATCTAGTGGCAGACGGAGATACTGATTCATTGGCTGTGCTTCGACTTCCTGCTTACAAGCAGAAACTGAAGTGGGAGGATCTGGTACAGATAGATATACAGTGCAGGTCCAAGGAAAGAGATGAGATCCTTTGTGACACCTTTGAATCGTAGACTGGTCCATATTCAAGAACTCTGTCCCAATCTAAATGGGTATGACACTGCCAACACAGACTTCATCAGGAAGTGTGCAGGGGAATGTGTGCCACAGAAGACAATACAAATATTCTCCCATCAGAAACCATGGATGAACTGCAAGGTGCATTCCCAGTGAAGTCCAAATCTGCAGTGTTAAAGTCAAATGATCCAGATCCAGACTAGAAATCTATTTATGATCTTTGCGAAGGCATTCATGGATAAAATAAGTTTCCCATAATCCTTTAGTTTAGTTTAGTTTAAAGATGCAGCACGGAAACAGGCCCTTCGGCCCACCGAGTCTGTGCCGACACTATCCACTCTAGGGACACATTTATAGGGATACAGCATGGAAACAGGCCCTTCGGTACAGCAAGGATGTCAAGAGGGAATTGTGGAACAATCTAGAGTCTACGATAACTACATAAACAATGTGAACTCAGGCAGTATTGCTGGCAACAACGCACCACACCCCAACATGCTCAATACATTCTACGGTTTGCTTTGAGCATGTCAGTGGAATTTATTCATTAAATCCTAAACATTGAGATTTTATATTGCATATTATATTCTAAATGAAGTCACTCTGAATTACTTGTGACATTGATGCTTTAGAAACCTATATTTGTTCAGAATCTAAGAAAGCTATCAGCTCTTGAAACATTAGATGATATCTAAATCCATTAAACATTTTAAATATGTCATTAAATGAACTAACTAGGACATATGCCAATATCTCCCATTCAGAGACCAGAAACAAGATGTTTTATTACTCACTCACCTGATGTAATTAAATGTACAATCAGCAAGTTGCCTGCAATACAATAAATGACAAGTACAATTACTGGAACACATGTTGGGCAAGCTTCTATAAAATTATAATTTAATTGAAGTATAACACCAAACTTCAGATTATTTTTATTGGCAATTCAATTATTAAACTATAGCCATTAGTGTTAATTAGTTACAGGCTAGTATTTGAATACTTTTGTTAATAGAGTTACCTTGTAAATACAGTTTATAGATTTAGTTCTTCCAAAAAATATAACCAGATTTCAGCATGAAATTGTGAACCATTAAAACCATACGCATGTGGAAATATGTCCGAATATCAGAATCCAGTGAAATTCAGGGTAAAGGGATTTAAAGAACAGATGAGAGCAGAAACAAACAGAAAATAATTTAACGCTGAATCATGAAAGTGGCAATCAATTCGGCGTTTACTTCATTGGAAGAAGGAAGGGATCAGGAAGCACTTAAAATCCCATGTGGATTAGGATGAATGGCAGGGTGGTCACCAGTTAACAGGAAAGGAAACAACAGTGCAGTTATTAGATGGAATAGATAAGGTGATCTTGTAGTGAACATGAAAGGGTATCTAGAACTGATTCAGGATTGAGGCAGAGAAACCTGGGAAGTTTGGCTCAGTGGATATGAAGTGAAAACCCACTGGCAGCACGGTGTCGCAGCGTTGGAGTTGCTGCCTTACAGCGCTGGACACCCGGGTTCAATCCTGACTATGGATGCTATCTGTACGGAGTTTGTACTTTCTCCCCGTGACCGCATGGAGTTTCTCCAAGATCTTTGGTTTCCTCCCACGCTACAAAGACGTACAGGTTTGTAGGTTAATTGGCTTGGTATAAATGTAAATTGTCCCTAGAGTGGATAGTGTAGGATAGTGTTAATGTCCGGGGACCGCTGGATGCTGCAGACTCGGTGGGCCGAAGGGTATGTTGCCGTGCTGTATCTCTAAACTAAAATAAACTAAAGGATTGTGGGAATCTTAGTTTATCCATGAATTCTACACACTTTTGCAGAAACTAACAATAAAAGTGAATTGTTGGGCTGCTTGGCAATGAAAATAAGAAATCAGAACAATTTTTGCAGAAGTGTCTGGAGTCATGGATGGTTTCGAAAGAGGAAATGAAGGTTAATGGAAGCTTTATGTGATCTGGCAAGAGAAGAATGGCTGACCAAGAGGAGGACCAGATATATTTGGTTCTGCACAAGCTGTAAGTATTGGAATATAATTGGTTCAGAGCTTGTCAGGAACAAGGGCGACAAAATCGGAGATGAGGGAATATTAAAACAAATAAATGATTGTAAAAGTAATAAGAATGGAATAACAAGGGATTTAGAAATTTGACAATGTAAGTTTAGCAAATTAGTTTTTTTCCATTCATTTAGAAAAAAGTAAGGCTCAATGAGAGCAGGATAGTACCATTGATGAAGGGCGCATGAAAATGTTCAAAGATGCCCATGTCAGTGATCGAGTACACAAAAACAGAAAGAACACAGGGATAGTAGGAGAGAGGAACCAACCATGAACATTAGCTGAAGAATTTACAAAGAATGAGACTTTTTGGATAATGAATGGAAGATAAGTGAGAGTGGTGCCAAATATATCAAATGAAGGAAGAGAGAAAGAAGACATTAACAAGATCAGAATGATTTTGGCAACTGATAGAAAATTAAGATTTTTTATGAGACAAAAGTAATGGAAATGAGTGGAAAAGGGAAGTTGTTACGAAAAGAATAGGAAGAAAGGGCACGAGAAATCGTGGGAACAGTTGCATTTCAACTGCATAATGAAAAACAGCAGAAAGGCTTCATTCTGTCAATTTTCAAAAGCAAATACCATTTTTGATGGATTTGGCTTAAGAGGGAGATTTGAATTAGAATAGCAGGAAGCAAGAGTGGTATTAATGTGATTGATCCATGTTTTGTTTGATAACACAACATAATACAATATCAGATAATATTTGTGATATTTGGTAGGAAGCACTATTAATTGTAATTGTAATTAAGTTATTAGCCAAGTATGTAAACAAACATTGCCTTGTAATCCTTTGCTATTTCATATGAACGTAACACAAATATTAAGATATGAACACTCTAAATCCTGTTATTCCAATAAAGAATATTAAATGCAGAAAGTATCCGAGAAACAGAAATGGATTTTGAATTGTTACCTTGCATTTGAAACACACAATCATTGCTGAAATATAATTTGTCTAACCTAAAACAGTTTTTTACTTTACACACACTGTTCTTGAGTATTCCACATAACTTTCACATCATTTACTGTACTGCCTATTTCAGGAATCTAAATTATGTTATCTGAAAAATGAATTGAATTTGCTTTAGGATTCTATTCCACATTCACTGAATTGAACTTGATTAATTGCCTGACTGGCTTCTAAAATATAAATTGAGCTACATGGTTAAATATTTCAAAATAAGTCACGTATTAGCCACTGTTCAAATATTTCATCAGTATTGTTCATACCGTTGATCATTCCAATCATGTTTCTGCTATCTGGACATCTGTTTTTCCTTCAAGACTTTTGTTAATAAATCTAACTGTAATTTGTTTGTAGTTTCGTTTGCAGTTACTTGTTTCATACAAAACCATTTATTTTCAGTGGGTTTATTCAAAATATGATTACTTAAAGAGAGAGAAGATGAAATGATTTTGGGGAAATGCTGAAGCCATCATAACCATTAGAGAAATAATTCTAATAATGGAAGGTAAACCAGCATCATTTTGTGTTAACCTTTGATTTAAACCAGTTCTTTCCTACACATTCTAATAATGGAAGCAGATTATTATTCTTGTGATGAAGATAATTTACATTTTCGATAATTTACATCTACAACGTGTCTCAGTCTGAAAACTGCACCTCATATATTATATGCGAGAGCAACTATTTGCTTTATTGGTCATTTTAACATCCATCATGCTCAGTCATGTATTTCCTCCGATATAAAACAACATCACCAATAGTTCATTTCATCAGGCACCCAGCCCTTTCCATCAAAAGTATCATCTTCAACCCCTCCTTAAAGTAAAACTGCTGCAATATTTTTGCCCTCTCCAATTATTATTCCATCACTTAAGATTCAAGAACATACTGATACCTCCCATCTCTCTGCCCCTTTTTCACAATACCTTTGAAAATAGTTCAATATGTTTCCACCTCTCAAAACTTCTGTGCACTGTCATCACTGGAACGTTCTACGAACATACCTTAAGTTCTAAACTCTTTCTGATATATCCATTGGCCTGGGTGCTATCATCTCTAAACAAAATGTAGCATTTACAAATTTGATTGGTGATGAAACTGAATACTTTGCTTGGTCCATTTGCTAATTTTGTCACATCATACTACTGCTGAAACCTTCATAAACTCAACATTGGGAAGGTTGTGCGAGAAATGTGATAGTACAGCAAACCCTTGTTATAATGGACCATGGGTTGGGGGGTGGTGGGGTAGGGAGGTGGTGTATTTCACACTATAAGGTATTATCATTGTATGTAGTTGTAACAAAGAACTGCAGATGATGATGTTAATACACAAAAAGACACAAAGCGCTGGAGTAACTCAACAGGTCAGGCAGCATCTCTGGAGAACGTGGATAGGTGACGTCAGGATCCTTCTTTAGTTACTCCAGCATTTTGTGTTGTTTCACCTTAAAACTAGATGGCGTTGCTGATGGTCTGCACCAGCGAGCTATTCTTCACCCTTTCAGTTGACGGGCTTTTTTTACGGCTGGCATTGTAGTCGCTTCAGTCCGCTGCCACCGACAGTGCACACTCGGTCATGTTGGGGTTCCCTCCCCTCTCACTTGCTGCAGCTTCTTCCTGTCGGCTATCGTTTTTCCCACCCCCCCCTGCTCTACTGCCACCTCCTCATACCCAAGCATTCATCAACATCTTCCAAGGTGGAGTATGTCAACGACTCCAGGGAAGATGGGGTGAAAGAGGGAGCAGCAGAGTGGACAGTGAGATAGAAGGAGGAGGAGGAGGCAGTGAAAGAGGGAGTGGCGGATTAGACAGAGTGAAGGGAGGAGGAAGTAGAGGCAAGGGGGAGCAGACAAAGCGACCGCCAACAGGAAGAAGTGGCAGCTGGTGAAAGGGGAGGGAGCCCCACGGTGACTGAGCGCATCCTTTCGGTGGCAGTGGCCTGAGGAAAGTGCCGTCCCCAGGGGCTACAACATGAGACGCACCAATAGCCACATCAACTGGACCGTACGGTGGGCAAAGAAAGGTTTGCTTATGCAGCTTGTGAGCTGGGGAATGGTGTCGGATGCCGGGGCTGTAAGTGTGGCGGTGGAAGCTGGGGGTGGCATCTGCAGATGCATCCGCTATAACCAAAATCCATTATAAAGGGGTCCGTTAAAATGAGGGCTTACTTTATTAGAAAGGGTTTACTAATCTTGCTGTTGCTGGCCACATTCCCATGGATATCTGGAGTGCTTAGCGTCTGTTGGAATTTGCCAGAGATATTGAACGCTGTCCCTGCACTCATTAAAAGACAGGCCCCAAAAGGCACTGAAATGTTTCCACATGATTGAATCTCATTCCAGAAAATGAAATTGTCCATTGAGGGCTTGGCACACCTTTACTCAGACATTTTTCTAGAACTACTTGGAAGATTATGCAGAGAAAATCAATGCTAAGAATCTAGCACGAAGGGTCTGAAATCAGTGCAGGAAGAAATATTCACAACTGCTGTGAGTGTAGACATCTTCAATCCCTTCTGTTTATGACACCACCAGCCTCACATACTACTCAATGCAAAACACCTCCAAACTCCTCCAACCATCAGTCTCGTACAGCACTACCCAAAACATGATGTTATGTAGCTGCAAAAAAATGCATATATGTCAGTGAACATATTTTTATGTTTTCATTTAAGGTACTGCTAGCATTGCATGAAAGCTCTTGGGAAACAGGAACTCCAGGGATACATGGGCTGATAATTGAATATTTTACAGAGATTAGCAATGGAGCCTGACGTGGCAGTTCCTGTGGCAAACAGATCGGAAGTATTGCCTTTTCTTCAACAGGTGGGATGGTCCTAGCTCTACACTGTTTGTAGCGGCAAACACAGCATATGACAGAACTCTCTGGCACCTCCTATGTGAGGTATAGTCATCTGAGGCACTGGTGTTATATCAGGAAAACAATTGGAAAGTGCTAATTGTAAATCATATATAAATTGATGCTTCTACTCTGGACTCTTTCCCTCTTCTCCTCCATAAGTCAGGTTGACTTGCTCATTGGGAGCTCAGTTCATTTTTCTTGTTATCAATGACTCGAGGTGGTCTGGTAATTCTGTTGGCTGGAGGCTATAGAAGATCATTTGTTTATTCCATTAGCCAAGGATTAAACTATTTTAGGATGAGCATAACTCCAACTCAGTACTAAAGAGAACTTCAATGAATCAACAATCCTTTGAGTAACATGTGTAAGACCCCTAGCTTCACACACATCTCAGTTTGAAAGTGTATGAAGGAATTGCTGATTCCTGGTTTACACCAGTTAGACACAAAACGCTGAAGTAACTGTCGCATTTTGTGTCTCAGAATTTGAAGGGCTTTGTTAATTCAGCTTTGCACAAGGATTTGCTTGATTAACTCATTTTCCTGCATGCTGCAGGCATGCGCATTCAAGGCTTGCACTACTACTTCATTGGATGCCATGAGCAGCACTGAAAATATACAGTACCAATTATAATTGAAAATATTTCATTTTGCAAATAGCTGACCAAGGGTGGTGGTGGTGTCCAAGTTATCTTCATTTGAATGAAATCTTTGAAGGAACAAAATGTATTGACGATGACAACAAATAACAGATGTTATTTACATGGACTTTGGTATGGTCTTTTTAACGGTCCCCCATGGGGGACTGGTTTCAAGGATAAGGGGCCAAGGGATTTGGGGCAAATTGGATTCACAATTGGTGCTGCATCAGGAAACAAATGATGATGGAAGAGGAATGACTTTGTAATTGGATGTCTGTTACTATTGGTATTCCACAAAGATCAGTGTTGGAAACCTTGCTGTTTGTAAAACACATGAATGATATGGACGTAGAAGGCACGAGCAGCAAGTTCGCAGATGATATGGAGACTGGTGGCTATCAATGTGTTGATAACTGTTGATAACTGGGCTCAAAAATGGCAGATTGAATTTAATCCAAACTAATGTGAAGTGATGCAATTTGGGGGTATGAATGAAGCTTGGACATTTTTCATGAATAGTAGCTTTTTACGGAATATTGTGGGACCAAGAGACCTTGGAGTACGTGCATAATTGCTTGAAAGTAGAAAGTAATGTGGTTACAAAGTTATATGGAATACTGGCTTACACCAGTTGTTTCACTGAATACAGAAATAGGATAGTTGTGCTCCAACTTTATAAAACCTTGGTTGGACTTCAGCTGCAGCACTGTGTGCAGTTCAGGACACCACCAAAGGAAGGATGTAATAGCGATGGTAAGGGTGCCGAGGCAATTCACCAGGATATTGCCTTGGACGGAGCGGTTCCGTTATGAGGAGAGACTCGTGAAGTTTTGTTTGTTTGCCATAGAGCAGAGGAAGTTAAGAGAGAGACACGATTGAGGGGTATAAATAAAGTGGATTGCAGAAAATTGTTCCCCAGATTTTAGGTGGTTAAAATTAGTATATAGAATTAGCATAGGGTGGGGGTGGGGGGGGGAGAGATTCATAGGGGATCTGAGGAGACATTTTCACCTCAAGAGTGGTAAGTACCTGGAATGCACTGCCTGAGAGAGTGATTGTAGCTGACAAGAAGTGTACTTGAATCACTTAGGCATAGAATGCTACGAACCATGCACTAGGAGATGGGACTACTATGGAAGGGTGCAATTGGTTCTCATTGATGAGTTGGGCCAAATAGCCTGTTTCCCTGCTGCATGATTCGCTAACTCTAGTTGTCCAATTTGTCATGAATAGTAGCTTTTTACAGAATATTGAGGGACCAAGAGACCTTTTTCTCCCACTGTCATTGGCCGATGATGCTGTACCAGAAGCATTTTCCAGACAAAGTATCAGGTTGGACTAGCCTGTTCAGAATCGTGGTGTAATATTTCATTGTGACTTAAGCCATATATCCATGTGTACCATATGCACAATATTAACAATCACTCCTGTATGCTCACTTTATAGATCCAGCTGTGATCAAAGCTCCTCTCTTATGGTGATCTCACGTCTCCTGAAAAATGTTGACATATTATTCAGAATCTTTTCTCCTAGCTTTTTCGTTTCTTCCCTCATGCTATCTACTTTATCTCTACCCTTTCAGTATCCGTCACTTCTGTTGCTGACCTTCACTGATTCCTTTTCATTCATGGTACTCAATATGAAATCTGATCCTTATTCGTATATCCGTCAGTGGCATAGTTCTGTCTCCAGTTCAAATTTCCTCAGCCCTCTTGGTATTCCTGAATGCTTCAATGATTTGGTTCTAGTCTCTTTTCCCTCTGGTACACTCAGGATTCCCTTTACGTCTCTATCTTTTCTCACCTTTAAATACCTTTTTGAAACCATCTTGGAAAGACTATGGATTCTGAGAAAGCAGCTCATAAATTAAATTCAATGCTGCTGTTAACAATTCTTCGCCACCCCCTCTCAGTCAACATCAATACATATCATCCATTTTCACTTGGAAAGCAAATAATGCTGCAAATGCTGGAATCTGAAACAAAAATAGAAATTAACCCAGTCAAGTAACATCCATAGAAAAAGAAACCAGGTAACATTTTGAACAGTGCTGTATAACTTTCTGACCGGAAACGTTAACTGATTTCCCTGTCTACAGATTCTGCTTGACTAATCGTGTTCTACCAGAAATTGTTTCTGATCCATTTTTACTTGTTCTCCTCCTTTTCACAGACATTTGCTTTGTTCTCCTGAGCCATCCCACTTTTCTACAATTTAAAACATGGTGATAAAAACTCTTGACAAAACATTACCTCCCATGCCTTCGTAGATGCTGTCTGACCTTCTAGAATATTTTTAACATTTTCTTTTATTTCATGCTATAGAATGAATGGGACAAAATGTGTAAAGATAAATATAACAGAATGTAAACAAACTAAACATTACAAACAGGGAAAATGTTGACATGCAAACTGCATGAATAATAAACCAAGTAATGCTGAACGTGACCGCAATCTTTGAAAACATGGGCAGCATTTTGTCTGTGCCTCCATTCGGTGGTTATTTAAAATTATTCAGCTTTCTCACCCGTTGCAGCCAGGATCCCACTGTACACAATTAAACTCTGCTCGCCAGAAGCGGTTATAAGAAGATTAGCATCAAATACATTGTTGATTAATATTCTTTAAAGAAGTAAATATATTTCTTTTTTTCCCCATATTACCTATATGTGACATCATTTTTTTTAGCAATTGACTCTTAAATGCCTCCTTGGGAATCAGCTAACAAATGTAGACTAGGGGAACATTTGCAAAGCACGTGTGCTCTGTCCTGAACAGTCATTTTGAGCTTCCAGTTACATCACCTTTCCCATTCCCACACCCGCATTGATCTGTAAGAAAGAACTGCAGATGCTGGTTTAAGTCGAAGGTAGACACAAAATGCTGGAGTAACTCAGCGGGACAGGCAGTATCTCTGGAGAGAAGAAATGGGTGACGGTTCAGGTCTCGACCCAAAACATCACCCATTCCTTCTCGCCAGAGATGCTGCCTGTCTCGCTGAGTTACTCCAGCATTTTGTGTCCACCAGCACTGACCTGTCTGTCTTCAGTCTTTTCCATTGCCATAATGAGGCCAAACACCAACTAAACGTACAAGATTTCATATTTTGCTTGGGTAGAACCCTCCATCTTACTCTTATACACTGGCTGTATCCTCTTGACACTCAGTCCTGTTGCAGGGTCATGATCTGAAATGTCGACCATCCTATCACCTCCGCAGATACTGTGAGACCACATGAGTTCTTCCAGTTAATTATTTTGAGTATGAAGCGATCATTGTAAATTGCAGTAAGATTAAAACCAGTTAAACCACTTAGTATGGCTCTCGGGATCAGATTCAACAAACGCCACACCCAATTAGCAATGCGGTTTTACCGATCAGTCAAAGAAGAGTTTGACATAATTATATCTGTTCAACTGTAACTTTTAACCAATGGTCTAAATGTTTCCATCACTACTGTATATCCTGCAATGACAAGAAAAAACCTAACAATCACTGCTCTGGAGTTCCCCTTTCCTGACAGTAGACAGTACTGTAGACAGTAGAGTCCCTGTGAGACACCTCTGTAACATAACTCTCCCAACTATCTTCAGTTGCCAGTCTGTCTCTGGACCACAGGATTATATTAAATAGTTTCCTACTACTTTCCACAGTGTAGCATTTAAAAGATATGCGGGTGTTGAAACATGGAGCAAAAAGAGTAAATTATAAGGCAAGGGTGGTAATGATTGAACTGCACAAGGCTATGATCACATTCCACTTTGAATATGGACACTACTTACATTTCACAATACTGGGAAAAGTATATACAGTAAGATGTAAAGATAGGCTAATAACCTGGTTTACATGAACAGAAAGTGTAGTGCACCTATTATTGGTATGCATAAAAATGATTAAATTTAACATTTGCTTCTGACGAGTCCCCCTGACAAAACAAGAAATTGGTCACATAAATAGGGTTGGGATGATTTCAACTATAAGCACCAAAATCAAAATGCCACGAAAGAGGGGGTAGTACTCCCAAAATGACTTAAAGGGAAAGAGAAACATGAATCAATTAAACATAGGGCAAGAGGAAAGTGTGCAGGTTGCAGAAGATTCAGCAGGCCCATGTACCATCCCAACAAGAGGAGGCCACAGTAATCTTTACCATAGTAAAACCCCACATAACAGAGCAATTCTAAAGGAAATTTTAAGTCATCAAAAGGCATGCTGTGCACCACTGTTTCCATATGCATGGTGACATCGTCAAAGTAAAACCCATTTGTGAGGAACTCTTAGTTCCTTAAGTTGGCATGCAACAGAAAGCAAAGATACTGTAACCATTAAAGCGATGGGAGTAGAGATTCATTCACTCATTATATTCATGGACATGCACAGGAGGTTGGATTTTATACCTCTGGGGTATCCAGGCTAATTATTGGTGTTAAGGATTGTAATGGGGTTAGTGAGGTCCAGGTTGGATCTGGTCTCTCTGAAGGCTGTATGTAGAGGTTTTGGATAGACCCAATGATTTGTGGGTGGCCAGCCATTGTCTTAAAATGACTCCTCCAAAATGGAGGTCCCTAACAACAGAATGACACTACAAAGGCAAAAAAATGAATGAGCATAGTAAAATGCTGTAAAAGGCACTCCATGTGTTTTAGCGCACGCCGTGGATTTTGCAAGGGGTGTGGACAACTGTAAATGCTCAGTCATATCTCCTGGTGTTAGCAGTGTCCTGTTAAATAATGACACTATTAAAAAAAACTAACGCAACAAACGTTCTATTGAGAATGTGCCATGATAGTCATAGTGTAAAATCTTTGGCTTCAATTTATGATAGTACCAGAGGAAACATGCAGTGCACTGCTGGTGATGTCATTAATGTGTGGTTGACCCCAGGAAATAGTCAACTGCACACCTATGTACTGTCCCCATGGAAACACCAGATCCATTTTATATGATTGGCACAATTCTGTAGCGCCTTCACCCCCACGTTGGTTTTGCATACAGCCTGTCACTGCTGGCCACTCGCCAGCAACCTCACGAGAAGGGCAGCCACAAGCACAAGCGCTCAATAACAACTCCAAGGTCACATGCACTAATTGGCCTTATCTACACACGGGTTATGATTGGTGAGAATGTAGGTAAAAGGGGCTTCTGGAATAAACGTGACACAAGGTGTCTGGCTCAGCTAAGTGTCGTTTGTTCTTTGCTTTCCGTCGTGGGATTCAGTAGATCCTACAACTCTACCAAGAAATGATAGAGTCATTTCACAGTCTACTCAAGGTGAAATCTAAACAAAATTGCTAAGAGCCTGAAAAAAAACAAATTTCTTGGCTGCATGAAGAAAGATGATAAAATCTACATTATTTTAGCTTGGAAAGGAGAGATCTAAGAGGTGACTTTGAAGTCAAGAACAAGAAATACAAGAAAATAATAATTAGCTGTGAATGTTACATTAACTTCAATGGTGGGAATAAAACCTATAACGTAAGTTTCATTGTCAGTAAAACAAGATTAATAAGTGTCCTGGATCAACATGAGCGTGTCTGTGCATGTTTGAAGGAGGCAATTAATGGCACAGAGCACCGCATTTTATTTAGCCACAGTACCACCTACTTCTGCTTTGTACAGTGCACGAACACTTTATAGTACATTTAGTCTTGTGCCCATCCTATATCTTCGGCAACTAATATATTATTTATTTCTCTTAAGGTTCCAAATGGAACCATGCGTGATTTTCCCACATTCATAATCTACACTGAAAATATATGAACGTTTCAAACTTGTTCTTTACAGCAGGATTAGTGTTTTGCCTCCAGCATTTCTGATTATCAATGACAAATCATCAGGAGCAGTCAGGAGCTTCAAGAGCTGTTGGCAGAAATAACTTCGCCCATGACCTCAGAACCTTCAAATTCCCGCTGAGTGCAAGTAACACCGCAAAGATCTTCCTACCATTATCCTGCATTCCCTCTCATCCCTCCAGCACTCCCTCCCCTCTTCACCCTCCCTCTTCTTTCCCCTCTCCTCCTCCCCTCCCCCACCCTCCCTCACCACTCCCTCCTTCTCCTTCCCCTACCCTCAGTCACTCCCTCCCTCCATAACCTCTCTCCCCTCTCTCCTCCCCCCCTCCTCTCCCTCTATCCCCCTCTTCCCCTACTCCTCACCTCCCCCCTATCCCACCCCCCACTCTCCCTCCTTACCTCCCGCACTGGCCTCCTCTCCCTCTATCCCCCACTCCCTACCGCCCCCATCCCCCCCTCTTCTCATATCCCCTCTGATATGCCCAGGATACGGCGGATGCTTCTCAGGTGGAAGGTGTTGAGTCTTCTCTCCTGCTTGGCATATGTAGTTCATGTCTCACTGCCGAACAGCAGCGTGCTGTTGACACAGGCATTGTAGACTGCTATCTTTGTCTTCACTCTCAGCTTTGGGTTGGTCCACACTCGAGTTGTGAGGTGAGCGAGAGTTGTAGCTGCCTTCCCGATCCTCTTATCAATCTCTGTGTCCAAGGAGAGGTTGTCGGTGATGGTGGAGCCGAGGTACGTGAACTGATGGCATCAAGTTGGTAGTCGTCGATGGTGATGACAGGCGGCGCCTCTGTATCCTGCCCCAAGACGTTCGTCTTCTTCAGGGTGATGGTCAGCCCGAAGTCCTTGCAAGCTCGATAGAAGCGGTCCATCAGTGACTGTAGTTCCTGCTGGGTGTGGGACACAACTGCAGCATCATCGGCAAACAATGATGAGAGCTTCATGTACTTTTGTCTTTGCTCTAAGGCGGGTGAGGTTGAAGAGCCTGCCATCTGATCTAGTATGCAGATATATCCCCTCTGTTGCAGTGCCGAAGGCAGGTTTCAGGAGCAGAGCGAAGAAAATCCCAAAGAGTGTGGGAGCGAGGACGCAGCCTTGTTTGACGCCACTGCGGATGTCGAAGGGCTCCGAGAACCTGCCATTAAACTACACTGCCCCCTTCGTGTTGATGTGGAAGGATTCTATCATGCTCTGCAGTTTTTGTGGGCAGCCGATCTTTGGCAGAGCCTTAAATAGGCCATCTCTGTTGACGAGATCGAATGCCTTGGTGAGGTCAATGAAAGCAACATACAGGGGCATCCGCTGTTCTCTGCACTTCTCCTGGAGTTGGCGAATGGAGAAGACCATGTCTACTGTTGACCTTCTAGCTTGGAAACCGCACTGTGACTCTGGGTAGACACGTTCTGCCACCTTCTGCAGACGTATAGAGTATCCAAAGCATCTGGAAACAAAAGGGAACAATTTAAACCCAGCCCACTAAATGGGAATTGGCTGGATACCTGTGCTTTGATTTTACACTCTCAGCACATATTTCAAATTTTGACTTCAGCAATGTTTTGTTTGGATATAAACTAACAGTAATATTTGGTAAATATTGGTCTTCAGTATTGTTAGTTTTCTTTCTATTGGTTAAATGTTTGAACCATTTATGTCCTGATGTCTCAAGATATCCAGTAAAATAGAATGTCCATAATAATAATAATAATATATCTTTTATTGTCATTGCACGTCAGTGCAACGAGATTTAGTGTGCAGCTCCACTGATGTACAAGAAAGGGAAATAAATACAATACATAAATAAGCAAGCTGAATTGATTGACGTGACCATCTGAGGGAGACTGTCCAAAGGGAGTGGGTGGGGGGGCACTCATTAGGGCCGGTTCAGAGCCACTATAGCTGTATAGCTCACTCAATATAACATGTATAGCTCACTCAATTTAGAACACTGACATTTTTAATATAAGTGAGGTTTAACACAAGGATGTACACAACTTCAGTTCGATAAAATGGACTCAATTTTATAATGACCCATTGTAAATTGATGAGATTTTGTTTAGATCTATTTATGAGACGAACCTCTTTTTGGTGAATCCTCCCACATTCCAAAGACATGCAGGTTAGTAGGTTAAATGGCTTCTGTAAATTTCCCCCAGTGTGCAAGATGCAAAGATAGATACAAAATGCCGGAGTAACTCAGCGGGACAGGCAATATCTCTGGAGAGAAAGAACGGATGACGTTTGAGTCGAGACCCTTCTTCTGACTGAGGATGTGAAACTGGGATCACATAAAACTAGTGTATGGATGATCATTGGTCGGAGAGGACTGGTTGGGCCGAAGGACCCATTTCCACTCAGTATCTCTAAACTAAACTGAACTAAGATTATAAACTTATGGGTAGGAATGAACTGCAGATGCTGGTTTAAACCGAAGACAGACACAAAAAGCTGGAGTAACTCAGCGGGACAGGCAGCATCTCTGGAGAGAAGGAATGGATGATGTTTCGGGTTGAGACCCTTCTTCTGACTGGTTAGGGATAAGGGAAACGAGGGATATAGACAGTGATGTAGAGAGATAAAGAACAATGAATAAAACATATGCAAAAAAGTAACGATGATAAAGGAAACAGACCATTGTAAGCTGTTTGTTGGGTGAAAACGAGAAAATAGTGCGACCTGGGTCGGGGAGGGATGCAGAGGGAATGCCGGGGTTACTTGAAGTTAGAGAAATCAATATTCATACCACTGGGCTGTAAGCTGCTCAAGCGAACTATGAGATGCTGCTCCTCCAATTTGCATTTAGCCTCACTCTGACAATGGAGGAGACCTAGGACAGAAAGGTCTGTGTAGGAATGGGAAGGAGAATAAAAGTGTTTAGCAGCCGGGAGATGAGGTAGGTTCAGGCGGGCTGAGCGAAGGTGTACCGCGAAACGATCGCCCAGTCTATGTTTGGTCTCGTCGATGTATTAAAGTCCACGACTTGAATGACGGATACAGTAGATGAGTTTGGTGGAGGTGCAAGTGAACCTCGGCCTAACCTGAAAAGACTGTTGGGGTCCCTGGACAGAGTCAAGGGAGGAGGTATAGGGACAGGTGTTGCATCTTCTGCGGTTGCTGGGGAAGGTACCTGGGGAGGGGGTGGTTTGGGTGGGAAGGGGTGAGTTAACCAGGGAGTTGCAGAGGGAACGGTCTCTGCAGAAGGCAAAAAGGGGTGGAGATGGGTCGATGTGACTTGTGTTGGGATTCCGTTGGAGGTGGCGAAAAATTCGGAGGATTATGTGTTATTTGCGATGGCTGATGGGGTGAAAGGTAAGGACTAGGGGGGCTCTGTCTCGGTTGCAACTAGGGGGAGGGGGAGCAAGGGCGGAGCTGCAGGGTACCATGGAGACACGAGTGAGGGACTCATTTATAATGGGAGAAGGGAACACACATTCCCTAAAGAATGAAAACATCTCGGATGTCCTGGTATGGAACACCTAATCTTGGATGCAGATGCGGCGTAGATGGAGGAATTGGGAGTAGGGGATAGAGTCTTTGCAGGAAGCAGGGTGGGAAGAAGCGTAGTCGAGATAGTTGTGGGAGTCAGTGGGATTGTAATAGACGTCAGTCAATAGTCTATTTCTTGTGATGGGGACTGTTAGATCATGAAAGGGGATGGAGGTGTCGGAGATGGTCCATTTGTATGCAGGATAGAAATTGGTGGTGAAGTTGATGAAGTCCATGAGTTCTGCATGGGTGCAGGAGGTAGCACCGATGCAGTCGCCAATGTAATGCAGATAGAGTTTGGAGATAGGGCCAGAGTACGCCTGGAACAGGGACTAAACATGGTCTGGGTTGAATGTACAATGGCACACAAAGCAGGCGGTGAAGCATTATTTCAAACATTACAAGATCTTAGACACAATAATAAATCAATGGGAAGTATTACATTTGTGCTCACTGGAGCTTTTTGTCAAATGCTACCAGTAATTTCACGAGGTACTAAAGCAGAAGTATTGAAAGCCTATATTAAATCATCATAAATTTGGGAAAATGTTAAATGATTGTAATTGAAGACTAATTTGCAAGTGCATTTGACAGGCGATCCATCTGCTAGAAAGTTTGCATCAAATTTACTTACATTCGAAAATGGGGAAATTAAGCAAGAAGACTCTACAGGAATTAATTTGATGAAAAACCTGAGCTAAATTGTTCCATCACTTTTCGATCAGACACAAGCTGTTTTCCCAAATGACACGCAAAACTATTTAATTTATCACTGATGGCGTGAAAGAGCACATTTAGCACCAAAAGATAAGGCAGCAAAAGCCATGAATAAAAACGATCCTTCAAAGCTTCTCAGTCAACCCGTATACTATAAATCTGTTGACAGTGTGACTCACATCGATAAAGCTGTAACATTTCCTGTTTAATTTTTAAACTCTGTCAGCTCCTGTCATCACATAATCTTGAACTAAAAGGAGCTCCAATCATGTTCCAAAGGAAATAGCATTCACCAATACTATACAACGACACAAAGTGATCAGTTCAGTAATTATTACATTTTAACAAGATATGCAGGGCAAACCTTTTACATAAGAATGTCAGTGGTGGTGGTGGAGGTAGATACAACAATGGCATTTGAAGCTTTTGGATCAGGAAACATGGACATCTACAAGGCAGAGTCCTACCGACTGCGAAGGGCGGTGAAGGACGCAAAGAGAAGGTACAGAGACAAGATGGAGTTACAGATGGAGCAGCAGGACACCAGAAGCCTGTGGCAGGGGCTACGGATTGTAACCAACTACCGGAGCACCCCTCCCTCATCCGCAAGTGCCGGCACCTCCCTAGCTGATGACCTGAACTCCTTTTACGCTCGTTTCGAGAGGGGCAACACCACTCCAGGTCTGCCGACTATCGACAATACCGCAAGCGGGCTGGCTACCGAAGCTGAAGGGAGGAACGTGCACACATTCTCGCTGTCCGAGCACGACGTGAGGAGGGCTCTGACACGGGTGAACACGAGAAAAGCTGCAGGCCCCGATGGCATCTCGGGGCGAGTACTCAAGTCCTGTGCTACGCAGCTAGCTCCAGTGCTCACTACATTATTCAACCTCTCCCTGGACAAGTCCGTGGTCCCTGCCTGCTTCAAAAAATCCATCATTGTACTGGTACCAAAAAATGCCTCCCCAGCCTGTCTGAATGACTACCGTCCGGTGGCCCTTACCTCGGTAGTCATGAAATGCTTTGAGAGGCTGGTGAAGAAACACATCTGCGCCTTCCTCCCTCAGAACATGGACCCGTTGCAGTTCGCATACCGTCCGAACAGATCCACGGACGATGCGGTCTCCCAGGTCTTGCACACCACTCTCTCCCATCTGGACAGCCAGAAGGGGGGCTACGTGAGGATGCTGTTCATAGACTACAGTTCAGCCTTCAACACGATAGTCCCCACCAGACTGGCCGGGAAGCTAATGGAATTGGGGCTCAACACCTCCCTGTGTGCCTGGGTCCTGGACTTTCTCACCGCCAGGCCCCAGGTAGTCAAGATGGGAGGGATTACATCGAAGTCCCTCACCCTGAGCACAGGATCGCCCCAGGGTTGCGTCCTCAGCCCCCTATTGTACTCCCTGTACACACATGACTGTGTGGCTAGGTTCAGCTCCAACTCAATAATTAAGTTTGCTGATGACACTGTGGTGGTGGGCCTGATCTCAGACAACGACGAGAAGGCCTACTGGGAGGAGGTGGCTGATCTAGCACTCTGGTGCCAGGATAACAGCCTCCTCTTGAACATCAAAAAAACGAAGGAGCTGATCATGGACTTTAGGAGGGCACATCATCCGAGGACGTACACTCCATTGAAGATAAATGGGGATCCTGTGGATAGGGTGAACTGTTTTAAATATCTGGGAGTCCACATCTCCGAGGATATGACATGGGCATCACACGCCTCAGCAGTCGTGAGTAAGGCAAGGCAGCGCCTTTACCACCTCAGGCAATTGAGGAAATTCAGAGTGTCTCCGAGGATCCTCCAGTGCTTCTACGCAGCGGCGGTGGAAAGCATCTTGTCCGGGAACATTACCATCTGGTTTGGGAATTGCTCTGCCAAGGACAAGAAGGCTCTGCAGAGAGTAGTGCATTCGGCCGAACGCACTATGGGAACTTCACTTGCCCCCCTGCAGGAACTATACATCAGGAGGTGCAACTCCAGAGCCAACAATATCATGAGAGACCCCTTCCACCCCTGCAACGGACTGTTCCAGCTGCTACGGTCGGGCAAACGCCTCCGTTGCCATACGGTGAGAACGGAGAGGTTGAGAAGGAGTTTCTTCCCAGAGGCCATTTGGACTGTAAACGCCTATCTCACCAGGGACTAACTCTACTGAACGTTTTTCCTTCCATTATTTATTATGTAAAAGAATATGTGTGTTATGATTGTGTTTATAGTTGTTTGGTTGTTTGGTTGTTTGTCTTTTGCACAAAAGTCCGCGAGCATTGCCACTTTCATTTCACTGCACATCTCGTATGTGTATGTGACAAATAAACTTGACTTGACTTGACTTGGATAGGCACATGGATATAAAGAGAATGAAGGGAAATGGATCACGTGCAGACAGAGGAGATTAGTTTAACTTGACATCATGTTCAGTGTGGACATTGTGGGCTAAGCATGTGCTGTACAGTTCTATGTTCTATGTAAGTGAGATGACAATAATGACTCTATTGTGGAAAATGTCTTCATCCCTCAGATATCATCCCATCTGATGGACTTTAAGTGATTTCAGTTCTCTTTTTAACTAGTTTTGCTCTGAGCATTAACAAGGCCCAAGGATATTGATCAAGGCTGGTTGGCCTTAATCTAAAAACTTTATGCTTTTCCCCTGTGCTGGTTGCTCCATAGTAGGAGGTAAAAATAATCTATACATTTATGCTGGATGCAAAAGCAAGAAATACATTGTATTTTGAAGCACCTCAACACTGAAAACAAGTAAATGTACACATTATGCATAGGTACATAACCTACTAATATGTACAACTATATCAAGTGCAAAGGTGTAGACAGGAACTGCAGATGTTGCTTTATACCGAAGATAGACACAAAGTGCTGGAATAACTCGGTGGGTCAGGCAGCATCTCTGGAGAAAATGAATGGGTGACATTTCTGGTCGGGACCCTTGTTCAGATCCTGCTGCTTGACCCGCGGAGTTACTCCGGTACTTTGAGTCTATCTTCTATATTAAATGTAATTTTTGTACACTCATTTATTTTCACTGTGTATGCTTTTAATGGTAATCTAGTTAAACTACTTAATTTTAACGCCGTAATTATATTATTTGTGATATAATTATCTATTTGAGTAATATTCCATTTCATTTACAAGGAGTGGTTTAATAAATGCAAACATCATAATTAGCAGCATAATAACTCACACAATGCAGAGCAAAGCAGCTGGGATATAAAACATATCCAAGGGTCAAGGGTAAAATTACCCCCAAAATTTTTAATTGGATAAAATTCTGCAGAGGTCTGCTAAGTTTCACATGGAACTGTTGGCAATTTCTTACATTAGTGCAGCAAGCGTGAGATTTCTATTGGTGTGTGCATGAATATGGAAGTCCTTAACTTTATGAGCTGCTCAGTGGGAATATTACAACTGGACTACACATAGTATTCAATAGATGAGGAACAGCATCTCCATATATTTCAATGGAGAAGATTGTGAGGAACATAGGGAAAGGTTAGATAGACACAAAGTGCTAGAGTAACTCAGTGAGTTAGGCAGATGTTGCCTGACCTGCTGAGTTGCTCCAGCACTTTGTGTTTATCTTCGGTATAAATCAGCATCTGCAGTTTCTTCCTACACAAAGGATATGTTAATTTGTTTTACAAGTTTTTGAATAGTTTTAGTTTATTTAAGTTTCAAATACTAGTAAATGTTTTAAGTCATGATATTTTTAAACTTCTAATAATTTTCCCAAGTTTATTTTTTTTAAGCGTTTTTGTTTCATAGATTTGAATATTTTTGAATGTTACAAAATGTCAGGATGACAATCTTTTTGTTAGTTCTGTACACCTCCCCCCTCCCTGCCCACATTCAAATCCACATGACAGATTCATGGAAGACCCTGTTAGCATGCGTAACCTTGCTGATGAGAACCCTACCAATATGGTCCAGCAGCTCTCATTGGGTGATTCAAGGGTTGATTTAGTTCTTAGGACGACTGTGAACATTAGTGACTCACCAATGTTCTCAAAAACGAAGCCAATATATTTAGGCAAAGATGAGGGAACATTCAGGCATGGTGACTAAGCAACTGCAAGACTCGACCACAAAGTGAAATATATGTACTAACACAGAATCACTTCAGAAGACTGTGACATTAACTGGTTAAAGTCCTTAGCTGGAAAAGTGAGTGAAATTTTGGGAATGTGGGAGTTTGAAATTACACAAGGGAATTTGAAATTACTGGAATTTGAAATCCTTACGAAGCACAGCTGTTTGCAGGGCAAGTTGAAGCTGGGGTAAAAGCCTCCCAATGTATTTACAGGTATCTTTGATACCCCTTTAAAAGGCAATTAATACTATTGCAGGTTTTAGTTTCAATTTTTCAAAAAGTCATGAGTGCACTTGTTACTAATTTCTTTTCTGTTAGTGCTGGGTTATTTTTCCACTGCAGAAGCACTCCATCAAAGAGTTGTCTTAGTTCTTGATGATTAGGAGAAAGGGACTGGGAAGAACTTTGTCCCATTGGTCCCAATAAGGATCAAAGTCAGGTTCCAGAGGTGACAGCCTGTGAGTATGCACCCAACCATCCAGACTCTGTTATAGCTTCTTTGCTGATATTCTGTGTCATGCAAACCAATGTGGCAATCTGTTGTTTTAAGAAATCCAGCTGTTCTCCAACATCTACAATTCTCTTTGGTCAAACCATGAGCTTTTGATTTACTAGTAAAGGGTTTAAAGTTTTAATAAATTCAACATGAGGTGTTGCTTTTACTGCCAATGGCTGTGATGACTATATCTGCTCATAAAAGAGTGAGATTCATATCATATAGAAACAGGTCCTTCAGCCTGACTCACCCATTACTTGCAAGATGCCTATTTACACTGATCATGTTTTCATGCATTTGACCCATATCCCTCTGTTCAATTCTTCTCCATGTAGTTGTTCAAATGTTTTTTTAAATCCTGTTATTGTACCTGCCTCCGCCATCTCCTCTGACAACATTTTCCTTATACCTGTATCACAAAACTCTGTGTGAAAAATCTGCCCCTCACATCTCATTTAAATATTTCTCCTCTCACCTTAAATCTGTGTGTTCTTGTTTTAGGCTCCCCAACTTTTGAAAAAAGATTGTAATTATCTATCCTATACATTTCCTTCATAATTTTATTATTGTCTATCAACCTTAAACTTTCCAGGAAGAACGATCACAGCCAATCCAGTCTATCCTGTAAGTGAAGTCCTCTGTTGCAGGTACCATCCTGGAGAATCTTTTCTACCTTCTTTCTATGACTACCACATCATTTCTATAGTGTGGTAACCAGAGCTGGACACAATATTCCAAGCCTGGTTCAACCCTTGTCGTATTCAGCTACAACATGATGTTCCAACTCTTATATCAGCACAAGGTAAGACACAAAATGCTGGAGTAACTCAACGGGACAGGCAGCATTTCTGGAGAGAAGGAGTGGACGATCTTTCGGGTCGAGACCTTTCTTCAGGCCATCTTCTTATTTCAACACACCTGCTTATCAAGCCAAGCAAGCTAAATGCTTTCTTCACTATCTTATCCACCTATGTCCCATTTTCAGGGACTTATGAGCTTGCACCTCTGTACATGAACACTTGCAGGATCACTACTGCATATGACCTGATAGTATTAGACCACCCACGATGCATTACCTTCAACTTGCCTGGATTCAATTCCATCTCCCACCACTCCACCCAACCTTGCAGCTGAACCATATCGCTGTGTTCCTGGATCAACTGTATTTATAGACAACTGCGGTACAAGGTGAGACTTGTTCACTTTGACTTCCTAAATCAAGTGCAAATAACCAGCAACATTACATCTATATATGAGTGTTAAGGATAAAGAAGATAAAGCTGGGAACACTTGAAAGTAGTTTGGTTCTTCAAAATTCTTCTACAATTGATTCCAATTCATATATAATGCACACATAGACATTTGCTTTCTATTCATTGCACCATAAGTAAATACTCTATAGTTTATGGCCACACAAATCTTTTTTTAACTTTCCGGTAATTTTCTTTTACCTTATAGTCACTGAATTGTGAAACACCATTCTACTAAACCTGTTAAATTCAGTTGAGCCCCAAGCAAAAACAAAAGTGCTCTCTGATTGTGGTAGGATGATTCAGTTGCCTAATAACAGCTGAGAAGAAACTGTCCCTGGATCTGGAGGTGTGTGTTTTCACACTTATATCCCTTTTGCCTGATGGAAGAGGGGAGAAGAGGGAGTGGCCAGGGTGAGACTTGTCCTTAATTATGCTGCTAGGCTTGCCGAGGAAGCGTGAGGTATAAATGGAGTCAATAGAAGGGAGGTTGGTTGGTTGGTGATGGTCTGGGCTCAAAAAAATACCTACTTCAATTCCAACAACCAAGTCTCAAATTATCAAGTTCAATGAAGCTAAGTCTACGGTCCAGAAAGTTATCAGAGAATATGGCCAGAGATAACGGCAAGACCTGCAACGGCAAGAGTTCAATTTGCTTTGAGTCAGGGAATGTTCATACAGGATATGTTTGTATTGCTTTATCACGCGGCATCAATATCCCATTCAGAATCGACATCAATAATGAAACCGGGAACAACTCTGAACATCTCTGCTACCCCAGCTTAACTCTATCACAGCATTGTCAACAAGCAAGGCCTTGAATAATTCAGCAAAGCCTACTGGCAACTGGAAGTGCCCTGCTAACAAATGCACATTTTGAAAATAAAACAAGTCCAGGCTGGTTAAGTCACATGATATATTACCTGAGAGTTCATACAAATGCATTCAGGTAGGCGAGGGAGCAGAATGTGTTCTTCATTGAATTATACGATAGAGAAACAGACCCCTTGGCATGCAATGTTCTTGCCAACTATCAAATAAGTATCTATGTTCAAGAAGGAACTGCAGATGCTGGAAAATCGAAGGTAGACAAACGTGCTGGAGAAACTCAGCGGGTGAGGCAGTATCTATGGAGCGAAGGAAATAGGCAACGTTTCTTCAGATTGATGTAGGGTGGGGGGGCGGGAAGAAAAAAGGAAGAGGAGGAGCCAGAATGCTGAGGGAGAGCTGAGAAGGGGAGGAGACAGCAAGGGCTACCGGAAATTGGAGAAGTCAATGTTCAAGCCGCTGGGGTGTAAACTGCCCAAGCGGAATATGAGGTGCTGCTCCTCCAGTTTCTGGTGGTGCTCACTCTGGCCATGGAGGCAGCCCAGGACAGAAAGGTCGGATTCTGAATGGGAGGGGGAGTTGAAGTGCTGAGCCACAGCGAGATCAGGTTGGTTAATGCGGACCGAACGGAAGCGATCGCCAAGCCTACGCTTAGTCTCACCGATGTAGATCAGCTGACATCTAGAGCAGCGGATGCACTAGATGAGGTTGGAGGAGGTGCAGGTGAACCTCTGTCGCACCTGGAACGACTGCTTGGGTCATTGAATGGAGTCGAGGGGGGAGGTAAAGCGACAAGTGTAGCATCTCCTGCGGTTGCAAGGGAGAGTGCCCGGGGAGGGGGTGATGCGGGTGGGAAGGGAAGAATTGACCAGGGAGTTACGGAGGGAGCGGTCTTTGCGGGAAGCAGACAGGGGGGGAGATGGGAAGATGTGGCCAGTGGTGGGGTCACGTTGGAGGTGGCGAAAATGACGGAGGATTATCTGTTGTATGTGACGGCTGGTGGGGTGAAAGGTGAGGACTAGGGGGACTCTGCCCTTGTTGCGAGTGGGGGGATGGGGAGAGAGAGCAGTGTCACGGAGTATTGAAGAGACCTTGGTGAGAGCCTCATCTATAATAGGGGAGGGGAACCCCCGTTCCCTGAAGAATGAGGACATTTCCGATGCCCTGGTGTGGAACACCTCATCCTGGGAGCAGATGTGGCGTAGGCGGAGGAATTGGGAGTAGGGGATGGAGTCCTTACAGGAAGCAGGGTGGGAAGAAGTGTAGTCTAGATAAACATAGGAGCCAGTGGGTTTATAGTGGATGTCAGTCAGAAGTCTATCACCTGTGATGGAGATAGTGAGGTCAAGAAATGGTAGGGAAGTGTCGGAAAGGGTCCAGGTGTATTTGAGTGCCGGATGGAAGTTAGTGGTGAAGCGGATGAAGTCAGTGAGTTGTGTGTGGGTGCAGGAGGTAGCACCAATGCAATCGTCGATATAGCGGAGGTAGAGGTCGGGGATGGGGCCCTGGTACGTCTCGAACAAGGATTATTCGACGTACCCTACAAAGAGGCAGGCGTAGCTGGGGCCCATGCGCATGCCCATAGCTACGCCTTGTATTTGGAGGAAAAGGAGTCAAACGAAAAGTTATTAAGGGTAAGGACCAGCTCTATAAATAAGTATCTATACTAATTATACTATTTACCATCACTTGTCTGCAGCCCTTTATACCATGGCAAATAAACACTCATCTAAATACTTCAATGTCGTGACAGTCTCCCTTACTCACTCAGGCAGTGTGTTCCTGATTCCAACCACCTTCTGGTTGTGAAATAGTTTTTCTTCACATCTAAATTTGCTACTATGTATCCTATCTATGCCATTTATAGTTTTATACACCTCCATCAGGTCCCCCCTCCTCCCCTACTTCCTCAGTCTCCTCCAAAGAAAACAACCACATCCGACCCAGTCTCTCCTCATAAAGGAAACATTCCATTTCAGGCAGCATCATGATGAATCTTCTCTGCACCATCTCAAACCACCCTACCTGCTTCTGGTAAACAGACTGGTGAAGGCATTGAGGAAAAATTTGTCACTGTTAAATTATAGCTGCACTTCCACACCACTGACTTACTTACTCACACCTCTAAATATGTTGGACAGCTTTGGTGCAAATGAATCTACTTAGCATTAAGGGGATGTCCCACTGCAGCGACCTAATCCGCGAGTTCAGAAGAGTGTCTTTGACCATCAAACTCGAGAGAAGGGGAGAGAAGGGGAGAGAAGGGGGGGGGGGGGGAGAAGGAGTGGAGATACTTTTAAGAAGTCAGACAACGTTTAATAAAGTTCAGCAGGCATTTTACCTACCAGTCGGTTTTTCTTGGTCCTGAAAACTCCAATGAGCCAATTAAAATGCCCAGTCATCAAAGGAGATTGCCTACGGCTGCCCTCGACTGCCTGTAACTAAATAGTGACCCCACTCCACTGCACTACGATTTAAAAAAGAACCATGCCGACCAATTCTTACTTGCGGAAAAAATTTCAACATGCTGAAAAATTTTCAGCTACCTAGCTGAGGCCGCGAGTATGCGGGAACTTCCCCCGAGCATAAAGGAGAGTTCGAGTGACCTCATAGGACCTCCTAGGACCACGTGTTGACCATACTGCGAGTTTGAGTCGAGGGCAAACTCTTCTAAACTCGCAGTGGGACAGCCCCTTTACATTCCTTGTCATCCTTTAGCTCCTTAAGAAAATCAGACTGCAGCAGACAAGTTGTGTAAACTCCTATATGTAAATTTGAAAGGTGAAAATAAGAAATACTTTATTATCAACGCAATGTCTAAAAAATAGTGACTGTTTATTATTATTATAGTGAATTACAGATACCGTATTAGAAATATGAAATGAAGACAGTTTTTTAGTTTAAAAGTAATTAATATTTGTTGTATTCCATGTATATCCAGAGAGATTGACAAACTGCATAATTATTAACATTAAATTTACTGTTTAAATACAGTTCTCCAATGTTTTGTGTAAAACGACTTTTGGCTGGCCCAAATAAATTGCGATGAATGCATTTTGAGTAAGTATGTAGTCAACTGGATCCCTGCCCAATTTCCAAATCCAGTTCCAAATTAGCACAGCCATAAGCTATCTGGCAAAAGAGCTCAGTGTGCAAATGAGACATGCCTTCATCAAATTTTACATGTAAAGGAACTCACTGTGTTAGCAAACTCACTTAATGTGTTTAAAATATTTTATGTTAAGATACAAATTTTATATGCTAAGTGCCTTGTTTTATATCTAGAATTATCAACATAGATTAGTCCTTTCATCGTAAAGTTAACTTTTTAAATAGGGAGATGCGATAGTGGTTGATTTGAAGAGTCTCAGTGGCCGATTGTACAGTTCCAGTGTATAGCCCCTGATTCCTGATCAAACAATATTGCGTGACCAGATGCTCGCTTGAAACCCCAAGTCTGAAGATCAACACAGATTTCAACTTAAACCAGCATGCATCCTTCAATTTCAATTGAGCAATAAAGGCTAACAAAGAACAAAATAAAGATCAATCAATGCACCTTAATTGTGGAAGAACAAGACAGTAATGTGGGGCTGCAAACATGAAGAACACCACCGAAGTTCAGCAAATGCAGAGCCAAAGGAAATAGTGTCAACAATTAAGGGGCTGTCCCACTGCAGCGACCTAATCTGCGAGTTTAGGAGAGTTTGCCCTCGACTCAAACTCGCAACATGGTCGACACGTGGTCCTAGGAGGTCCTAGGAGGTCTTATGGGGTCACTGGAACTCTCCTTCATGCTCGAGGGAAGTTCTCGCATACTAGGTAGTGGAAAATTTTACAGCATGATGCAAAGTTTTCCGCGAGTAAAAATTGGTCGGCATGGTTCTTTTTAACTCGTAGTGCAGTGGAATGGGGTCGCTATTTAGTTACAGGCAGTCGAGGGCAGCCATAGGCAATCTCCTTCGCTGACCGGGCATTTTAATTGCCTCATTGGAGTTTTCAGGACCAAGGAAAACCGACCGGTAATGTAAAAATGCCCACTAAACTTTATTAAACATTGTCTGGCTTCTTAAAAGTGTCTCCACTCCTTCTACTCTCCCGTTCTCTCCCCTTCTCCCCCTCCGCACCCTCTAAAGGACACAGTGCAGCCGTCTTTTACCTTCCTCTTCATCGCGGTGTGAGTTTCAGTCAGTGCTCCCCCGCTTTCCCTGGCCCCCGCCTTTGCGATGTGTGTGTGTGTGTGTGTGTGTGTGTGTGTGTGTGTGTGTGTGTGTGTGTGTGTGTGTGTGTGTGTGTGTGTGTGTGTGTGTGTGTGTGTGCGTGTGTGCGTGTGTGTGCAGGGCTGCCAACATTGGGTGAGAGTTGGGAGTGAGAAATTTGCGAGAGACCAATCCCGAGGGAGCATCGCGACCGGGGGGGGGGGGGGGGGGGGGGGGGTAGGTGGGAGATAGGTGCCCCCTCCCATTGGTCAGAACATTTGCATTTTTCAGCTTGAAATTGTGCAATATGGTGCATACTGTAGCGAGTCTTATAACTTACACTTGAATGCAATATATATGCTTTAAATTGGATTGGAGCGTTTTTGAAAGGGGGGAGGCTGTGCGATCACTGATCACTGGCCTTGGGGGTACCCTGTGAGGGAGTGGAGCAACCGAGTGGGGAGAGGGTGTGGAAGAAGGGTAGGAACTTTTTGAAATTTGATGTATTAAAATCATGTTTTAGTGCACTGTAGAAGTATGATTTCAATATTTTTTGTATGAAGTATTTTTAAGAGGTAACTTTTTAAGGGGTAACATTATCCACACAAAGGGTGATGGGTGTATGGAACAAGCTGCCAGAGGAGGTAGTTGAGGCAGGGACCATCCCAACATTTAAGAAAAAGTTAGACTGATACATGGATAGGACAGGTTTGGAGGTATGGACCAAAAGCAGGTGGCGTAGCTGGGACATGTTGGCGGGTGTGGGCAAGTTGCACCGAAGGGCCTGTTTTCACACTATATCACTCTATGACTACATTATACTTCCACCATGCATGAATGCTTCAAAATCAAGTGATCGAGTTTTATTGTCATATACTCAAGCATAGAAACATACAAAAATAGGTGCAGGAATAGGCCATTCGGCCCTTCGAGCCAGCACTGCCATTCAATATGATCATGGCTATTCATCTAAAATCAGTACCTCTTTCCTGTTTTTTCCCCATATCCCTTGATGTCGGTAGCCCCAAGAACTAAATGTAACTCTCTCTTGAAATCATCCAGTGAATTGGCCTGCACTGCCTTCTGTGGCAGAGAATTCCACAGATTCACAACTCTCTACGTGAAGAAAGTTTGTCCTCATCTCAGTCCTAACTGCCCCCCCCTTATTCTTAAACTGTGACCCATGGTTCTGAACGCCCCCAACATCGGGAACATTTTTCCTGCAGTTACAGTAAGTGAAAATCTCGCAGGCAAGCAGGATGCTTTCACCAACCACCCCCATTTAAAGTCCACTATCTTCCACCGTTTCTACCCAGTGCTTGGTACTTACTTCCAGCAGCCACTGGTTGTCCTCCAGGATGCACCGAGCCGCAGCCTGATCCATGCCGGTCACCTGGGCAAATTCGGCACAGAGACTCTCTTTCTCTTTCCCCCCTCTCTTCCGCTCTCTCTCCTCTCAACCCCTCTCTCTCTCTCCCCCTCTCTCTCTCCCCTCCCCCTCTCTTTCCCCTCTCTCTCTCTCTCTCTCTCTCTCTCTCCCCCTCTATCTCTCCCCTCCCCCTCTCTTTCCCCTCTCTCTCTCTCTCTCTATCTCTCTCTCCTCTTTCCCTCTCTGTCTCTCCTCTCACCCCCTCTCTCTCCCCTGTCTCACCCTCTCACTCTCTCCCCTTCCCTCTCTTCTCTCCCCCTCTCTCTCCCCCCCCCTTTCTTCCCCCCTCTCTTTCTCCCCTCTCTCCCCACTCTTTCCCCCCTCTCTCCCTCCCACCTTACTCTTCCCCCTCTCTCTTGTCCCCTCTCTCCTCTCTCTCTCTCCCCTCTCTTTCCCCTAACTCTCTCCCCCCTCTTTCCCCTAACTCTCTCTCCCCCTCTCTTTCTTCTCTCTCTCCCCTTCTTCTTTCTCCCCCCTTCTCTCTCCCCCTCTCTCTCCTCTCTCTCCCCCTCACTTCCCCCAACCTCTTTATCTCCCCCTCTCTCTCCCTCTCCACACTCTCCCCTCTCTCTTTCCCCTCTCTCTCTGTCTCTCCTCTCACCTCTCTCTTTCCCCCTCTCTCCTCCTCTCTTCCCCATTTCTCCCTCCTACCTCACTCTTCCCCTTGCCCTCTCTCCCCTCTCTTTCTCCTCTGTCTCTATCTCTTTTTCTTTGCCCCCCTATCTCTCTCTTTCCCCGTTTCTCTCTTTCCCCCTCTCCCTCCTCTTTCTTTTACCACCCCTCTCTCTTCCCCTTCTCTCTCCCATTCTCTCCTACCCTCTCCTCCCTCTCCAGCCCCCCTCTCTCTTACCTCTTTCTTCCCTCTCACCCCTGTCTCACTCCTCCCCCCCTCTCCCACCTCACTCTCTCTCCCCTCTCTCCATTCACTCCCCCCGTCTCTCACCTCTCTCTCCTCTCACCCCCCTCTCTCTCTCCCCACTGTCTCCCTGTCTCCTTCCTCTCTCTCTCTCTCCACCTCCCTTTGAGAGTCTGTCCCTTCGGCACAGAGACTCTCACGGCAGCGGCAGCGGCACAACGCTTCCGACGCCTCAGACGCCCGGGACATGTACTGTCCGGAGCGCTCCATGGCCAGAGCTGCAGCGAGCGACACGCCGACCCCGGCAAACACTCGTCCGTCCCGGCTCCCAGCGTCTGTCCCGCCGCTGGTTCTGCTCCCATCCCTCCCGCAGCCCCGGCTCTCCAACACCCGCGGACCATGCGGTTTATCCGAGTTTTTTAATTTTCGTTGATCACAAAATTTCTCACCACTGAGCGTGAGAAATTTCTGATGAGCATGAGGGCGTGAGAGTTTGCTTGAGGGCGTGAGTCTCACGCTCAAAGCGTGAGAGTTGGCAGTGTTTGTGTGTGTGTGTGTGTGAGAGAGAGAGAGAGAGAACCGGCTCGTGGTTTCATCGCCGACGGTCGATCCAGCTCGAGGTTTTCCAGGCGAGTGCTCTCGAGTTTCAAAGTCGAAGACACTCTTCTGAACTCGCGGATTAGGTCGCCGCAGTGAGACAGCCCCTTTAGCATCTACAAATACTTTAGAATCTAAGATTGAAAGTGAAAGCAGAAATTTAAAACAGCAGCTCTTGCTTGAGACACAAAAAATTGCATTCATCTGATGTCCCACTCCACAATTATATTGTTAGCTGCAAATCTGAAAACAACTTATATTGTCAGCTGCACATCTGAAAACAAGTTTATACATCAATTTATACGAGTTTCAATTCATTTACTTTAACATGTTACACATTCAGGCACATACACTGCCTGCGGAGATGTTGCTGTCATCTTAGTGTTGTTGTCAATCACAAACCGTTTAGCAGCATGGTAAAAGTGACACTAATACTGTAGCATAGCTTTCCCTCATGATGGTGTTATAGCTTGATTAGTTCCAACTCTAGTAAATTATGTGGCTGATTATGCCAAAAAATAATCTGAATGAAAAATGATTTCCCAAATCCTGATCCAAATATATTTTCATTAATTTTACATTCTGTCATCTGATTTTCCTTTCAGTTCTTACATTATTTGAATGAATCAACTGGTTTAACTACACCTATTGGCTGGCGGGGTTACGGGTTTTTGGATTGTTAATCAGTCGAGCTCCACCCGTGTATAAGGAGCTTAGTTGTATTTGGTTGACTCAGAACGCGGTTGAGAAGAAACACTTTGTTTATCGTTCTAAATAAATAATTCATTTTCACTCAACTGTGTCGTCTCGCCAATACACCAAAATATTTGTCACTGTAAACGTTAACAGGAAATCTTTCTTCCATCGTTTCTATGTATACATTGCCTTCTGTAGGTCAGACTGAGTGCAATTCATTATTTTTAGTGTTCCAAGTAACCAGCAGTATATGACTGTACAAACCAGCAGTGGATAAATATGCTGACAACATTGTAAACAAACACATGACCACAAAGAACTAAATGTTAGCTTTCAATGCAGGCAATAAACGGGGTATTTTCAAGTAGTAACTGACCACTGCCCAACATAAAATAGAGGTCAACCTCTTCAACGTCTGTAGATATCCCAAACATCAAAGTGTGAATTTTAATTTGTGACAAATAGGCAAATAACATTTAAATATTGCTACATTTTCTTGTACATTGGGGATAAAGGTCATAACTTCAAGGTTTGCAGATTAATTAACAAAACAGGATAGAAAAAAATTATAGGAGGAGATCATCAGACTGATGAAATGGGCAGCTGTAAAGAGCACAGAGAAATTTGTGGAATAAAAACTAAGGATTACTAAAAAATAAAGAATGATTCAGCATAGATGTTGTCAATCCCACCTACCTTTTGGTTGAACCATCAAAGTAATTTGATTTCTCGTATGTCCATGATATCCCTGTTCTTGTGATCAAACATCCTCAGTATGTGGCAAGATTGCTGCTGGAAAAGGTTCCTCTTATTTATTCTGTCAAAACCTATCTTAATATTGAATATATCTCCTAAGCCTCCTCAATATTCTGTCCTAAGAGGAACACCATCAGCTTCTCCAGTCACACCAATTTGGTATCCTCATCCCTTCCCACCCAAACAATCCCCACCCCAGGTACATTCCTCTGTAATCACAGGAGATAGAATACATATCCCTATATTCCTCCCTCACATCCATCGAGGAACCCAAACAATCCTTCTAGGTGAGACAGAGGTTTACGTGCATCATTAGGTGTTCCTGATGTGGCGTCCTTTACATTGGTGATGCCATGCACAGACTAGGTGACCGTTTTGACAAACACTTGCACTTGGTCTACCAAGGCCTGCTGGATCTCCTGGATGCTACCCATATTAACACCCCTTCCCATATTGATCCTTCTGTCTTTGGCCTCCTCCATTGCTAAAGTGAGGACACGAGCTAACTGGAGGAACAGCACCTCATATTCCACTTGGGTAACTTATAAAATAACAGTATGAACATTGAATTCTCCAATTTCACTTAAATATCCTACCAATACAAATTCCCCATCCCTTCCACTCCCCCTTGCTCCCCATCAAAAAGTTTGAAAGTTTGAAATAGCGTTCTCCGTTACTCAGATGTATGGTTCTAAAGCAGCGCCGCTTTTTAAATACAATTTAAATCTTAAATACAATTGATCTCTATTGCACATCTCTTTCTGCTCTTTAGAAAATTTCACATTACATTTTCTCTGCTCTAATCACACTTACCTTAATTTTGTCATTTGAATCTATTTATTAAATGTCTTTTCAAAGTTAACTAATGCAACTGCAATGCTTTTGCCCTCAACAGTTACTTGATCACAAAACCTAAGTAAATGGAGTTCTAATACTGATATGTGAGATATTGCATTTTGGGAAGTCAAAGCAAGGCAGAACCTTCACAGAGAATATTAGGGTCCTGGAGAGTGATGTAGAACAGAGGGATCAAGGAGTACATGTACGCGGTTCCCTGAAAGTGGCATAGCAGGTGGAGAGGGTAGTGAAGAAAGCTTTAGATACACTGGCCTTCAGCAGTCAAGGAACAAAGTCAAGACGTTGAGTCGTTTTGTAGTTGTACAAGATGTTAGTGAAGCCGTACTTGGACTACTGTGTTCAGCTTTGGTCGCCATGCTATGGGAACTATGCCATTAAGCTGGAAAGAGCTATCGGGAGAGGTTGGGCAAGCTAGGACTTTATTCCTTGGAGCATAGAAAGCTGAGGATATTATAGAGTTGCATAAAATCACAAGTGGAATAGAAAGGTTGAATGCATGGATCCTTTTTCCTAAGGATGGAATAATCAAGTACTAGTGGGGATACGTTTAAGGTGAGAGGAGAAGTATTTAATAGGAATCCAAGGTGAAACTTCTTCACACATGTCTGTGGTTGAGACGAGTACAAAGCAACATTTGGATAGGTGCATGGATAGAAAAGGTTTAGAATGATATGTGCCAGGCATGGGGAAATGGGACTAGCTTAGAGGGGGGATCTTGGTCAGCATGGACGAGTTGGGCTAAAGGGCCTGTTTCCATGTTGTATGACTCTAAATCGAATATGATTTACCTTTGACAAATCCATACTTACTTTCATTTCTCAACGTATACTTTTTTCAAAATGCCATTAAGTTTCTCCTAGAGTATTGGAGGTAATTATAATTATTGGTGGATTAGAAATGAGTGGGGTTAAAATTAGTAGTGTTGGAGCAGACTACATTGTGACCTAAACGTTTAATTTCTAAATTTAGCAGAAGTGCGTTATAATGTAATTGAGCAACCTATTAACTAAAATATTTGATTTTCTGATTGTCAACCATCGCATACTTATTAGTGCTTATTAGTGCAATTAACTTAAAAAACCCCATCTGAGACATCATAATTTTGACAAGTTGACGTTGATGTAACTGTGGAAATCACCATTCTAGTTGGTTTCTCCTGTCCCTTGAAATTCGCTCTACTTACATAATATCTGGATCTATGATACTCACAAATATTCCATTAATATCTTATGAGAACGTTCTGCTTTTATTGCAACTATTTCCATTTTGAATTCAAAATGTATCAACCTTAATGTCAGAATTAAAGAAATGATTTAAAATGTTTTTGTATGAGGGGAAAATGTTACTGGCATCGTATAGCTAATGTTGACTGCAAAATCTGTCTCATTCACAACATAACAAATTTATTGATCTTGTATAGTGGAACCTGGTACAAATGTTGTGAAAAAGATGTGAGATATGAAGTCACAGAGGTAATAAAATAGCAGTGTTTATACCTATTGTATTCAAGTAACAAAATATTGCAAATGCTGTTGGTTTAAGCAGAGGCTGGTCAGCATGTTTAGCAAATTCTACAGCTCCTCACAAGCTCTGAATATAATTTTCTCCCGTCGTGTTTTTGTGCAAGTTGTATAATATTTTAACTATTTGACTGAGTGGAAGGTATCAATCTTTTTAAAGACTTCCTCACTAGATTTCTGTGTCTGCTTTTCCTTTATCTCCAAGTGTAAAACAATCAATCTGCTCACTGGATGTGACTACGCAATCTTAGGTGTAATTGCAAAGATTTAAATTAAATTAAATTATATCCAATTGCCTTCCACTTTCAGACGAGTAGTCTGTCTGTTTTCTTTCAGGCTTTTGAATACAACTTTGGATCATTGGTCTTTTAGCTGGAGAAACCAGGGTGAAGAACAGAGGCGTTGATAAAGGAGTGTTGTGTTCAGTTTTGGTCACCCTTCTGCAGGAAGGAGGTGATAAACCTGGTAAGAGTGTCAAGTCACAAGTCACATTTATTTATATAGCACATTTAAAAAACAACTCTCGTTGGCCAAAGTGCTTTACATTTGTTATAAGAATAGTATAAACAAACAAACTACATACATATATACATATAGCCAGGGAAGATGTATGAGGATAGTGCCAGGACTCAAAAGGCCTGAGCTATAGGGAGAGGTTGGCAGGCTAGGACTTTATTCCTTGGAGCTCAGGAGGCTAAGGTGATCTTATAGAGGTGTATTATATCATGAGGGAAATAGAAATAGTGAATGCAGTGAGTCCTTACCCAGAGTAAGGTGATCAAAAATCAAAAGACATAGATTTAAGGTGAGAGGGGTAAGATTTAATAGGAACCTGAATGATAACTTTTTCACATAGGTATATAGAACAAGCTGCCTGGGGAGGTAGTTGCGAGAGATACTATAACATCATTTAAAAGGCACTTGTATAGATATATGGATAGGAAAGGTTTAGAAAGTTATGATCCAAACACGAGCAAATGGGATTCACTTAGATGGGGTATATTGGTCGGCATAGTGAGTTGGGTTGAAGGGCCTGTTTCCAAATTCTATCACTCTATGGAAGCAAAGGCTTTTATAGGTGGCGTGCTATTTACTTCCATCAATAATCATAAAGCACATTAAGGAAATACATATGTATTTATGCTTACATGACTGTTTAAAGTGCCCTTCCAAGAGTGATTACATTTTATCTCCTGTTTAAATCTCTGTGCAACATATCAGAAGGGTTCAAGGAGCTAGACGTGACAAGGGAAACCAGGAAGTAATATTTATAGCAAGCCTTACTATAAAATCTAAGCAATATGACAATCAGGCCAAAAAGCAAAAGTTTATTTATCCACAAAAGAACAGTTTTGTGACCTCATCGTCCGGAAAGCTTGCATGCAAAGTAACCCGTTTCCCTCATCTGGCTGAAAAACTATCAAATACAATGACTCACTGTGTGCAGATTCCACCTCTATCATCTACCGTCCGCAAGGCACCAAGATTTGAATTGATAGAGGTATTGTTGCAGTTCCTTCAAATTTTGTACTGCACCTCAACTCAGGGAGTTGGTTGATGCATTTACTTTGGGTTTCTGAAATTAAGAGACTCAACGGTACCATCATGGTAAGGGAAGGTGGTAGGTGAGAGGGGAATGATTATGAAGCATCAGAGAATGTGTGATGAGGAACAGTGATATGAGGTCAGAAAGAAAAGAGTCATCTTCAAAGATCCTTCAACAACATTTGGCTCTGTAATAATGATGCCCATGGTTGCAAGCATTCTCTCTTCAACTCAGCTTATGCATATGGTAGGGCCTTGCCATCCTACTACTTTAGGAAGCTTTTGGATGCCTGCTTCTTATGCAAAAGTTTTGAAGCAACAGTTGAGATAGATATGCATGATTAAATTTCTGGAAGTACGCACAAGGTAATACATGCATTCATGAGTGAGTGGTAGTGGTATGCGTGTGAGTGCAGCCATATAGTTGTTGGTGGATGTGATTTGTTGCTGTTTTCACTAATTTCAGAGCGTGTGAGATGTCATTAAACATTCTTTGGCACATGGGTTATACTTGGGTTATTTAATCTTGACATCAATCTCTAATCAATAGATGCTCTTTATCTTAGTGGCTTCCTGTGTCTCCTGCAGTTGCACAATGACATCCAGAGGTGGTTGGTTTCAGTGATCATTTAAGGGGCAAATATGGAAGATCATAGCTACACCAGGTCATGGGACTCCTAACATTATTTATGGTCACTGTGAAATAATGAAGAAAAATAGAATAGTAATGACCACAGTGTACAATAAAATTAAATACCAACAGTTTAAAAACTTGGCTTGGCACTTCTCCACACATCATTTCAGCACACGTTTGTATAGAATTCCATTTCTAGGGCTTTATACCTGCTCACAGTCAAATAAATTCCTCCAGATACAATAATGCATGTTTAATGTAAAGAAGATCTTAAGCAAAGGAGGATTAAGGAAAACCCACAGTTTACAGCATCACTGACAACATAAGTGTAGCCCAAACACACTGCAGAGCAATGGTTTTTACACGCCCTTCTCCACATCACCACATTTATTATATTTTCATTTTTTCAATTTCTTTCTACCATTTACAATATTCTAAGGATTTGCAATTCAGCTCAAAATTTATATTTAATTGGTATGATGGCATTAAGTGGATGCATTTCTCAGCTTAGAAATGCCATCCACTCAAACGATATGTCACCGTAACACTTTAATGAATGAAAGGTCTGTGCAGTAACATTTAAGTGTCAAGTTCTGTGTTATTTCTCCAAAATCTCTTTCTCTGTGATGTCTGCTGGTTGAGAAGGGTGGAGCAAATCCACATCCACATTGCTGAGCTTCTGCATACATTTTGTATGAAGTGAGAGTAATTTGGGAGCAGTTACTGTTGTGTAAGTCCACATCTGTCATGTGGGAATTATTTAAAAGCCAGTTGATCAAGTTCAGGAGCAGCACATTCCAGGAAGGTTGAGATTATAGTTTGGCAAGGTAAGGGAACCTTGAACAACTAAACAGGTAGGAAACTTAGTCCAAAAGAATAAGGAAGTATATGTAAGGCTTAAGAATATAAAATCAGACAGGGCCTTTTGAAGTATAAAGAGCAAGTGATGAAAAAAAATCAAACACGCAATTAGAAGGGAAAAAACGAGCCACAAAATGTTTTTGGGAAGTCGGATTAGAGAAACGCCTAAGGTTTTTTATACGCACATTAAAAACAAGAAGGTAAGCAGAGAGAAAGTAGGACCACTCAAGGATTAAGGAGAGAATTTGTGCTTGGTCAGAGGATGTAGCCAAGGTACTAAACAAGTACCTTGCATCTGCATTCACAAAAAAAGGATAGGAAGGACATTGAGATCACTGAGGAGATGAGGGCAGTTTGATATCAAGGAGGAAGTGGTGTTGTTGAGGGTCTTGAAGGGCATTGTGAATAAATCCCCAGGGCCTGATGAGATCTTGCAGGGGCCTTGACAAAGATCTCTGCAACTTCTCTAGCCACAGGTGGGTTCTGGAAAACTGGAGAGTAGCTAAGTCAATGGTAGGGAAGCTATAGGAGAGGACTCTTTGAGATAACATTTACTCCCATTTGGAAGGGAACGCGGTAATCAAGGACTAACATGGCTTTGTTCGCGCAGGTCACGTCCTACTAACTTGATCGAATTGTTTCAGGCCACCAAGGTGACTGATGAGGGTAGGGTGGTGAATGTTGGCTGCATGGATTTTAGTAAGGCATTTCTTAAAGTCCCCCATGGTAGACAGATCCAGAACATTAAGGTGCACAGTAACTTGGTCATACGGATTCAGAACTGGATTACTCTTGAAGACAGGGGGTAGTGGTGGAGGTAGTAAGTTTGCAGATGACACCAAGGTTGCTGGAGCTGTGAACAGTGAGGAAGACTCAAATTTTAAAGTGGGTTACAGATCACCTGTAGAAATGGGGAACAAATGGATGATTTAATCTGAGAAAATGTGAGATGTTACACTTTGGAACGTCCTATGCAAAGGGATGGTACACAAGGAGGTGGCACTAGAAATCGTGGATGCATTGGTGATCATTTTCCAATGTTCTCTCGACTCTGGATCAGTTCCTGTGGACTGGAGGGTAGCCAATGTAACTCTACTTTTTTAGAAAGGAGGGAGAGAGAAAAGTGGGAATTATAGACCAGTTGGCCTTACATCGGTAGTGGGGAAGATGCTGGAGTCGATTATTAAAGATCTTAGTAGCATTTGGAAAGCAGTGACGGGATCGGTCAATGTCAGCATGGATTTATGAATGGAAATCATGACTGACTAATCTTTTGGAATTTTTTGAGGATGTAACAAATAGAATGGATAAGGGAGAGCCGGTGGATGTGGTGTATCTCGACTTTCAAAAAGCCTTTGACAAGGTCCCACATGAGAGATTAGTGTGCAAAATTAGAGCACATGGTATTGGGAATAGGGTATTGACATGGATAGAGAACTGGTTGTCAGGCAGGAAGCAAAGAGTAAGAATTAACTGATTTTTTCAGAATGACAGGCAGTGAATAGTGGGGTGCCGCAAGGCTCAGTGCTGGTGCCCCAGTTATTTACAATATTTATTAACGATTTAGACGAGGGAATTAAATGTAACATCTCTAAGTTTGCGTATGACACAAAGCTGGGTGGCAGTGTGAGGTTTGAGGAGGATGCTATGAGGCTGCAGGGTGACTTAGCTAGGTTGGGTGAGTGGGCAGAAGCATGGCAGATGCAGTATAATGTGGATAAATGTGAGGTTATCCACTTTAGTGGCAAGAACAGGAAGGCAGATTATTACCTGAATGGTGTCAGATTAGGAGAAGGGGAGGTGCAACGAGACCTGGGTGTGCTTGTACATCAGTCACTAAAAATGAGCATGCAGTTACAGCAGGCAGTGAAGAAAGGTAATGGCATGTTGGCCTTCATTGCGAGAGGATTTTAGTTTAGGAGCAAAGAGATCCTACTGCAGTTGTATGGGACCCTGGTGAGACCGCACCTGGAGTATTGTGTGCAATTTTGGTCTCCTAATTTGAGGAAGGACATTATTGCTATTGAGGGAGTGGAGCGTAGGTTCATCAGGTTAATTCCCAGGATGGCGGGACAGACATATGATGAAATAATGGGTCGACTGGGCTTGTATTTGCTGGAATTTAGAAGGATGAGAGGGTATCTTTTCGAGACATATAAAATTCTTAGAGGACTGGGCTAAAGGAATCAAGCAATATGGGGAAAAAGCCAGAACGGGATACTAATTTTGGATGATCAGCCATGATCATATTGAATGGTTTGAGGGCTGGCTCGAAGGGCCTAATGGCCTACTCCTCCACCTATTTTTCGATGTTCTATGATTGATGGCAAGACCTTTAACACCATCGATGGGCAAAGGATTCTTGGAGTCCACATCCACAGCTTCCTGAAACCAGCAAAACAAGTAGAGTGCTAAAGAAGGCACATGGTATGCTTGCCCTCATTGATCAAGGCATTGATTATAAGAGTCAGGAAGTCATGCTGCAGCTCTGGGAGACATTGGTTATGCTGCAGTTGGAGTATTGCATGCAGTCCCAATTGCAATGGTCACCCCAATTACAGGAAGAATATGGAGAATTTGGAGGGGAAGACGTTTACCTGAATGCCGACTGGATTAGGGAGTATTAGCTACAGAGAGGTTGGACAGACATGGATTGTTTTCTTTAAAATTCTGGAAGCTGAGAGGAGACCTGATAGAAATATATAAAATTATGAGAGACATAGATAGGGTAGACGGACAGAATCTATTTTCCCAGGGTGGAAATGTCAAAGACTGGAGGTTAGAGGGACAAAGTTTAAAGGATATGTGCGCAGCAAGTCTATTTTTACACAGACAGTGGTGGGTGCCTGGAACATACTGCCAGATATGCTGGTGCAGGCAGATATGATAGTGACATTTAAGAAGCTTTTAAGCAGGCACATGTATATGCAGGGAATGGAAGAATATAGATCATGTACAGGCAGATGTGATGAGTATATTTTGCCATTATGTTCGGCCCAGACATTGTGGACCGAAGGGCCTGTTCCTGTGATGTACGTTTGCATGTTACAATACAATACAATACAATACAATTTATTGTCATTTGAGCCTCAGTGAGGCTCAAACGAAATTCTGTTTCCACAGCCATACAAACAAAGACAATTCCTAGACATACATACAATTTAGTTCACACAAACATCCATCACAGTGAACGCACTGTGATGGAGGCAAAGTCTTTTTATGTTATGTTGTTAACCATTATTTATGTAAATTGCTTGATTTGTTTCCAATCAGTGGCAGGTGAAAGGCATTTCTGTGTATTCTGATAGTTAATGTAAAAGAGATTCAGAGGGGGAATCTGCAAAGGCTAGTTTTGGTAAGGGATTCACTTGGAGGGTTATCAACTGCATTATCGAAGCTTGCCCAGTAATTTTAAAATTCTCTAACTGTGTTACTTCCTCTCAGTTGCTTTGCCCATTATCCCCATGGGACATTGGCAATGATTAAAAATTGGAAGCTTCCTTACTGATAAAATTGCCAGAATTGGCCTGTCAGTATTTTCAGCTCAACATTCTAATATAAATGAAGTCCCACGACCTAACTCTGAGTGTCCCTTAGCCCACCGCAAGGATTATTATCTGAACTCCGTTTGTGCCAGCAGGTTTGCAAAAGCTAACTTCTCGGTCCCAGCAATATGTAATACAACATGGAGTCTTTTCCTATTGTGTAACATTTTTTCTTCGCATTAATCAACAATGCATTTGGAATTTTCATTGGTGCTTGCAAATGTCCTGACCCCACAACATGCTTCCAGCTTATTATCAATTCAATTTCTCAGACTCTCAATAGTTAAATAAAGCATTAGATCCGCATCTCTGTGTAACAGTCCTGAACCCAGGTTTTGTAAGTATCTTCCATGATCAATTGCCTTCCAGCTAGCTGCATTAAATAACATGTGAGATGACTAAATTGAGCTGCCATGTAGCTCAACAAGAGATGTAGTAACGGTGAATGCAATCTGCAACTTAATTACATTACTGATGGTGAGTTCCATATTCCTCAGTCTTCTCTGCACCCAAGCCATTTTTTTTGTTCTATTCTGGCAGATGTGACCAGGTGGAGAACACATGAACTGAGTACAATCTCCATCATGTTGCATATTATATTAAAATGTTAAACAGGATGTACTTAAAAATAGTTTACAGTTCAAAACTGAGCAAATGTAAGTTAGTGTGCAACATAAGCTATGACTGGCTATGTCCTCAGTCTCCCTCTATCATCAAATCGGGGGACCGACTTTAATTCCATGAGAAGCTTATTTAAAATTGGGAAGCTTTCTGGTAAGACCATTATCTCGACTAAGTGTTATTATCAGCAATGATATTCATTGGAATATTTCCAGGTCAATGACCACAAATGCTATCTGATCTGTTAAGTATTTCCAGCGTTTTATGTTTTATTTCAATAGCCATGTATTCACTCATAACCTGCAGAACAATGTTCTGTGTGGACAATTTGACCTCAAACCCCCATTAAAGCCTTGGTCCTAATATGGGCAAGAATTAAACTCCAGAGTGAAAATCAAACTGCTGGAGGAACTCAGTCAGCATCTGTGACGGTCATGAGTATTTATGGAGGGAAATTGACAGATGACATTTCGGGCCAGGACTCTTCTTCAGACTAAGTCCATTTCCCTTTATTGATGCTGTCTGACACATTCAGTTACTCTAACAATTTGTTTTATACTCAAGATGCTAGCATTTAAGGTGTCTTGGGTCTCCAATTAAACTCTTGAATCAAGATGAGAGTTTCTGCCCTTGACAACGTGGTGGCATTTGACTGGATGTGGTGTCAAGGAGTGCCGAAGTCAACAGGAATTGGTGTCATCCCTTGCATAAATGATGGTGATTGTGGTTTCTGGGGGCATCATCGAGTTTATTGTCATACACACAAATACAGTGAGGGACAGGTATAATGAAAACAATCAGCATACAGCAGCAGCACAGGCACATAGATAAACACCAGACCCAACCTTATTCTGCCCTGGGCTGATAAATAGTAAGTAGTAAATGTGCACAAGGTCCCAATCATGAATGTAAACATTAAGATATGCTAGCACTATAGTTCCAATACAATGACAATCATGGTCGAGGTCCTTGCATTGTGGTCTAAATGTGTTGCGAGGGATTGAAGTGAAAGAGACATTTGTAAAGGATCTGGACCATGAGTTTTGACATGTATGCAGAATCAGTCAGACAGGTACACATACCTCCACGTGGTGGCGTGGGGGTAAATTCATGGGAAGTACCACATGCCAGGTTTAAATTTTATTCCTTTATATTTCTGCCTCAATGACTACCAATCAGTTGCACTTGCATCTACCGTAACGATGCATTACGTAAGGTTGGTTATCGTGAGAATCAACTCCTGCCTCAGAAATGATCTAGATCTGTTTCAATTTGCTTGTCACCATGACAGGTAAGCAGCAGACACTATTTGACTGGCTTTTCACTCTGCTCTGGTCCATTTATAAATCAGGAATAGGCAATTCAGGCTATTCATCAACTACAGTTCTACAGTTCGACATTCAACACAACCATCCCCTCCAAACGCATTAGCAAGCTCTAAGATCTGGGCCTTGGTACCTCCCTTTGCAACTGGATCCTGGACTTCTTCGGCTGCAGACCTCAATCAGTGCAGATTGGTAACATCTCCTCCTCACTGACAATCAACACAGAGTTGCATGCTTAGACCCTTGATCTACCCTCATTAAACCCATGATTGTCTGACTTAGCAGAGCTTCAATGTCATCTATAAATTTGTTGAGGATACCACTGTGGTTGGGTAAATGCAGCGAAAAAGAACACCTGTTGAGTGGTGCCACAACAACTTCTTGCTCAACAACAGTAAGACCAATTAACTAACTGTTGACTTTAGAAAGTGGAAGTCAGGAGAAAATGCACCAGATCTCATTGGCAGTTTGGTGGTGGAGAGAGTTAGCAGCTTCAAATTCCTGGGCATTAACAAATCAGATGACCCGAAGGTAGACAAAAATGAAGAAATTAAAGGTAGACAAAAATGCTGGAGAAACTCAGCGGCTGAGTCAGCATCTATGGAGCAAAGGAATAGGTGATGTTTCGGGTTGAGACCCTTCTTCAGACTGATCATGTACAATGGTTCAATCGTACTTTATTGTTACATGTACTCAAGTACAGTGAAATCCATTTTTGTACTGTTTAGTACAAGTATAAATATACATAAGCACTTAGATACATCTTAGATAAGCATCTCAGATACGGTACAAGTGTAGTACAAGCACTTGTACACTGAGACAGTATACAGTCGTTGGTTTTGAAGCTATTTCAAAGTCCCAATTTGTAATTGCAGGGTTCTTGACCTGACCATGAATGAAGGCTGGTTGTCCAAGCAGAGTTGCAGGGTTGGCCTGGCCAAGCATAGTCGTGGTGTCCTCCACTGCTGTTCCACTGCTACAGGCTGCATGCAGTCCATGCCCTCGGCCCCTTGGAGCGACGCCTGATCCAGTCGAGCCGCAGGCTGTTGCAGGCTCCAGCGACCCACACCATCATTAATACAGGGCACTCCCTCCTGCAGCTAGTCAGGCAGCACCTCTGGAGAACGTGGATAACTGACTTTAGGTCGAGACCCTTCATCACTCCCTAGTGCAACCACGACAGTTCCTAGTTTGGTAGCTTACGACTCAATGGTAATGCAAACCCATGTAATCGTGAACGTGTGCCTGCACCTCTACTTACTTAGAAGTTTAAAGAGATTCAGTATGTCTCTAAATACTCTAACAAACTTTTACAGATATACTGTCGAAAGTATCACGACTGGTTACGTCATGGCCTGGTATGATAATTCCAATGCACTGGAACTTAAGAAGTTGCAGAGAGTGGTTGACTCAGCTCAGAAGATCATGGGCACAGCGCTCCCCTACATTGAAAGGTAACCCTCCTTTTGCTCCAGATTGAAACATCTCCAGTCTCTTATACATCCAAAGTTCCACAAAGTTCACTTTTTTGACAGTAATATAATTGAAATGAGCCTGGCAATAACATGAGCAGCTCTTGTAAAGCTCTTGATGTGGATCGCTTCTCTCAATTCCCATTGATTGAACTGAGACCTTAGTGAGATTTCTCATACATAAGTTCCAGTGCATTGGAATTGTCATACCAGGCCATGACGTAACCAGTCATGATACTTTCTACAGTATATCTGTAATGGACATTGTTGCTTTGTGTAAAGTAACTTGTGAACGAATGTTGATCATCCGTAACCCATTCTGATCCTTTGCAAACTCTCTCCAAAATTTCCAAGGCTCAACTTTATCTGTCTAGATGAGTGCGACATCACTCAAGAATCGTGGCTCCATCCTACTGAGCTGCTTTCTTCCACTGCTACTAGCTAACTATGATTGCAACTTTGAACCCAGATTAACACCTACCCCAATTTCCATAATGATGAGAGTTAAATCCAGGACTATTATGACAAGACAGTCATCTGTATGATCCATTTCGAATCATACACCATCCTGATTTGAACATAGTCTCCAACTCCTCAAACCTCTGAGAGCAGCTAAGAGGTAGACAACATGTGGCTCTACCCACTTTATGACAAAAGATATATCTTCTCATGCTATATCATACATTGATTGGTGTAGATTTTCATGCTGTGTTGTTGAACACGACTGTGAAAGTGACTAAAAATAGCAACACTTGTACTGCTGCACAGCCTGGGTTGTACATGGCTTACTGTTCATGTAAGCTCATTTATATTTATGTCAGGTTCCCACAACAAGCAAACTTACTAAACCAACTCGATTTGGATTGAAAATATAATGTCAAAAAGATTTGGCTGAGAGAGTGGAAAATAAAATGCTTTTCTTGGTTTATGCCAGGCGTAGGTTTGAATTTAACCTACATTTAGCAGGCAAAAAACATCTATACACAAACTATATTAAAAAACAGAGTAGCAAAGTCCTTTGCGATCATGTTATATGATCAGCCTCTCAAAGTCCAAACACGTGAATTTTAACAGTCAATCATTGTTTTGTGATTATTTGTGTCTTAGATCTAAATAGCATAATTTCTTAATGTATTGTCACTAATTGAATACAGCTACACTTGCCATGTTTAATATATGGAGACCTTTAGAGCTTTTAATGAAAACTGAAGTTTCTTGGGGTTCCTGCAGATGCCAGGCCAGGTTGGAATAGGAAATTGATGGCATGCTGTGGAATTTCACATTTGTAATTTATACAAAACTCAGTTTATTAAACTGTTGGTGATATTCTACAACACCTCTGCTCTGGGTATTTTATCAAAGCATCTTAATCTGTAATTTTCCTATCTATCTTTCAAAGAAAGTGCTGGGTTGTAAGGTGGAAATTCGAGAGGCTCTCTCTAATTACTCTTCAAATGACATCCTAAGCCCATCATTCAAAAAGGCCACTCGTGGCAAGCATGGGAAGATGGCGAACTGACAGGCCAACAACATTAACCGTATTTATCTTGCATTATTAGCATAACAAAACATCTGGGGACTATTGCCAAAGGATGACCAAATAAAATATGAAAACAGGCTATCTAAAGGTAATATTACGGTAGATGATCTAAAGTTTCGTCTAAAAGGAAAATACCATTCATGATATAAATCCAAATTGAATACAGAATGATGAGAATATGCAGCAGTTTAGGAAGCACCTGTAGAGAGGGAAACAGAATTAAATAAACCTTTCACTGGAACTTGCAACATTATCCATTTTTATGGTAAATTCTTATTCTCCTTGTTTGAGCAAAAATAGCTGAATCTAGTGTCTTGTGTTCTGTGTCTTGTGTCTACTGTTTGTGGGTAAGTGTGTCTGTTTAGTGTTCAGCCATGAGCGAATGGCGGTGCGGGCTCGACGGACCTGGTGGTCTACTCTCGCACCTACTTTCTATGTCTATCTATGTTTAATCTAACCCATGCAGCTATCGATCTTAGCATGCAACAATTTACTTTCACAGATAGCAATGATCTTTGATGTCCATTTTTGTTTGTAATCGGGTAACCGGTTTATTATTTCAACAATATTTCTTTCATTGACTAGATAACCAAAATAAGAGAGCATCAGTGTAATTGTGTTTTTATTATTATTGCTATCTTTTTGTTGATCATGCAATACAATGCACGCAGCAGGTCTGGAGTTGGATGATTAAGCATATATTACATAAGTATTACGCCAACGATGTATAGAAAAACAATAAGATTGTGTTCTGCAGGGAATACTGCAGTAAAAATGTTATTCCAATTACTGCTATGCAGGATAATATGGCCTAGACAGTGGGCATTTTGCACGCTGCTGGTACTGTTTCACTTATTTTAGCATGGCTTAAAACAGACCTGTGCAGTTTACAAAGTGAAGTAAAAACAGCAATGCAGCCAGATTTGGATGGCATTCAATTAGCCTAAGCGACTTTATGCTCCAACCAATATTCCACTAATACTGAAAGTTACAGTTTCATCATCAAGCAATTTACGGCAATACATGCTCTTCAGAAACTAAATGATAGAGTTCCGAATACAAAACCTTAATGCTATTTTTCCAGTGTTGCTTAGTCCTATCAGCAGCAAACCTATTGGATTTAATGGGATCACAATTCTATTCTAAAAGCATTGAAATTGGAAAGTGTATTTGTTTGGAGAAAATAAATTATATGTTTCGAGTAGTAGACAATAATAGTCATACATATGACAGAACTTTCTAGATATGGAAACAGCTGTATGTAGGAGGACATAAAGAAATGCTCAACATAACTTTTCAGTCAAATGTCCGCATAATATTTCACTGATTAAATTTAAATATTTTGTATTTTTCTGAAAGTTCTCATCAGCACAATACTCAAAATGATGAACTTCAAAAAAAACCTTGAAAATAGTCTGATGGATTATTGTTACCAGTAAGTGTCTGGCCTGAAATGCACCTTAACTTTCTTAAAATGAATGGTGTTATACCGTAAAGAATTTGCCCCATTTTTGTTATTTGTTCACGGTAGGCTCCAATGGCTATTTGTGGCTTTATCAACAATGTAGTCTGATGTTTCCTTGTCTCAGAGAATAAAATGGCACCTCAAAATTCTTCATGCGCAAGCGAGAAAGATGCACAAAGACAGGAGCGATTATGTCAGCTCTCATGTAACTCTAATTTGATGCCAGGGCAATGTTGTCACATAAAGTAGTACGAAGGTTTAGGTTTATTATTATTATTGTCACATGTACTGAAGTACAGTGAAAAGCTTTGTTTTGCATGATATCCTAACAGATCAGATATAACATACATAGATTCCAAAGTTAAGTACAAAGTACTTAAGTATAATAACTTCGAAGTTAAGTACAATAAATAAAGCAAAATGGAAGATAGAGTGCAGAATATAGTCCTCAGCATTGTGGCATATCAGTTCCTTAAACAAAGTCTAAAGTTCTCAACGGGTTAGAGGTGAATCAAAGTACCCTAGTGTATTGAAGGACAGTTCAGAAAGCTGATAACAGGGGAAGAAGTTGTTTATGAGTCTATCAGTGAGTGCTTTCAAGCTTCTGTACCTTCTGTTAGATGGGAGCAGGTAGGAATGTACGAGGTGGGACAAGCTTTGATTATATTGGCTGCTTTTCTGAGGCAACACTAAGTGTAGATGGAGTCAATGGTGGGAAGTCTGATTTGTGTGATGGACTGAGCTACATCTAAAACTCTGCAACTCCTTGTTGTCTTGGGCAGAGCTGTTTGCAGCCACAGTATTTGTAAGAAATTAAGAAATAGAAATAGGAATAAACTATTCAGCCCTTCGTGTGTGCTGTACCACTCAAAATAATCAGCTGCTGATTTATTAACTCAGCAGCACATCCCTGTATTAATCCAACATCAGTTTCTGTAAATATCTCTGAATATATCGGTCTCTGTCTTGAATATGCACAGTGACTGATCCTACAGAGCTAAAGAAGCAGAAGCCAGTGGTCATAAAGGCTTTTTTTATGGATGTGCAGTCAAAGTAACCTGTCCCTTGTGAAATGGAGCTTAGGATCCCTTGATACTGGAAAAACCCCACAAAAAGGCAGTTGAGGCCCAATGCAACAAACCTGGAATTGATATTGTTATCTTAATTTCATGGGTACAGAGGTATAGTAAAAACATGTTTTGTGTGCTATCCAGACAGATCATACCACATCGGAGTACGTATTGTAAAAGAGAAAATAAAGAGAGTGCAGAACATAGTCTGACAGAGGAAGTGCAGATATAATAAAAATGTGAAAGGCTGCAACAAGGTAGATTGAAAGATTGGGAACTTAGGTAGATCGATATTAAACCTACAATGTGCAGGAAAGAACTACAGATGCTGGTTTAAATAGAAGGTAGACACAAAGTGCTGGAGTAACTCAGCGGGACAGGCAGCATCTCTGGAGAGAAGGAATGGGTGACCTTTCAGGTCGAGATCCTTCTTCAGGCCTACAATAATATTTATTTTACATTTCTCAAACAACTAACTGATAAGAACAGAATATTACAGCTCTGGCTACACAAAAGAACTACAAATTTTACAATCATGGTTTTATTTTAAATTCCTCAATGCAGATTTAACATTACGCACAGATAATGAAGTGAATAAATAACAGGAGGATAAGTATATCTCTATGGGATGTCAGAAAGTCACCTTTACACTGCATCTGTAAAGTTTTGTTAGTCATTATCATATAACCATATAAACATATAACAATTACAGCACGGAAACAGGCCATCTCGGCCATTCTAGTCCGTGCCGAAAACTTACTCTCACCTAGTCCCATCTACCTGCACTCAGACCATAACCCTCCATTCCTTTCCCGTCCATATACCTATCCAATTTATTTTTAAATTATAAAATCGAACCTGCCTCCACCACTTCCACTGGAAGCTCATTCCACACAGCTACCACCCTCTGAGTAATGAAGTTCCCCCTCATGTTACCCCTAAACTTTTGTCCCTTAATTCTCAAATCATGTCGTCTTGTTTGAATCTTCCCTACTCTCAATGGAAAAAGCTTATCCCCGTCAACTCTGTCTATCCCTCTCATAATTTTAAAGACCTCTATCAAGTCCCCCCTTCACCTTCTGCGCTCCAAAGAACAACAACCTAACTTGTTCAACCTTTCTCTGTAACTTAGTTGCTGAAACCCAGGCAGCATTCTAGTAAATCTCCTCTGTACTCTCTCTATTTTGTTGACATCTTTCCTATAATTTGGCGACCAAAATTGTACACCATACTCCAGAATTGGCCTCACCAATGACTTGTATAATTTTAACATTACATCCTAACTTCTATACTCAATGCTCTGATTTATAAAGGCCAGCACACCAAAAGCTTTCTTTACCACCATATCTACATGAGATTCCACCTTCAGGGAACTATGCACAGTTATTTCATTTGATTTAAAAATGAAGATAACTTAATAACTATTAGTCTTCATTTATCCAATTTTAAAAGAAGGAAATGTAAGGTTGCCAATCAGCTATCAAACACCTCAATACAATAGCTCTTTTACCTTTTGGTGCTACATTTGGTACATTATAGCATTGCATAAAGTGTACAACAACGTAAAATAAACCAAGAAGGGTCTCAACCCAAAACGTCACCTATTCATTTTCTCCAGAGATGCTGTCAGACCCGCTGGGTTACTCCACTTTTTTGTGTCTATCTTCAAGCATAGACAACATTAGCTAGAGTAAATGTTTGAAAAGACATTCAAGCAGTCTTGCGAAAATTGTTGTATATTACATGCAAAAGACCGTAATGAATTTAAAAGATGTGTTAAATACTGATAATGGATGATGAATAAAGGTCAAAATACCTTTTCCTAACACACGTATTTTACACCTAATTTCTGCTTATATATCTATATTAATAAATTCATAAAACACACTCAAGCAAAAGGATTAGCTGCTAGTTCTCTATCACAGCAAGTAGTAAATGGTTACAACGGTTTAAATTTGGAATGATGGTATATTTTGGGGATGCCCATCGTCATTGTGGATAACCTTTTCTTCATTATGTTCTATTTTCAGTGTGGCAATTTATTTCAAATCAAGAAGTAAATTGAACACAGGTAGTCAAGTTTAAATGGATCTACTTCACTGAAACTATAGGTTTGTTAATGTTCTCGTATTACAGGTATACAGTATTGTTTTTAACAGGAAAGTATGGACCACTTATCCATCTTCTGATTAACAGAAGGTGTAACAGAAATAACAGAGGTAATCACAACAGACAGGTGAGCATTTGTGAAACAGTTGCCACAGTACAATTAGGCTAATTGAAACAAGTAAAATCGAAAAATAAATTCACATTGGTAAGGAAAAGAAAATGTAAATAAAAAGAGATTGTCCAGGTAGCAAAAATAATTTCAAATAATGGGAAATAATTCCCTTATTTGATTATACACGAATGCATTACCCATTAGTCACACATCCTTCCAACCTGTCATTTCTCCATTAAACTATTGGATGAGGAGTAAATCCTTTCAGCTGAAGAAACGCCCAAAGCAATAAAAAATATATTAATGCTGTTTCTTTACCAGTATGTTAAATAACCAAAAAAAAGAAGTGCTGGAGTAACTCAGTGGGTTAGGCCGCATATCTGGAGAACATGGGTAGGTGACGTTTCAGGTTGGACCCTCCTTCAGACTTATTGTGTACGTGTGTGTGGGGGGAGGCAGAAGAAAGCTGAAAGAGACGAGGGGGAGGACAAAGCCTCGCAGGCTGATAAAAGCAAGGGAGCTGTTTAATTGGCAGATGGTTAGACAAAGGCCAGATAATGAAATGACAGAAGGTGTGAAACAAAATGTGACACAAGATGTGACAGTGTGAGATAAGCTAGGGGAAGCAATGTAGTTGGAAGGGGATGGGTATTGCACGAAAGGGAGAAATTGGCACAAGTTCAGGTGGGGCACAGTGAGGGGGTAGAGAAGGGCAAGATGTGGGGGAAGAAAGGATGGGGTTTGTAGTTACCTAAAATTGGAGAATTGTTGGGTTGTAAGCTACCCAAGCGGAATATGACGTGCTCTCCCTCCAGCTTGCGTGTGACCTCTTACAATGGAGGAGACCCAGGACAAAACGATCAGGATAGGAATGGAAATGGAAATTAAAATTGTAATCGACTGGGAGATCCTATTGGCCTTGGTGGACCAAATTTACGCGTGGTCTCGTCAACATACAGGAGGCCACATCGGGATCACGGGATGCAGTAGACGAGGTTAGAGGAGGTGTACATGAAAATAACCAATGCTCATCTCTACATAACATGGAAGTTTAAATTTCTACTCTTTTACTCAACCTGTAGTAACCGTTCCACAATCAGACACCACCTTGGCAATTGTTCTTTGACGATTTTAAATTTGGACATTTGATGCACACCTGCCTAAAAGTGACATGTTTGCTGCATTTAGCTGTATGCAGGTTCATCAATTCTGTATTCAAATGCCAATTGATTCAAACTGGGGAGCAGAAAGAGTCCTAAAATTATAGGGTGGTTTTAACATATGGTATGGTCCCAATGTGCAACATCTCTGTGATTTGAAATGATGATGAACAAAGATGGGTTCGATGAGGAACATAATTGGGTCAGAAAAATAAAATGATAGCCGCACTCTCAGCTGCAACATTTCTTCACTGGAATTTCCAAGCCAGGATGGTACCTCCTACAAGGCACTCGGCAACATTAATGTTAAACTCTGAGATTTGTTTCGTAATAGAAACAAATGACTTTACTGCATTCCAGTTGCAATGTCCTTTTGGCTTTCAGTCTAATGATCTGATGAACAATTGGTCAAAGTTGCACCTTTGTAGTTGTTGATGACTTTCCCAGATGGGAGCATTGGTGTTTTCTAATGGCGTATGGTAATTCAGTTATTTTATTTATTGCTTGTCCATTATCCTCATTTTAACATTGTACTTCCCATAGCATCAGACCCCAGAGGTTGTGTACCACTAATGCATATACAAAATCAATATCTGGAAAAAATAGCTCTTTGTGAATCTAGGCTTTCTCATTTCATTTATTTAATATTCTGTGATGAAACCTACTTCATTGAGCATACTATGTCAAGTGTTCCATCTTGACTCATCATTATCCTTACAACTCTGTAAACACAATTTTAACTTTATCATGTCCTCAGCCCGTGATAAGATGTGCAGAGTTAAAATGATGTTTCCTCTCCACTGGAACTACAGTGATTATTTGTGACATGATGCTGAAAGCTGGGTACAATTGTACAGTTGTTTCCATGGTAACACATGGAATAGTCCGCAGTGCATTTTTAGCAGCTGTACATAACCACAATAAAAAAAAAGACTGAACAAGTTAACTCTTCATACCTCTATGAAAGACTTTCAATCAAATTAGTCACTGATGCCAACCTCAAAATAGTCAACCTCAATACTAACCTTCAGATCTTTTCTTCCAAAGCATATACATTTCAATTTAGGCTAATTTTCTGCTTACATTTCAGATCATTCATTCTCCCTGCATAAGTCCCTTTTAATCTTATCTTGTCAGGGGTCCATTTTATCTGCGTAAAATAGATTTTACGCAACCGTATCCATCACACTAAGTGAAGTTATGGTGGCAGAACTGGAGCAGGTCTGGGAATTACCTAACATGCAGACTAATAATTCTCTAAGAAAGGAACAAATGCAAAGATATCTTCCATGCTCATCAGTGTGTGTAAATTTGAAGCCAAACATCAGAATTCATTCAAGGTGCATCAATGTTAATTTTCTCGTCCCTTTAAAAATGCTTCATGGTGTTGAGAATCTACTGGCTGTTACAAAGATATTTTTGAGACAAAGGTATTTTTGACAATTTTGGTGCCTTTGTGTGGCCCAAAGCAGATGTAGTGTAATGTGGTATTATAAACCAGCAAATTGTACAAAGAATAGTTCTACTCATTCTGACAGTCGTGGGCTTTGAGAAGTTGAAAGCTTCTGTTTTCAAAATAGCAGGAATTAATGCATTTTAATTAGTATAGAAAAACAATTTCCGTGCAAATTTATGCTTTTTCTAAAAGACCCCTTCAGCCATCTGAAAGAACAATTGAAGCTCAAAATTAAGATGGCTGCATATAGATCCCTCTGTTTGGATTATTTAAGAGGTTTTACGATCTTGCATTTCTTTTCAGCAGGATGCAGGTCGTGAAAACTAATTTACTCCATCCCTGTCCTTTGAGCTTTTTCTATGCCTTCCTTCCTTTATTCTAATCCTATTAAAATGCTTACTTAGCTTTCTTTACTGGTGAGTTTCCATGCAAGTCGATTTAATCTAATTGTATACTAAGTATAACTTGGTCAATAGACTGAAATGTTTCTACATTGTCATTGGGAGTACATCTAATAGATTTCCCTACCGTACACGTCATCGGCATCTGAGATCTCTTATGTTGATGCTGTTCATGTTGTTTGCGCTCACCCGTGAACCTCATGAAGGTATCCAATTATTGCTAAAATTTCAAATTAATCGTAGATCATTACACAGGATCTTCTGCTCTTTGATCAAACATTTATTTTTTTTAAAGGCACATAAGATAAACAAATATCCTAAATGTAGTCAGGGGATGGTGGAAATAACCCAACAGAACTTTATGAAGTGAGAAACAAATTCAATGAATCAGGTCAAGGACCTTACTTCAGAACATGTCATGAACCTGAATTGTCACTATTTCTCTCCATAGCTTCTGCCTGGCCTGCTAAGTTATTTCATCGATTCCTTATTCTTATTTCAGTTTTCTAGCATCTGCAACATTTTGGTTTTAGACAAATCTGTATTTAAAAGACTAATAATGTTAAAATCAAAGACAATTCACTAAGGTAGGAACAATGGCACAACTGGTGAAGCTGCTGCCTCACAGCACCGCAGACCCGGGTTCGATCCTTACCTGTGTGGAGCTTGTAAATTCTCCCTGCGATTACTTGAGTTTCCTCCGGACGCTCCAGTTTCCAATTTTTACGGGTATGTGGGTTTGTAAGTTAATTGGCTTCTGTAAATTGTCCCGATGTCTAGGGAGTGGATGAGAAAATGGAATAATATTGACCTAGTGTGAATGGGTGATTGATGATTGGCATGTACTCGGTAGGCCAAAGGGCCCATTTCTATGCTTGTTTTTCAATCAATCAATTCAGTCAAAAATACAACAAGGTTCTTAGATGTGCTTACATCTTTCAGGAGCATCTCAGTCAGATAACATATGATCGTTTTTCAATTCTAAGTATGTAAAATTACAAGCGACATATATAGGGTAGACAGTCAGTAGACATTGTGGCCTATTCCCGTACTGTACTTTTCTATGCTCCATCTTCTACAAGATTCTATCCTTCTTTGCACAAATATTTTTTCTTTAATTCCACCCCCTCTTGCAAGCTAATATCTGGAAACTATGAAAGTATGAAGGATCAAATAGCTAATAGAGCAATCAGTTTATAATTTGAACCCTAAGTTTGATATCAAATTACAGACAAACCTGGCTTGGTCCAAACATAGTCCAATATTGTTGTTCTGACACAAATCTACACATAATAACCATTCTATTAAATATGAATGGATTTTGGAGCACGATAACCAAGCATCATTAAAGCAGTGACCTTTGTTTAGCAAACTTACTATGTAATGCAAAACTGCATAATATTTTATTAAAAATGCAATTTCCCTGTCCTCCCAAGCTGTTAAACCACCCATTGTTCTTAACACATGTAGGTACACTTTAAAGTATGTATAAAATAAATTTGCAAAAATAAAACATCAGTTTTCGTAATGATATCCATGAAAACTACTGCATTGTTATTAAAACCCATCTTGTTCACTAATGTCCCTTTGAGAAAGAAATCTGCCTCATATCTGATCTACATGTGACTAATTCCATGTGGGTGATACTTAAAGCACCCTCTGAAGTAGCCAGCAATGCACTCAATCCTGCACTTAAACAGTGAAGGAATAAAACTGAATGGACCAATTGGCAACAATGTAGGTATCAAATAAGAACAGGCCTGCTAGGCCATGTTCACAAATGGTAGGACAAAATGAATCCACTTAATTACTGCCCAATCAATCCTCATTCAATCATCAAAGTGATCATCGACAGAGCTACCAATTACTATAATAATTATATTACTCACTATAACAAATTCCATGATTCCAGTTGGATTTAACCAGGATTACTTGATACTGTAGCGTCACCTACTGGTGCTCGTCAGCATCGAACCTTGCGGTCGGTAGCCGCGCGCACGTGACTCTGGGAGGGGTCGGGTTTTCGCGCGGTTTCTGGGCTTTGCCCGCCAGTCGTTCCAGGGCCACCGTTGTGGTCGGTTGTGTTTTGTGATCAGTGTAATCGGTGAATGAGAGTTGTGAATAAATTCTTTTCAAACCCACCGATTGTCATAATTCATCCGCTAAATTGGTGACCCCGTTGAGTCTAACCGTAGTTAGACCTAAGAGCATGCAGGACAATTAATTTCCCACTGGCAAAGCCTTCGACTGCCACAGGTTTGATTTGCGCACGTAGAGGCGCAATTCCACCTGCACCGCATCGTCGCGGATGAGACACGTTATTTCCACGTGGTGGGGGCCCTGCCGCAGGAGTCGGCCTCACGTTTCCTGCCTTGCCCGAGGGACCCGTCGGTGACAGCCAAGTATGACAGCCTCAAGGCCCTGTTGCTGCATACCTTCGGGCTCAGCCGTCGAGACCGTGCAGCGAAGATTCTACACAGGGACGGTATGGGTGATCGGGGGCCCTCCACCTTAATGGCCAGGATGTTGGCCTTGATGGACATGCATCGGCCATGCTTGCTTTTCGAGCAAGCCTTCTTAGACCTCCGCCCCGACGAACAGCGCAGCGCGCCTCCGCCCAAGCAGCAACCCGACGACATCGCAGAGGTCGAGGGACCTTTCGCAGCTCTGCTATCCGAGTTCCCGGAGCTACTGATGCCCCGTTTTGACGGGGCCACACCTCGTCATGGTGTGGTGCACCATATTCCCACCGAAGGTCCACCGGTGCACGCTCATGCACGCCGCCTACTGCCGGACAAGCCGCACATTGCCCGCGATGAATTCCAGTTGATGGAAGACATGGGCATTGTGTGGCGGTCTGATAGCCCTTGGGCTTCCCCACTCCATATGGTTCCCAAAGCATCTGGGGGTTGGAGGTCTTGCGGTGATTACAGGCGGCTTAACGCGGTAACCACGGCGAACCGGTACCTGGTGCCCCATATTCAGGATTTCTCGGCGCACCTCGAGGACACTACCTTCTATTCGAAGGTTGACCTGGTTCGGGGTTATAACCAGATCCACGTCCGCCCTGACGACGTCCCCAAGACGGCCACCATCACCCTGTTCGGCCTGTTCAAATGGCTCTGGATGCCATTCGGCTTAAAGAACGCTGCTCAGGCGTTCCAGCGACTTATGGATCAGGTCGGGCGGGGTTTGCCTTTCGTCTTCATTTATTTAGAGGATATCCTGTGGCCAGCAGTTCGCAGGCGGAACACGTTAGTCACCTTCACCTTTTGTTCGAGCGATTATGCGAGCACGGCTTGGTGATTAACCCTGCGAAGTGCCAGTTGGGCTTGCGCTCCATCTCCTTCTTAGTGCATCGGGTTACCCCACATGGCACCGAGTCACTGCCCGAGAAGGTCAACGCCATTCGTCAGTTCCCTAGGCTGCTCACTGTCAAGGGTCTGCAGGAGTTTGTCGGGATGGTAAACTTTTACCACTGTTACGTGCCGTCAGCCGCCGCTGTCATGCGCCCACTATTCCGGTGCCTCGCGGGTAAGGCGAGTATGGTCGGACTAGGCCGTCGCGGCGTTCAAAGGTGCTAAAGCTGCGGATCAAACATTTTTTTTTTTAAAGGCAAATAAATCCCCAGGGCCTGTTGGTCAGCATCACAGAGTACTCAAGGAGGTACTCTAGAAATCGTGGATGCATTGGAGATCATTTTCCAATGTTCTCTCGACTCTGGATCAGTTCCAGTGCACTGTAGGGTAGCTAATATAACCCAACTTTTAAGAAAGGAGGGAGAGAGAAAACAGGGAATTATAGACCAGTTAGGCTTACATCAGTAGTGGGGAAGATGCTTGTCGATTGTTAAAGATGTAATAGCAGCGCATTTGGAAGGCAGTGACAGGATTGGTCAAAGTCAGCATTCATTTATAAAGGGGAAATCATGCTTGACTAATCTTATGGAATTTTTTGAGGATGTAACAAGTAGAATGGATAAGGGAGAGCCAATGGATGTGGTATATCTGGACTTTCAAAAAACCTTTGACAAAGTCCCACACAAGAGATTAGTGTGCAAAATTAGAGCGCATGGTATTGGGGGTAGGGTATTGGATAGAGAACTGGGTGGCAGACAGGAAGCAAAGATTAGGAATTAATGGGTCCTTTTCAGAATGGCCGGCAGTGACTAGTGTGGTTCCGCAAGGCTCACTACTGGGACCCCAGTTGTTTACAATATATACTAGACTAAGTGGGACCCGTTGGGTCCCAGCATCACACAGGAGGGCTGGTCATCCAACGCAATATTCCACCTCTCCACCAATTCTAATATTGGTGGCCAGTTGGGGGGGGGGGCTTTCTGGAGCGCTAGTATGGGTGTTATGGGCTGAAGGGACTGGTTTCCAGAGGGCTAGTATGCAAATTGTGCGCCAAATGGATTCTTGGGCTGGCGTCTCAGTCAATCAAGCCTGTTGTGCTGGCAACTCACTCACTCACGGCTGGTGGGCTGGTAGTTGACTCACGGCTAATCCTTGAAATTCTATTTCAAGCAGGGTATAAGGCCACCAAATTCAAGTGCAGTTTCTTACCACTTCTAGCAGGGTGCAAGGCCACCAAATTCAAGTGTAGTTTCATACCATTTGAAGTAGGGTGCAAAGCCACTAAAGACAGCGAGTCGTGACCTCTCCCTCCTCCATCTTGCATATACTGAGCCACACCCACATTTCCTGGTTTTATAACCCCACCCCCCCACCGGAAAAGGTGTGGCTTTCATGGAGTGATTGACAGGAGAGAGATTCTCAACATTAAAAAAAAAACTAATAACACTTTTATTTTTCATTGATGGGAAGAATTCTCTGCACCTGCTCAGCGGAGGGGGACTGAGTAAGATGGCCAAAAATCACAGCCGTAAGTGGTAGCGTTTTATCTAAAATCAATATACAGTGCAAACAGGAAGTAAGTGCATTTACAGTAGTGCCTTTTAACTTCAAGCCAAGATACCCAAGCCACCATTTGCAGTAAGTAGTGCCTTTCAACTTCAAGCCAATGCACCCACACCACCATTTGCAGTAAGTAGTGGTTTTCAACTTCAAACCACACCCAAGCCACACCCAAGCCACCATTAGCAGTAAGAGGTGCCTTTCAACTTCAAGCCACCATTTGCAGTAAGTAGTACCTTTCAAGTTCATGCCACCATTTGCAGTGTGGTGCCTTTCAACTTCAAGCCAATGCACCCAAGCCACCATTTGCAGTAAGTAATGCCTTTAACTTCAAGCCATTGCATCCAAGCCACCATTTGCAGTAAGTAGTGCCTTTCAACTTCAAGCCAAAGCAACCAAGCCACCATTTGCAGTAAGTAGTGCCGTTCAACTTCAAGCCAATGCACCCACGCCCCCATTTGTAGTAAGTAATGCATTTTAACTTCAAGCCATTGCACCCAAGCCACCATCTGCAGTAAGTAGTGCCTTTCAACTTTAAGCCAAAGCAACCAAGCCACAATTTACAGTAAGTAGTGCCTTTCAACTTCAAGCCAATGCACCCACCCCCCCATTTGCAGTAAGTAATGCATTTTAACTTCAAGCCATTGTACCCAAGCCACCATCTGCAGTAAGTAGTGCCTTTCAACTTCAAGCCACACCCAAGCCACCATTTGCAGTAAGAGGTGCCTTTCAACTTCAAGCCAAAGCACCCAAGCCACCACCTGCAGGAAGTAGTGCCTTTCAACTTCAAGCCAAAGCAACCAAGCCACCATTTGCAGTAAGTAGTGCCTTTCAACTTCAAGCCAATGCACCCACGCCCCCATTTGCAGTAAGTAATGCATTTTAACTTCAAGCCATTGCACCCAAGCCACCATCTGCAGTAAGTAGTGCCTTTCAACTTCAAGGCAAAGCAACCAAGCCACAATTTGCAGTAAGTAGTGCCTTTCAACTTCAAGCCAATGCACCCAGGCCCCCATTTGCAGTAAGTAATGCATTTTAACTTCAAGCCATTGCACCCAAGCCACCATCTGCAGTAAGTAGTGCCTTTCAACTTCAAGCCACACCCAAGCCACCGTTTGCAGTAAGAGGTGCCTTTCAACTTCAAGCCAAAGCACCCAAGCCACCATCTGCAGGAAGTAGTGCCTTTTAACTTCATGCCACCATTTGCAGTAAGTAGTGCCTTTCAACTTCAAGCCACACCCAAGCTTTAGAACCAATAGTCATTTTTTTGCAAGCTTTAGAACCAATAGAGACACTTTTTGCAAGCTTTAGAACCATTAGACATTTTTTGCCAGCTTTAGAACCTATAGACATATTTTTGCAAGCTTTAGAACCAATAGACATATTTTTGTCAGCTTTAGAACCTATAGACATATTTTTTGCAAGCTTTAGAACCAATAGAGACATTTTCTGCAAGCTTTAGAACCAATAGAGACACTTTTTGCAAGTTTTCGAACCAATAGAGACACTTTTTGCAAGTTTTCGAACCAATAGAGACACTTTTTGCAAGCTTTAGAACCAATAGACATTTTTGTTGCAAGCTTTAGAACCAATAGACATTGTTTTGCAAGCTTTAGAACCTATAGACATATTTTTGCCAGCTTTAGAACCAATAGACATATTTTTGCCAGCTTTAGAACCAATAGACATATTTTTGCAAGCTTTAGAACCAATAGACATATTTTTGCAAGCTTTAGAACCAATAGAGACATTTTTTTGCAAGCTTTAGAACCAATAGAGGCATTTTTTGCAAGCTTTAGAACCAATAGAGACATTTTTTGCAAGTTTTAGAACCAATAGAGACACTTTTTGCAAGCTTTAGAACCAATAGAGACACTTTTTTGCAAGCTTTAGAACCAATAGACACTTTTTTTGCAAGCTTTAGAACCAATAGACATTTTTTGCAAGCATTAGACCCAATAGAGACATTTTTTGCAAGCTTTAGAACCAATAGAGACATTTTTTGCAAGCTTTAGAACCAATAGAGACATTTTTTGCAAGCTTTAGAACCAATAGAGACACTTTTTGCAAGCTTTAGAACCAATAGACATTTTTTTTGAAAGCTTTAGAACCAATAGACATTTTTTTTGCAAGCTTTAGAACCAATAGACATTTTTTGCAAGCTTTAGAACCAATAGACACATTCTGCAAGCATTGTAGAACCAAAAGAGACACTTTTTGCAAACATTTTAGAACCAATAGACACTTTTTGCAAACATTTTAGAACCAATAGACACATTCTGCAAGCATTTTAGAACCACTAAGGACCCTTACATTTGAGTAGACATGTGTTCAGTGTTATTCACAGCTCAGAGAAACGTGACCCTCTGCCTTCCTCCATCTTGAAGAGACTGTGTGGCACCACTTCCTGGTTTTATAGTCCCTCCCGCCTGCCGCCAGCGGGGGCAGCAGAGAGAATGGGGAATTTTGTAAAAACATTAATATCTCTGTCATTTTTAATCAACGGGAAAAATCCTCGGCACACATGTGGCGGAGGGGGGCTCTGAGCCAGGTGGCCAAAAATGACGGCCATAGGTGGCGGCATTCTCTCGGAAATCGCAGCACAGATGGCCAAAACTGGTCAAGAACAGACTTTTAGTAATATAGATAGATAGATTAACATTTAGACAAGGGAATTAAATGTAACATCTCCAAGAAGAGGATGCTATGAGGCTACAGGGTGACTTGGATAGGCTGGGTGAGTGGGCAGATGCATGGCAGATGCAGTATAATGTGAATAAATGTGAGGTTATCCACTTTGGTGGCAAGAACAGGAAGGCAAATTATTATCTGAATAGTAGACACAAAATGCTGGAGTAACTCAGCGGGACAGGCAGCATCTCTGGAGAGAAGGAATAGGTGACATTTTGGTACGAAACCCTTCTTCACACCAGGGGAGTGGGCGGGACAGAGATAGAACGTAGTTGGAGACAATGAGACTGGTGAGAGCACTGGGAAGGGGAAGGGGATGGAGAGAGAGAAGGAAAGCAAGGGCTATTTGAAGTTAGAGAAGTCAATGTTCATGCCGCTGGGGTGTACGCTACCCAAGTGAAGTATGAGGTGCTGTTCCTCCAATTTGCACTGGGCCTCACTCTGACAATGGAGGAGGCCCAGGACAGAAAGGTCATATTGGGAATGGGAGGGGGAGATAAAGTGCTGAGCAACCAGGAGATCAGGTAGTTTAAGGCGGACTGAGTGGAGGTGTTCAGCGATATGATCGCCGAGGCAGCACTTGGTCTCACCGATGTACAGGAGTTGACACCTGGAACAGCGGATACAGTATATGAGGTTGGAGGAGGTGCAAGTGAACCCCTGCCTCACCTGAAAAGACTGTTGGGGTCCTTGAATGGATTCGAGGAGGGAGGTAAAGGGACAGGTGTTGCATCTCCTGGGGTTGCAGGGGAAAGTACCTGGGGAGGGGGTGGTTTGAGTGGGAAGGGGCGAGTTGGCCAAGGAGTTGCAGAGGAAATGGTCTCTGCAGAAAGCAGAAAGGGGTGGAGATGGGAAGATGGTGAGGACAAGGGGGACTCTGTCCTTGTTACGAATGGGGGGAGCGGGTGCAAGAACAGAACTGTGGGATATCGAGGAGACCCTAGTGAAAGCCTAATCTATAATGGAAGAGGGGAACCCCCGTTTCGTAAAGAATGAGGACATCTCCGATGACCTGGTATGGAACACCTCATCCTGAACGCAGGTGCAGCTTAGGTGGAGGAATTGGGATTAGGGGATAGAGTCTTTACAGGAAGCAGGGTGGGAAGAAGTGTAGTCTAGATAGCTATGGGAGTCAGCGGGTTTGTAATAGATGTTGGTCAATAGTTTGTCTCCTGTGATGGAGACGGTGAGATCTCGAAACGGTAGGGAGATGGTCCAAGTGAATGGTGTCAGATTAGAAAAAGGGGAGGTGTAATGAGACCTAGGTGTCCATGTACATCAGTCCCTGTACATCAGTCATTGAAAGTAAGCATGCAGGTACAGCAGGCAGTGAAGAAAGCTAATGACATGTTTGCTTTCATTGCGAGAGGATTTGAGTTTAGGAGCAAAGAGATCCTACTGCAGTTGTAAAGGGCTCTGGTGAGACCACACATGGGGTATTGTTTGCAGTTTTAGTCTCCTAATTTGAGGAAGTACAAGTGTCTAGTAATGAGCATTGTTAATACGTCTTTCTAATCACCAATCCTTGACATTTAATTGTTCCCATCCCCATCTCCTACAACCAGAAACCCAACCGGACCAACTACTCAAATATGGTCACACTGAGAATAGGTCAGAGCCTGGGTGTCCTGTGGTGATTGACTGAGCTCCAGATACCCCTTTGTCCTTTCATCATCGACAAGGTACAAGTCAGGCGCTTGCTGGGATACACTCCATTTTCTGGATGATTGCAGCACCAATAACTCTCAACGAGGTCCACACCATGGTGGTGTAACGCTAGAGCTACTACTTTACAGCGCCAGAGACCCAGGTTCGACCCTGACCACACGTGCTTGTTTGTACGGAGCTTGTACGGCCTCCCCATGACCTGCGTAGGTTTCCTCCGACACTCCAAAGACGTACAGATTTGTAGGTTAATTGGCTTGGTATAAGGTAAAATTGTCCCAGTGTTTGTAGGGTAATGTTAACGTACGGGGATTGCTGGTCTGTGCGGACTGGGTGGGCTGAAGGGGCTGTTTCTGTGCTGTATCTCTAAACTAAATGATCCAGGAAAAAGCATTTGATCAGCAGCCAGTCTACCTCCAAAGACATCATTCCCTCCACTGCTGCTGCATAGTGGCTGTGGTGTATCCCGGCTATAAAATGCCCTGAAGTTACTTGCCAGGCTACTGCAATGAAGTAACTCTCTCGCCAGGAAGACAAGATTATGGCTGCAATGGTAACATCACCAGCTGTAGGTTGCCCAAATCAACTATATAATCAATGGACAATTTCTGCAACACCTTGTTCACTAGCACCACCAGGCTACATCAACTTGACAAGACAACTCACTACCATCTCACGAACAATTAGAGATGGATAATAAATGCTTTAGTGTTGCTGTTTTTACCTGCACTTTTTAAACTATTCATACTGTTTTATCAGGGACTGGACAGTTTTCTTTTATTGTTTTTATTTTATGTGTGAAATGTTTAAGTTTTATGTGCGATGCTCCAGTATTCCCTGGGAAACGTTCTCATTTTGCACTGTACAACTGTTGCTTTGCAAGATGACAATAAAGGTTGATTGATTGATTGATTGATGCAGACCTTGTAAGCAGGACCTCGAAACTGAAAATGAATATGAAGATAATGAAGACACCATTGAGAAATAGGGATACACTAGTAGACAGACATGGGGGTAAGAAGTCTTCAAGAGGGATACATTGAGTATAAAGGTCAGAGGAGAGCAGAACCAGAGTGGAAGGCGAAAGGTAGAAAGACAGAAGCTGAGACAAATGCTTTGCAGCAATAGAAGAAGAATTGCAATACCTGGCAGGGATAAGCAGTGGGGAATGAACAGTATGGACGGAGATATCTGCAGAAAGGGAAAGAGTCTCTTTCACTGTAAAGAGTGTATGTGCTACCAGAAGGCAATGTTTGAAAAAGAACAAATCATAATAAGATTATAATGAAAAGGGAAGTCTGACCAAATAATTCAAGGATATCTTTAAAAGAAAAATCAATAGAGGTCAAAATAAATACAATACATCTAAAAGGTGAAAAACAGGCAAATTAATTATGAATGAACAAAGAATACAAGCACAAGGACATAAGAAATGTAAGCTGGTGGTGGCCAGTGGCACCTCACACTAAATCTGTCATTCAATAATATCATGCTGAGCTTTCACCCCAGAGCCAGTTTTCTGCAGTAACTCCATTCTTCACATCCATCTTGGGGAAGGAATTGCAGAGGTTCCCTATATTCTAAATGAAAAAATGTTTTCTCATCATGTCCTGTAGGGCTAAGTTCTTATTTTGAGAATATGACATCTGGTTCTGTACACCCCTGCAAGGGAAACAGTATTCCTGCGTCGACTCTATCCAGTTCCATAAGAATTCGCTTTTTCATTGACATCATCTGTCATTCCTCTCGAGTATAGGCCTAATCTGCCTAAATCCTCATAGGTAAACCTCATAAATCAGGAACCAATTTGTTGAACCTTGTTCAATAAAGAAATATTATGCTTTTTCTATTACAGGAGACCAAAACTACACAATTTCCAATCATGGTCTCATTGTTGGATTGAAAATGATTTAATTGAAAAAGATAAAGACTGCAGCAGAGAAGAATTTATTTGAATCCCGATTTAATCCAATCAAGCAAAGAACAATACAGCACAGCAACAGACTTGTTTGTCCCACAATGTTTGTGCCTCCAACATTACACTGGGTGCTGAGCTCCAGATACCCACCGCTCACTGTGTAAAATAAATGTGACGCACACAACTTTTAACTTTGCCTATCTTACCATAAAGCTATGCCCTCTAGTCTTTGATATTTTCACCCGGCAAAAATGGTTCTGACTGTTAACACTACCGATGTCTCTCATCATTTTATATACTTCCATCAGGTCTCCCCTCAGCCTCCAACGTTCCAGAGAAAACAATCCAAGTCTGTCCAGCCTCTACCTATACCGAATACACTCTAATCCAGGCATCATTCTGGTTGTAGGAGCAAATGGAAAGGCCACACGGAATTGTTCAAAGTAACAAACAATTTATTAAAATGGGTGCACACCAGGAGACACAGCTGATCTCCTGAGCGCAACTTTGTTACAGTTTTAAGGGCCTGTCCCACTTACATGTTCTTGGCACGCAAATGACGCGACCTCGTGGTCGCGTTGAGGCGCACGGGCATCGTATGGCCGCGCGGCGCCGGTCCCACTTTGAAGCGCGGAGGGGTATGTAGTTGTGTGCCACATCGCGCGGGGCTCCGAAATGTTTGTAGTGAACTAAATCTTCGCGCGCCAACGGCCTGTCGCGGAACTGACGGCCAAAGTGGGACAGGCCCAAGACCCTGGCCTGATGCAACGTCTCACCTTCAACAGCAGCAGAAGCAAACAAACGATCGCCGAACTCGGCCTGGGGCTCACAGCCGTTGTGGTCCGGATCCGCCCCCACTTCTACTCCCAGAGCGGGGCCAAGAAAATTGAAGATGGACACAAATGCAGGAGTAACTCAGCGGGACCGGCAGCATCTCTGGAGAGAAGCAATGGGTGATGTTTTAGGTCAAGACCCTTCTTTTCAGACTGAAGAAGAGTCTCGACACGAAACGTCACCCATTGCTTCTCTCTAGAGATGCTGCCAGTCCCGCTGAGTTACTCCAGCTTTGTGTCCATCTTCAAATGACGTCACATGCTCCAGACGGCTGTGCGTACGCATGTAATCGCACCCGACCTTCGCAGGACCATCGCGGCTTAACGCGACCACGAGGTCGCGTAATTTGCGTGCCAAGGACACATAAGTGGGACAGGCCCTTTAACCCTCTGCTGATAAGATTACACAGAAACTTGATTAACAGTAAAACCAGGTCTTGAATACAGAATGGAGGTTACAGAAATATGTACTTGGATAACAAACTATGTTTTGATTACAGAATAAAATGATTATCCACAAATCTAATTTAGTTGATAGTTGATCTAATTTTCTGTTACAATGATGAGTGCACTCTGTACAATAATGCAGTTCCTGAAACTTGGATGTGGTCACTGCAGCATTCTATGTCTCTTTTAGTCTTTGTCTGCGGATCCCTGTCACCACATTAGCACAATCCACATCCCTATTTACTAGTTATTCGCCCTCACTATTCTTTCCCCTATAAAACTGGTAAACCTCTTCTGCACCCTCTCCAAAGCCTCCACATCCTTCCAGTGATACACTGACCAGAACTGCACACATTCCAAATAAGTAAGCAAGTAAGTAAGTAAGTAAGTTTATTGGCCAAGTATTCACATACAAGGAATTTGCCTTGGTGCTCTGCCCACAAGTAACAACATGACATACAGTGACAGTTACGAATGACTCAGAAAACACTAAAGATTAATAATAATAAAACATTAATGATAAAACACCATTGATCATGCATGTGAACCAACAAAATACCAGATCAAAGGGAGGCTACAGATTTTTGGCTGTTGAGTAGAGCAACTACTCGTGGATAAAAACTATTTTTATGTCTGGCTGTGGCAGCTTTGACAGTCCGGAGTCACCTTCCAGAGGGAAGTGATTCAAAGAGTTTGTGGCCGGGGTGAGAGGGGTCAGAGATGATCATGCCCACTCGCTTCCTGGCCCTTGCAGTGTACAGTTCATCAATGGAGGGAAGTTACAGCCAATAATCTTCTCTGCTGTTCGGACGATTCGCTGCAACCTCCAGGTGTCGTGCTTGGTGGCTGAGCCAAACCAAATGTAGCCTGATCAAAGTCCCTCAAAGCTGATTCACAACTTCCTAACTCCAATACTCAATACTCCAACCTATGAAGGCAATCATATCACTCTTTACCACTCTATCCACTTATGTTGCCACTTTCAGGGAGTTATATCAGGAACTGCAGATGCTGGTTTAAATCGAAGATAGACACAACAAGCTGGATTAATTAACTCAGCGGGACAGGCAGCATCTCTGGGGAGAAGGAATGGGTGACGTTTCGGGTCGAGACCTTTCTCCCGCTGAGTTACTCCAGTTTGTTGTGTCTAACATCTCTCACTTGCCTGATTAAATACCAAATGTTATTACTCCACCCATTTCTATAGCTGTTCTATATCCCACTGCATACTTTGACAGCCTTCATCATGTCTGCAACTAACCAACCCATCTATATTTATGTCCAAGTTATTTATAGATATCACAAACGAGGTTCCAGCCAGAGGTCCTTGCGGATCTCCACTGGTCACAGACTTCCAGCCTGAATAACATTCTTCCACCACCACCCTCTGATCAGTAAACCAGTTCTGGATCCATATGACCAAGTCATCTGGAAACCCATGCACCTTCATCTTTTAGATCAGCCTATCACAGGGGACTTTATCAAATGTCTTACTAAAATCCATGTAGACAACATCCACCCTCAATCACATCATCGCCTCCTCAAAAAATTCAAACAAGTTAATAAGACATAACCTAGGCGGAAAAAGAAATACGGACTATCCCTAATTAGCCCATTCTCTTCCAAATGGGAGCAAATTCTATCCTTAGGAATTCATTCCAATAACTTCCCTCCAATAGCTGACCAGCTTTTAATTCTCTGGATTTTCTTTACTTCCCTTCTTAAACAAAATGATAATATTGGCTATTTTCCAGCCTTCTGGGGCCTCGCCAATGGCAAGGGAAGTACTAAAGATCTTCGTCAATGTTTCTGCAATCTTCTCTCTTAATATCCTGGGATTGATCCCATTAGGCTTTGGGGATTTATCCACCTTAATGCTTTTAAGTGCCCCAACACCATCTCATCAATCGCAAGTTGCCCTTGCATACTGATCTCATTGTCTTCCGTGTCCTTTTCTTAAGTTGTCAATAATCAGCTCCTTTATCTTGCTGACATTGAGGGAAAAGTTGTCTTGACACGCTGTTAAGCTCTTTATGCTTCCTGTATTCTCTCTCAATGTTGTTCGAGATAAAGCCTAGTGCAATGTTGTCATCTGCAAACATTTAAATGGAGTTCAAGCAGAATTTAGGCACGTGATCGCGAGTGTATAGGGAGTATAAAGGGCTGAGAAGATGTTAGATTTGGATTATAGTGTTGAAGGCAGAGCTGGAGTCAATAAATATGGGTCTGATGTATGTATCTTGATGTTCCATCGATGAATGTAGAACCAGGGAAATGACATGTGCCGTGCATCTGTTGCAATGACCGGCAAACTGCAGTGGTTCACTGCCGTCTGGGAAGCTGAAGCTAATGTGTTCCATGACCAGCTTCTCAAGCACTTGGTAATGGTGGACATCAGAACCAATGGATGGTAGACATTAATGCACGCTAACATGCTTTTCTTCAATTGTTCTATATTATCGCATGTACTGAGGCAGTGTCCCACCGAACATATTTCCAAATACCTCGACTCCATCCTATCCCCCCTGGTTAAATCCCTCCCTACCTATGTCCAAGACACCTCACAAGCTCGCCGTATCGTCCAGTACTTCCGTTTTCTAGGCCCCCACTCCCTCAGCTTCACCATGGATGTCCAGTCACTCTACCCTCCATCCCCCACCAGGAGGGTCTTAAAACCCTCCGTTTCTTTCTCGACCGCAGAACCAACCAATCCCCGTCTACCGATACTCTCCTCCGCCTAGCGGAGCTGGTCCTTACCCTCAACAACTTTCCGTTTGACTCCTCCCATTTCGTCCAAATCCAAGGCGTAGCTATGGGCACGCGCATGGGCCCCAGCTATGCCTGCCTCTTTGTAACGTACGTCAAACAATCTTTGTTCGAGGTGTACTGTGGCCCTATCCCCGAGCTTTACCTCCGCTACATCGACGACTACATTGGTGCTACCTCCTGTACCCAACCAGATCTCATGACTTCATCCATTTCACCACTAACTTCCAGCTGTCACCTATTCCTTCGCTCCATAAATGCTGCCTCACCCGCTGAGTTTCTCCAGCATTTTCATCTACTGAGGTAGTGACATTCTTTTTGCTTACAGTTCAGTAAACATACATAAACACAATCCCAGATTATGTACAAAGTGTATAGAAATAGTCCACTGAGACCATATACAAAAGTCACCAGGTTTTGTGGCCATTTTTAAAGTCCAAGCTGCAGCTGGCCATAAAGGCCTGTTGCCCTGGCAGTGTTGCAAGGTTGACCTGGCCAAACAAAGCTGTAGGCTTCCTCCACCGTTGCTCCACCGTCTGTGCCGCTGTAGGTCGCATCGGGTCCATGCATTCGGTCTCCTGGAGCGGTGCTCGATGCAGGCGAGCCTTGGGCTGCTGTAGGGCCTCCAGCTGTATCCTTGATCCCGATCAGCCAGAGCACCATCGTCCCTCTCCTTTCCCGGCCTTTGTGCCCCGGGGCGCATCCCGCAGCCGACCTTAAGAGCGCGGAAGGCAAGCTTGTTGTAATCAATCATTTTCACTGCAGTTCTGGGATTCCTAGCTAATTAAATTCCATGTTGGAATAGGAGATGCCTGACTGAATGGGCAGATAGGCAGTTTAGAAGATGATTCACTACCTTCTCTGTTTACACTGGCCTACATTATGTTTCAAAATCATGGACTTGAGGTTCTTAGTACTATTCTGAATGCTCCTTCTCCCTTTTGAACAGTCATGAGACAGGGAATCCCAGGAGTCAGTCGGAATGATGCATTTTTTCCAAGAGGGCTTTGAGAACATATTTGAATCTTTGCCTCAATCTGTCTGGTATTATTCATGGTCTAGCATTTAGTGGTGATCCTCACCTTCTGTACATATATAAAACCTGACCCATTTACAGCAAGCTCCTCGAGGCACTAGAAATATACCACTGATGATGTCTCAACAAATTTTACTGGAAGGGTAACATCATCTCTCAGGCCAACATTCCCAGCACAGACACATTAATCACATGTATTCAGGTAATTTGGCCAGGCCAGACCTTGTCATTCACATGCCCAATACCAGAATACCAAAGCAGATTCTTGTGCTCTGCAACACAGAGAGGTTATCAGGCAGACAGCTGTGTGTTACTCCACTCAGTAACTCCGTCTTCCAGATTAGAGAAAGTGAGTTGTAGAGAATTCAACTAAACTTCTGCTCCTGATAACATGAAACTCCCCGATGATTGCGTCTTCATTTCCTCCTCTCAATCGAGAACTTTTTTCAGGGTGTGCATATTGTATCCTGAAGTTTTTATTTAACCAGTGCAATAATTTGTCTGATTAACTGCTAGATCTCAACGTTGATTAATGAATCCTGTTGTACCTCAGTGGATTATGCATGTTCCTCTGCTTCTCAGCTCCTTATCTCTATCTCAAACTTTATAATGAAGAATCAAAAAATTGTTGAAAGAACTAGTGAAAAATTCAGCATGGCAGAAAATTACTTGGATCATAATGTCCTTGCTATTTAATGAAGATCAGTCTCAACCTTTGCCGGCCCTGATCCATGTCCCTGTTGGTTATATTACTTCCTGTGATCATTCAAATGTTTTTTAAATTAATGAGGGTTTCCAACTGTCTCAGGCAGTAAGTTCCAAACTCTATCACCTTCACGGTGAAAAGCATCCTCCTTCCTCTAACCCTATGTTCTGATTTGGGGGTTGTTTTAGACCTGTGAGACTATTAAATAATGGAAAAGCCTCACAAACTAACCATAATTTATTAACAAAAGAAAAACATTTTGCAGAAAAATTTAACAAAAGGCAATGTAACGAGTCTCGCACACTTCTGTCCTTCAGAAACTCAACATGAACAACAGCTGGTTTGGAATACCCGATACACTTGGCACTGTTCACGGTCCTAATCTGAGGACAAAGCTAAAGATGCAAACCCATTGTACACCAAAAATAAACAATTGCTTATGATAATCGTTTTGGCCATCTCAGCAGTTTCAGATGGGGAAAAAAGCTAAAAGAAAAAAGAATAAGAAAACAAATATTCACCCAAATGCCACTGCACATACCAGTTTTACCTTTTTTTTTAAATTGAATATCATTACCGTTCTAACCTAATTCCCTTTACATCCTACTAATTAATTTAAATCCCTTCCCTCTCTTGCTGTGGGAAGTGAATCCTTCATAACCATTTTTATCTCCCTTAATATCCCCTCTGTCACTTCTATGCTGCCATCCAGTCTCATATTTGAGGTAATAAATCTAAAAAATAAGGCCTCAAATTTTCCATTCCCATAAAAACCCATCATAACCTTTCTGTTTCAGAAATGCCAGCATTCAAATATGAAAGTAAATGCAGATTGGCTGGCGTCCAAGTATTGTACACCAAAAGAACTTTAAGTACTCATTTTCTAAAAAGAGAACTAACATTTAAAAAATCCTCAGTAGTAGGCCAGGCAACATCTGTCGAAGAAGCAGATTTAACTTTTAAGGTTAATGATCTTTTATCAGAACTTTTTTTACCCAAATGTTATCTTGGGTTTGCACATCCCAGGTCTAATCTGCTAACTATATTTCACATTTTCTGCTATCTTCACCAGTAAATTCATCATACGATTTATAAAATCGGCATTCAATATAATTCCTAAATAGTCCATTATTAAGGAACAGTGAACTAATTAAGGTAAATCCTTCTGGTTTGGCTTCAAAGTGTGTCAATTGTTCAGTATGAATATAGGATACAGGATCTGCACTGGGTTATCTGATTTCAGCAGCAGAAAAATGATAATGAGTTGTCCTACTCAGGTCCCCTCCATAAATTCCATTATTTTCCTTGTGGGGGGTGATTGACTTTGGGGTGAGCGCCAACGCCCCCCCCCCCCCCCGCGCGTTGGGGGACGGGGCCCAATGGGTCCCACTTGGTCTAGTAATGCCTAAAAACTGTTTATTGGGCCTGGATAAGACCTGGTGCAGCTGATAGCTACAAATGCTCACACCTAATCAGAATGGTCATAATTTATGAAAGCTTCAAATGACTGATGGTTTCCCACAATTGGATACTTTGAAGGGATAGCGATAAGAAGAGAAGACATGCAAGGAAAAATATTAGAATATTGTTCTCTACAATTTATTTGGAGGCTGTGCAATACATGAACTATGACGTTAATCTAATATTTCAGACCTTTCAAAGGTTAAGATAAATTCAGATTACACAGTTTAATCAAGATTCAAATTCCACTATCAATCTGAAGAAGGGTGTCGACCAGAAACATCACTCATTCCTTCTCTTCAGAATTACTCCAACATTTTGTGTCTACCTTCAAATTCCACTAAATATTTTCTCTTTCCCATTAGATCTCACCAGCTGAAAATTGAAAATCCGTATACTTTATTGGTTTGTAATGTAACTGACGCTGTTTGGATGTTTGTTGTTGAGACGCAAGTCATATTAAGTCAGCACGTCCTGTCTGACTTCAAATTGTTTGTTTCAGCAGAACAGCAGGGCCAAAAAGATGGTTAAATAACTGAGATAAATTACTCTAATTTTAAATATTTAAACAAAAAGAGCTTCTAATGTGATGAGGAGTAGCGCTTCTTTTTCATAAATTATTCAATATCAGCAAAAACAATTTAAAAACATGTCTTGGCATAAATTATGCTTTACATTTAAAGCACATGGGATAACTTGGATGCAAGCCAGCTATGTCTAAGATGGATTAAACACTCACTTGGAGTTGCAGTAGTCTGCAACAATGTGGAATGTGGCATTATTTTATCCCATTTTCCTCGATAGTTTTGAGGCAGTAATATATCTAATGTATTCATATCTTAATATACATATGCACTTCAAACAATAATTATTAATTCATGATTACCAATTGAAAATGTACTCTCCTCTTCGTGCCTTGAGTATTTATCACAGTACGCAGTATTTTACAGTCTCGGTCAGAAACTGTTTCCAAGTTCTTTCTGTCAAAAAGCTACCACATGTTTTGTGCTTTGGTTACGCCTTACTTGGTAAATACACTACGTGGCTTGGTAAGAAGCAATTGGCCAGATGCTCAACATTTTGTTCCTCAGTCTGTGATGAGGTTAACTCCTCTCAGCCATGTACCAGCTGGCCTTCTGCAAATAGCCTCAGAGTCCTTCAGCTAGGAGAAACATAGAAACATAGAAAATAGATGCAGCAGTAGGCCATTCGGCCCTTTGAGCCAGCAATATGATCAAGCAAAAAACTGCCAGGACATGCTTCCCTTTATGGATTAATATCCATTTGGAGTTGCATGTTTTGAAGCGGTTTCGGACTTGATACCAGCAATAATGCAATGAGGTCAATAAAGCCAATGACAATGGTTGTATTTAAGGTCAGTCATCTCAGCTCCAAGATTTCACTACAGATGATCTACAGGACAATATCCTTGTCCCAACCACAGCAAATTGCTATCATACACTCTAACGCTAACATGAGTTGGCGATGTTCATTCGTGATTGCAGTGTTCAATTAAATTGCAGTTCTTCAAACCACTAAGTAATCTGTGCCCATGTGCACAGAGACCAAGGCAACAAACAGATTTCAGTAACAAGTGGTAAGTAACATTTGTGCAATATGAGTGAAAGGCAATGGCTATTTTTGTTATATTCCGGACGGCAGAATGAATAACAACTTACACGCAGGCTGCCTGAATCACAAGAGAGATTTATTCCCTACTTATATACAACACCAACTCATTAGCATATACATGAATATGCATGCACTATGAATGTTGTGATACTTGATTTAAACCAGTGTTCATTAAATCTTAAATGATAACACAATATATTTATTTTACATATTTACACATTTTCATTCTACCTAGACAGTGAGTTACTTAATTTAAAAACCTAATCTGACTACTGGTTTACGGATCCTGCCTGATCGTCTAACAGTAACAGGTGTAACAGGTTTAGGTGTTGACTCAACTGTAGGCTTGTTTGGCTCTGTTGTAGTACTCTGACTTTGACCAGAGGAATCGGTTTCTTTGTCTGTACTGACTGAACTTTGTGTTTCAATCACAGTTGGCTCTTCCAACTCACTTTCAGATAAAGACTCAGGGATTAGGACTTCATGCTCAGTTTTTGGTTCATCTTTGGCTGGAATCATTTGATCAACATGAACACTTTTGATCCTATCTCCAACTTCAACTAAGTATTTTTTTGTTCCACACACTTCCACTATTTTCCCAACATCCCATTTGTCTCGCCTGGACTTGATGGGAGGACTGAGAACACAAACCTGCTCATCTGGCTTGAAGTACCTCTCCTTTTTGTGAGAGTCAAAATGGTGTTTCTGACAATTGTTTTTGTTCAACTCTCAAAGTCAAATTGGGTTGAACTAGACTTAAGCGTATTCTTAGCCTTCTCTTCATCAACAGTTCAACAGGTGAGTAACCTGTTGTTTTGTGTGGTGTGGTTCTGTACTTCAGCAAGAAACTAGCCAAACGATGTTTCATGCTGAGCTTTGAACTACCCTGCAGAACCTGTTTCTTGAGAGCGTCTTTGACAACCCAAACAGACCTTTCCGCTGCCCCGTTAGAGGCTGGATGGTATGGGGGAACAAGTGTGTGTTTTACACCATTACGCTGCATGATCTCTTTGAACTGTTCTGAACGAATCTGAGGCCCGTTATCAGAAACAAGTTCTTCCGGTAAACCATGGCATGCAAAAATTGATCTCAACTCATCTATGGTACGCTCATTAGTAGTGCTTGACCCCATATGTTTAACCTCAATCCATTTGGAATGACTATCTACCAGCACTAGAAAGTGATTATTACCCTTTTCGCAAATATCTACATGAACTCTCTGAAACGGTCTACTTGGCCATGACCAGGGTTGCAGTGGTGTTTTTGGTGGTTTAACTCCGGCAATTTAGGCAGACGCTACATTTGCTCACCACTGACTCTATGTCACTGTCAATATCAGGCCAATACACAAAACTTCTGGCAATTGACTTCATGCTTACTATGCCAGGATGTTCGGCATGAAGTTCGTTCATAATTTTGTTTCAAAGACTCTAGTACAACCACTCTGTAACCCCACTTAATGCATCCCTGCTCACATGATAATTCATGGCGTCGATTATGGAAAGGCTTCAGCTCTGAGTTCAGCACTGAGTTCAATCCACTATCGATTTCAGTCCATCCGTTCAATGTCTGTTCAAAAACCCACTTCAGCACAATGTCTTTCTCTGTTTCTGCTGCAATTTCTGTTGCAGTCACTGGAAAGTCTTCATCTACAACTTACAGTGTGTAGATTTAGTTCTCACTTCCCACGTCAGAGTTCTCATGGGGCAACTGGGACAACGCATCTGCAACTGCGTTGCACTTGGAGCTTCTGTACTCAACCTTGTAGTCATACTGGGACAGCAAAATTGCCCAGTGCTGCATCCTTGATGCCGCCATGGAAGGTATAGCTGACTTGGGACCAAGTATCACTAATAGTGGGTTGTGATCAGTCACTAGGGTGAATGGTCTGCCGAGAAGTAACTGATGGAATTTATTGATTCCGAACACGATGCTGAGTGCTTTCTTTTCTATCTGCGCATAGTTGCGTTCACTCGATGACAGGGTGCGGGATGCAAAAGCAGTAGGTGTTTCCTGTCCGTCATTCATTACGTGGGAGATCACTGCACCTACACCATAACTTGAAGCATCACAAGCAAGTTTCATCTCGCGTGTCGTATCATAGTGAACAAGAAGTTTGTCACTTGTCAAGTTTTCCTTGCAGATGTCAAATGCACGTTGTTGTTCCTTTCCCCACATCAATTTCACATCTTTTTGTAGCGGATAATGAAGTGGCTTTAGCACAGTTGCTAAATCTGGAAGGAATCGTGCATAGAACTGTACCATCCCAAGGAATGATCGTAGCTCTGACACATTGTTGGGTATTGGAGCAATCACTATTGCTTCCATTTTCGCCTTCACAGGGCGAAGTCCGTTGGCATCTACTTTGAGTAGGTATGTTGCAAAACCTACCTGAAGCGTCGCTGAAAATCTGTCCAAGCCCGTGTGTGCGGTTTTGGCGCCGTTTAGGTGGGTTTAAAACGCGATTTTCCCTAGGCTGTTCAAATCGAGCTTGTTCAGCCTAGTTAATTATTGACGAAAAATCGCTGGAAGATTCCGTCGCTTGAGCTATTTTTACTTTTAAGGGCTTTATTTAATTATTATAGTAAGTTAAAAATTAACCTCTAAACCCGCGACCGCCGACAACGGGTCGGATCTCATACAGGGGACAACGGAAGGTAGGTTGTTTATTTTTACGTTAAAAAGGGCTTCTTAAGATCCCTTTATACAAAGTTTAATGTTGCGAGTAGCTAATTTGGGGCCCCATTAAATCCCGCAGTATTTTTCTGGGCATTTGGGGCACAAATCTACCGCAATGTGAACGTTCTAAACCAGCGCGTTCCACAGGATCCCACTCGAAAGCTGATTAATGGCCATTAATTTACAGCAATTGAACACTAAATTCCTTCCATTTGGCCTATAAATTAATGTCAATGAGATTTTAAAATCATGTTTTATTGTGAATTCTTTGTGAATGTTATTTGGACACTTAGGCTATTTAAAAATGTTAATCTTTTCTTAAGAAATGGATAGATGTTTAGATCTAGTAATTGAAGTTTGGAATTAGCTACAATTGGGTGACTAACTAATTATATGCTTTAATTTCAGGTCATCCAAGTAAGATTGTTTTATATTTGTTTCAGAATGCTTCAATCTATGATAACTGAACATTTCATTCAGTTCTCTTAATTTTTAAGAAAGTTATGGGCTTTTGACTGTCCACGATCACAGCTTTTTTGTTATGTCCATAGAAAATAAATAGGGAACAAGATGCTAATTTCCGAGTATGAAAATGGCCATAACCTTTTTAATACTTGAGATATGAAAGTGAATTAGGTGTCAAATTAAACTTATTTTTATGCTTTATCTGATGGGATAAATTGCAGACTTGATTTTTAAAATCTCAAAATTTTGTAACATTGCTACTTTGAGTCCAAGGTAGACCACCTCTGACTGCGCAAATGCACATTTACTTTCACGCAGTTTGACATTGTGGCAGTTCAGTCATGTGAGAACTTGCTCGAGGATTTCCAGATGTTCTACCATGCCTTCTGTGAATATCAGTAGGTCATCCTGGTTGCACACACAGTGCGGAATTCCTTGTAATATTTGGTCCATGACAGACTGGAAAATCTTCGGGGAGGATTTCACACCATAGGGTAGCTTTGTATATGAATACAAGCCCGTATGTGTGTTGCTAGTCAAGTACTGCTGACTTTCCTTGTCGACATTGAGTTGGGCATAAGCATGAGACAAATCCAGTTTAGTGAAGTCTCTTGCTCCGCTAAGTCCTGCGTACAGATCTTGCGAGGTTGGTAACGGATATTGTTCGTCATCAACGGCTTGGTTGATTGTGACTTTGTAGTCACCACATAGTCGAACAGTTTTATCAGCCTTGGGTACAGCCACAATTGGCGTTGCCCAGTTACTCTGGTCTGTCTTCACACGTACTCCATTACGCTCTAATCTGTCGAGTTCTACCTCCACTTGTTGCTTTCGTGCATATGGTACAGGTCTTGGTCGACAATACACAGGCCTCACATCTTGCTAAGTCGAATGACTGCAGAGTACCCTGTTATTCCCGTGTAACTGTCAGCAAAAATGTTTGCATATTTGCTTATGACGTTTTCAAGACGTGATTTGGACAAATTGACGCTGAAAATGTTCTTCCAGTCTAATTCTAATCTACTCAGCCAATCCTTTCCAAAGAGGGTTGGTTTATTTCTGTAGCTGGCTACTATGATGGGCAGTGTTACTGACTGACCATTATGCTGAACTTTACAGTTCATTTGTCCACAAGTCTCCAAAACTTTGCCCGAGTAGGTTCTCAGCTTGACCTTACTCTCAAACAATGGTATCTGTGGGAACTTTGTTTCGTACAGGTCTTTGCTCATGACCAAACAATCTGCTGCTGTGTCAATACGCATATCGATTAACTGTTCATTGATCAATAGTTTAGTTCGAAAGTCCTTGCCTTGGCTGGTTGTAGGCTTATCGATGTTGGTTGCATAAATGGTGTACTACCCAAGTTCATTTACATCTGTGTTCACCTCCAAGTTGTGAACTCCTCTCCGGTGTTGTTGCTTGATTCCCGCAGATTGTTTGTTTCCTGTTTTAAGCTTGGCCCGACATGCTGAGGCGATATGGCCTTTCTTCTGGCAGTTATAGCACTTGGCCATTTTGAACTGACAAAATTGGGATGAGTGATTGCCTTTGCAACGATAACAACTGGCTGAACTTGGCTCCCCGCCATACTTCGGTTTTGGTTTAGCGCCTCTTGGTTTGGCCATGGGCACTGCCTTGTGACTGTAAACGGCCACAGCAGTCCGTGGTGGACGAAACTCGCGAGAATTCTTTGATGCCATCTCCATTGTAATAGCAATCTTGCATGCTTTCTCGAATGTGAGATCTGGAGTGTTTATCAGTTTGGACTGAATTTGTTCATCCGCTAGACCACAAACAAATCTGTCGCGTAGTGCTCGTCCAAGAAAGGTTCCAAAGTTACAGTGTAAACTTAAGTTTTTCAAGGCAACAATGTACTCATTGATTGTCTCATTCTGCTTCTGGTTTCTAGTACCAAATTTTTAGCTTTCTGCAATTTCCAGAGGCTTTGGGTTGAAGTGCTCCTCCAACTTCTTTATAATGTCATTGAATGGCACGTCTTTGGCCTTTAAGTGTGCAAGGAGATTCACGAGTGTGCCGTACACTTCAGGGCCGATCTCCGTGAGCAGAATCGCTTTCATGCTTTCGCAAACGGCCTTATTTGTTTCAGCCACTATCTCTCCTTCACCACTAATCCCTAATATATTGTTTGTCATGAAAAACATGTTTGCTCTCTCCATATAGGAGCAGAACGGCTCTCTACTCTTGTCAAAAGTGCCAAGGTTTCCAATGTAGCCCGTGGACGCTGCCATCGTGTCGTCCTCTTTTTTTAAATAAAAGGTCCGTTCAAAAATCCCGAATTCCTGTCTGTTCTGGTGTAACAATTCACCTAAAACTTAGCTGTACAAAGACTATTCAGCTTGAGGAATTTGACAAAAATGTTATACATTCCCAAGGACGACATCTTGCTACGTAGACACAACATAGAGATAGCCTGACAAACTCTTGCCGATTTATCCAGCTGCTGTTTTAAACTACAATCCCCTGCATAGAAGGATCTGCAGGCCTCTCATGTCCAGCTCGCAAACAACTGCGACACAACTCCGTATTTACTGTTTAAAATGTTAAACAATACTGCGTGTTGCAATACAGTCCTGCACTGTATTTAAAGGATGAGTTCACAAACTCTATCCCATCCTCGTTGCCAATTTTGTTATATTCCCGGACGGCAGAATGAATAACAACTTACACGCAGGCTGCCTGGATCATAAGAGAGATTTATTACCCAACATTCCCTACTTATATACAACACCAACTCATTAGCATATGCATGAATATGCATGAATACATTACAATTTTGAACAGGAAGGAATCTAATTACACTCCCTTAACAATCAATGACTTTACCATTACCAAATCCCCCTGCATCAAAATCCTGGACAGCACCCTTGATAGAAATTTACGTAGACAAGCTATAGTTAACTCTTGGCAATGCGGCTTTAGGATGTGTGTTAATACGTGTAAATATATTTGTGTACATGCACACAAATATATGCAAATATATGCACATTAGTTAAATTAATGCATGCAATCAGACTCAGCAAATTAATGCAATGAGGTCAATAAAGCTCACAGTCCAAACATATAAAAATAAAATGACAATGCCAAGGGCGGGCCCTAATGGAGAGGAACAGCCGACCTGCTCCATCCACCCAGACTGACCAAGTGTGAGCCTTGACTACACAGGGCACCTAATTTCCAGTAGTTTAAGGTGCCTGCTGTAAATAATCCAGGTCTCAGAAACATAGGAAGGCAGGAAAATCAGTGCAACCTGATAGACTATGACTTTTGTGCAGGTCTGCAATCTCGATCTTCAAATACCCGTTTCCTCAAGCAAACAAAGGTTTGCTGGCACAGTGAAGATGATGATGATGAACCACTTGCTCAATAACAAAGATTTTCCTGTTCTACACTGTGTCTGTGTTCTGACCCGGATTCGCTATCACAGCCATGTGGGTTAAGTAAACATGAAATTATCCAACTTTCATTAACCTCTACAAAGAGTTTACCTCCCCCTTAGCCTTGGCTGACCTTGCACCTATCTTTCCCCTCACCCTCCACCCACATTCCTTCTCCTACCTACACAATTCACAGTTCACAACTTATCAATCTTCTAGCTTTACAATTTACAACTCACAAATCCATTTGTATCACATCTTGTGTGTGTTCACCTTTGGCATTTGTCCAACCAACTGCCTATCAACCCCCCCCCCCCCCCCCCCCCCCCCCCTTGCCTGTGTTCACTTGTGCACGAACCCTCCACTCTTCTGGCTTTCTCTTCCCCACCCTGAAGAAGAGTCCTGGCCCAAAAGGTCACCTATCCATGTTCTCCAGGGATGCCTCCTGACCCACTGAATTACTCCAGGAATTTGTGTTTTTCCTTGGTAAACCAGCATCTGCAGTCCCTTGTTTCTACATTTTTCTCATGCTTCTTGCCTGAAGTGCACAATTACATTTCACTTTTTATTTAGCTACAGTGCTAGATTGTCGTGAAGTAGGGGGAAATGTTTATGCATTGTAGTTGTAAACATCGATATACATCCTGTAAACTGTAACCTTTACAGATGTCTTGGAGTCTGTTATCTACCTTTTCTCCTTTCATGTTCTGATGATGTGAGAGACATCAATGTCCAAAGAACATGAAAGGAGAACGGGAAGTTATCAGACTCAAAGATATCTGTAAAGGTTATAATTGACAAGTTGTTTATCAATGCTTACAGCTACAATGCATAATGTTTTTCTGCAACATGCAGCAGCCACTTCTGGGTATAGAATGGGAAGGGCAGGAAGTTTGCTCATTACTCCCTCAACCATGAGATGCCTCAGTGCTCACCTTGATTGTGAGGCTTTGCTGGTCTCATTTCTGAATCTGGCTTTCTTGTTTGAATACAGTGTCATTTGGCTGCAACAACAGCTGTTTTGGGATCTCTGCTCTGTTAGAGCACATTACATTTAATGTGTTTTTCTGCATTAATTTATTTATTTTGTTTTCAATGCTACTCTAGATGGTGCAAAACCACCACTACTATAGGGAAAGCACCAAGACCAATCTTCCTGCATAAAGCAGTCAACATACTAAAAAAATCTCAAGATGCTTCATATTGTCAATATTTTAAAAAATGATTTGGGGTGGCGCAGCTGGTAGAGCTACTGCCTCATAGTGCCAGGGACCTGGGTTTGAACCTTACCTTGGGTGCTGTCCGTGAAGAGTTTCTCCATATGACTGCATGGCTTTCCTCCAGGTACTGCATGGGTTCAACTTGTCATAAGTTCATTAGTGATAGGAACAGAATTAGGCCATTCGGCCCATCAAATCAACTGCCATTCAATCATGGCTGGTCTATCTTTCCCTCCTAACCCCATTCTCCTGCCTTCTTCGTATAACTGCTGACACCTGCATTAATCAAGAATCTATCAATCTCTGCCTTAAAAATAACAATTGACAGCCTTCTATGGCAATGAGTTCCACAGATTCACCACCCTCTGACTAAAGAAATTCGTCCTCATCTCCTTCCTAAAGGAAGGTCATTTAATTCCATGACTTCTGGTCCAAGACTCTCCCACTAGTAGAAACATCCTCTCCATATTCACTCTATCCAGGCCTTTCTCCATTCGGTAAGTTTCAATGAAGTCCTCCCTCATCCTTCTAAACTCCAACGAGTAGATGCCTAGTGCCGTCAAACACCCATCAAATGTTAACCATGCTGACTGAGATGCCCCATCTAAGCTAGTCCCATTTGCCTGCATTTGGTCCATATTCCTCTAAACTTTTCTTATCCATGTATCTGTCCAAGTGTCTTTTAATGTTGTTATAGAACCTGCCTCAACTACCTCGTCTGGCAGCTCATTCCATAACCTACCACTCCCTCTGTGGAAAAAGTTGTCCCTCTGGTATCTATTTAATTTCCCCCCTCTCACTTTAACCCTGTCCTATGGTATTTTATTCCCCGACCAGGGTAAAAGACTCTACATTCAACCTATCAATTCACCTTATGATTTTATACACTATAAGATCACCCATTAGTCTTCTGTGCTCTAAGGAATAAAGTCCTAGCTTTCCCAATCTCTCACTATAGCTCGGGCCTTGAGACATGGTAATGTCCTCGTAAATCTTCTCTGCACTATTTCCAACTTAAAGACATCCTTCCTATAGCAGGGTGGTCAAAACTGAACACAATACTCCAAAAGCAGCCTCACCAATGTCATCTACAACTATAACGTAACGTTCCAACTTTAATACTCAATGGATAGACACCCAAAGCTGAGTAACTCAGTGGGCCAGGCAGCATCTCTGCAGAGAAAGAATGGGTGACGTTTCTGGTTGAGACCCTTCTGCAGACTGGTTAGGGATAAGGGAAATTTGAGTTATAGACGGTGATGTGGAGAGATAAAGAACAATGAATGTAAGATATGCAAAAAAGTAATGATAAAGGAAACAGGCCATTGTAAGCTGTTTGAAGGGTGAAAATGAAAAGCTAGTGTGACTTGGGTGGGGGAGGGATAGAGAGCGAGGGAATGCTGGGGCTACTTGAAGTGGAGAAATCAATATTCATACCACTGGGCTGTAAGCTGCCCAAGCGAAATATGAAATGCTGTTCCTCCAATTTGTGTTTAGCTTCACTCTGACAATGGAGGAGACGGAGGACAGAAAGATGTGTGTAGGAATAGGAAGGTTATCCACTTGGTGGCAAAAACAAGGGGGCAGATTATTATCTCAATGGGGTTAGGTTAGGTAAGGGGGAGGTGCAGCGAGACCTGGGCATCCTTGTACACCGGTCACTGAAAGTGGCGTGCAGGTACAGCAGGCAGTGAAGAAAGCTAATGGAATGTTGGCCTTCATAACAAGAGGATTTCAGTATAGGAGTAAAGAGGCTCTTCTGCAGTTGTATAGGGCTCTGGTGAGACCACATCTGGAGTATTGTGTACAGTTTTGGTCTCCTAATTTGAGGAAGGACATCCTTGTGATTGAGGCAGTGCAGCGTAGGTTCACAAGATTGATCCCTGGGATGGCGGGACTGTCATATGAGGAAAGATTGAAAAGACTAGGCTTGTATTCACTGGAGTTTAGAAGGATGAAGGGGTATCTTATAGAAACATGTAAAATTATAAAAGGACTGGACAAGCTAGATGCAGAAAAAATGTTCCCAATGTGGGGCGAGTCCAGAACCAGGGGCCACAGTCTTAGAATAAAGGGGAGGTCATTTAAGACAGAGGTGAGAAAAAACTTTTTCACCCAGAGAGTTGTGAATTTATGGAATTCCCTGCCACAGAGGGCAGTGGAGGCCAAGTCACTGGATGGATTTAAGAGAGAGTTAGATAGAGCTCTAGGGGCTAGTGGAGTCAAGGGATATGGGGAGAAGGCAGGCACGGGTTATTGATAGGGGACGATCAGCCATGATCACAATGAATGGCGGTGCTGGCTCGAAGGGCCGAATGGCCCCCTCCTGCGCCTATTTTCTATGTTTCTATGTTTCTATTTCTGGATGGACAGGAAAGAAACATGGGTTTCCTGAGGGATAAGTTGAACAACAAGAATTTCCCAGCAGCTGAGATGTAATGAGAGCAAGAGAGATCAGAGCGACAGCAACGAGCAAGGTGAATCCAAAAAAAAAAATCACATTTCATTTCAGCCTTTAATGCTGTAAAGTATCCCAAGGCATTTTAGATCTGAGGAAGAGGAATTACATAAGTAGGAATAGCAGGAAGAATCAGAGACATAAATCTTGAGAATAATTGAAAGAACACTAGGAACAAATATCTTGCAGTTGAAGGAACAGATAATTTAAGCAAAAATATAACATAGTATCATGATGATTGAACAGGATGGGAAAAATAGGATTTTTAATAGAATAGAACCTTTGGCAGGTTCATTGAAATTGGAAGGAGAAATAATCGTGAATAATCAAGACTTCCAACTGACGTTTTGCCACATTTGGTACAGTATGACGGCATGGAGAACTTGTATGCTTCTAACGCATCAAACTGGAAAATAACAGCAGCTATAGACGGAAAACATTATTCACTTTTATGCTTCAAATGAGACAGGAGATTTTTGAGTTTATTAACGATTCACAACTACAACCAATGCAGGAGATGAAGGCCATGGGCAAGAAATAATTTCTTTACATAATAAGCAGGTCATCATAATATTAATCAGGGGAGAGAGAGAGAATACTCCTAAAAGGTTGTTCAGAAAGAATAACCACGAGATCAAAGCAAAGGAAAGAAGACAAAGCAAATAAAACAAAATGATAGATGATATCTGGAGCATAAATTATCCAGTTCTCAGATTTTGATTTATATCCTGTGAATGGACTGAAAGGATAGTTTAGAAATTGCAAGCAAGCTGAAAAATATTAATCACTTTTTGATGCATTCTGATTACGCAATGTGCAAACAAAGTAATTAGATATAGAATTGAGGGAAATAGTAAAAATTGGGGTTAAATAGATTACTTTGATCTTGTGTGGGTTTGCTCCCAAGCAGCAGTTTCTGCAAGTGCTGGGAGAACTCATTAATCTACTGTATTATTGTGTGGCTCTGGGTCAAGAATGTCTGTACTCTGATTAGAATCATTGGTGTAAGAAGGAACTGCAGATGCTGGTTTAAACTGAAGACAGACACAAAAAGCTGGAGTAACTCTGGGACAGGCAGCAGCTCTGGGGAGAAGGAATGGATGACGTTTTGGGTGGAGACCCTTCTTGTGACTGGTTAGGGATAAGTGAAATGAGAGATATAGACGATGATGTAGAGAGATAAAGAACAATGAATGAAAGATATGCAAAAAAGTAACAATGATAAAGTAAACAGGCCATTGTTAGCTGTTTGTTGGGTGAAAACGAGAAACTGGTGTGACTTGGGTGGGGGCGGGATAGAGAGAGAGGATATGCCGGGGTTACTTAAGGTTGGAGAAATCAATATTCATACCACTGGGCTGTAAGCTGCCCGAGCGAAATATAAGACGCTGTTCCAACAATTTGGGTTTGGCCTCACTGTCAATGAGGAGATCTAGGACAGAATGGTCTGTGTGGGAATGGGAAGGAGAATTAAAGTGTCCATCAACCGGGAGATCAGGTAGGTTCAAGCAAACTGAGCGAAGGTGTTCAGCGAAACGATCGCCCAGACTACGTTTTGTCTCGCCGATGTATACAAGTCCACATCTTGAACAATGGATACAGTAGATGAGGTTAGAGGAGGTGCAAGTGAACCTCTGCCTAACCTGAAAGAACTATCTGGATCCCTGGACAGAGTCGAGGGAGGAGGTATAGCGACAGGTGTTGCATCTTCTGCGGTTGCTGGGGAAGGTACATGGGAAGGGGGTGGTTTGGGTTGGAAGGGATGAGTTAACTAGGAAGTTGCGGAGGGAACGCTCTCTGCGGAAGACGGAAAGGGGTGGAGATGGGAAAATGTGACTATTGTTGGGATCCCGTTGGAGGTGGCAGAAATTTCGAAGGATTTTGTGTTGTATGCGATGGCTGATGGGATGAGAAGGTAATGACTAGGGGGACTCTGTCTCTGTGCGACTAGGGGGAGGGGGAGCAAGGGCGGAGTTGCAGGGTACCGAGGAGACACGAGTTAGGATCTCATCTATGATGGGAGAGGGGAACCCCCGTTCCCTAAAGAATGAGGACATCTTGGATGTCCTGGTATGGAACACCTCAAATTAGGCGCAGATGTGGTGTAGACGGAGGAATTGGGAGTAGGGGATAGAGTATTTTGGGAGTAGGGAGTAGGGGATCGAGATAGTTGTGGGAGTTAGTAGGTTATTTAAAGGCATCAGTTGATAGTTTATTTCCTGTGTTGGGGACTGTGAGTTCAAGAAAGGAGATGGAGGTGACTGTCCAAGTAAATTTGAATGCAGGATGAAAATTGGTGGTGAAGTTGATGAAATCTATGAGTTTTGCATGGGTGCAAGAGGTAGCACCGATGCAGTCATCAATGTAACGGAGATAAAGTCAGTGGGTAGGGCCAGTGTATGCCTGGAACAGGGAACCATAGGTATTCATTGCACATGAAAGACTTTAAGCTCATCCTTTCAATGTTGTCCAACAAATGAACTCTCTAGCTTATTCATGTTCCAGAAATTGGTTTGTAGCCTTTCTTTGAGCGTTTCAAAGAAAATAAACCTGACTAATTAAACCTCTCCTCATAACTGAGATACTCTATTCGAGGCAAAATCAGTGAATCTCTCTAGAGCAATTTCTATACTGAGGCAACCAAAATTGTCCATGTATTCCAGATGTGGACTCACCAATGATTTATGAAGCTATACCATAACTTCCTTTTTGTCATATCCCGTAATCTTCCTTTACCACCTTGCCCAGCTATGACGCCCCTTAAGTGATCTTTGGACTTGTATACAAAAGGTCCCAAGGTTCCCCAGGCACGACCATTCATTGCGTATGTCTTACCCTTATTTGACCTCTCAAACTGCATCACTTCACATTTATTCCATCTGCCATTGCTCTACCCAATTTACCAGCTGCTGAATATGTTTCTGCAGCCTGAGACAATCTCAGCCATTTACAACAGCAAAATCGTTTGTAACTTTTTTGTAAATTTACCAATAATATTTACTGCATTTACACCTAATTAACTAATATATATAGCAATCAATAAGGGCCCATGATACATCATTGATCACGGGCTTCCAATAACAAAGCAACCCTCCACCATCACCCTCTATCTCCTTGTACCGTCAATTTTGGATCCAATTTGTCGTTGATTGCACAGGTTTTTACCTTGTGGACCAGCTTTCCATATGGAACCTCAAGTGTATGCAGACGAGAGCAACCTCTCTGCTCCAATCTATATATTTAGTTATATCTTCAAAACTCTATCAAATCATCCATCAGACCGTGCCTTTCTAAGTGTAGATTGATCCTATCCTTCAAAGCTTATTTCCAATAACTTCCCAATCACTTTTCAATATTTCTTGTTCCTCAGTTCCAACAAAACAATGAGCCAAACAAATTTTTTCTCATTTATAAAACTACTCAGTTCCACGAATCCATCTAATATTGCATTGTGTTCGCATTAATAAATTAAACTATGAAAAGACAGAGGACAGTCACAAGACATAATCCTTTAAGGATCCTTCTCTCCAGAGATGCTGCCTGTCCCGCTGAATTGTTCCAGCTTTTTGTGTCTATCATCCTTTAAGGAGTTAGACACAAAATGCTGGATTAACTCAGCGGGAAAAGCAGCTTCTCTGGAGAGAAGGAATGGGTGACATTTCGGGTCGAGACCCTTCTTCCGTCAGATCCTTTAAGAAGTGATGGTTAGCAAGTAACAATCGTTGTTTCAATTAATACTACATATTCAATGATCAGGAACTGAACCTGCTTTGGGTTTCACCTGTTCTTAAAGCTACTGTAAAGCTACTGTTCTCATTAGACCAAGAACCAAAACATGTTCAGATATAAATTGATTCAAACTGCACCATATTTCAGACTCCCTGATAAAAAAACAATGGTTCATTCTGGATTGTAAATAGCTTGCAATGCATATAATGTGAAAATAAAAAAATTCTGATCTTGTTGATATTCATGTTTTTCCTGGCAGGGCAAGGTAGAGCCAGGGTTCATGCTCAGTAGCAGGTTAGTTACTGTTTTTTAAAATCTTTATTGGTGTTCCTCTAGCTTTTCACTACTAATTAATTCTAAATCATCACAAGATTTTGAAATCAACTTAATCCACATTTTATTTCAACTCACTGGGGTGGGAGGAGGAGGGTGCTTGTTTGTAGAGGTGGCAGGTACTGTTTTCTGGTGCATTGGGGAACTGCATCAAATGAAAATATCCTTGAGAGTTCAGGAACTGAATCTGAAGAGCAAAATATTTGACATATTTAATTTCAATTTCTAATTTATTAAATCATAAGCAAATGCAATGGAAATTAGTAGTTTTAATCACTTTATCTTTTGATACTCACAAAACGTCCTCAACCAATAACCATTCATATGATGCAATTATTTAAGCACATTGGCTCAAATAATTACAACATAACATTTCAAAATTGTAAACCAAGCAAGAATCATTCATCAGCTCGACAGCAAGTTCATTACTGCTTTGCCTTTTGTTGCAATGTGTTTCTCTTGATGGGGGCAACTTGTACAGAATTACTTTGTTCTGCTACAGTTCTCAATGCTCTTGGGGTTGCACCATCACCAGTTTCTCCTTTCAAGAGAACGACATAAAAGGTCTGGACAACCTGCCCTTCCCTGGACCTCACAATGTTCCATGTAAGGTGCTCTTGGTGATGTTACACCATCATTACCCCAATGAGCTACATCTGAAGCCAATGTGCCAAGAATGCACATTTTACATCCATTGATGCATCATATTCCTGATTATGACTAAATATCTCTATCTTAAATTTGTATACCATTTACAGCTGAAATATTCAAAACTAGTGGTTATGGAATCACTTACGACAAAAAACTATGATCAGTACTTTCTCTTCTAATGGTGTTTTCCCCAATAGAGACAAGCAGGCAATAATTAGTTGCCATAGATACATTCCCAAAGATTCATGTATCGTAATGCAATTCATATACAAGTTTTGTGCCACTGCTTTATAGTGTTTATTCTTCCACCTACTGAACTTCAGGATATCGGCCAAGATCATATCACAAACATCTATGCCAGAAACAATGATGATGATTCTCTTTATGAAAAACGAGCTTGTCATGATTGCCTACATTTTGCATAAGACACATTCCAGGCCAGAGAAAATGCAGGCTCACAGAAACTGGCTGTAAAACTGAATCCAAAGAAATATTTTAGTATTAAAAAAAATCCCCCCATACTTATCATCTGTGGGAGGAATACATATACACTTTGGGCATCTTTTTCATTTTTGTATTTTTGTATGGCATTTGTTTTAATTCTCTCATTTGCAATTTCAGAGCAATTCATTCACAACGATATATCCTGTATGATAATATTCTGCCCGCAGCATTTGAAATGTTTTTAAACATTTAATTATTAAAATTCCTTGGAGAGAACAAAAATATAGTTGTTTAAGTAGAGGATGAAAATCTTGAATTACTATTTCCGAACTAATATCCAGACCAATATAGAAATGTAGTCATATAGGTGTACAGTATGTAAGCAGGCCCTTTGACCCAATTTAACCATAATGACCAAATTACCTAACTGAGTTGGTCCAACTTGCCTGTCCAAGTGTCTTTTAAATGTCATAATTGTACATTTCAACCACTTCCCCAGGCAACTTGTTCATACATGAATCTTATTGTGACTGAAAAAGTTGCCCATCTGGTCCCTTTCAAATATTTCCCCTCTCACCGTAAACCTCTGTCGTCTAGTTTTAGACTTCCCTACTCTGGGAGAAAAAACTATGACTCTTTACTTCGTACGATTTTATAAACTTTTATAAGGTGGTGCTGTCAATGGTCTGTCTGTATTTTCGTCTTTTTTGTTATTTTTAGTGTGTTTTAAAATGTTAATGTTCTCTGGTTTGTTTTATGTGGGGTTGGGGTCAGGGAGTCTTACCTTGCCGGAGATGCGATTGTTTTCCAGATCGTATCTCCAGATCGTATCTCGAAGGCGTAGCTATGGGCACTCGCATGTGTCCTAGCTATGCCTGCCTCTTTGTAGGATACATCGAACAATCCCTGCTCCATGCATACACTGGCCCTATCCCCGAACTCTACCTCTGCTACATTGATGACTGCATTGGTGCTACTTCCTGCATTGGTGCTACTTCACCACGAGAACTCACTGGCGTCATGAACCTCACCACTAATTTCCATCCTGCACTCAAAGTCACTTGGACCATCTCCGACATCTCCCTACCGTTTCTAGATCTCACCGGTCTCCATCAAACGAAACAGATGATTGACCGACATCTACGACAAACCTACTGACTCCTATAGCTATCTTGACTACACTTCTTCCCACCCTTCATCCTGTAAAGACTCTATCCCCTATTCCCAATTCCTCCGTCTACGCCACATCTGTGCCCAGGATGAGGTGTTCCATACCAGGGCATCGGAGATGTCCTCATTCTTTGGGAAACAGGTTCTGCATTCTGGGAACTAGTCGTGGCCTCATTATGGTCGCCGCGAATTTTTCAACATGTTGTAAAATTAGCGCCGACTAGAATGAAGCCGCCATGGAGAGTAGTAAGAATTCTCGTGCCGGAGGTGGAGTGGTAGTGGGTCGCCAGGAGGCCGAAGGTTGTCATAGGTTCTCGTGGTGAATTTCATTGGCTCATTGGGGAAAAAAAACGTAAGCGGCAGTTTTCAGAACCAAGGATAACCGACCGGTATTGTTAATGTCCGCCGAGCTTCACAGCCGTGTATCTCTGGCTTCTTAAAAGTTGTCTCCACTCCTTCTCCCCCCTTCTCCCCCCATCTCCCCCCGTCTTTTAAAGGACTTACGTGACCCTTCCTGTACACTGTGCTTTCACCGTCTTAATTACAGCGCCAACCTTCCTGTTCGTCGTGGTGTGTGTCTGTATCACATTGGCTTTGCACCATGTGAATTTCACTCAGACAGCACTCCCTCCGCTTGCCCTGTCCCCCGCCTGCATAACGGGCTGGTGAATGAAGCGACTTGACAGTCACCAGCAATCGCCTGAAAATTCGCCTAAATGGGACAGGCCCATGAGGATATTGATGGTGGGAGATTCAGCTGCTAGTAAGTCATTGAACTCTGGGACAGCTGGGCATGAAGTGTAACAATTTGCATAATGGTGCTGTCTTGACTGAGTGAAGTGATGCAGCTGAGTGATAACTGGAGGCAGCTGATAATTTGCAGCTCTTGATGGTGATGACCGCACAGCTGCCTCAATTATGTACTGTACATGTGAAACAGGTCAGACAAATACATATTCAAATGTATATTGTCACTGATTTTCTTATTTATAGACACACAGAATATTATACTATAATAAAACATGCAGTACAGAATGCACAACACTTCAGGATACTCAAAACTTAACATTCCATGACTTAAAATGAAACAGATCATATAACAGGTTTTAACCATCAAACAACCATTAGCAATTTGAATTAACAAGCTTGAGTTTTCCGAATGAATTATCAGACATTAATAATAATAATAATAATAATAAATTTTATTTAATGGGCGCCTTTCAGACATCTCAAGGACACCTTACATAGTAATCGGAATAAAAACATATAATCGGAATAGAACAGGTAAAAAAGACATCACAGAGACACAAATTAAAAACAGAATTCAATCCAAAAACAGAAAATCAAAAACACAGTGTGAAGAGAGAGCAGCGGCAGCCAAAGCGCGCCAGCATCCACTCTCTCTTCACGGCAGCCATCTTGGACACAGACCTACAGGACTACAATTAGACAAAAAAATCATCCCCCCACAGTGGGTAGCACTGTGGAGGAAGGCACAATGTCCAGTCCCCACCCCATGTTCACCCCAAAGTCAGGCCTATTGAGGCCACCGCAATTGCCTCTACGGAAGCCCGATGTCCTTGGACGTTCTCACCGGGTGGTCTTGCCCCGGCGTCGGGAGAGTCCTTTCGGCGGCTGGGCCACCTAGAACGGCCGCTTCCTGGTTGGAGCCCGCGGCTGCCGAAGCCGACAAGGCCGCGCCGGTTTGGAGCTCCCAGGCTCCCGATGATAAAGTCGGCGCCGCCTCTCCGCACTGCCGCCTCTCCGCACTGCCGCCTCTCCGCACTGCCGCCTCTCCGCACTGCCGCCTCTCCGCTCCGCAGACCCGCAGCCCGGAGATGTTGCTCTCGGCGGTCCAGCTCGCCAGAGCTCCAGCGCGTCGCTCCAGCGCGGCGACCCAGGCAAGGCATCGCCCGCTCCACTCTGCTCCGCTCCAGCGCTCTAACGCTGTGCCGCCGCCGAGGCCGAGTTGCTGGGCTGTCCCCGCCAGGAAACGGCGCTCCAAGCCCGCAGGTAGGCCACGAGGACGGGTCGACGGGCAGCCCGGAGAAAAGGCTGCCACACCGACCAGGTAGGGACCTAGAAAAAAGTTACACCTACCCCCCACATTAAAAGACCATATCCCCTACAAACAAAAAAACAGGACTCACTAAAAACTATAAAAAAAACGATTTTAAAACGGACGGCTGCTGGCCAGCAGCCGTTCACCAAGATGGCTCCTCCTCAGACATTGAATTATCCACTCAATTTGACACCAGGTTCTAATTTACTATGTTATTCTTTTCTGATATAACGGTGATATCTGAAAGTCAGTGGGCAAACCATCCATTTTCAGGTTTTGTTTGTGCACTGATTGACCAGAATCTTGATTTGCACATCATTCTCAATTCTTTTTGCATAATTTACAAAATACTTCAATTATCTTCACAAACACCATCTGAAAAGCTTTAGAAAGGTATATCATTTAGCAGTCAGTAAATCTGTATTTGGTTGTGCTGTTGCAAAATGTCTTCTCCCCCCTGTCCAGGACTATGTTTCTACAAATGACACTGACATACAGCAGACCATTCAGCAGTTGCTGACCATCCTTTGACATCCCAATCCAGTAGTTATTCGTTAAATATCAATAAAGACCAAGTCAGCTATTCCTGATCTCTTGGGTAGACACTGCTGGTTTAAATCGAAGGTAGACAAGGTTAACCAGTATCTGCAGCTCTTTCCTACTCATTCCTGGTCTCTTTCTTTGTTCACCCACAACAGTGTAAGAGTGACTGAATAGAAATTAAATAACCAATGTTCACCTGCTTTGTCCTGAAAAAAATTCACTGATAAAGCACAGGGTAGCATTAAAATGTAATAAAACTCAGTTAAGCCTATATTTCGCAACATTGATTTCTTAAGTGAATGCTGAAGGCTCACACCTGACACTGTTAGGACGTTTTTTCATGTACTGTAAATAGCATGGAGAACCAGTAGCCAACCTTGAGCACTTGTCAATGGCTGTTACCACTGGGATCACCATATAAGACACCGGTTGTCGCATCATGAAGAAGTAATGATGGGAAACGGTCTTTGATCTCTCCTGTTTGCTTTTTGGTCTAGAGATGGTGAGACCACATCTGGAGTATTGTGTACAGTTTTGGTCTCCTAATTTGAGGAAGGACATCCTTGTGATTGAGGCAGTGCAGCGTAGGTTCACGAGATTGATCCCTGGGATGGCGGGACTGTCATATGAGGAAAGATTGAAAAGACTAGGCTTGTATTCACTGGAGTTTAGAAGGATGAGAGGGTATCTTATAGAAACATATAAAATTATAAAAGGACTGGACAAACTAGATGCAGGAAAAATGTTCCCAATGTTGGCCGAGTCTAGAACCAGGGGCCACAGTCTTAGAATAAAGGGGAGCTCATTTAAGACTGAGGTGAGAAAAAATGTTTTCACACCGAGAGTTGTGAATTTATGGAATTCCTTGCCACAGAGGGCAGTGGAGGCCAAGTCACTGGATGGATTTAAGGGAGAGTTAGATAGAGCTCTAGGGGCTAGTGGAGTCAAGGGATATGGGGAGAAGGCAGGCACGGGTTATTGATAGGGGACAATCAGCCATGATCACAATGAATGGTGGTGCTGGCTCGAAGGGCCGAATGGCCTCCTCCTGCACCTATTTTCTATGTTTCTATGTTTCTATGAGAAGAATGGGTGATGTTTCGGGTCGTTGTTATGAGACCGTTCTTCAGACTGATGATTTAAACCAGCATCTGCAGTTCTTTCTTACACATTGCTTCCTTGTGAATTTCTGGTCTGCATTGTATTTAAATTTGTGCAAAAATGCTACACTGTATCACTAGGATTACTTGCCACCTTACTCATCGTTCTCCTCTGCTCCACGCGCAGCAAGTTTTGTTCCGATCGGTGGAAGATTACAAAAGTTATGAAGGTTTAAAAAAATTGTGAGATCAGCAGGTTGGTCTTCTGACCTGTCAGTCACCATGAAGGTAATACCCATTCCAGCACTCGCTATTGATCTTTGCTGTTAATCACAGGGCTGCCAACATTGGGTAAGAGTTGAGAGTTAGAAAATGCAAGGGAGCATAGCAACTAAACTCGAGGGAGTTAAGCTCCCTATGGTAGGGAGCTTTTGCATTTTTCAGCTTGAAATTGTGCAATCTGGTGCATACTGTAGTGAGCCTTTTAACTTACACTTGAATGCAACATTTATGCTTTAAATTGGATTATAAATGAATGTTAGGCTAAATTACATTTTAATTACATTCCACAATAGAGCCAGGCTCTAATCAACAGGTGCAGCACATAATTGACCTTAGTATATTCATGTATGGAAATCAGATTATAATTCATGCTGTTATGCATATATATAGAGAAAAAACATAGAAACAAGGCAAGAGGCAGCTACCTGGTCGGAGAGGCAGCTTTTCTCCGGGCTGCAGCTTCGACCTGTCCTCGCGGCCTACCAGCGGGCCTGGAGCGGCGTTTCCTGTCGGGGACCGCCCAGAACCACGGCTGGGTGAGTTTGAAGAAATCGGGCTGTTTTTTTAAATTTCAACAATTAATAACTTTGGAAATATAGGTAGAAATGTGATGGGAAAATGTTTATCACCCCCACGGGAAAAAATGTGAGTAGGATGTATGAAAATGGGAGGGCTGTGGCCTAGCGTTTGGAAGAAGATAGGAATTAACCAGATTGACACACACGCAGAGAGACACCAACAAGATGAAGACCATTAGTTATATTGAGAGTACACAAAAATGCTGGAGAAATTCAGCGGGTGCAGCAGCATCTATGGAGCAAAGGAAATAGGTGACGTTTCAGGCCGAAACCCTTCTTCAGACTGATGGGGGGTGGGGGGGAGAAGGAAGGAAAAAGGGAGGAGGAGGAGCCCGAGGGCGGGGGGATGGGAGGAGACAGCTCGAGGGTTAAGGAAGGGGAGGAGACAGCAAGGGCTAGCAAAATTGGGAGAATTCAATGTTCATGCCAACCGGACGCAAGCAACCCAGGCGGAATATGATATTAACTCTATTTCCTACATGTTACTGCACTAAGAATCCACATATACCACAGTTGTTTTTACCTTCCATGTACAATAAGGAACAAAACATTTTCACTGGACCTCACAAAGATGTTTGGACCTTTTCAGCACAAATTCTCAGAACTTTCATTGGATCCTAGTTCGTACCTGATTTATTCGGTTCAGGTAATTACTGATAAGTTTAGATATTGATTAAACAAACTTCTCATTGAAAAAAGTGATTTTTATTTAGGCCCCTTAATTTATGAGAAGGGAGTCAATTACAGGAACAAATTACAATGGATTAATGCTGGTGTCTGTCGTCTTGAACAAAGACAATATCATTTTCCCAATGAGGGCAATGACAAACTGCTTTATGTATTTACAAACTGTATATTGAGAGATGCATGATGCAAGGAGCCTGAGGCAGAGAAAGCAAGGCTGTAACGAGTTGCATTGCCTTAGGCAAAGCATGCTAATCTGACCAGCAGGTAGCAGAGACTTGTTGCCTGGAGAAGTATAGCTTTATCATGCACTGCTCTTCAGCCATATCCAGGAGTCTGAGACTAGGTCTGTGCTCCCATTTGGACTGGGCTTTATAGTAAGGCAGCTCATATTATTGCTGCTTTTGTTGCTTCTTCCCTACATGGTTATCTAACCAGATTGAATTTACAAAAGTGACAGCCAATGTAAATTGTGCATTCATTGAAGCCATAGAGGCAGAACATATGTGGATCAAAATAAGCTAGAGCTAACACTTCTATAGATTTCCAATAGCAAGAGCAGACTGAGCTGGTTGGTTTATTTTCCTCCTGCCTGCAGCAGAATGATACCTGGCCAGTTTTAATAATCACTCCTCATTTATGTCCCATCAGTTAACATCCTGCCCACTTTCAACAATGTAGTTGCAAACCATGTTGACTGGTGTTCTACGATAAGTGAGAAAATAGTTTAACCAGCTGCTGACTGTGCACAGGGATCCTAAAGTCAAGAAGTGGTATTGGTATTGATTTATTATTGTCATGTGTATCGAGTTACAATGAAAAGCTTTGCGTGTAATTCTGTTGATTCATACTATACAATAAAACCATACAATTCTTGGTGAGACCACACCTGGAGTATTGCGTACAGTTTTGGTCTCCAAATCTGAGGAAGGACATTATTGCCATAGAGGGAGTGCAGAGAAGGTTCACCAGACTGATTCCTGGGATGTCAGGAATTTCTTATGAAGAAAGACTGGATAGACTCGGATTGTACTCGCTAGAATTTAGGAGATTGAGGGGGGGATCTTATAGAAACTTACAAAATTCTTAAGGGATTGGACAGGCTAGATGCAGGAAGATTGTTCCCGATGTTGGGAAAGTCCAGGACAAGGGGTCACAGCTTAAGGATTGAGGGGAAATCCTTTAGAACCGAGGTGAGAAGAACATTTTTCACGCAGAGAGTGGTGAATCTCTGGAACTCCCTGCCACAGAAGGTAGTTGAGGCCAGTTCATTGGTTATATTTAAGAGGGAGTTAGATGTGGCCCTTGTGGCTAGAGGGATCAGGGAGTATGGAGAGAAGGCAGGTACAGGATACTGAGTTGGATGATCAGCCATGATCATATTGAATGGCGGTGCAGGCTCGAAGGGCCGAATGGCCTACTCCTGCACCTATTTTCTATGTTTCTAATTCCAACAGGTAATGAATGCAAAGAGAAAATAACTCAGAGTGCGATATATATTGCTAAAGCTCTACATTACAGATGAGGTGCTGATTAAAGAAAAAAGCGTGTCGGTTGGAAGAAGTGAGAGATTGTGAGAGATTGTGATAGGAAGGTTGGTAAATTCTGCATCAAATTCTGCATCAAATACCAAAAGCAGATCAAAACAAACAGAAAAATAAAACAGAAAACTTCTTATATATCACCTCTGTTTTTAAACTGAATGTTAGATTTTAACCAAAAGTTATGGTTTGGTAATATATTAGGTACCCTGAAGAATAATGATCTCGAGATAAATGTATCAGGTATCTATCTGTAAGAGAGTCTGAATTGCAAGTATTCTAGATGCAAATCTGGCTATCATGCTGCCCACTCTTTCTTATCCTTTTCCTCCTCCAACAACAAACACATGATGAAGATGTGAGACCATGCAGTATAAGGGGGAAAATGCAATCATTCCCTATACTTTCACCTCAAATAAACTGAAGCAATCCTTTCAAATCAGGAGTTTCTAAAATAATAAGCAAAACATGTCTGATAGGAGACCATTTAAAAGTAACATTTGAGCCCCTCTTGAAGATAAATTCATCTTTTAAATCCCAGCATCCCAGCTGTTGGTCTAATCAAAAGAAAATGTTGGAAATATTCAGGTGATTAGACCACATCTGTGCGAAGATAACAGTTTACAAGAATGATTGCAGAAATAAGGAGGTTAGCATATGATGTGCGTTTGACAGCACTGGGCCTCTACTCGCTGAAGTTTAGAAGGTTGAGGGAGGACCTCATTGAAACTTACAGAATAATGAAAGGAATAGATAGAGTAGATGTGGAAAGGATGTTTCCACTGGTGGGGGAGTCTAGGGCCAGAGGTCAAAGCCTCAGTATTAAAGGGTGCTCTTTCGGAAAGGTGTGGAGGAACTTCTTTAGTCAGAGGGTAGTTAATCTGTGGAACTCATTGCCACGGAGGTCTGTGGAAGCCAAGTCAGTGGATATTTTTAAGGCAGAGATAGACAAATTCTTGATTAGAACAGATGTCAACGGTTATGGGGAGAAGGCAGGAAAATGGAATTAGGAGGCAGAGGTCAGCCATGATTGAATGGCATAGACTCAATGGGCCGAATGGCCTAATTCTACTCCTATAACTTGTGAACTTGTTTCTCTAGAATAGAGGACATGCCCAGCCTGACCTGCCAGGCATGTTTTCCTGTTCTGTTTCTCAGCTCCCATATTCTTTTGTCTGTGTTCGCACTCTCTAACTCCCATTCACTCATTGATCCGAAGACAATGTTTACAATCTATCCCCATGGTCACTGCGGTTTGACTCTACCATGGACATCTCCCCTCCGTCCCCTCCCTGAAGTTTAACAAGCTGCTTTTCTCTTCGTCCCAATCTTGAAAAGTTGTCTTTGATCTGAAATATTTGTGGCTTTTCCCACAATTGCAGGCTAACCTGCTATTTCCAGCATTTTCTGTTTTTATTTTAGATTTACACCATTTGCAGATTCTTTGTTTTCTCATTTGTCTTATCTACCTTGTTTTATAAGGGCACATGTTAAATTGAGTAAGTTCTTGTGTGTAAATGTTGGAATTAGCTTTGATAATGCCAAGCTGGTCTCAATAAACTGTTGCGATCTACTGGCTGCTCTTTTGCTCTTTACAACAATAATAACAATAATAATAATAATGGATGGGATTTATATAGCGCCTTTCTAATATTCAAGGCGCTTTACATCGCATTATTCATTCACTCCTCAGTCACACTCGGTGGTGGTAAGCTACTTCTGTAGCCACAGCTGCCCTGGGGCAGACTGACGGAAGTGTGGCTGCCAATCTGCGCCTACGGCCCCTCCGACCACCACCAATCACTCACACACATTCACACACATTCACACACAGGCAAAGGTGGGTGAAGTGTCTTGCCCAAGGACACAACAACAGTATGCACTCCAAGCGGGATTCCAATGGTATGTTATAGAGGTGATTACATAGTCTTATTCCCAGGATAAAGGACGTGGTAGGCATATAGAATGAGCTGTTAGAGGAAGTAGATTAGGTGGGTACAATACCAACATTTAAAAGACATTTGGACAAGTGTATGAATAAGGATGATTTCAAGTTATTTGGGCCCAACATGGGCAAATGGAGCTTCTTGGGTGTCGTGATGAGTCGAGCTGAAGGGCCTGTTTCCATGCTATATGATTCTTTGACTGTAATATGAACATAGAAACATAGGAAATAGGTGCAGGAGTAGGCCATTCGGCCCTTCGAGCCCGCACCGCCATTCAATATGATCATGGCTGATCATCCAACTCGGTATCCTGTACCTGCCTTCTCTCCATACCCCCTGATCCCTTTAGCCACAAGGGCCACATCTAACTCCCTCTTAAATATAGCAAATGAACTGGCCTCAACTACCTTCTGTGGCAGAGAATTCCAGAGAATCACCACTCTCTCTGTGAAAAATGTTTTTCTCATCTCAGTCCTAAAAGATTTCCCCCTTATCCTTAAACTGTGACCCCTTGTTCAGGACTGCCCCAACATCAGGAACAATCTTCCTGCATCTAGCCTGTCCAACCCCTTAAGAATTTCTATAAGAGTCTATAAGATCCTACAAGTTTCTATAAGATCCCCCCTCAATCTTCTAAATTCTAGCGAGTACAAGCCGAGTCTATCCAGTCCTTCTTCATATGAAAGTCCTGACATCCCAGACATGAAGGATTGTATTACTGAGTGTCTGATTGTACACGTTCTGGAAACACCGATGTCTGTCAGATCAGATATTCAAAGTCAATAAACCTAATTTAATAAAGTCTAGTGTTGTTTCTAATTTACTGTTATTGAAGAAGAATTCTTCATAATCTTTCATGACCTCTAGCACTAAGTGAAGTTGTTAATACCATAACATATATTGTGAGAAATGAATAAATGGAAAAGGTTCCTGCAGCTGCTATTAATGTGATAGAAAGGAACTGATACATTTTTACTTGATCATAAATTGAATTCATAATGTCAGAATTATCATGGGTCATCATTGGAAAGTCGCAATGAAAAATATTAATCAGGTAAGAATGCATCCAAACCCTATTCCTACATATTATACATCTCGCCCCACCACCATTTCAAGTACTTCAATACTCCTTTCATTACTTCACATCATGATCTTATTTTACTTTGGTATGGAGAGAAGCTAAATTGTCTGCAGTCAGTTCCACTGTTCTTGATGGCTTAACCATGCTGACAAATGCAAATGTCTTTGGTTTGGGCAGATGAAGGAAATATATATTTTCTTTGCACCCAACACAACTGGGAAAGAAACTCTACATTAAACAGAAATTAACATTTTTCGGACTCTCATAGTAAGTCCCTGTGTTGATCATTTATATTCTTGAAATTGAATGGCTCAGTGCACATAAACATTGCAATGCACTATATGAGGGGAGGAGCCATCTTGGTGAACGGCTGCTAGCCAGCAGCCGTCCGTTTTAAATTCGTTTTTTTTATAGTTTTTAGTGAGTCCTGTTTTTTGTTTGTAGGGGATATGGTCTTTTAATGTGGGGGGTAGGTGTAAACTTTATTTCTAGGTCCCTACCTGGTCGGTGTGGCAGCCTTTTCTCCAGGCTGCCCGTCGACCCGTCCTCGTGGCCTACCAGCGGGCTTGGAGCGGCGTTTCCTGGCGGGGACCGCCCAGCGCCTCGGCGGCGGCACAGCGCTGGAGCGCCACAGCGGAGCGGAGTGGAGCGGGCGATGCCTTGCCTGGGTCGCCGCGCTGGAGCTCTGGCGAGCTGGACCGCCGAGAGCAACATCTCCGGGCTGCGGGGCTGCGGAGCGGAGAGGCGGCGTGTGGAGAGGCGGCAGTACGGAGAGGCGGCGTGCGGAGAGGCGGCAGTGCGGAGAGGCGGCGCCGACTTTGTCATCGGGAGCCTGGGAGCTCCAAACCGGCGCAGCCTTGTCGGCTTCGGCAGCCGCGGGCTCCAACCAGGAAGCGGCCGTTCCAGGTGGCCCAGCCGCCGAAAGGACTCTCCCGACGCCGGGGCAAGACCACCCGGTGAGAACGGCCAGAGACATCGGGCCTCCGTAGAGGCAATTGCGGTGGCCTCAATAGGCCTGACTTTGGGGTGAACATGGGGTGGGGACTGGACATTGTGCCTTCCCCCACAGTGGTATCCACTGTGGGGGGATGATTTTTTTGTCTAATTGTAGTCCTGTAAGTCTGTGTCCAAGATGGCTGCCATGAAGAGAGAGTGGACGCTGGCGCGCTTTGGCTACCGCTGCTCTCTCTTCACACTGTGTTTTTGATTTTCTGTTTTTGGATTGAATTCTGTTTTTAATTTGTGTCTCTGTGATGTCTTTATTACTTATTTTATTCCGATTATATGTTTTATTCCGATTACTATGTAAGGTGTCCTTGAGATGTCTGAAAGGCGCCCATTAAATAAAATTTATTATTATTATTATTATTATATCACTTATACGCCTATATCTCTCAAAAGATTTAATGATATTTTTTCTGACTTACTCCACATCAGCTTTATGGAATATAGGGACATGTCGCCAGGACAAGAACCAGCTTGAATGATAGGGAACTGAGTGGTCCACATTGGAGATCAAGTCATTTCTCCCGTTGGAGAACAAAAACAAAATTGCAGGGTTCTTGTAGATGGTTTATGCATGCAACCAATAATGTAGCTACCTCAGTACCATTAACCACGCCTTAGTCATCAAGTATAATAACACTCTCTCTCCCTATCTCTCACTCTCTCTCCAGCACGGTGACAGACTGCGTGCAGTTAGTGCTGGATCATGTTTAATCTGTGTGTTTATTAAAGAGTTAAGTAAAGTTACAAGTGTGTGAGATTCACTTCTTTACATGGTGTCGGCAAGTTAAATCTTGCGGCTCCTGTTTATCGGGTTTTATTTCTTGAGTTTGTTTCTTTGTCGGAGTTTTACTCTCCTTGTGTCACCATGGCATCCTCATGCCGCAAACCCGCGCCCCTGGTCTTTGATGCAGACATAGCGGAGCGCTGGGCGACTTTTGAGATGGATTTTACCCACTACATGAACATTGCTCATCGCAACGATCCTGATGCCGTTAAAGCTTCCCTTCTTCTAAATCTTGCTGGCCCTGATGCCATGAGGAGAGCACAAGCCTTCACCTACAGTCCCGCGGTCCGGGATGAACATGATCAGGTCCAAGTACCTGCAGAGTCTGCCGATGACCCGGTATGTCTGTTGCGAAAATTCGCTGAGCTCTGTGACCTGCCCTCTAACCGCATTTTAGAGAGAGCAAAGTTTTTTACGAGAAAGCAGCAGCATGATGAGCCTGTTGAATGTTTTATTGCTGATCTGCGTTACCTCGCTCAGAGGTGCCGATTTGATACTATGACTGAACAGCTTACTAGAGACATTCTAGTGACAGGGATGCTCGATCAGAAATTACAATTGGAGCTATTAAGGAAACCAGATCTTACTCTAACCGAAGCCATGCACGCATGCAGGTTGGCTGAAGTCGTTGACCCACTGTTCGGACAGCGGGGGTCTGATAATAAATCGATTAATTTAACTGGTCTCAATAGGTCTCAACGTCCTAACATAGTCAACACCAGACCCATGTCGCGGGCCATCTACGTCCCCGGCGGCCAAGGCGTTAAAAAATGCCCTAATTGCGGTTATGTGCATTCAATGCTTATGGAAAATCCTGCAATTTCTGCAAGAAATTGAATCATTTCTTGGCTGTCTGCCGCTCCCGTGGGAAACTTCCCCCAGCTTCTAGACAAGTCCTAAACAACTTGGTGCAAGTTGATAGCGAGTTTGGTTCCCAGTCCTCTCTCGACACTGCCCACGACTCTGAGCCAATTAGTTCTCAAGGAGATGCTAGTGTTTTCACACTCCTACATGCACCTGCTCGACTCACGGATCCTTCGGTCCTCGTTACTGTCAACAATTCGACCTTCTCTGCTAAGCTCGACACGGGGGCGAAGGTCAATGTTATGTCAACAAGCCTGTTCAGAAAGATTAGGCACAATGAGCAACTAAGTGCTGACCGTTCGACTTTACATGCTTACGGGGGCGAGGTGCTGAAACCAGTGGGCAAAGCCATTTTCAATTGTGTGCTGCAGAGGTCATCGTGGGCTCTCACGTTCTATGTTCTCGACTCTGACTGTGTAACTTTGTTGGGCAACCAGGCATGCAAGGACCTGGGACTAGTCTCGTTCGACCGCACTGTCCATGAGGTGCGGGTGATGTTGGATCCGATATCTGAGTACCCGGACCTGTTTGATAATGAGCTGGGCAAACTGCCTTTCACCTACAAGATCGCCACCAACCCAAAGGTGGCGCCTGTGGTCCGTGCACCACACAGAGTATCCCTCGCTATGAAGGACAAGGTTGAATCGATGCTGAAGAGCATGGTCGCGATGGGAGTGCTGGAGGCAGTTAGCGAGCCCACCGAGTGGGTCTCCAACATGGTTGCCACGCTAAAAAAGGACAAGAACGAGATAAGAGCGTGCATCAACCCAAAGGACCTGAACCTCGCGATTAGGCGACCACACTACCCCATGAGAACCGTGGAAGATGTTGCAGCTCAAGTCGGCCAGGCCACGGTTTTCTCCGTCCTCGATGTCAAGAGTTCCTTCTGGCAAATACCACTCGACAAACGCTCCTCCGATCTGACAACGTTTGCTACTCCTTTTGGCAGATTCAAATTCCTGCGGATGCCAATCGGAATCAACTCTGCCAGCGAGGTGTTCCAGAGGTCCATGGAACAGCTGTTCGCTGGCATGCCATGCGCCATCATCGTGGATGATATCCTAGTCTACGGGGAGAATGCTGCCGAACATGACAAAAACCTACGCCGGGTCCAGGACCGGGCTCGACAGATCAATTTAAAACTTAACATAAAAAAGTGCAGATTTCGCGTCTCTGAAGTGCCTTACGTCAGACACATCTTCACTTCTGATGGACTAAAGCCTGACCCACAAAAGACTGTTGCAATTTCCGAGATGCCAGCCCCAACCGACGTCCTCGGTCTGCAACGCTTCCTGGGCATGGTCAATTACCTCGTGAAGTTTATACCTAATCTCAGTGAGCTGAGCTCGCCCCTGAGGCAACTAACTAAAAAAGACACTGCCTGGTCCTGGTTCACACAACACCAGCAGGCTTTCGAATTTCTGAAATCTAAGCTGACCAGCACCCCGACACTTAAATTCTTCGATCTGCGCCGTCCCATTGTTGTTACCTGTGATGCCTCCCGTTTTGGACTCGGTGCTGCTTGCCTGCAGCTCTTTGATGACGGATCGCTGCTACCTGTTTCATATGCCTCGCGAACCATGACCGACACGGAGCAACGGTACGCTCAGATCGAGAAGGAGCTCCTCGCGGTTGTGTTTGCTTGTTCCAAATTTAAAGATTTCCTTTTCGGCAGCAGATTCACGGTCAAGACCGACCACCAGCCATTAGTGACAATTCTTAGCAAGCCCGTTCACGTTGTCCCTGCCAGACTGCAGCGCATGATGCTGCAGCTCCAACGTTTTGATTTCCAACTGGTCTACAAAAAGGGCACTGAAATGCATGTGGCCAATACTCTATCTCGTGCCCCACGGGCCTCCTGTGACCGCCACCCCTACGGGCAAGAAAACCTCTTGGTTCTGAACGTCAACATCGTCCCAACCAGGCAACTTCAGTGCCTGATCGAACACACCGCCGCCGACACTGCGTTGCAGCAGCTCACAGCTGTCATCAAGCGCGGCTGGCCCGACAAACGGACAACTTTGCCATCGGGTGCCCAACCGTTCTTTCTGGTCCGCGATGAGCTGGTGCTCCAAGATGGTGATATCATCAAAGGCCACAAGGTCGTGGTTCCAGCCTCTTTGTATGATCTATACTACAACGCAGCCCATAGCGGTCATCCTGGGGTCGATGCCACTATTTCTCACGCTCAGGGACAATTCTACTGGCCTGGTATGGCCAAATATATCAGGGACCGAGTTTCCTCCTGCTCCACCTGCAACAACCTCGCCCCACACCAGCAGCGACAGCCCCTTTTGCAGCAGCCGGCGCCCGCCATGCCCTGGACATCGCTGGCTGCCGACATATTCGAATGGTGGGGCAAGCAGTTTCTTGTCCTGGTTGACTCGTACCCTAACTGGTTTGAGGTGGACCTGCTTCCTTCAATCACCTCCGAGATGGTCATCAGCAGACTGCGCAGGCACTTCGCCACCTTCGGTGCCCCTGTCCGCTTACAAACTGACAATGGCCGACAATTTACCAGCGCCGAATTCAAATCTTTCGCTGCCAAGTGGAACTTTCACCACTACACTAGTAGCCCAGAATATCCACAGAGCAACGGCCTTGCCGAGCGGAGTGCTAAGGGTCTGCTTGAGCAGTCCCGCCTGTCTAACTCCGACTTCTACCTGGGCTTACTTAACCTCCGTAATATCTCCCGTGACCAGACCATGGGTTCCCCTGCCCAGCGTCTGATGTCGAGGACAACCAGGCCACCTATGCCGATCGCTCAACAGACCCTGCTACTCAAGGTATTCGAGCCTGCCGTTGTCCAGCAGCGGATTGAACAGAAGCATGAGGTTCAACGGCGTTCCCACGACAGGTCCTGTCGACCACTGGCGTCCCTACTGCCCGGGCAAGTCGTTCGGATGCAAACTAGCAAGTCGTTCAGATGCAAACTAGCACTGGCTATTCCCGTCTCGCGACCATGGTTGGTGTGGCTGATTCGCCTCGTTCTTACCTGGTGGACTATGAAGGGACTGTCTATCGTCAAAGTCGTCAACACCTGTTGGCTGTGAACGAGCCGAAGCCTCCACCTGCGGGTCCTTATGCTCCACCTCTGCTGTCCCAGCCCGCCCCTGCCGGCTTTCCTGCTGATCCCTGCATGCCCCAGACCCCTCACTTGTTGCGTTCTCCTCCACCGCTGCCGCCTGGTTTTGGCCGGTTTGCCTCCCCTCCTGCACGTTCTCCCTCCCCTCCTGTGTCTCCTGCTCCGGCTGCGTCTCCTCCTGCTTTAACTCCTGCTACGGATGCGTCTTCTCCTGCTTTAACTCCTGCTACGGATGCGTCTCCTCCTGGGTTAACCTTCTCGCCTACTTCTGCTGCGCCTTCTCTTCTTTCCGATGGGGGGGGGGGGGGGAAGGTGTTGTATGTACGCGTTCGGGTCGCATTGTTAAGCCGCCTGTTCGCTATGGCGACTTTGTTTAGATTCGTATATTTTATGTAATCACACTGCCATGGCTCTATTTCAATTCTGATTTCTAAGGGGAAGGATGTAGATGGTTTATGCATGCAACCAATAATGTAGCTACCTCAGTACCACTAACCACGCCTTAGTCATCAAGTATAATAACACTCTCTCTCCCTATCTCTCGCTCTCTCTCCAGCACGGTGACAGACTGTGTGCAGTTAGTGCTGGATCATGTTTAATCTGTGTGTTTATTAAAGAGTTAAGTAAAGTTACAAGTGTGTGAGATTCTCTTCTTTACAGTTCTATTCTGCTCCATCAACAATTGTTTATCAAAGCTGTACATGGGGATATGGTTGTTCTTGATTTGCTATTCAGACTTCAGTCATAAGCCATTTTTAAAAATCTCAGCCAAAACTATACTAACATTTTGCAGTTACGTGCTCATAGTTTGCCTGCCATTGGGAATTTTTGTGTTTCATGCTACATCTTTTTAACATCTGGTTGATCCAGTAAATGAGGACCTTGTGTACTCCACAACATTCACACTCTAACAGAGCACAAAGGCCTTGCATGAACTTTATGAACGACATCACAACAAACAAGCACAATTGTCAATGAGTATATTTATAGGCTTTGAATTCATTCCATTTATGTTCAAAAACTCACTGTAAAGTAAAGTCACAGAGAAAGCATATTTATTTGAAAAGAAAATAATTGTGACCTTGAACTCTTTTGCTTAACAAGAATGGCAAGCTATCAAAAAATATTTATCAATATGAAAGAAAGAACTTGAATTCATATAATGTATTGTATGTATTCATGTAACACAGCCTTTAAAATTCTTTCCAGCCAGCTAAGTGGTGATAAGGATTTGGAATGTGGAGGGAGTCATTTTGTATGGACTGGGGACAATGATATGACAGAAAGCTTATCCTTCCATCCAAGTTCCCACATTGACTGTGGTGCCTTTGTCTCCTTCTGCTGCTTGACTTGACATAAGATTATTGGTCTGAAATCTGAAGAAGTGTCTCGACCCGAAACGTCACTCATTACTTTTCGCCAGAGATGCTGCCTGTCCCACTGACTTACTCCAGCATTTTGTGTCTACCTTCGATTTAAACCAGCATCTGCAGTTCCTTCCTACACATAAGATTATTGGCTTGCTGCTGGGACATAGCCCAGGGTCTGGGTCTGCATGGTGCTTGTTCTCAAGCATCAGTTGCTGGTATCGATTGCTAGGTTTTGCAGCATATAGTATTCAGAAATGAATTTTCTGCACCTGCTAGTTATCCATTGCTTGGCCTCTCTGGATGGACATGGACACCACAATCTCATTTTCTGAAAGCCAGTGGCATTTGCCATAATGATTCTTGTGGCTGTGTAGCTTTCTTTGTATTAGTGCTCAGGGGCCATGTTGTACTGCATATTCGTATTGGGAAATAAGAAATAACCCACAGGCCTGCTCCCAGTATTGTACAGAAACTCACCTGCAGTGCAAACTCGCTGATGGTCAATGTATCATTACTTATTTTGTGGAAATATGGGCAATATATCAGCAACAAGGGCATCTGTACATATTTATGGAATGAAAGTGCTTTGGGTTGAGAAAAGTTACCAAGTTATTATAGGAAGTCCTTATGGCCATATGTGTAATCAATGGCTGCCTGCTGTTATGGGAAGGCAGAAATACTAACAAGTCCAGTGCCTGAGATGCCAATTTTTTACACTGAAGTTGAAATACATAAAATCATCTGCCTGGATATACAGTGCCTGGGTGTACTGTCTGCAAATTAGGATTGATGTGACCACTTGGAAATTCTATAATGACGAAGATCATTGAGATGAGGACTTTCTGAAAGCATTTCACACATCTCAATGATGATAGCCTTGGAGTACTGGACACTGCAATTATATCTTCATACGAGAGTTTCAGCATGAATACAGTGTTTCTGAAGACTGTTGGAGTACGCTCATTGTTAACGGGCATATCTGCCCTGAAGTCCTTGACCCACCTTGCGTGGCCAGTCATTACCATAACAATACCTTCAGCAATAGATTAGTCAGCAGTGTGACCACTGAAACATCCACTGTCCAAGTATTTCAGCAGCTCGATACTGATAAAATATACTTGTTTTTTTATGCACATCTGTGGACATTGCATCTGAGCAACCTGCAATAAGATTTGCCCACTCAAGTCTTCTAATATGAATAGAATGTTGCTTTAGACAAGGCAACAAATCAGAGCAGTATTCTGCTAGCTGTACTGCAATTGTTCAATGACAGTCATAGGTTGCATCTAAATGAAGCTGGTCAGGACAGATACGGACAAATGTTGATGTCATTAGGTGTTCTGATAAATTGAAGTAAATTATGCATGGAAATCTCTAGTCTAATCTCTTACCATGAACTATTTTACCCAGAAATTATCACTTTTAAAATAATTGAATAAAAATATACAAATTGATTTAAGGTTTAATCTAATACATTCATAAATATGCACTTAATTTAAACCAGGAATATGACAAAGTAGGTAGTTCTGCTAACCTATTAAAAACAGTGTGAGGCAGAATATGCTTCGTTTCCACCCAGGCAAAATTTAAAAAAAAACTAGCTCATCTGAATAATATTTATCTATATTACTAACACTGATCTTGACCTCTTCCTGTTCATCTGTATATTGATTTTAGAAAAAACACTGCTACTTACGGCTGTGATTTTTGGCCATCTTACTCAGAGTCCCCCTCCGCTGCGCAGGTCAAGAGGATTTTTCCCATCGATGAAAAATAAAAGAGTTATTAGTGTTTAAAAAATGTTGAGATTCTCTCTCCTGAAGGCCACGCCCCTTCCAGAGGGACTATAAAACCGGGAAGCGTTGAGTGCCTCAGTCAGTCTCTGCAAGATGGGGAGCAAGAGGGTCATGTCTCTCAGCTCTGAATAACACTGAACACATGTCTACTAAACTGTGAGTGGTTTTACTGACCTGTCAGTGCCCTTAATGTGGTTTGAAAATATAGTTTGGAAATGCTAAAGCTGTGCTGCCTTTGGTTTGGAAATGCTAAAGCTGTGTTGCCTTTGGTTTGGAAATGCTAAAGCTGTGTTGCCTTTGGTTTTGAAATGCTAAAGCTGTGTTGCCTTTGGTTTGGAAATGCTAAAAATGTGTGGCCTTTGGTTTGGAAATGCTAAAGCTGTGTTGCCTTTGGTTTGGTAATGCTAAAGCTGTGTTGCCTTTGGTTTGGAAATGCTAAAAATGTGTGGCCTTTGGTTTGGAAATGCTAAAGCTGTGTTGCCTTTGCTTTGGAAATGCTAAAGTTGCCTTGCCTAATTAAAGTTGCCTTGCCAAATTAAAGTTGCCTTGCCTTCTATATAATTAAAAGTCTAATCTTGACCACTTCCTATTTGCGCTTTATATTGATTTTAGAAAAAAATGCTACCACGTATTGCGGTGATTTTTGGCCATCTTACTCAGAGTCTCCCTCCGCTCATCGGGTGCTGAGGATTTTTCCCATCGAATAGTGTTTAAAAAATGTTGGGGTTCTCTCTCCTGTCAATCACGCCATGAAGGCCACGCACCTTCTGGTGGGAGGGGGGGAGGGACTTTAAAACCCAGAAGTGTGGGCGTGGCTCAGTCTCAGCAAGATGGAGGAGGGAGAGGTCACGACTCGCTGTCTTTATTGGCCTTGCACCCTGCTTGAAATGGTATGAAACTGCACTTGAATTTGGTGGCCTTGCACCCGGCTTGAAATGGAATTTCAAGGAATAGCCGTGAGTCAACTGCCAGCCCACCAGCCGTGAGTGAGTGAGCTGCCAGCACAACAGGCTTGAGTGACTGAACCGCAAGCCCAAGAATCAATTCGGCCCACAATGTCCATACTAGCCCTCTGGAAACCAGTCCCTTCAGCCACAACACCCATAATAGCGCTCCAGAAAGCCCCCCCCCCTCCCACTGGCCACCAATATTGGAATTGGTGGAATATTGCGTTGGGGGACCAGCCCTCCCGTGTGACGCTGGGACCCAACGGGTCCCACTTAGTCTAGTATAAAATAGATGCTTTAGCACATAGTTACTAATGAAGTTGGTCTAACCAGTGAGTACCATGAGAAAATAGACACTAAAGCAGGATTCAAGACACGGTTTTAAGACTAAATAAATATAAATTAAAATTGCAATTTGTAGCCATTTAATTTAAAACTGCTGTGGAAAGCTAGTTGCCAAATCTAGAAATGTTTCCCAATTTAAAGTAGAAATTGCAAAATAAAAATTGCCCAATCTCTTGTGAATCCTGCTATCTTGGTGTAACCTTTTATCAGCAGGTCATGAACCTATTTTCTCAAATGCAAGTGGTGGATCGGCAGCTAAAGAGACAACATGACAATAAGGTAAATAAATACCCAGTTAAAGCAATCGTGAAAATAAGCAGCTTATCAAGTTAATTAGCAACTCTGGATCAGACAGGACGGGTTTTAAGGTGCCTGCTCAAACATGCCTGCCACCTTCCTTGGAACCTTCATATTTGTCACCATGACTCATGAGACAACAATATCTATGATTCAAAAAATATCAATTGAACTTGGATGCTTCACAAGTTTGATAGAGATGCTTTGAACACCTAATGTTGGAATTTATCAACACAGTACTCAACATTCGGTGGTACAGTTTAGGCAGGTAAAAAAACAAAAGAAAAATAGGAGACATTGAACAGTCCCCACCTCAAAAAGGATTGACAGAATTTTATTGAAATGGGAGGCAACACAATTCTGTTTTGTTCTGCATGAAAACAAAGATGACAGATGATGGCCTTATACCTGGGATAGTTTCTGCCCAATTCCTGAAAACCTTGTTGATGCTCCTTCGTCACCAATTAGCATTTTGTTTCTTTTTACAAAGAAAACCCGAAGGCAATAATCGAGTCAAAACAATGTTTCCTCCTATTTAGGCCACCTAAAGCAAGTCACAACTAGTAGCTAAATTGAAAGTGAAGAGTGAAATCGTGGAGAAAATCCTGTACACGGCAGAGAATGTTGTTTATCAGGGAGGGTGAGTAACAAAACACAAATATATTTGGGATATATTTGTACTTTTTGTTTAAAACTTTCATTTGATTTAGCCCTCTGGTAGCTAGCAGGAGAACAGCTGGTCTGTGAGGACTGCGCCATACACTTGTTCACAAATATAAGAAAAAAAACCCATGAGGAAAATGTGGATTCTTCAAATAAAACATTTAATAACAATGGCAATGATACATAAGTGAATTCACTCAAATCAGCATAACTGTCATTCAACAGAATGAAGAAATGTAAACCTATCATTTGCTCAATCATTGTTAAATCTGTGGGGTGGAAATAGAGTGCACAATCATGGAATGCAAGGGTTCAGAGGGATGGTAGGGCACGCCAGCCCAAATTATTCTTTTGAGATTTCTAAGAGCACAACTGCTCCGCCTAGTGCTACATAAACAGTGGCACTGTCTCTGTTGTTTGTAGAATAGTTTGTAACATAATGATGCTTCATTTACTTGATTGAAACAGATAGGTGCTTTGCCAACCGATGATAACCTATTAAAAATTGTGGTAGATTATTACATTATCGCCAATAATTTCCAAAGTAATTAGTAAATCCACATGTTGGGGTTTGTTCTCATTACAATTATTTGGTGAAAAGCAGCCACGTTGTTTCTTGGATACACCCATTTCTTATGCAACTCATCTCATTCATTCAACCAATCAACATTCTGCCATAGAGATAAATCTCAGCAGTCAATCCTAAACAACTGCGGCATGGGTGTGAAATATCAATGACAACTCAAGAATTTCAGAAAATCAAGCTTAATATAAATAGACAGGCTGGCACACTTACCCCTTTTCCAGACTTGCCAAAATTATATTTGAGCCTTGTATATTTCCAATGCCGCCATTGAATATTATTACAGGTTTGCAATAACTGTCAAATCTCTTAGTGCTGTTGGTAAATTTCCAGCATGTTGTGTACACTGACCTTTGAGACTGACTGTCAGGGGGTCATTAATTGCACAACCTCGACTCACAAGTAGCTCTCTTCAAATTTCTAGCTTGGGTGACAGCTGCTAGTTAAATGCTGGCTTTCCAGCTGTTATTAATTAAAATACAATTTATAAATGGTGTTAATTTGTTTATTGTGCTATTATTGCACAGATCATGCTACCAGTTTTCAACTGATATGAATTAAAGCAATTTGTAAGCTCGTTGCTTTTCCAGCTTCTCATCACGACAATGCAGCACATTGTCAAGATGTAAATAGATGTCCTTCTGCTAAACTAGTTCAGAGCCAAACAAATCCCACAGAGGAAGAATCATTGACTTGACATCAATGGAGGCGAGCTCATGTACAAACCTGTCTTATATGACTGGCTACTGCTGATCTTCAAAAAAAAAGCACAAGTGGAGCAGTAGGGAAGTGCCATTTCCCAAATTGCATCAATTATTACCATAATCTTTGGATGATGTGATACAAAAGAAAGATGCTTGAAAATACATTCAATTTTCTTTATACACAAAGTATTGCTCCAAGCAAAATCCTTGTATGGCAGATTCATCATACCGAATCATTATATCTTCAAACATCCAATGGTGTAGATTTCCAGCAGTTGCATTGTGGAACTCTGCTGCTGATGCAACAAATGCCAGGGAAGGTGCTGAGCTTCAGTGATGTTGGATAAGTTTGAACCTCTATTTTTGAATTTACACCAACCACCCACCACCTACTGTATATAGTCTCCCTCTCTGCCCCCACAGTGTTACTAACCTGAATGTTGCTGATTTCTCTTGGTCAGCAAAGGTAATACTAACAGTTGTTAATGTGAGAAAACAGCTATAAAAGTAATTATTATACCACAAGTCTGGACGAAACTAAGGAGATGGGTAGCTTAAATTTCCTAGGTCGGTTCTGCTTGACTATGGAGTTTCCCAGAGCTGACCTTCACTGACTGTTAACAAAAATAGAACATGCTGGAAATACTCAGCAGATCCGGCCACATCAGTGGGACGGGAAACTGAATCAATATTTCATATCAGACACCCTTCAGCAGAATTGAAAACAAAACAAAAGAAGTTAGTAAATCCACTGGTACTTTAGTTTAACGTGTTATTTTTTATTATTTCTTTCTGGGAATGGAGTATAGACCCAGCCTGATCTTCTTTATTTATTTATTTATTTATTTATTTATTTATTTATTTATTTATTAGAAGTAAGTACAATACAGTGGCACCTTTTTTCATGTGCCAAATATATGTTGGCATGTTACATTCTATGTACAACTTCATTTTTAAATTTAAAAAAAAAAGAAATGAGAGAGAGAAAAAGAAACTAGATAATAGAGAGTAGAAAAATGTGTAGTGTGTGTAAAGAAAGACAAAGAACACGAAGAGAAAGAGAGAGTGAGGGAGAAAAATAAAAAAGAGGAAAGAGAGAGAGAAAGAGTAGAAAATAGGAGATAGGAGATGAGTATTTGTATTCTTGACCATCTTTCACCCAGACCTGAAACAGTTGATTTTTACGATTCTGTTGCACCACATGCATCCAAGAAGTCAATAAATGGAGACCAACTCGTTAAGAATTGGTCTGGTTTATCTATTAGGAGGACAGCCTGATCTTCTGAGCATGTCTTCCTGTTCTGCATTTTGCAAATCTCATGTTCCCCTGCCTCCGCTCTCACTCTCCAAATTGCTCCCATTCACTCAGTGTTGAGATAAACTTGTTGACTGCGTATGGGGTAAAACCATGGTCATCTAAGTTTTACCTCATCGGAGACATCCCCTCCCCCACCCTCCATGCAGCTTTGCAAGATTCTCTGGTCTCCTTTTCAATTCTGACAAAGGATCATAACCTAAAACGTTAACTGTTTTGATTCCCATACTGTAGATGTGTCCTGACCTGCTGAGTACTTCCAGAACATTATGTTTTTGCTTTCGATTTGCAATATCTGCGGGTGTTTCTATTTCTCTGACTTCTATCTGAGCAGGCAGCAAAGAACTTTCTCTAGAGCCAGCGGAACTCGTTTTCAACATATGCAAACCAAGTCTTCAATGCATCTTCGATCTTTGCAAGCGAGATGATTGATTTTATGTCCCTCCTCCCCCATCCCTATAAAAGGCCATGAGATCCAACACTGGCATGCTCCATGCCAGAAGGTCTTTTACTAAATATTAATTAAACCAGTCTATAAAGTCTGAAAAATGCTAATCTCTACCAGATGTGTGAGCATAAAGCTTCCCACCCCACAACTAATCCAAATGATTTATCATAAAACCACTAGCAATGAGTAAGGAAGACAGTGTTATTTCAAGCTAACCATTGCCCTTCTCTGTGTCTTTTTTCCACTTCAACTCTCTCCCTCCCCTCTGAAGTATACACTTACTTCATGTAGCAAAAGGACTTACATAAAACCTGTAAGATACTAAAATGAACAAAGGCAATTTCCACAGGAGCAACAGCAGACATTATATCACAACTACATAAAGCAAATATGTTGAATATGTGTCTTGCAATGAACATTTCACTTTTAGTATTCGCCAGATCCACATATCCTAAAGAATAATTATTTATTTCCTTTAAACAAGCTTTTGGCAATGTGCATTGTACATTGAAATATGAAATTATGAATTGGATATTTATTAACATCATCCATTTTACATTTATAGAATTTCTGGCAAAACATCTATTGTTACCAGTGCAAATCAATTTCTAGGCAAATGCTGTGGATTGCTTTTAAGTCATGGGCATCTCATGATGTCTCACATCCTTGATGACCAAATGATAAATCTCATTTTACCTTTAAAACCATTCAAAAATCAATGTATCCAATGGGTAAATAAATAAGTCAATAGTAATGCCATAGCATAATTGAAAATGTAGATAATTGGTTTTTAATGAGATAGTCAGATGGAACCAAATATGAATATCCCACTCTTAGTAGACAAAGTTAAATAATCACATGACAGTGTTTGTCAATTTCACCAGCTAAACTAGGAACATAACTACACCAAGCTTATTTTGAAGCTCTCTTATCTGCAGTTCTTTTTAATATCACTTGCAAACCCTGACTGAATTTTAAAGATTTGTTCCTCTGCAGATTCCGATTGATCTATCGTATATTTCCAGCATTTCCTGTCTTTCTTCAGCTCTTCATAAAGACTTGGTTTATCGATACTGCTCCAGAGTTATCAATGCCACCAAGGCAATATAACCTGACATAATAGATCTTAGCCAGCCCACAGACTCGTCAATCGCTTCCCTTTCCCCACCCTCGCTGTGGAACCTGCTTAATGGTTTTCATGCTATTGATTTTAACTCCTGTATAAATGTATCAATCAATATCATGTTATTTTAGAAGCACAGCTTTAACCAATTGGGAGCAGCTTGGGAATGTAACATTGATATGAAATGGTTGGTTAAATTTTGAAGTCGCAACACAGGAAAGAACAAATAATGATGATAAGAAGTTGTCAAAGCACGGAGAAAAATGGATGATGAAGGGACACGGACGATGTCAGAGCTGATTTGAGAAAGCAAACAAAGAAAAGTTATAGAAAGGTTCTGGAAGTTATAAGGGGAAACTTAAGCAGTTTTATTTTGATTTATGTTTTGGAATCCAGCCATTACTGTTAATTACTCTTGAGATAGTAATGTTGGGCCACCTTGAAATGCCGCAGTTCTTCTATAAAAGTACGTACAATTTTTCGGGAATTATGACAATAAGGATGTGTGTGAGCTTGAGAGGAATATCCAAATGGTGGTGTTTCCATGTCCTGGAACCTTTTGCCCATTCAAGTGATACACCAGTCTGTAATTTTTTTGTGATTAGAACTTTGCAAACTTGACAGAGCTTGTGGCAAGTCCATCTTTGCTGCTTAGGTCGGTGCTGGTTGGTGCATCTGCATTTATTCTTTTTCTATTTCAATATAGCAGTAATGGAAAGATTTGTGGTTTGGCAGCTCATTTCAGGGGCATTTAGGAGTCAACTACATTGGTGGGACTGGCGTTGCACAAGCAACAGGCTGATCAAAGATGGCAGACTACCTCTCTGGAAAATAGCAAATGAAACAGGTGGGTTTTATGACATTCCAACAGTTTTGTAATCATGAGGGTTAAAGAAGTTCAGTTTGAATTTTCTTATTTTCCGGCATCTGATCAATGGTGTCATTGCCAGCATTTAGTGCTCATCCATAATTGCTCATGAGAAGGAGATGGTGAGCTGCTGCCTTGAGTTCGAAGATGTAGGTCCAGTGACAATGAAGGACTGGATCAGGATGGTGAGCAATGCACATAACAATATAAGAAAATGAGAACAGGAGTAGACGCATAGCCCTAGAAACCTGTCCTGCTATTCATAATGATAACGGCTCATCTCTTATTTTGCGCAAGATCATTTCTGTTCCTTCCAAAGAATAGAGAGCTAATTTAATTTAACTTTCTTAACATTCCTGATAGGGATTTGAAATAGAAGATACAAGTGTTTCTAGTCCCTTGCCCCTGCTGGAATTATTGTTCTTGGTTGTCAAAGTCAAGTTGTCAAGGTTGTCTCATGGGTTTGCTAAGTGCTGGAGAAGTAGCTGCCTTGCACTTTGCAGAAGGTTCAGACTGCAGCCAATGTGGAGAGAATCAATACTTGGAGTAGTTGATTGGCTGCCAACCATGTGAGCTGCTTTTTGTTGGCTGATACATTTCTTAAGAGTTGATGGAGCTGCAGTCAATCAGGCAAGTAGGGAGTATTTCATCACTCTCCTTTCGTCATGGTGTTAAGGAATAAACCAATACCCAAAGGTTACCCACCCCTCTGTCTTATTGTTGAAGCTACAGTATTTATATGGCTTGTTCTGTTGAGATCCTGGTGAATGCTAACCCACCCCACCCACAGCTTTTGATAGTGAAGAATTTGCAGGGTGATATTGCTATTGAAAGTCAGGAGTAGGTCGTGAAAGTCTCACTTTGTGGAGTTAATCATTGCCTGCCACATTTGCAGTGCTAATGTTATTTGCCAAGTACAGTATTAGCTCATGCCTGACTGTGTTCTAGGTCTTGCTCCCTGCAGGCATGGGCTGCTTTATTTATTGAAGTTGTGTATGGAATTAAATACTGTACAATAATCAATGAATATTCACATTTTTAACAAGATGAAAGGAATGTCGATGATGGACCAGTGAAGATGGTTGGGCCAGAACATTACCTTGAGGTAGTCTTGCAGTGATGTCCTGGACCTGGGAAAATTGACCTCCAATAATCATAACTAATTTTCCTTTGGAATTTATTAACTTCATCTTAACCAGAACCTATTTATGAAATGTTGCCATGATCCAGATCACTCTTACCTCTGGAATACAGGTCTTTGGTTGACATTTGCTCCAAAGATGTGATGAGATCTAGAGCCTGGTGGTCCTTGTAAAACCCAAACTGGCCACCAATGAGCAGACTGTGCTACTGGAAGTATTGCCAGCAACTGCCTCCATCACTTCCTTGATGATTGGAAGTTATAGGAATGACCTATGGAAAAAAAGTGAAAGTTATATTAACACTCAAGAAATTAAAGAAGCCTTCAGGGACTTTATGAGGGTGATTATAATCTATTAAACTCAGGAATAGCGAAGAGAGAACACAAGAATCAAAGACAACAGTGGGAATAGAATCCTTAGGGAATGACAGGTCAATAATTCCTCCACGAGAAAATACATTTTCCCCATAATTATCTAATGAACAGTACCAAATTACTGTCTTTAGAAGACAGTATCAAATGTAGAAACTTCTATCAAATGTAGACACTTGCCTCCTGAACGTTGTAGAAACTTGCCTCCTGAACGATTCATTTTAAGTTAAATTCAAAGCGATTTTTAGAAAAAATTGTTAATATTTAAAGTGATGTTATTGAGATGAATTTTACTTTATAGAAGGCCTCACCAGCAGTTAAGTGTGCATATATTTCAATAATACACATTAATTTATTTTCCTTGAAGACATTTATTTTTGGGTCTGAAGAACCGATCTGACTGTGGATGATCAGCCATGATCACATTAAATGGCGGTGCTTGCTCGAAGGGCTGAATGACCTACTCCTGCACCTATTGTCTATTGTCTATAAAAAGGGTCTCGACCCAAAAAGTCACCCATTCCTTCTCTCCAGAGATGCTGCCTGTCCCGCGGAGTTACTCCAGCTTTTTGTTTCTATCTTCGGTTTAAACCAGCATCTGCAGTTCCTTCTTACACAATTGATTTTCCTTAGTGGCTCATGTTGTAAGTAGATCAGGGCACCTTCCAACCTTCATTCTGTTTGGGCAACTGCAGGTTGCCAGTTATGATAAAATCACCTTCTGACAGAAAACAAGTACATCTTCATTTTCTTGCTGCATTCCCAAGATTTTAATGAACCTGTTCCCAACTTCATTAGACCTTATCCTCATGCATAATTTATATATTCTACAAAGTACAAAAACAGAATAGATTTTAATTGGATCTAAACCTGGACAAGGCTGGATGGTGGGTTATAGACTGTCTTTTCACTGGCCTGCTCCTAAAATTGAAACTCAGGTCTCTGTATTTATATGTAGTCAAATTCTTGCTATTTTTGTATCTCATTAATACACCAATCAGTTCTACTACTAAGAGCTTAATTCAATTAGTGACATTTTCATTCCAATTTTACAGGAAGGTTTTGGACTCTAATAAAACAAGATTCAAATACAGAGCCCTTGTTCCAGCAAAACTAACAATTATGTTGTACATGGGAAATTAAAATACTTGTGCGTTTCTTGTTTCATTATTATGGGGAACACTTGGATCCAAACATTTTTCCTCTGAATCTTCCTGAACCAGCACATTATGATGGGAACATTGTAGAGATTTTTAAACTGTCGGTAAATAATTGTCCAAAGCCATCAGCTTAGTACACATTTTTGAGGATTGGGAATCATTCATAATGTGTTTCATAGTCCCAGCAAAGATGTTAGAGCCAGTCATTATGGTTTGATAATTATATAACAATACAAATGTTCACTTCTACTGTATTTAAAGTAACATGCAACTGGAAATGCTCAGCAAGGAGAAGATTCAAGATTCTTATGTTTTATTAAAAAGTATCATTAACAGCTGAGTAACATTTGCATTATGTGAATAGTACAATAATCTAGCACTAATTTTCATACTGTGTTTATTTATTTGCTGTGATTCCATGTTTTCAACTTTCCCAAATTCTTTGACCATAAAAGCAAGTTACAGACCCCCAAAAATACAATGAATGTAATATTATATCCAATCAGGAATTTACGTCTAATTCCAAAAAGTTCATAAAGCGTTATTGAAGAATAACAAAATAACTGTATATAATTCTGTTCAACCTTCTCTAGGAAGGATGTCATTAACCTAAAAATTATGTAAAAAAGATTTGCGAGAATGGTACGTCTGTAAACTGAGTGGTGACTTTGTCATAATCATAATCATACTTTATTAGCCAAGTATGTTTCACAACATACGAGGAATTTGATTTGCCATAGAGTCATACCAATAAAAAGCACCAAAACGCACAAAATACATTTTAACATAAACATCCACCACTGTGACTCCTCCATATTCCTCACTGTGATGGAAGGTGAAAAGAATTTCAAATCTCTTCCCTTCATTGTTCTCCTGCAGTCATGGGCCTCGAACCCTCAGTTGACGGGACGATCATGACTCCGATAGCTGGCGGAGTTTGGGCATTCCGCATCGGGTAGATCAACTCCTGCATCAGGTGGATGTCAGCTCCCCTGCGCCGACGATCGGACCCCGGGTCGGGGCTGGTCGAACGTCTGCGTCGTTGGAGCTCCCGACTAGTCTCTCCCGAGACTGCGAGCTCTTGATGGTAAGTCCACATGACACGGTTGGAGCGATCCCATGCAAGTTGCAACAAACGCTGATGATTGGCATTTCTGTTAGTATTTGGCTAATTAGCCACATAACATAAAGGTAACATGTTCCCACACAAAACAAGACATGCAGATGCAGCAACACAAGGTGCTACATAAAAAATCAATAAAGCACTGGGAGTAATATATTAGCATTGATAGAGGATTGGCAAACCAAAGGCAATCAAAGTAGGATAACCTTGCATCTTTCCACATTATAAGGTTTCACAGTACTTTTTTCATAGACAAAAAGTCTTGGTACATACTGTCACAAAAAAGAACTGATTTTTTCCCAAATTTGTGGCAAGTTGCATCATCTATTATACCAAATTGCAGACTGTTTAAATAATTCCCACACCTTACTTCCCCACCTCTCTTCAGCAAACAAAGAAGGTAACGTGGAAGACACAGGCATTTTCTGGATACTTTCTTATTGTCTTCACGAGCAAACGGATCACGTTAACATTACAGTGATGCAGATTTTGTGGGGTATGTTAGAAAGCGTATACACAATAAAAGAGGAAAAGTTAAGGTTTCACATCTTTGTGATGAAGTAAATTGCCACGTTGAGATGAATCACATTCCAGTCTGTTAGGAGAAGCAGGAAAGATTCTTGATTAGTACAGGTGTCAGGGGTTATGGGGAGAAGGCAGGAGAATGGGGTTAGGAGGAAAAGAGATAGAGAGTAAATTAGAAATTGAAATTAAATATGTCAAATATTTTGCTCTTCAAATTCAGTTCCTGAACTCTCAAGGATATCTTAATTTGATGCAGTTCCCCAATGCACCAGAAAACAGAGTACCTGCCACCTCTACAAACAAGCACCCTCCTCCTCCCACCCCCGTGTTGAAATAAAATGTGGATTGTTGATTTCTAAATCTTAGAATTAATTAGTTGTGAAAATCTAGTGAAATACCAATCTAAGATTAAAACAAGTAATTAACCTGCTACAGAGCATGAACCCTGACTTTACCTCGCCCTGCCAAAAAAAGCATGAATAATTCAACAAGATCAGAAAATTATTATTTTCACTGTATTTGCATTGCAAGGTTTAAAAAAAATGGATGAGCTATTAACAATCAAAATGACCCATTGTTTTTTTTTTATCAGGGAGTCTCAAACATGGTGTAGTTTGAATGAATTTAAATCTGAATATGTTTTGGTTCTTGGAGCTAATGAGAAAAGTAGCTTAAAGGGCCTGGCCCACTATGGCGACCTAATTTGCAAGTTTAGAAGAGTTTGCGCTCACCACAAACTCGCAGCATGGTCGACACGTGGTCCTAGGAGGTCACTATAACTCTCCTTCATGTTCGCGAGAAGTTCCCGCATACTCACGGCCTCAGTTTGGACGAGGAAAATGTTTCAATATGCTGAAAATTTTTCCGCATGGTTCTTTTGAACGTAGTGCAGTGGTAGTGGGGTCGCCATGTAGTTATACGCAGTCGAGGTAGCCGTGGGCAATCTCCTTTGCTGACCGGACATTTTAATTGGCTCATTGGAGTTTTCAGAACCAAGGAAAACCGACCGGTAATGTTAAATGCCCGCTAAACTTTATTAAAAGTTGTCTGGCTTCTTAAAAGTGTCTCCACTCCTTCTTCCCCCCCCCTTCTCTCCCCTTCTCTCCCCTTCTCTCCCCTTCTCTCCCCTTTCTCTCCCCTTCTCTCCCCTTCTCTCCCCACTTCTCTCCCCTTCTCTCCCCTTCTCTCCCCTTCTCTCTCCTTCTCTCTCCTTCTCTCTCCTTCTCTCTCCTTCTCTCCCCTTCTCTCCCCCCCCCCCCCCCCCCCCCGTTCTCTAAAGGACTTAACGTACACTGTGCCAGCCGTCTTTTGCCTTCCTGTTCATCGTGGATGTGAATTTTAGACAGCGCTCCCCCGCTTTCCCTGGCCCCCGCCTTTGTGATGTGTTTGTGTGTGTGTGTGTGCTGACAGTCGATCCAGCTCGCGGTTTTTCAGGCGAGTGCCCTCAAGCTTGAAGGTCGAAGACAGTTGTTGAAAAGTTGCGTAAGTGGGACAGGCCCTTTACAGTAGCTTTAAGATCAGTTGAAACCCAAAGCAGGTTCAGTTCCTGATCATTGAATATGTAGTATTAATTGAAACAACGATTGTTACTTGATAACCATCACTTCGTTAAAGATCTGAAGAAGGGTCTCGACCCAAAATGTCACCATTCCTTCTCTCCAGATAGATCAGCCGTGATGGGCCGAAAGGCCTAATTCTGCACCTATCACTTATGACCTTATGAAATAAATTATAGAATGTCGAGCTGGAGAAACTCAGCTGGGTGAGGCAGCATCTATGGAGTGAAGGAATAGGCGACGTTTCGGGTCGAGACCCCTTTTTATATATTTTTTTAATTAAAAAAATTAAAATAATACAAAAAACCCCCGATGTTTCCAGCATCTGCAGTTCTTTCTTAAATAGAATGTCGAGCTATCACTTTTGCCTATTCTGGCCTCAGTTGTGGTTGTGGAGTCGTAAGGAACAACAAAAGTTGAATTATTTCTTAAAATCCAGGAAAGGGTTAATCTAGGTAATTGAAGGTTTGGCTAATCTCAATATTCAGAATAATATAGATGTTCTGAGGAACTATGTTAACCACCATTCAGAAAGACAGATTAATTAAGGCTAGTCAGAATTAATTTCTTTAGGGAATGTTAGGTCTTACAGACCTGACTCATGTTCTCGTGAAGGTAATGAGGAATGCACATTTTACATGTCCTACATAGAATTTACTACATAGAATCTACATAGAAGGTTTTAGAAAAAATGCCATTGAGCAAACTGATCAACAATGAAATACAAATGAAAAAGGCAAGTTGGATCCAAAATTGTTTCATTGACATGAAGTAAAGCAGGTGGCTTTGCGGTGAGTATGTTTGTTGCTTACATTTCCAGAATCTGCAATTCCTTCCTTAAATGTTCTGGTTAAAAAGGCACGCAGAACATTTTACTTTGAGACCCAAGAAATTGCAGGTGTTGGATGCCCGAGCAAAAAAACTAATTGCGAGAGGCACTCAATGGGCCAGACAGCATCTTTGGAGGGAACTATATGAACACAGAATTCTCCAATTTATAATAATAATAATAATTTGTTTATAGGGACAGTGCATATTAATAAACATTTGCATGTAAATATGCAAGATTGTAGCCAATCAGTAGCTAATTTCCGTCTCTAGTCCCAGGCAAAGGTAGGTGAAGTGTTTTGCCCAAGGACACAACATATCCCGCCCTACCCACCTGCCCTCACTTTCCCCTGCCCCCACATTTCCCCAAGAATCTCACACCATCTAAGTCCACAACTAAGAACCTTTCCCTTCTTTCCACAAATGCTGCCTGAGATGCTGAGTTCCTCCAACACTTTGTAGTTTACTTTAATAGATGGGGCGAAGAATGTGGGATCTGCAAACGTATCCAAGAACGGTATAAAATACTTGTCTACTTATAGTGGGCTCAGTGTGCAGAGTCTGGCCACAGCACTGTAAGATATAATGACAAAAAAGGGTTCAGAGGAGAATACCAGGATATTGTAGAGCTGAGTAGTTTTATAAATGAGAAAAGATTAGTTTGGCTCGAATTGTTTTGTTGGAACTGAGGAACTTAAGCAATATTGAAAAGTGATTGGGAAATTATTGAAAAAAAGCTTTGAAGGATAGGATCAATCTACACTTAGAAAGGCAGGGATTGATGAGTAATTTGATAGAGTTTTTTGAAGATATAATTAAATATATGGATTGGAGCAGCGAGGTTGCTCTAGTCTGCATGCACTTGACAAGGTCCCACATGGAAAGCTGGTCCAAGTATTAGCCAACTATGTTTTGCAACATACGAGGAATTTCATTTGCCAAGTCAGTCATACAAATAAATAGCAACGGAACACACAAAATACATTTAACATAAACATCCACCACAGTGACTCCTCCACATTCCTCACTGTGATGGAAGGCGAAAAAAAAGTTACATTTCTTCCCTTCTTTGTTCTCTCGTAGTCGGGGGCCCTTGTGCCTTCCGTTCACGGGGCAATCTTGGCACCCGTAGCCGGCGGTTGAGCCCTCCGCATCGGGGCGATCAAGCTCCCGCATCGGGGGGGGGGGTCTCAGCTCCCCCGCGCCGGGCGATCGGAGCCTGGGTCGGAGCTAGTCGAACCTCTTGCAACTTTGGAGCTTCCCAACATCCGTCTCTACTCGAGACTGCTTGCTCCTCGACGGTGAAATCCGCATGCCGCAGTTGGAGCGTCGATCCCAGGCAAAGGATCGCAGGCTCCGATGGTAAGTCCACGGGGCCGCGGTGGGGCTCAAAGTCAGTCCCGGGCAAGGCCGCCAGTTCCATGATGTTAGGCCTCAGAGTAATCGGAGATATGATCCGGAAAACAATCGCAACTCCGGCAAGGTAAGAGATTGAGAAAAAAGTTCCCCCTGTCCCCAACCCCACATAAAAAAAACAGAGAACATTAACATTTTAAAACACACTAAAAATAACAAAAAAGACAAAAATACAGACAAACTGTTGACAGCGCCAGCTTATAGAAGTTTATAAAATCGTATGAAGTAAAGAGTCATCGTTTTTTCTCCCAGAGTAGGGGAGTCTAAAACTAGACGACATAGGTTTACGATGAGAGGGGAAAGATTTGAAAGGGACCAGATGGGCAACTTTTTCACTCACAACAAGATTCATGTATGAACAAATTGCCTGGGGAAGTGGTTGAAATGTACAATTATGACATTTAAAAGACACTTGGACAGGCAAGTTGGACCAACTCAGTTAGGTAATTTGGTCATTATGGTCAAATTGGGTCAAAGGGCCTGCTTACATACTGTACACCTATATGACTACATTTCTATATTGGTCTGGATATTAGTTCGGAAATAGTAATTCAAAATTTTCATCCTCTGCTTAAACAACTATATTTTTTCTCTCCAAGGAATTTTAATAATTAAATGTTTAAAAACATTTCAAATGCTGCGGGCAGAATATTATCATACAGGATATATCGTTGTGAATGAATTACTCTGAAATTGCAGATTTACCATTTGACTGAATGTAAATGAGAGAATTAAAAAAATTACCATATTATGAAATGAGAAAAAAGTAAAAGATGCCCAAAGTGTATATGTATTCCTCCCACATATGATAGGTAGGTGGGGGGGGGGGGGCTTTAAAAAAAAAAATATTTCTTTGGATTCAGTTTTACAGCCAGTTTCTGTGAGCCTGCATTTTCTCTGGCCTGGAATGTGTCTTATGCAAAATGTAGGCAATCATGACAAGCTCGTTTTTCATAAAGAGAATCATCATCATTGTTTCTGGCATAGATGTTTGTGATATGATCTTGGCCGATATCCTGAAGTTCAGTAGGTGGAAGAATAAACACTTTAAAGCAGTGGCACAAAACTTGTATATGAATTGCATTACGATACATGAATCTTTGGGAATGTATCTATGGCAACTAATTATTGCCTGCTTGTCTCTATTGGGAAAACACCATTAGAAGAGAAAGTACTGATCATAGTTTTTTGTCGTAAGTGATTCCATAACCACTAGTTTTGAATATTTCAGCTGTAAATGGTATACAAATTTAAGATAGAGATATTTAGTCATAATCAGGAATATGATGCATCAATGGATGTAGAATGTGCATTCTTGGCACATTGGCTTCAGATGTAGCTCCTTGGGGTAATGATGGTGTAACATCACCAAGAGCACCTTACATGGAACATTGTGAGGTCCAGGGAAGGGCAGGTTGTCCAGACCTTTTATGTCGTTCTCTTGAAAGGAGAAACTGGTGATGGTGCAACCCCAAAAGCATTGAGAACTGTAGCAGAACAAAGTAATTCTGTACAAGTTGCCCCCATCAAGCGAAACACATTGCAACAAAAGGCAAAGCAGTAATGAACTTGCCGTAGAGCTGATGAATGATTCTTGCTTGGTTTACAATTTTGAAATGTTATGTTGTAATTATTTGAGACAATGTGCTTAAATAATTGCATCATATGAATGGTTATTGGTTGAGGAAGTTTTGTGAGTATCAAAAGATAAAGAATGATTAAAACTACTAATTTCCATTGCATTTGCTTATGATTTAATAAATTAGAAATTGAAATTAAATATGTCAAATATTTTGCTCTTCAGATTCAGTTCCTGAACTCTCAAGGATATCTTAATTTGATGCAGTTCCCCAATGCATCAGAAAACAGAGTACCTGCCACCTCTACAAACACCTTCCTCCTCCCACTCCAGTGAGTTGAAATAAAATGTGGATTAAGTTGATTTCAAAATCTTGTGACGACTTAGAATTAATTAGTAGTGAAAAGCTAGAGAAACACCAATAAAGATTTTAAAAAACAGTAACTAATCTGCTACTGAGCATGAGCCCTGGCTCTACCTTGTCCTGCCAGGAAAAACATGAATGCAGGTTCAGTTCCTGATCATTGAATATGTAGTATTAATTGAAACAACGATTGTTACTCCATTACTTCTTAAAGCATCTGAAGAAAGGTCTCGACCCAAAATGTCACCCATTCCTTCTCTTCAGAGATGCTGCTTTTCCCGCTGAGTTAATCCAGCATTTTGTGTCTAAATCCTTAAAGGATGATAAACACAAAAAGCTGGAGTATTTCAGCGGGACAGGCAGCATCTCTGGAGAGAAGGGTCCTTAAAGGATTAGGACTTGTGACTGTCCTCTGTCTTTTCATAGTTTAATTTATTAATGCGTAAACAATACAATATTAGATGGATTCGTGGAAATTATATAGATTTTGTAGGGAACGGACTGATTTGAATTTTGCCTACAAACTTGCACATATCAAACTCAAATCACTGAGGATTCCCGGCTGAGCCATGCATCGTCAAGAACATATTTGAAAAGATGCGGCTTAAATGTAAAAATCCTGTGGAATTTCTACCTTTAAATCTTCCAGGGAAACAAAAGTAATGCATCCTTTGTGGAAAAACTGCAATCCACTGTGTCCAGTGCAGTATCAGAGATATCTATATATTTGTCCCTTTTTCAGAGGACGTGAAATTATTGATCTCCCACAGTCTTTGTCACGATAGTTTAGTCCACTAGAGTTGGTGAACAGTTCTGGCTTTGAGTTGGAGAGAAACATGACAAAGGATTTTTGTTATCTCCATGTTGCTATTTGAGCACAAACCCAGAAGACAAAGTAACGCACCTTTGTCTGACTTGGCCGTTCATTGTATTCTGGGAAATGTAGGCAAAGATTGAGAGTTCAGTGCTGCCAGAGGAGTGGAAAGGCTTAGCTGATGACGCAGTGTTGATCAGCACGGTCAGAGGGGTCATGGGTGTTTTATTTTTATTGAGAGGAACGATGCCCAAAGGAGATCAGTCAAGAGTCAGCATTAACTCGGTTAATGCAAGAGTCAGCAATAACGAACTCAAATATTGTTGGAAAATAGATTGCCTTAAACTATTAAAAATGTGTTAAGCAAGTGAAAATACTGTTGATGTTGTAAAACTTAAATAAATAATGCCGTAAACAAAGCAAGTCAGGCAGCATTTGTGGAGGGAGAAATTGAGTCAATATTTCAGATTGATGATCTATCTATCATCAAAACTGAAATATTAATAAGCAAGTTTAGAATCATGGAAAAGAATGAAGAAGTAACATTAATGTGAAAGGAGATATGGTAAACTGATTAAGATCCAAGGGAAATAAAGGAATGATAAAGAGAATCTAAAGAAAGCTGCAGGGAAGTTATAAATGATTACACCTGAGTAGCAAAGGAAGGGCAGCAGGCAATATATGACAGTACAGGTTATGAAAAAGATTGAGAAAGTTTGGTACTGATGCGATTGCTGGGGAAGCAAGCAATGACTTGCAAAATAAAGAACTGATGGGTGAAAATAAGTAATTCGGATATTAGAATTCTTTCTTATTCGTGGTGAAGATTTGTGATCATGCCTCCTGGAAGCTTCTGCTGACTCCAATTATATTTCCAAGGTCACAGGCAATTTGTTAAGTCAGATTTTTGACGATGGTAGCCTGTACCATCCGCAGCTCCATTGTGCAAAATTAGTCAGCATCCCTTTCGAAGTTCAAAATTCACTGTTAATAAGTGGAATCTTTGGTTGTTAAGCTAGCAAATCCAACTACTATTGGCATCTACAGCTGACGGTAGTTGAGACATTCTGGAGGCACCATCAGCTACCATTTTACTGGACATACAAGTACGTTTGGGCTGTGACCGTCCTGCAGAGCAACTGGGCCATCTCAATACCTTGAAATGAATAGAGTCATAGAACTATACTGAAATACAGCAGGGAAACAGGCCCTTCAACCCATCGAGTCCAAGTTGACCATCAGTCATCCATTTGCAATCATCCAACTCCCTCCAGATTCTACCTTCATTATTGATGGAACTCCCAAAACCAGTATTATGTGGGAGTACCTCCATCCCACAGGCAGCAAGGCTTTATGAAAGCAGCCCACTATCTTTACCCCAGGAAATAAATGTTGCCCTGGCCAATGGTACCCACAGCCTATAAATGAATTGGTATTAGTTTACTATTGAATTGAGATACAATGAAAAACAATTGTATTTAAAGCAAATGAATATTAACTCTATTTCTATAGATGCAGTAGATTCCTGTGAGGAATGGTATGGATCTTCAGCAGAGCAATGGAAGGATTCAGGAAATGCAGTTCAAATACGTTATTTTGAGCGTTTTTGGATAATTTTCATTTCCGCTGTCATCCTTGCATCGTGGGAGTTTCTTTGCGAGACAAAATCGCCAATTAATCTGTTCTCTACCTGGCCAACATGCCCAGCATCTCTGCGATCCTCACGCAGAAGGGTCTCTGGCTTAGATATGTACCCAGGGTGGAAAATGGATGCATCCCCAAAGAGCTACATGGGGCGGTCGCTAAAGCACGGAGGCCAAGATGATTAAAAGGGAGATGACAAATGTTTACATTGGACTGACAACTGGATGCTAAGGATCGGGGGCGATGAAAAAGGACCTCCAGGTGGGTAGGAGGCACAATGACTGCATGTGGTTCAAGACCCTGGTGAACAGATGCCAATGCCACAAAATGGACAATGACAACAGCAATGCACTCCCCAATCCAACAGCCAGAGATAGCTCCAACTGTGGATGCTGTGGGAGGGAGGGAGGGAATGCCTGTCAAGGATAGGCCCAATCAGCCACAGCAGGAAATGTAACCATAGTGAAACATTCCCCTTTCCAAGCAGGACAATGTCAAACCTGTACCATCATCTCTTGCAGATGGATGGATGCCAATAAAAATAAGCTCATAGGACTGTCTTCAAGTGCGAGACAGAAAAACACAACACCTTTCTGATTTAATTTGTAACACTTGGAAAATTATCCCTGATGCTAATTGACTTCCTGCTGCCCAAGAGTGTTACATTTTGTTAATCTTGAAGCTGCACGTACTGGGAGTTAATTTGGAATTTTTGGAATGTAATCAGTGGAAAGAAATGATCACATCAGGTGAACTGTAAAATTCTGCTCTGAGGAGATGGGAATAGGGACACTCTTGTGTACCCCTCCAGGAAGGTCAGACCTCTGCAGCCTCAATCCTATTTTGCTCCTCCACTGCTGAATAATCCCCATTCCAACATTGCCTCCTGACAGCACCCTGAGCTAATGACCATCTTCTAGCTGTTGGCCAATAAATATAAATAAAGTCTAGCTATTAATTAAAGAAATTCCCTTATTTGCCCAGCCAACATCATGGCGGGAGTTAAGGTTCCATGTATATCACAGATTTGTACCTCAGAATAATGTTAGTAATGAACTATAATGCCCTACTTCAAATGGGTTTTACAGTGTACATATTTAACACAGCAAAGGGGTGGAACAATCACAGTTTTAGTTGCACGCAGTCATGAATAATCACTTAAAATAGTGATTTACTGCTGTGAACTGATCCAGTAAATCTAGGATGAATTAACTTCCACAATGTAAGTTTGAAGTCACATTAAAAGTAAGAGTAATGTCAAAATAGCCATGCTACTTAGATGAAAAATAGTAGCCAGCATTATTAATGCAATCGTGTTGCCAATTTTTAAAAAAGTGGATGTGAAAGGGACAAATAAATTAATTAGCAACATTAATTCATCAGTTTAATCTTTATTGCTTGTTTTCTGTTCAAAATGAAAACACACTTATACATTATAAAAGCCAACACTCTGCATCACATCCCACTGGACATGTGATTTTAGACCAGACTAATGGGATAAAACTCTCTTTTCTCAGCCCATCTGCACAACCCAAATTAACTTAATTTGCCTAATTTCAATTCCGTTCCAAACCACTACGTCCAGAACACAAAAGAATCAATAAATCAGTGCAAATGTCATCTGTAATGCGAACAAGAAAAAAGGCATAAGAAAAGTAGAAAAGGAATATGTGAAATGAGAATAGAATTCAGAGTTTGTCAAGATAAATACTTTTGTTAAGATTAAAGATATTTACTTCACATTTGCTTGCTAATGCAATGCCTGACCTGAAGAGCTTGATGTGGAAAATATGTTAGGAAAGTCTGCTGATCGATTGCATGAATATCCCTCATTCTGACAAGAAAAAAATCATAGGTACACAGAATTGCTGGGGAAACTCAGCGGGTGCAGCAGCATCTATGGAGCGATGGAAATAGGCGACGTTTCGGGCCGAAACCCTTCTTCAACAAGAAAAAAATCATGTTCAAATGCTGGAATAACCTGAGGAAAGAGCAACCTCCTCAGAGGAGCAGCACATTTCTGTGCATTAATCCAGCAGGGACTACCAATTGAAATACAAGAAATCTACACGGTTGCAGAGATAGGGAAGGAATAAGCAAGTTCGGTATCTCGATAAACGCAAGGAATCATGGGATTTGTCAAAGATCATTAGGGATTTAAAAAACAGCGAACGCAGCGCTGTATAAACTGTATATAAATTGTTAACTATTCTACCAAGTAATTAATCTATAATTCTGTCAACTCAACAGTTTCCTTTCTTGTTCTGCTGTTCACACACGACTTACACAGTCCCAGTTCTGGTTCAGTTCATTAATCTGCAATTATGAGATATTCAAAAAGTTCAAGAATTTATTATTTTCATTTAATCCTTAATGTGTTTGCTACTAGAATAAGGAAATATTACTTGTGTTTGAAACATTTTCTTATCTTTATTCATAATTTATGTGTAAATATATATTTAATCTGAGGCAGCAATCCACAGCAGCTGAAAGCAATAGTTTTAACTTTGGGAAAAACAAAGCCAAGAAAGAAAGCAGAAGGTGGAATATCCTCCTACCAGACCATCAGCTTCATTTAAGTGTTCCTAGCCAATGTCTGCGGTGATCTCAGCTGAGAAGATAAATATTTGACTTGGATAAGGGCCAGTTTAAAAAGGGGTTATGCAGTATGTCCAACCTCACCTCTCGAAGAAAATGTGACAATAGCCTCAGTTTCCACGATAATTACATGTTTGAGGATGATAGGCATAAATTAAACTTTTCTTTAAAATAACTGCACTTACCTTTGGGCTAATTGTGATATCAGTTTACCATTCGTTTTCCCAATTTCTCAGGCATCTACCAAAAATACAGGTTCGACACCATAGTCAACCTCCCTCGAGCTCTGGAGGCAATCAACTACACATATTGCAATACCACAAATCTAAAGGCTGCTACTGAACAGAAAAAAAACACTGACCAAGAATATTAAGGCATTATGCAAACTTGGTCAGGCTAGATTACATGGGGAAATGGCAACAGCACTCCATGGAATTGCCAGCATTCTCTTATCTTAAGTGCCACTACTTTTGGCATTACATTTGAAGTCTTTACTGGTTCCTTTCTTACCCACTGGGGAGAAACAACTTAAAAACCTGCACCAAATAACAAAGTCAATTACACAATAATTCAAATCGGGTTCCGTAAGTATGTACATTATGTTCAAGTTACAATGCAAAAGAAAATGGTGCAAATATATTGAACTAATTCATTCAATCACAAGATTATAAAAGAAAATTGGAATGTCAAATCTATCTATACTTAACTAAAACTCTGATCTTATTATCTTCCAGTTTGGCGGTCTTTCAATTTGTGCAAAAACGGTTTGCGATTGCACTACGATTTTTTTTGGCCAGTCCACTCACCGTTCCCCTATGCTGCGAGTGTACCAAGTTTCATTCCAATCGGTTGAATGTCGTAAAAGTTAGCAGATCGATCGCTTCTCCTGCCAGTCAGCGCCGTGCGGATTAGTCTCTTCTCCTGTCACTCCCCGGGACGGTCCGCCCCGTCCTGTGCCATCGCATCTTTACTGGAGCTGAGAATAGCTGGCGGAGGTTTTCAACCGGACTTTCGGAGGGACCCGAAGCAGCCCAGCCTAGCCCCGCCCCAAGCAGCGGCCCCGCCCCAAGCAGCGGCCCAGCGTCGGAGACCCGACCCACCCAGCCCAGCGTAGGTGACCCAGCCCAGCCCCATCGCACTGCCAATTCCAGCCACTACCCCTCTGGTCCCCCTCGCTGGCTCCTCCCACCCTCACCCGTGTTGCCCCCGTCTCCCCCATGGCTCTTCCCCCATCTTTTCTCCGAGCTCACTCCCCCCCGCCCACACACCCCTCTCCCCCCACAACTCCCCCCCTGCCCACACACCCCTCTCCCCCCACACAACCCCCCCGCCAACACACCCCTCACCCCCACAAGCCCCCTGCCCACACACCCCCCGCCCACACACACCTAGCCCCCTGTCCACACACACCCGCCCCAACCCCCACCCCCCCCAATACCCCAACACCCCCCCCACACAACCCCCGCCCACACACACCCCCGACCACACCCACCCGCCCCCACACCCCCCCCTTCCCCCACTCCCCCACACACCAACCCCCCACACACCCACCCCCCCACACACACACCCCCCCCCACACCCACCCCCCACACACCCCCCCCCCCCCCACCCCCCCCACACACCCTGGAGTCTGTCCCAGAGCTTATGTTGGTTGTTGGAGAAACTTTGTGTCTGTAAGCTTTCATTCCCTTAATATAAAATTACATTGCATTTTGTGACTTTTCAGTAAAGTAGATCAAGGTAATTATATTATCCTGTCTTAAACTTCTCACTTGAGATTTATATTGACAGTGCTTCCTGGTAATACACATTCTAATTAATTATACCTGCACTAGTCATTAAAAATGTGTTCTATTTACTGCAAACCTCCACCATGCCTTTGACAGGCTGACTATTTAGGATTGTAATGTGCAGGTACGACTTGCACAGTGATGTGGGGGAAAGAATGGGAAGGTGGGGAGATTGGACATTGATCACAATCTTCAGGTTCCCTCCTCAGCACTCATGATGTGAGATCATATCCTTACCATTTGCTCCTGCTCCCAACTCAGTAATCTCATCTTCTCACTGTCCTGAATCTGGTCCCAATGAATCACGTAGGACGATAGACACAAAATGCTGGAGCAACTCAGCGTGTCAGGCAGCATCTCTGGAAAAAAAAGAATGGGTGACGTTTTGGGTCTCGATCTGAAAAGTCACCTATTTCTTTTCTCCAGAGATGCTGCCTGACCCGCTGAGTTACTCCGGCAGTTTGTGTCTAACCCCGTGAATTGTGCTTGGTATGGAGATCACCTTTCTGATGTTCTTCATGAAGGAAACATTCTCCCGCAGATTCCAGGTCCTGGTATCTCATTTCATAATCATAATCTCCAATCACTCAGGAATACTCAGGAAGGCCTGCTCTCAGTACTTTGACATCATAACAACATTAAGTGGATTAGGGACTCATTCCTTTGTGCTCTCAGATCTTCAAACAGAGGAAGGAGGGGAAGATCAACATTGCTCAAAATCTTCAAGCTCCCTCCTCATTTCCTTGCACATCCCAGGAATGTATGTCATTCAGTGATGACATGCCCTGAACAAAATGCTTTCCAAGTCTTTCCACAATTTATGCTGAAAACCATTTTCTCTATGCAATTATAGGAAGTGGCAACCATAGTTGTCTTACAACTTTAGGCTGTGCACGCCATACGCAAGTAGAAGAAGAAGCTGGGAGAAGTGCAAGATGGATATTTTCCAGTGGTGGGGAATGACATCAGAAATGCCATGGAAACACAAGAAGGATATTGAAGAATGGACTTACACAGTTGGAATTCACACGGATTCCTTGTGAATTCCAAAAATGAAGGTATAGGTATGAATATGAGTTATACAATATGTTCACTGAACAAACCACTGACCATTATCAAGCCCAGTTATGATTAGCGGTCGATACCGATCCATAATAAAGGAAAATGAGCCCAAACATGTTGGGAAAAATTCCAAATGAGAAAATAGAATTTCTTTTGTTTGGTTTGATTGATACTTTATTATCACATGTGACGTGTCACGGTGAAATTCTTTGTTTTGCATACTATACACAAGGTGTGCAAAGAATCGCCACGTATAGGGAGCCGACAAAGATGCAAAGTTTTCATTGAAGTGCCCTATGGTCCCCCTTTGTTCTTGGTGCGCCCCCACGCCCTATCCTACTTCGTTGTCTCCCCCCCCCCCCCAATGCCGGGTCTATATTTGTTCTCTCGGTGGACCCCACGCCGGGTCCCTCTTTGTTCTTGGTGGCATGTACTCGCCTGCCCTCCGGCACCCGCCACGAGCCCATCTGCCCTCCGGCAGCCATTGCCAACTCCTCCGACCTCTGGCACCCACCGTGGGCCCTCACCATAGATTAGATAGATAGATAGATAGATAGATAGATAGATAGATAGATAGATAGATAGATAGATAGATAGATAGATAGATAGATAGATAGATAGATAGATAGATAGATAGATAGATAGATAGAATCTTTATTTGCCACGCAACCAGGGTTGGTGGTATTTGGGTTCGGTACATGATGGTACACTGCTTTAGTCACATTCACACATATAACAACACAGATCATAGTAATAAAGTGCATCCATACCACATCACAAATCACAAATCTCACCAACAGAACATAGTGCAAAAGAACAGACAAAGACCATAGACAAGACACTATATACATCAAGAGTCCTTAGTGTTGTCTGTCATTGGAGGGAATTGAGTGTTCTTATTGCTGAGGGGAAGAAGCTGTTTTTAAAACGGGTGGATTTTGTGGCAAGTGACCTGAGGCGCCTCCCTGAAGGGAGAGACTGGAAAAGGTGGTTTGCTGGATGGGAGGGGTCCGAGATGATCTTTATTGCCCGTTTTGAGGTACGTTGGAGGTAAATGGAATGGATTGAGTGGAGGGGGGAGTTGATGGTCCTGGAGGCCTTGGAGACAATGCGCTGTATTCTGTGTAGTGAGTGACTGTCAGTGTTTCCGTACCAGACTGTGATTGAGGAGGTGATGATGCTTTCGATAATGGATTGATAGAAATGGACCAGGAGGTGTTTGTAGACTCTGAACTTTTTGAGCTGTCTGAGGAAGTATAGGCGTTGTTGTCCTTTCTTAATGATGTGGTCTGCGTTGATGTGCCATTTTAGATTATTGCAGATATAGGTGCCCAGAAACTTGAATGAGTTCGTGGAGGTTATGGGATGGGAGTTGACATGGACCGAGGGTTTGGGGTTTTGTTTGCGTCTGAAGTCTATGGTGATTTCCAAGGTTTTTGATGTATTAAGCTGGAGGTTGTTGTCTGCACATCATGTGACTGCGCTGTCGACTGTTTGATGGTATTGTGATTCGTTGTTGGCAACATACTGAGTAAAGGGCCTGAATATTTATGTAAATGTGATATTTCAGTTATTTCTTTTGAATTACTTTGCAAAAATTTCTAAACAGCTGTTTTCGCTTTTTTATTATGGGGTATTGTGTGTAGATTGATGATAACAAAAATGAATTGAATCCATTTTAGAATAAGGCTGTAACGTAACAAAATGTGGAAAAAGGTGAAGGGGTCTGAATATTTTCTGAATGCACTGTCCATTAGCAATGCTGGAATGTCATAGAGTAATACGGTGTGGAAACAAGCCCTTTGCCCTGACTTGCCCACATCAGCCAACTTGCCACAGCTACACCAATCCCACCTGCCTGTGTTTGGTTCATATCTCTCCAAACCTGTCCTATCCATGTAATGTGCTCTTATAACTTATAATTTGTGTAATTTCCAAAAGTTCTGTTTTCAAACCAGAGATTTAAAAAGTTACCCCCCATATGATTTATGAAGGATATTCCTGATAATCAGTTGGGCCACGGTGGAAACTTCATGGAAACAGTATGAACATAATTTACACCAATTTCTTGGGATTTCTGCCAAAGTAACTGTGCGCAATTTGGGATTCCCCGCAGAAAGTGTACCCCTATGGACTTTCTTTAATTAACGTGTTGTTGGAACAGTAATTAACATTCAGTTCGCACTTCGCAACTCTGTAAATTCACAGTAATGCATAGTCATGCAAATGAAAGGTTTGTGTATTTAAGCAATTAGTGTACCAGTTCTTCTTGAATTAGTTGTACCTGTTTGTGACTACAGAAGCCTAGAATGTTATTTTTTCCAGTATCTCTGGAAACCAGGACAGTTGGTTTAACTATTGCCAACACTTGGTTGTTCCAAGAAAATTATTAGAACATTTGTTAAGAGACCTGCCAGGATTCAAGCATGCTAGCTATGATTGTCAATGCTAAACAAAGGTTAATGGAGGAACAAACATTAAACAGGTATAAAAGAGTGATATTATTCTTGTTCATTGTTAATGGATAATGTCGGTGAGTATAGGGCAATCAATGTAAGCTACACAAAGTTTGATACTCCATTTTTTGATTAAATGCCATGAACAGACGATTTTTTTTTTTAATGTATTTGTTAAAGGTGGAAACATTTGAATTAAAATGATATCATTTGTGTGAAATTGATTTATGACCTACTATATAACTTGAGGGAAAGGAAGTTATAAAAGCATATCAATTGCTTTTGACAAATATACAGTATGGTGTTCAATGTAAAAATGTGTGATTATCAACAAGTTTGGGGAAAGCCAAGGTCAAAACATCCAATAGCATGCATAGGGGGCAAGATTGCAGACAAGTAAAAATAACTTTCTTCCACTTCCTTGTTTGAATTCCTGATTAAAATTGAACGCCTCAATGGTGTTTTTCTCTGAAGAAGGACTTACTGGAATTCAAAAGGAAATATATTTTTTAATCAATGTTTATTTTTCTTTTCATGTGTTACAATATATAGTTTAGTAACTAAATTTTGCAACAGAAAAATTTAAATATGATACCTAGCTTTGAGGATGATGCATCATGTACTGATGTTCAAACTGAATCCAATTAATTAAAGAAAATCATTTTGCCGAGCCTGCTATTCCATTTTTGAATAAGATGAATTCACACATTATTGACAGTGTGTCAAATCGCGAACTGCACAATATTCCTCCAAATTGCAGAGGGGGTTTCCACAATTGTGGTTTAATTTGCTACATTTTTTAGATTAAAAATAACCTCTTTCAAAACTCATTCAGCTTTTCTTCAATAGTACAGCTTAAAATAAAGGACAGAAAAGGCATCACTTCTTCCATGTGAATAGATATTTGTAAGAGCCACGCCTTAGGAAAACCAAACTTCAATGACAAGATGCCCCATTGTCTAGTGGACAAGCATAATTTTCAGTTGTCTGGGGAAAAATATCCGAGCACAAATCCAGCACAAAGCTTATAATCCATTGAGCGACAGTCATCCCATCTTCTTGTGTATTTTAGAAGTATCATCTACCTACTGTACGCATTTCAAAGGAGTGGACAGGTTCCTCCAATACTGTCTCCATTAAATCTTCTGACTCCACTAATAGAATAAACAAACCAAGATCATTATCCTCTATGGCACCAATGTCATGAGTATACTCACTCAAATCCAATGGGCACTTCATGTCATGTATAGGCTGCACACCAGGCATCTGAAACATACACTACTCTGAGCTCCATCACCAGGAGGATGGAGAAAAAGATTTAAGGGTATTCTTAACTTCTCTTTAGCAAAATGAATTGTGACATCATCATCAACCCAAGGAGAAAGGAGAAGGAGCCTCTTGATGGCGGAATGGTACCATTCAGCACCGCCGTTTCGACGTCTCCGTTTTGGAGGGTTAGGGTTAGGGTTCAGGACTGCTTTTCGTGAGGGATGGCCGATGGGGATTTTTAACGTTTTAGAAAGTTCATCAAAATTTCATTTAATATGTTTTCTATTCACACTACAGCATGCTCTTGTATTTATTTTGTCATATATATGTAGCATTAGCATTGACATAAGACTGCTAATGTGCCATAGGGAAGGAAATAAGTTGAAAAATTAAAGCAGATCGTTTCCTTTGCAGCGCCGAAAAGTACCCGACCCAACCCTAACCCTAACCCTAACCCTAACCCTAACCCTAACCCTAACCCTCCAAAACGGAGGCGCTGAAACGGAGGCGCCGAAAGGTACCCGACCCCCTGATGGCACTGAGAACATTGGATCCATTTTTCGGGAAACCACAGAACACCACAAACATGATAGAAAGAGCTCGCTGTGTAGATTGATGATTAAAAAAATGAATTTAATCTATTTTAAAATAAGACTGCAACATAACTAAATGAGGAAAAAGTGAAGGATTTCACAATTGGATTTCAGTAACAGGACCGGTCCGAGTCAGCATGGATTTACGAGGGGGAAAGCATGCTTGACTAATCTTCTGGATTTTTTTGAGGATGTAACTAGGAAAATGGACAAGGGAGAGTCAGTGGATGTAGTGTACCTGGACTTTCAGAAAGCATTTGATAAGGTCCCACATAGGAGATTAGTGGGCAAAATTAGGGCACATGGTATTGGGGGTAGAGTGCTGACATGGATAGAAAATTGATTGGCAGACAGGAAACAAAGAATAGGGATTAACGGGTCCCTTTCAGAATGGCAGGCAGTGACTAGTGGGGTACCTCAAGGCTCGGTGCTGGGAACGCAGCTATTTACAATATATATTAATGGATGAAAGGATTACAAGTAACTAGCAAATTTGCAGATGACACAAAGCTGGGTGGCAGTGTGAACTGTGAGGAGGATGCTATGAGAATGCAGGGTGACTTGGATAGGTTGGGTGAGTGGGCAGATGCATGGCTGATGCAGTTTAATATGGATAAATGTGAGGTTATCCACTTTGGTAGCAAAAACAGGAAGGAAGATTATTAACTAAATGGTGTCAAGTTGGGAAAAGGGGAAGTACAACGGTATCTGGGGGTCCTTGTTCATCAGTCAATGAAAGTAATAATGCAGGTACAGCAGGCAGTGAAGAAAGCAAATGGCATGTTGGCCTTTATAACAAGAGGAGTTTAGTATAGGAGCAAAGAGGTCCTTCTGCAGTTGTACAGCGCCCTAGTGAGACCACACCTGGAGTATTGCGTTCAGTTATGGTCTCCAAATTTGAGGAAGGACATTCTTGCTATTGAGGGAGTGCAGTGTAGACAATAGGTGCAGGAGTAGGCCATTTGGCCCTTCGAGCCAGCACCGCCATTCAATGTGATCATGGCTGATCATCCTTAATCATCCCGTTCCTGCCTTCTCCCCATATCCCCTGACTCCACTAACTTTAAGAGCCCTATCGAGCTCTCTCTTGAAAGTATCCAGAGAACCGGCCTCCACCGCCCACTGAGGCAGAGAATTCCACACTCACAACTCTCTGTGTGAAGTAGTGTTTCCTCGTCTCCGTTCTAAATGGCTTATCCCTTATTCTTAAACTGTGGCCCCTGGTTCTGGACTCCCCCAACATCGGGAACATGTTTCCTGCCTCTAGCGTGTCCAAATCCTTAATAATCTTATGTTTCAATAAAATTCCCTCTCATCCTTCTAAATTCCAGAGTATACAAGCCCAGCCGTTCCATTCTCTCAGCATATGACAGTCCCGCCATCCTGGGAATTAACCTTGTAAACCTACGCTTCTTCTTCTTGCGTATGGCGTGCACAGCCTAAAGTTGTCGGACAACTTGTTCTATTTGATCTTATTTGATTGTGCACGCCGGGTTGATTGCATTTGTCGAAACAGGGCGGACCACGTGAAGGTTGCAATCTCCCACCCCAAACCTACGCTGTACTCCCTCAATAGCAAGAATGTCCTTCCTCAAATTAAGGGACCAAACTTGCACACAATATTCCAGGTCTAGTCTCACTTGGTTCACAAGGTTACAGTCCCGGGATGGCGGGACTGTGATGAGGTAACCTGCAGAAAGAGAATCAATATTTCAGGACAAATATATTATATCCTGAAAGTATTTATTACCTTTTGAGACAAATAAAGTGGATATTTTCCTTGGGCGTGAGGCCTGGTCCATATTGGGGCCTGTGTTTGTTGGTGTCAGGAATCCGTTGCACTGAGTCAGGGGATTGGAAAGAACCACACAGGGTGTTTCTATGGGTGTAAAGGAGGATTGTTGCTTCTCGTGGGACTAGAAAAGAAGATCTAGTCATCATGATCCCGTGTTTTTCCAGCCTGTCAGTTGACTTGATTTCACACCATGATTTCCAGTTGGGGCCTGTTTACATCTGATGATCCTGGTGAAAATATAAATGGACCCACCGGCTGGTCTTGATTGTTCTAATTATGTCATGATTAGATAACATCATCCTGTGAAAATAATGTGACAGTCATTCCTCACAGTTCATCTGGGTGAGGGCTGGAGAATTCAGACCTTTTGTGATTTTATATAGATGACAGAGTAAATGTGATGTAAAGGAAAATCTGCTGTAGTGGCACCTCATTAGTGTGGACTGCACGTTATGCGATTCAGTTCTCCAATTGATGTCATCCATGTTGCTATGGTTACAGAGGAGGCAGATGTTGATCCATCAGGAGGAGCTGTTGGAAACCATGCAGCAATTTCACAGAAAAAGCAAAAAGCTGAAACTGAACAATTCTGGGCAAAAATAACCACCACAGCAGTATGAGGAAAAGATCTCTAGAAATATTATAAGATTCTGAACTTGGCTATTTTCTGACTGAGCACTATTTGAAAGTGTTGTCCTTAATATACCACTATTAATTTAATTAATATTAATTTTCATAACCAGCACACCTATTTTATGTTACAAACAATGTTTACATTTGAATAATGTCAGTAAATGCCATGAAATCATCAATTTAAACCCTGCCTGGCTCTACATCATCTTCTATATCTCTCCTTTCCCATTCCCGTGACTTTCAGTCTGAAGAAGGGTCTCAACCCGAAACGTCACACATTCCTTCTCTCCAGAGATGCTGCCTGTCCTGCTGAGTTACTCCAGCTTTTTGTGTCTATCTTTGCTTTTTACATACGCAGATTGCCTGACTTGGTGCCCTCGAGCTTCCAAGGAAAGCCTCGAGTTGGATCGACCGAACTGCGAGCTGCATCTATCGACCACGCACGCGCACGCGCACACACACACACACACACACACACACACACACACACACACACACACACACACACACACACACACACACACTCACACACACACACACACACACACACACACACACACACACACACACACACACACACACACACACACACACACACACACACAGCGAAGGTGGGGGCCAGGGACAGCAGAGGATGAAGAGGAATGTAAACGGCTGCCACAGAGCACTGTAAGTCCTTGGGAGTGCGGGGGGGGGGGCGGGGGGGAGAAGAGAAGGAGAGAGAAGGAGAGAGAAAAGGGAGACAGAAGGGGAGAGAAGGGGAGGAGAAAGGGAAAGAAGGGGGGAGAAGGAGTGGAGACACTTTTAAGAAGTATAATAAAGTTTAGCGGGCATTTTAGCAGGTCTTCCTAGGTAGTGAAACTTCAATGAGCCAGTCAAAATGCCCGGTCAGCGAAGGAGATTGCCTACGGCTGCCCTCGAGTGCCTGTAGTGACCCCACTCCACTGCAATATGAGTGATAAAGACCCATGGTGACCACATTTTACTCGCGGAAAATATGCTGAAAATGTTTCCGTGACCTTGCTGAGGCCACGAGTATGCGGGAACCTCCCTCGAGTATGAAGGAGAGTTCCAGCCACCTCATACGACATCCTAGGACCTCGTGTCGACCATGCTGTGAGTTTGAGTCGAGGGCAAACTCTTCTAAACTCGCAGCTTAAGTGGGACAGCCCCTTGACTGAGTGAAAAAGTCAGTAAGACCAGCTTTTAAGAGGTGGCATGGATGAGAACTTAATTATATCTGGGCCCTCACTGCAAACATTTTGTTCGTACTTAGGGCTAGAATGATCTTACAAATAAGGCGTTTTGACTATTTTATTGGGGAATGTACGCCAACAACTTGCTATGTCAGAGTCTCTGGAGTGGGTCACAGAGAAACATCCTGTTGGTTGGATGTGGTCTGTTGCCACATCTGTGCCTCGTGGATCTCCTTTGAAAGTCAGCTGTTCATCTCAGCTGTTCATTCATCAGTCTTTTTCCCTCCTCAATGAGACTATCACAAGAGCTGATTTTTCTCATTAATAAATTTGAAGTCAATGTTGCCAATGTCTTTATTTCAGATCACTTACAAATATTGGAAAGAATAGCACATATTGATATCTGTAATACTATGTTTGTATTAACAAACACCAATGTGTACCAGAACCTCTCTTCAATTTCAAGTGTACTTTGTTACATGTGGTAACAAATGTAGGCTATCTTGGAGCGTACATGTGGTACCTTGTGTATTTTTGGAATGTCCAAACATAAGAGTGCCTGGATTACGTTAAGGACATGTCCCACTTAGACGATTTTTAGGCGACCGCCGGCGACAGTCATAGTCGTAGCGGTAGGGCGAAAAACTGGCTTCTCAGGACCCACCTTACGACAATGTCCATGACACGCTACCACCTAGTCGACATCAAGCTACGACCAGCTATGTCAACCGGCGACACAATTCCTCGCGACTTGGGATGTCCACCTACGACCATACCTACAACAACCTACGACAACCTTCGACCACACAGGCTACAACCTATGACAACCGAAGTCAACTTACGTCTACCCCTGACAAGATACGACAAGCTACGACCCTGTCCGCGACAACTGAAGACAATTCAGTCGCCGGTTGATGTAGGTTGTTGCCAATGGAATTCACCGGTCAGCACCCGGCGACAACCAACGCCACCTGGCGTCATCCTGGCGACAATCTACAACAGCACCTACAACAGGAGAAGACAAGCAACGTCAAGCCCACTGTCGCCGAAAGGTTTTGAACATTTCAAAATCCAGCAGCGACAAGAAAAAAGTTACGACACTTGAGGAGACAACTCACGATAATACAGGCGTCACCCCTCGTCACCCTGTGTCACACAGTGCCACCCCACGTCACCCCGCGTCACCCCGCGTCACCCCGCGACCATGTGACGACAGTATTTTCCGGCTGTCACAGAAAAAATCGCCTAAGTGGAACAGCCCCTTTAATTCTTCAGCTAATAACTTGCTTCACAATTCAAGTGGATGTGAAGGCATGGCTTGTGGCAGAAATAGTTTATTTGTAGGTAATCATGCAAAATATCTCTTGGGAATGTTTGCCTTTACTGTCAGAAAGGTAATAGGACTGTAATATTTTGGCCTTTATTTGTTGTTCTCTTGTATACTAGTATTATGTATGCTTCCCTCCAGCTGTCAGTAGTCCTTTGGCAATTTCCAAAATAACAAAAAATGATTTTTCAATTACTGAAGCAATTACAGACAACTTTTCTTCTGACCTTTTGGCAGCAATGAAAGGATCTTGGGTTACATTTATTAAGTTTGATACAATACTTATTTGGTTGACTGCAAGTTAATTTCATTTGTAGGAGTGTTTCTGGTTAAATCTGGGTTTTTTTTAAATCGGGAAATTGATGAGGGTAAAGCAGTGGATGTTGTCTATATGGACTTCAGTAAGGCCTTTGACAAGGTTCCTCATGGAAGGTTGGTTAAGAAGGTTCAATTGTAGGGTATTAATGGTGGAGTAGCAAGATGGATTCAACAGTGGCTGAATGGGAGATGCCAGAGAGTAATGGTGGATGGCTGTTTGTCAGGTTGGAGGCCGGTGACTAGTGGGGTGCCACAGGGATCTGTGTTGGGTCCACTATTGTTTGTCATGTACAGTACATCAATGATCTGGATGATGGTGTGGTAAATTGGATTAGTAAGTATGCAGATGATACTAAGATAGGTGGTGTTGTGGATAATGAAGTCGATTTTCAAAGTCTACAGAGAGATTTAGGCCATTTGGAAGAGTGAGCTGAAAGATGGCAGATGGAGTTTAATGCTGATAAGTGTGAGGTGCTACATCTTGGCAGGACAAATCAAAATAGGACGTACATGGTAAATGGTACTGAATTGAGGAATGCAGTTGAACAGAGGGATCTAGGAATAACTGTGCATAGTTCCCTGAAGGTGGAATTTCATGTAGATAGGGTGGTAAAGAAAGCTTTTGGTGTGCTGGCCTTTATAAATCAGTGCATTGAGTATAGAAGTTGGGATGTAATGTTAAAATTGTACAAGGCATTGGTGAGGCCAATTCTGGAGTATGGTGTACAATTTTGGTCGCCTAATTATAGGAAGGATGTCAACAAAATAGAGAGCGCACAGAGGAGATTTACTAGAATGTTGCCTGGGTTTCAGCAACTAAGTTACAGAGAAAGGTTGACCAAGTTAGGTCTTTATTCTTTGGAGCGCAGAAGGTTAAGGGGGGACGATAGAGATCTTTAAAATGATGAGAGGAATAGACAGAGTTGACGTGGATAAGCTTTTCCCATTGAGAGTAGGGAAGATTCAAACAAGAGGACATGACTTGAGAATTAAGGGACAGACGTTTAGGAGTAACATGAGGGGGAACTTCTTTATTCAGAGAGTGGTAGCGGTGTGGAATGAGCTTCCAGTGGAAGTGGTGGAGGCAGGTTCGATTTTATCATTTAAAAATAAATTGGATAGGTATATGGACTGGAAAGGAATGGAGGGTTATGGTCTGAGTGCAGGTAGGTGGGATTAGGGGAAAATAAGTGTTTGGCACGGACTTGAAGGGCCGTGATGGCCTGTTTCCGTGCTGTAATTGTTATATGGTTATTATATGGTTATATGGTTATTCCGATTAGTCCTTGCACATGGCAATTTAACCTGCTTGGCTTTTTTTTACTACGTGTCCTTGTTTTGACTTCGACATGTGCTTGGCTACTTTTGCAAAAGAATAGCTTAAAGAAATAGTATATTTTTCATTGATGTTAGTCAGTACCTTTCAATCCTGATAGATTTAACCAAACAACTAGAGCTATTCCTCACTTGCATTTTCAGTCATGATACCGCAAATGGCGGACATGATTGAAACAGCATGTAATAAATAAGGAGTCACTTTAAAAAAAATCATATTTTCGAATAAGGTTGGTGAAGCAGTAATGACAGGGGGTTAAGTGACTCTCCCAAATGTTAAAATTGGTTTCAGGAAAAATGATTGTAGAAGGCTTCGACCATTCTGCCCACTGAAGTGCAAATTCCTGAACATTTCAATGGAATCATGCCCATCGTTGAGAATTTCCTCCTTAGATATATTGGACCCAATGTTACTGCTGTTACCTGAGATGTAACATTCTACCATAATGCAGTGTTACATTGAGGAGCCTCCTTCATTGAGCAGTGTTTCAGGTTTGAATATATGATTTGTTGGCATTTTTGCAACTTCCTGTCTTGCACTGGATCTGCTAGGCCATCTTGGAGTAGACAATCTGTCGAGAGAACACCAAACAATCCTCTGACAACAAACAACCAACTAACCGCCATTTGTTATTTACATTCTGCTCCCCAGAATGCAGCCAAAACTGCCCACTGTGCTCCACTTGTGCAGTTAACTGATCATTTGAACAAATGGGTAGGAAGGTACTGCAGATGCTGGTTTAAACCAAAGATAGACATAAAAAGCTGGAGTAACTCAGCGGGACAGGCAGTATCTCTGGAGAGAAGGAATGGGTCGAGACCCTTCTTCAACAAATGGGTTGAGTTAGTGTTTCAAGCTAAAAGAAAATGCTAACAAAAATGTAAAGAAGAGTGGATACTGAGCTAACAGATTTGTTATAACAATTATAGGATGAAGGGGAAGTTGTAAGAGTTGCATTAATAATATATAAAGCATCTTGGAAGGTTTAGTAAAGTTAACAGCAAATGATTCAATAATTATGTTGAAAAGAGAATAGTAAATGAAAATATGGGCTGATCAAACATAGATGCACCAATAATAATTAATGAGTAATAGAGAAATTGCAAATTTGTTAAATCAGTGCTTTTTTGGTATTCACTGGAGAAAGGACAAACTATGAGGCTTAAAGGGGATCTTGAAAATGTGAAGAGAATGAGCAAGCTGAATTTAGTAAAAATAAAAATATGGCAAGTGAAATATTGTGGGAGTTAAGGGGCAAATAACCATGAACCGTTGCTTTTAGTTCAGATATTAAAAATAGATATCCAACTTTTATTGATCAGTTAGCTATAATTTTCTAAAATTCTGAGCAGAGACAGTGGCTCATATTACGACTGCAGAGGCTTAAAGATAATTAAATTGAGGTGTTTGCTTGCACTTGGTGTATTTAATTACATTATTACAGGTGCAGGAGACATAATCATAAAATTAAAGTTAGTCTGGTTGGGAATTTTTATTTAAAAAAACAACTGGAGCAGAAATAGTTAATGAGAGTGTTCAGTACAGGCACAGGTATAACGTATCAAGGGATATGGGGAAAGGGAAATACAGATCTGTCGTGGTCTTGGTGAATGATGGTCTGACAAAATTAGTCTGTTTCCCTTCCTCTAAGCTGGTAAGGCATTATGGTAGAATCAGTGTACAATTTATTTTCATGAATGTGTGAGGTGATGACATGAAAAATTCTGTAAAATTCTTGAATTTTACAGGTTCAGGAAAATAGTCAATTTTAATGAGGGAGAAAGACTAAGATAATTAAGAATGTTTGTACACAAATCTTTCAAGTTGTTAGGATAAATTGAAGAAATGTTGGGGCTTTATTTAGCAGGATGCCAGGAGTATAAACCAGGAGTATAAAGCACACGTTCAACCTGAGCTGCAATATTTGTTACACTGTAGGAAATCTATAAATGTTTTGGACAGGGGATGGATGAGATTTACCAGAGTGGTTCCAGGGATGACTGATTCCGATTGTTTGGATTGACTGGAGGAGCTGAGGTTGCTCTGTTAAAGACAGTAAAACAAAATAATTGATCCAGGTGTTTAAAATAATGAAGGTTTAGGACACACAAAGTGGGATTATCATCAATGGCCTAAAGATTAATAAACAGAGATCACAGAGTTAAAGCAACTGATAAAAGAGAATGTCATGAGCAAAACATATTTTGCAGTGTTACAATTTGGGTGGTGAATACAGGTCCAGCTGAAATCTAAAAAGGAATTTGATAAATGCTTAAACAATAGGAATTTGTGGAAATTTGTGGAGAGCAGAGGTGGATTAGTTACATTGTGCTTTGAAAATGCACCACAGTAATGAGGGGGTAATTGCCTTTTTAAGTTGAACTGTTCTATAATTCTTACATTTATATATGCCTTCATATTTTGAAAGCTGAGGTTTGAAACTAGAGAACAAGTTTGTAGCTTAAACATTGATTTATCATATCACTGTGTATGTGATACAAATGGTTCTTTCATGAAAAATACTAGGAGGTATGAAAAAATAAATAGGTTCAGTGGTGTGTCACACCTCTTTTTGTTAATGCAGTCACTATTTATTCAGCAGCCAGGTCTCGGGCAGTCCAGAGCAGCTGCCTTTCAGAAGAGAAAATAAACCTTTCAAATGCGGAATTCTTCCAGATTTACCACTCTAACACAGCCTTGTTAGATCTGACCGTAAAGACTCAAAGTAAATTGTTTTGGGAACCTCTGCCTGGTGGTTCCCAAGGGAACTAGGCAGTGAGCACAGAGCACTAGGGACATTCAGCATCTCAGTTCTGCTTTGAACATAGTGACCATGTCAGATACGAAAATATGAATTAGGAGCAGGAAGAGGCCACTCTGCACTTGGAAACTATTCCTCTATTAGATAGGATCATGGATTCCCTATTTAACCTCAACTCCATTACCTATGCTCCATCTACCCCTGTCTTCAATCTATTCAAGTACATTGCTTCCACCTTCTTATGAGATATTGAGCTCCAAAGGCTCATGATCCTGTGAGAAAAAGATTGACTTCGTCTAGCGATCCATAATTCTAGATTCTCCCACAGTGGAAAAATGCTTTCCATATCTGACCTGTCATGATCTCTTAGAATCTTACATTCCTCAATCAAATCACCATTTACTCTTCCATTCTCTAGAGCATTTAAACTTAGTTTGTCATATCTTTCCCGTCAAAAAATTTGCCCATTGTTACCAAAGTCAAACCCGAACTCTGATGATATTGTTGGCATTTTATATCTTTCACCATTTTTACTTTTGCACATCGTCCTCTTTTGATAAAGAGCAGGACTGACTGACAATGTAAGATAGACAAAAATGCTGGAGAAACTCAGGACTTGACTGACAATGTAGATCTTTGCACCAATACTATTTGTGTATCTTATCAGCCAGCATGAAGGGTAGGAAACCCTGCAGATAGCTTTTCCAGAGAAAGAGCTCTTCACTACAGCTCAGAACAGCACCATCAAATCTTTTCTTGTACTGTCCTTAGCAGAGTAACCTTAGCTCCTTCAGTCAAAGCACACAGCTATAATATCTCTTTGTGTAACATCTTTTTCCTCTTGTCACTTCAGCTTTTCTTACCTGTCACTTTAAATTTGTGCTCGCTGTTTATTAATCCTTCAGTCATTGAAGATAAACTCCCTCTGTCTGCTTTGTCTAATCGATCATTATTTTAAATACCTCTGTCAACTTTCCTTTTACTGTCTTTAGAGTGCAGCCTCACCTCTTCCGTTCAATTCACAGAATTATAATCCCTCTTCCCTCACCATTGTAGAGAATCTCACCCATCTCGCCTTTGTAAAAAGCCATGCCTGCTACATCACCATCGATGAACATCAAGCAATACCTGAATTCAGGGTGGAGTAAAGCAGATGAGACTTGCCAAACCTTTTCCTTTTACAGATCCTGTGTAATAAACCGTACAGATGAAACACCAAGGAGTTCACTTAATTCATGACCTCCTGAAGTAAACATTCCAATGTCACCCAATGTCTTGAGAAGCATCGTAAATAAACTATCCATTCCCAGATCTTTATTATTGAACCTGAATAATTGCTGTCCAGTAATGATACTTTTTATTTGGTCCCAGTAGTGGAGAAATCATCACAATACACATGGTTGTTAATTATCTGCTCACGCCGTAGCGGTCTCTGCAGTCCGTCTGCCTTTTTATTATTTTTTGTCTCGTTTGAATGTAGTTTTTATTTTATTTTTTTGTGTATGTGTGTGGATATGTGTGTGGGGGGCGGGGGGTGGGGGAAACTATTAAAATCTATCCCCTGCACGGAGAACCCGGCCTTTTCTCTGTCGGGTCTCCGTTGTCGTTGGGGCCTAGCAACGTGGAGCGGCCTCCAGCAGGAACGACCTGGGGCTCCAGTCACGGAGCTGCGGACCTACTCACCATCGCGGAGCTGGCCGAGTTCGGAGCGGGTGGGGCTGTGGTGGCGCTCGGCTGCGACCTGACCCCGCAGATTCGGAGGCTCCAACCGCAGGTCTGGTGGACAGTGACACTGGGAGCCCGCGGGTCCCTGCTGGGAGACCGCTTTTCGGGGCTTCCGCAACGGCGACTTCACCCGCCCGAGTTGTGGGGTTGAAGAGTACCTGGAGCGGGGCCTTACATCATCGCCCGGCGCGGCTTGGAATGCCTGCGGGACTTTGCTAGCGCCCGCCGGGGGCTCCAACAACAAGACCCGGAGCGCGACCTTGCATCACCCGGCGCGGCGTTAATGGCCGCGGGACAATTACCATCGCCCGCCGGGGGCTTTGACTCTGACATCGGGAGGGGAATGGGGAGTGCAGGGGAGAGATAAGTTTTTGCCTTCCATCACAGCGAGGAGGAGATGCGCTGTGATGGATGTTTGTGTAAATTGTGTTGTGTCTTGGTTCTTTCTTGTGTGTATGACTGCTGAAACAACATTTCGTTTGAACCTCAATGGGGTTCAAATAACAAATACATTGTATTGTATTGTATTGCATTGTATTGGATTGTACTTATTCCTATGACTTTTAAGCACGCTCATAAACAGTTATATGTTTGACTTTGTGAATCAGGTTTTCTCTTTGAGATATTCTCATGTAAAAATGATCTCCATTCTATAATACTTAATTAGAATAACATGAAAATAAAGTATCTTATCTGCTGCACTTGCAATCATTTTTTTCCTCATTTTATTTGTATTTTTATATATTCCTGTACATGGATGACCCCTATGTTTTTTTTTTTACTTCTCACCCTTTGTAACTTTCTTTGCCTTTGTGCCTCACTGATGATATCACTAATCTGTTTTCTAATTAGCAGCATGCTAGTCATGAAAACAACTGCTTGGCTCTCTCCTTTCTTTACTTCTTGATGCCGTTAATGAGACCGATTAAAATGCCTCCTTATATCTTACCCTCTCGTCTGATGAATGCGATTGACCTTAGAGACTGTTATAACCTGTCTTTCTGCTGTTGCTGACTAACATGCATGTATTTGCAGAACCTAGTTTCCAGTTACTCTAATTACATTGCCACCTGATTATGATCATGAGCAATTTATTTAACATTAGAAATAGCCTCTTGGCAAATTGGAGATTGGGATCAGATTATGGATCATCACTGTCTGGATTATTTCTACCCAATGTTCTCAGAGAGGAAAAAAGAAAAGTTCCTTGTGTCTACATTCTCAGAAAGAATATTGTTTTTTATTTTTCATATTTGAAACATCTGTAGTATTTCACTTATATTGACATGAAATGTAACTTTCTTTTCTGTCTCCACACATGCAGTCTGATGGGCTGAATATTTCAAACATTTATTTTTAGAGGCACAGGAGGCTGTAAATGCTGGAATCTCAACCAAAAATAGAGACTGCTGGAGGAACTCAGCAGTTTAGGCAGCGTCTGTTCGGGGAAAATAATTGTCTAAAGATAGTCGGCATAAAGACGAGAGGGGGAGATGCTAGACAGACTTTGGTAAGTGAAGGGTAGATGGAGGAGGGGTAAAGGATAGGGGCAAGGGCAAAAGAAGGGGGGGGGGGAAGTAGGGAGACAACGGCACAGGGTCGCAGATGGGAGCAGACACGGGGAACAAGAGGTAGATTAAGCCATGTTTGTGCAGAAGAGGATGAAGATGGAGACGGAAGCTGGAGGGTGACAAGCCGATCACAAAGTCTACCAGTGTTGGTATGTAAGTAAAGAAGATGATAATGGTAATCGTTAAGGGAGAGATGATAGTCAGATAGAAGCAGAGAGGTGAGGGGATGTGTTGAGCGGTGGATGGCACCAGGAGAGGGAGAGGGCTAGAAAAAGGTAATTGGGGACTGGTGGATTTAATGGGAAAGGGACCAAAAATAGGAAAACTGGAGGTGGATCAGTAGGAGAGAGAGGAGAACACAGGAGGTATGGGTTGCCTGTAATTGAAAATTCTGAGTTCATACCTTTGTTGTAGATACCCAGTCGGAAAATGAAATGTTGTTCCTCTAGTTTGCATGGGTCTCATCCAGTGGCAGTGGAGAAGGCTAAGGAGGACCAGGCCAGTGTGGGAATTGAATGAAAAATTGGCCGCATGTGCTCTGCAAACCAGTCACCTAGTCTGCTTGGTCACCTTGGTCTCACAGATGCAGAGGGGGCCACATCTGGAGTACCGAATGTAGTAGATGAGATTGGAAGAAGTGCATGTGAATCATTGCCTCACCTGCAAGGTGCAGTTTGGGTCCATGGATGGTGATGACGGAGGAGCTGTGATCAAAGATGGAGTACTCTCGCCTTTCACCCTACCAGCCTCCCCATCCAACATATCATCCCATGTCATTTCTGCAGGTTTCAGCGAGATGCCACCCACAGCCATATCTTCCCCTCCTAATCCATTTTGCCTTCCACAGAGATCACTCCCTCTGTAACTTCCTGGTCTGCTCATCATTCTTCACCTATCTCTCTCTAACCTCTGGCACTTTTCCCTGCAAATGCTAGACCTGCAATGATTGTTCATACACCTCCGCCCTCACAACTATCCAAGAACTCAAAGAGCCCTTCCAGGTGGAGCAAAGATTCATGTGCACCTCCTCCAACCTCATTAACTGCATTCGGTGGTTCTTATATGGCCTCTTTTATATTAGCGCCACCAAATGCAGACTAGGCAAACAATAAGCTCTCCTCCCATGCTTTCAAGTCAAGAGAGTCAAGAGAGTTTAATTGTCATGTGTCCCAGAGAGGATAATGAAATTCTTGCTTGCTGCAGCACAACAGAATATGTAAACATAATACAGAACAGGAGATAAAAGTTCAGTGTGTCTATATACAATAGACCATATATATACACAATAAATACACAGATAAAGTGCAAAGATAAAGTAGCACCAGTGGGTAGGTGCTATAGGCCTGCACGGGAAAGTAGACGCTCCCGCCCCCACGAGTCTCGAGCAGATGGGGCTTGTCAGCCTAGGAAGGCAGTCCATCTAGGAGAGGGAAAGCTCTGATTTCAAACCTCCACTGCCTTGTGGCCATATCCAGTCATGGAAAAGGCTCCAGGAGTAAACCTCAAGAAAATCCAGAGTCGGAGCCCCTAAGGCAGTTCGTCATTGTCTGCAACCCCGCTCTGGCAGCTCCTGCGACGGCGCTGGTGCTAAACTGTAACGGCCCTGATGTTCCTTTGGATCGATCAGCGACGTGGAGAGGGGGGACGTGCTGCATGGGCAACAGCCTGTCCTACATATGAAATCGCCCAGGCTTGCATCCGACCAGGATGCATCACCCATGGTCAGTCATGGCCGAAGGGGGCCTACTAAAGTGCAATAGTAATATTAGACTGTTATTGTTCAGAGCTTGTTTGATGTTGTGTTTAATAGAAACATAGAAACATAGAAATTAGGTGCAGGAGTAGGCCATTCGGCCCTTCGAGCCTGCACCGCCATTCAATATGATCATGGCTGATCATCCAACTCAGTATCCCGTACCTGCCTTCTCTCCATACCCTCTGATCCCCTTAGCCACAAGGGCCACATCTAACTCCCTCTTAAATATAGCCAATGAACTGGCCTCGACTACCCTCTGTGGCAGAGAGTTCCAGAGATTCACCACTCTCTGTGTGAAAAAAGTTCTTCTCATCTCGGTTTTAAAGGATTTCCCCCTTATCCTTAAGCTGTGACCCCTTGTCCTGGACTTCCCCAACATCGGGAGCAATCTTCCTGCATCTAGCCTGTCCAACCCCTTAAGAATTTTGTAAGTTTCTATAAGATCCCCTCTCAATCTCCTAAATTCTAGAGAGTATAAACCAAGTCTATCCAGTCTTTCTTCATAAGACAGTCCTGACATCCCAGGAATCAGTCTGGTGAACCTTCTCTGCACTCCCTCTATGGCAATAATGTCCTTCCTCAGATTTGGAGACCAAAACTGTATGCAATACTCCAGGTGTGGTCTCACCAAGACCCTGTACAACTGCAGTAGAACCTCCCTGCTCCTCTACTCAAATCCTTTTGCTATGAAAGCTAACATACCATTCGCTTTCTTCACTGCCTGCTGCACCTGCATGCCCACTTTCAATGACTGGTGTACCATGACACCCAGGTCTCGCTGCATCTCCCCTTTTCCTAGTCGGCCACCATTTAGATAATAGTCTGCTTTCCTGTTTTTGCCACCAAAATGGATAACCTCACATTTATCCACATTATACTGCATCTGCCAAACATTTGCCCACTCACCCAGCCTATCCAAGTCACCTTGCAGTCTCCTAGCATCCTCCTCACAGCTAACACTGCCCCCCAGCTTAGTGTCATCCGCAAACTTGGAGATATTGCCTTCAATTCCCTCATCCAGATCATTAATATATATTGTAAATAGCTGGGGTCCCAGCACTGAGCCTTGCGGTACCCCACTAGTCACTGCCTGCCATTGTGAAAAGGACCCGTTTACTCCTACTCTTTGCTTCCTGTTTGCCAGCCAGTTCTCTATCCACATCAATACTGAACCCCCAATGCCGTATGCTTTAAGTTTGTAAACTAATCTCTTATGTGGGACCTTGTCGAAAGCCTTCTGGAAGTCCAGATACACCACATCCACTGGTTCTCCCCTATCCACGCTACTAGTTACATCCTCGAAAAATTCTATAAGATTCGTCAGGCATGATTTACCTTTTGTAAATCCATGCTGACTTTGTCCAATGATTTCACCACTTTCCAAATGTGCTGCTATCCCATCTTTAATAACTGACTCTAGCAGTTTCCCCACTACCGATGTTAGACTAACTGGTCTGTAATTCCCCGTTTTCTCTCTCCCTCCCTTCTTAAAAAGTGGGGTTACGTTTGCTACCCGCCAATCCTCAGGAACTACTCCAGAATCTAAAGAGTTTTGAAAGATTATTACTAATGCATCCACTATTTCTGGAGCTACTTCCTTAAGTACTCTGGGATGCAGCCTATCTGGCCCTGGGGATTTATCGGCCTTTAATCCATTTAATTTACCCAACACCACTTCCCGGCTAACCTGGATTTCACTCAATTCCTCCAACTCCTTTGACCCGCGGTCCCCTGCTATTTCCGGCAGATTATTTATGTCTTCCTTAGTGAAGACGGAACCAAAGTAGTTATTCAATTGGTCCGCCATATCCTTGTTCCCCATGATCACCTCACCCGTTTCTGACTGCAAGGGACCTACATTTGTTTTAACTAATCTCTTTCTTTTCACATATCTATAAAAACTTTTGCAGTCAGTTTTTATGTTCCCTGCCAGTTTTCTTTCATAATCTATTTTTCCTTTCCTAATTAAGCCCTTTGTCCTCCTCTGCTGGTCTCTGAATTTCACCCAGTCCTCCGGTATGCTGCTTTTTCTGGCTAATTTGTACGCATCATCCTTCGCTTTGATACTATCCCTGATTTCCCTTGTTATCCACGGATGCACTACCTTCCCTGATTTATTCTTTTGCCAAACTGGGATGAACAATTTTTGTAGTTCATCCATGCAGTCTTTAAATGTCTTCCATTGCATATCCACCGTCAACCCTTTTAGAATTAATTGCCAGTCAATCTTGGCCAATTCACGTCTCATACCCTCAAAGTTACCTTTCTTTAAGTTCAGAACCATTGTTTCTGAATTAACAATGTCACTCTCCATCCTAATGAAGAACTCAACCATATTATGGTCACTCTTACCCAAGGGGGCACGTACAACAAGACTGCTAACTAACCCTTCCTCATTACTCAATACCCAGTCTAAAATAGCCTGCTCTCTCGTTGGTTCCTCTACATGTTGATTTAGATAACTATCCCGCATACATTCCAAGAAATCCTCTTCCTCAGCACCTCTGCCAATTTGATTCACCCAATCTATATGTAGATTGAAGTCACCCATTATAACGGTTTTGCCTTTGTCGCACGCATTTCTAATTTCCTGTTTGATACCATCTCCAACTTCACTACTACTGTTAGGTGGCCTGTACACAACACCCACCAGCGTTTTCTGCCCCTTAGTGTTTCGCAGCTCTACCCATACCGATTCCACATCCTGCAAACTAATGTCCTTCCTTTCCATTGCGTTAATCTCCTCTCTAATCAGCAACGCTACCCCACCTCCTTTTCCTTTCTCTCTATCCCTCCTGAATATTGAATATCCCTGGATGTTCAGCTCCCAGCCTTGGTCACCCTGGAGCCATGTCTCCGTGATCCCAACTATATCATAGTCATTAATAGCTATCTGCACATTCAACTCATCCACCTTATTACGAATGCTCCTTGCATTGAGACACAAAGCCTTCAGGCTTGTTTTTACAACACTCTTACCCCTTATACAATTTTGTTGAAAAGTGGCCCTTTTTGATTTTTGCCCTGGATTTTCCGGCCTGCCACTTTTACTTTTCACCTTGCTACCTATTGCTTCTACCCTCATTTTACACCCCTCTGTCTCTACGCTCACACATTTAAGAAACCCTTTCCCTTTAACTCCATCCTCCACTAGCCCATTCGACACCCCACCCCCCTTATTCAGTTTAAAACCACCCGTGTAGCAGTGGCAAACCTGCCTGCCAGAATGCTGGTCCCACACCTGTTAAGATGCAATCCGTCCCTTTTGTACAGTTCCCCCTTACCCCAAAACAGATCCCAGTGATCTAAGAATCTAAATCCCTGCCCCGTGCACCAGTTCCTCAGCCACACGTTCAGGTCCCGTATCTCCTTGTTCCTGCTCTCGCCAGCACGAGGAACTGGAAGCAAACCGGAGATAACAACCCTGGAGGTCCTGCTTTTCAGCATTTTTCCGAGCTCTCTAAAGTCACGCTGCAGAATATTCATCCCCTTCTTTCCGACATCGTTTGTGCCGACATGCACTACCACTTCCGGATGTTCACCTTCGCCCTTGAGGATTTTCTGCACTCTGTCCGTGACATCCTGGATCCTGGCACCAGGAAGGCAGCACACCATCCTCGCATCCCGTCTGTTGCCGCAGAAACCCCTGTCCGTACCTCTCACAATGGAGTCTCCTACTACAATGGCGTTGCCTGCCTTAGGCCTTTTTGGTTTTGGCTCAACAGCCCTATTCGCATCACAAGCCAGTCCGCCGCCCAGTGTAAACACCTCTTCTGTCCCGACAGCTTCTAAGTGGGTGAACCTGTTCACAAGAGGTACAACCCCCGGGGACGTTGGCATTCCATGCTTCCCTCCCGTTCTCACTGTCTCCCACCTTCTCTCTTCCAGTACCTTAGGTGTAACAATCGTACTGTAAGACTTGTCGAGGAACGACTCCGTTTCTCGGACGAACCGGAGGTCATCCACTTGCTTCTCCAGTTCCCCAACACGGCCCTTCAGGAGCTCTATCTGGATGCACTTTTCGCATTTGTAGCAGCCAGAGGCACCAGCGGTGTCCTTGACCTCCCACATACTGCAAGCATCGCACTGAATCAGCTTGCCTGACATCTCCTTCTTTCGTCTCTCCCTCTGCAGCGTTTTGCGTAGTCTCCTCTCCTCAGCCTCCTCTCCGAAGACTCTCTAGCCAAAGACTCACACTTTTCTGACAGGGCACTTCGCTCACTCACTGCCGCTCCCTAAGAGCAGTCTTACTTAAATTGACTGATAAATTGCCTGATTTACCAATTTACAAACCAAATTCCTCAGTTTTCAACTGTTTTCCCAGCACTGACTCACTTCTCTCCTCCCACTTGGGCTAGAGCCAATCAGTCGTATCTCTTGCTAAGTTGCTGCTACTGCTGCTGCTGCTGCTGCTGCTGCTGCTGCTGCCGCTGCCGCTGCCGCTGCCGCTGCCGCTGCCGCCGCCGCTGCCGCCGCCGCCGCTACCGCCGCTGCTGCTGCTGCTGCTGCTCCCGCTGCTGCTCCCGCTGCTGCTGCTGCTGCTGCTGCTCCCAAAGCTACAGCAGTTCTGAGTCGTAATAGCCTGATGGCTGTGGGGAAGAAGCTGTTCCTGAACCTGGATGTTCCAGATTTCAAGCTCCTGTACCTTCTCTCCGATGGCAACGGAGAGATGAGTGTGTGGCCAGGATGGTGTGGGTCTTTGATGATGTTGGCAGCCTTTTTGAGGCAGCGACTGTGATAGATCCCTTCGATGGTGGGGAGGTCAGAGCTGATGATGGAGTGGACAGCAGTCACAACTTTCTGCATTTATTTCCACTCTTGGACGTTCAAGTTGCCAAACTAAGCCACACTACAGCCAGTCAGTATGCTTTTTCCATGCAATAGCGACCCCATGTTCTTGGTTCCAGACCATTTCAAGTTCCCTTCCCATTTCCACACAAACCCGTCTACCCTGGGCTTTCTCCACAAATAGGGTGAGACCAAACTCAAACAGAAGAATCACTCCTCGTATTGTCTGGGTAGTTCACAGCCTTTTGATATGAACAATGCATTTTCTTTTTCAGGTAATCCATACCTTCTGTGTTCACCTCTCTCTCCTTCCAATTCACCTCCTGTCCACCCATTTTTGTTCATCTACCCATACCTCTCCCCTCACCCCCTCTCCCCCTTGTCCCATCCACATCACCCACACACTTCATCCCTGTGCTACCTCCCCTGTCTGGCTCTATCTGCTCTTCATCTTTCCTGTAATGGTTCCCATTCTCACTTCCCTGACTTATCGTATTCTGGTCGCCTTAGTGACCCTGCTTATCACCTCCAGCCTCTGCCACCACCTTCACTGTCTCCTCGACATACACGGCCCCACTTTCTTTTTTGTTTCTTACCGACCCAGTGTCCACCCTTTCACCCCTCCCAAACTCCTCATATCTCCTCGTTCAAACTATCACCTACCAGCCTTCCCTCTTCTCTTTTTTCCAGCCAACTTCCCTCCCTGCTCTGTCCTGATGCAAGGTCTCGACCTGAAATGCTGACAGTTCCTTCCCCCACCACCCACAGATATTGCTCATGTTATTGTTCCTCCAGCAATTGCTTTTTCACTTTCAGTTGTTTGTATCCTTCTTGTTATCAGCTGTCTCTCTATTTCCAGCTTAATTTTTGTATATATAAAAAAAAATAGTTATCTACAAGCTAGGCCTCATTACTTTACATGCTGGATATTTTAAAATATATATTTTCACTTGATCTTTAGATTCGTTGAGTTGCCTTTCCAGCCACTGTGTCTACTTGGATCAAACCTTCCTTTTATTCTTTCTCATAGTTTCATCCTTCATGCATCCTTTGAAATTTTGAGTGACAATCAAGTTGGAATAATAAACTGTGCCGTGTGTGTCACCCTGAGCCCTGGGTTCCAACTCTTTTTTATCTGTGTCAGCCCACAAGATCTGAGCCCTGGGATTGGAATATCTTCATAAATCCCAAGTGCTTCACAAGACAAAAATAGGCAAAAGAAGGAAAACCTATGTTTGACAGGTACTGAATATCCAGTGCAATTTACAATTCTTCCTATGACTATGCCACAAACAAAATATTGTTGTCAATTCTGCTTTTTTAAATTGCTTATAATTACTTTGCCACTTTCTGTCTGTTTAGAAAAACACTGATCGTCAACTCAATCTTTTCTCACCAGGCAGTTGATGCGTTGTCAACGTTGTTCTGAACAAGCAACAAGCAAGTCATAGTGTAGGATTGGCTGTGAAATGCTTCATTCCTTGTTTTGACAGAAATACTTCAAAAGTGAAATAAATTGAGTATTGTGGATGCTTGGGAGTCTAAACTAACTTCTCCTTACTTTGCTACCATTCCTGTTTATCAACGGTGCAATCAGAAAAGCAGAGCTAGGCTCACCATATTTTGGGGGATATTTTAGTATTACAGTATTTGGATTATATTTATTACAGTTAAGATTTATTTTAATATATTAGCTACAAAATATAATGCAAAGTATTTGCATAAATGATACATGTTTTACTTTACGAAGGGAATGGAAGAGTGGCAGCAAATAAAAAATTTTTTTTTTTAAAAAATCTGAAATGTAAACAATGCTTCAGGTCGTCATGCGCTCCCAATTTATTACTTTTGATTTAATTAAAGCAAGAAAGTGAACATTTCACCTGTGAATGAATTCTAAAGGTCTTCAATGTGAAACGTTAATTCTGTTCCCCCTTCCACTGCTGCTGCCTGACTTGCTTAGTGTTTCCAGCATTTTTTGTTTTTATTTTAGTGCGTGGCAGTATGCTACCTTGTTCCATCTGGTGGTGATTTCACATCACTACAATTGAGTGGACACTGAATAAGCAGTTGTGAGAAAATAAACACACTGGAGATGCTGGAATGCTGGAAATCCAAAATCAAAACAGAAACTGCCTGAAATATTCAGCAAATCAGGCTGAATTTATGGAGACAGAAACAGTTAATTCCAAAAGGTTTGTGACCTTTGATACCTGCAAAAAAAACAAAAGTATTTTAAAGTACCATATGGACAAAGGATAAAGCAGAAACGGAGGCGTGGACAGCTTTGAGATGAGATTAATCGATACTGTAACATGGACAAGCAATGAGCTAATTACGATGGATCCCAGGATGTACCGACAGCAGTGATTCAAGAAATGCTGAATAGTTTGAAGGTGCAGTTATGGATGAATTAAAACTGTAATAGTTATATTTTCAGTTGGAATGCACGCAGAATAAATTGGGGCCAGAGACAAGGAAACGGATGTAGTCAACACCATATATAAAATGTGAAAGAAAACAGAAAGCACTAAGTGTAACCGAGATAAAAGAGATGAACGAAAGTCTTGGCACAGAGAGGAGGTGGACATTGATAAGGTGAACATTCCTGGACAAGAAGCCACAATATTTGTCAGAGCAAAAACTGCAAATACTGTCACCAAAAATTTGGCAGGTTTACATTTAGAGACGATTTATAGAAAAGAGAGCTGGATGGAATTAGGCTCTTCAGATTTAGTCAGTGCATCAATGCATAAGTAGGTTGGGGCTGTGCCCTAGGCCCAACCATCTGCAGCTACTTCATCAATAACCTTCCATTTATCACATGGTCAGACGTACAATTGGTTGCAGATTATTTCATAATATTCAGTTCTATTTACAACTCATAATCAAACGAAGAAGTCCACACCTGCATTAAGCAAGACCAAGAGGCAGCTCACCATCACCCCTCAAGGCGATTAGGAACTGGTCATAAATGTTGCCTCACAGCAACTCCATGACTCACAAAACATGAATAATTGAAAAAATATGACTGAAAGCTGAAATACATTAAATCAGATCAGAAACTGTCATGGCATTGATTGTACAAAAGTCACATTCATTAATCCAATACTCATTATTTACATAGACTATATTATTCAAAAACGAGGTTGAATAAATTTTATCCAAACGTCTCTCCCAGATGCGATAAATGTGTGTTTCAAAACTTTAATATAACACATTCATTTGTAGGATGTACAAAGTTGAATAAATTTTGGAGCGATATATTTGATATATTTACAAAGCTTTTCAAGTCCACAATAGAACCTAAAACGGAATGGATTATATTTGGAATAATAGTAGAAGATATCAATTTAAATAAAGACCAAAACATTTTTTTAATTATGGGTTAATAATTGGAAAGAAATTGATACTTAAATTTTGGAAAAATACAACCATACCAACTGTTAAAATGTGGATTAGGAATATGATCGACATAGCACGCCTTGAAGAAATGAGACTCCGACTAATAGATAAATATGACCAGTTCTTAAGGAGTTGGTCTCCTTTCATCGACTTTTTGGAATCATGTGATGCAGCAGTACCGTAAAGATTGGTGATTTCAGTTCATGCCGCGGATAGATCTACATCTCCAAATACAGATTTGAAAAATTCTCTTTTAAGGGGCCTTCTCTCCTATTTCTACTTTCCACATATATACACACTTCACGTTTTTCTACTCTCTACCATCTATTTTTCCTCTTTTTCCCCTTTCTATTGTTTTATTTTTCTTGTCTTGCTTACTTCCTTCTCAAAACATAAAACTAGAGGTTGTACATAGAATGGATTACGGTATGACATAGTTTGCACCTAAAATTAGGTTCCACTGTACTGTTTTGTACTGTATTAACTTCTAATAAAATAAACAAAAACAAAAAACAAAAAACAAAAAAGCTAATATGTTGGCTTAAAAGGTCTCCCATACATGAGTCAAACATATTAAAAAAACACATAACTGGAAAATATACAACATCAAAGCAGCTAATGGGTGCAATCAACTGAGAACATAATGGTATGCCTCTCGCTTATTTTACATAATCCACAGAATTACTTTACATAAATCTAGTTTAATTTTGATTGTTGTGCATATTAGCATTGGATAAGTTCTTCACATCAATCCCAAATATGTTAGTGTTCAGGAAAAGTAAAATGCTGAATCAAAAACACTCTAATCTTTGGGCCATTCAATCTTGAAAGACTTACAATTCTCAAATGCATGGATCCTTAGACCTATTGCCTGTTCATTCTCAGTTTATATAGAGAATCATGTTACATAGAAATATTGACAAGTTGTGCACTATCTCAGAAGTTCAATAAGTGGAATGGATTTCAGAGTACAACATACAACATGGAAACAAGCCATTTAGAAACATAGAAACATAGAAATTAGGTGCAGGAGTAGACCATTCGGCCCTTCGAGCCTGCACCGCCATTCAATATGATCATGGCTGATCATCCAACTCAGTATCCCGTACCTGCCTTCTCTCCATACCCTCTGATCCCCTTAGCCACAAGGGCCACATCTAACTCCCTCTTAAATATAGCCAATGAACTGGCCTCGACTACCCTCTGTGGCAGGGAGTTCCAGAGATTCACCACTCTCTGTGTGAAAGAATTTGATACACAAGTCCATGACGACAAAGGAGCATCCACTTCACTAATCCCATTTTTATTCTTCCCACATTCTTATAAATACCCTCCACCATATTCTACCACTCACTACACACGGGCCAACATACAAGCAATAGCCAATTAAACTACCAAACTGCACGTCTTTGAGGAGTGAGTGAAAACCTTCAATCACAGAGATAATGTGCAAACCTTTTCATTTAGTTTTTAAATGTTGTGATTGTATCTCACTCTAATACCTCTCTGGCAGGTTATTCCATGTATCCACCACACTCCACGTGAAAAATGTTCCCCTCTGATCTCCTTTAAATATTTACATTTACATTTTAAACTGATGCCCTCTAGATTCAGACTCCCCTATTCCAAGAGAAAGACTGTGACTATCTACCTATCTATGCCCCTCATAATATTTGTAAACCTCTTTAAGACCTCCTGTGCTCCGGTAAGAACAATCCCAATCCAATCTCTCCTTGTAAGTAAATAATTCATGTTATGCAGCATCCTGGTACATTTTTTAAGCATTCCTTCAAGTTCTATCTGAAAGTAAGCGTGCAGGTACAGCAGGCAGTGAAGAAAGCAAATGGCATGTTGACTTTCATAGCAAGAGGATTTGAGTATAGGAGCAAGGAGGTCCTACTGCAGTTGTAGAGGGCCCTGGTGAGACCACACCTGGAGTATCATGTGCAGTTTTGGTCTCATTTGAGGAAGGACATTCTTGCTATTGAGGGAGTGGGTTCACCAGGTTAATTCCCGGGATGGCGGGACTGACATATGGTGAAAGAATGGATTGACAGGGCTTATATTCACTGGAATTTAGAAGGATGCGATGCAAACATATAAAATTCTTAAGGGATTGGACAGGCTAGATGCAGGAAAAAGGTTCCCCATATTGAAGGAGTCCAGAACCAGTGGTCACAGTTTAAGAATAAGGGTTAGGCCATTTAGGACTGAGATGAGAAAAAAAATTTTCACCCAAGGAGTTGTGAATCTGTGGAATTCTCTGCCACAGAAGGCAGTGGAGGCCAAATCACTGGATGCATTCAAGAGAGAGTTAGATATAGCTCTTAGGGCTAACGGAATCAAGGGATATGGGGAGAAAGTAGGAACGGGGTACTGATTTTGGATGATCAGTCATGATCATATTGAATGGCAGTGCTGGCTCGAAGGGCCGAATAGCCTACTCCTGCACCTATTTTCTATGTTTCTACTGTATCCTTACTTCATTGTGATGATCTGAACTGCACATAATATTCCAAGTATGGCCAAACCAATGTCTTGTACAACTGCAACATTATGTCCCAACTCCTATACTCGATACCCCTGTCTCTGAAGGAAGTGAGCTAAATGCCTTCTTCACTACTTTATCTACCAGTGATGCAATTTTCAGCGAAGTATGAACTTGCGCCCCAAGGTCTTTCTGAACATCAAAACTCTGAAGTCCCTTTCATTTACTGTACATGTCTGGCCAGTATTTGACAACCCAGAATAGATGATCTCGCGCTTCTGTGGGTGAAATTGCATCTGCCACAACTCTGCCCTATTTGCAGATCTATGTCCTTCTGATTCCTCGCAATCTATAGATATGTCATTAGCAAACTTGATGATCAGACCACAGATCTACTCATTCAAATAATTTATATTAATGACAAACAACAAAAATCTCAGCAACAATCCCTGTGGTACTATCAGTACAAGCGGGTTTTGAGGATTTGCATCAATGATGGAGAAAGAACTCATTAACAATGTAAAGTTTAAAAGCAATACATTTATCAAAACATCAATAAAGCAACAAATGTAATGTTCATAAGGTAGTGAAGAAGGCCTCCGTGGATATAAGTGATGGCTAATAGTATGTGATGGGCCTGGCAATGTTCACGAATCTACTCCTAGGAGAAGAGCGATGAGCTCGCTCAGAACATACTCTTAGATAATCATTTGGCCCATGTTTCTTTCCTCATCCTCAAACAACAGCAATCTATATTTTAAAGTTAGCTATCACTCTAATACTGAAAACAAAGGTTATTCAGTGCACCAGGGCTGAGCTAGTCTCAGTTGTCTTTTGCAACAACAAATTTATCATATTATCATAGGTCCTTGCAGCTCCATGAGCCAGTGCCTTGTGATTTACTTGTTTTTCCAAGTGAGCTCAGTAGCTTAATATGGGGACTGTTAGCAGGCAACTTCATTTTTGCTGTAAAACATGTTTTAACCTTTACATTACAGAGATGGCTTTATAATTTAATTATTACGGGATATAACAAATAAACATATATAGGAAGTAGGGGTCACAGCTTTTTTTTAAACGATGGTACAAGCTTGTGAATCTAAATATTCTATTCCTGTTCTCATGTTCCTGCATGACTTATACATTGTAGTTTATACTGTACATTGGTGCACCTATACAGGATTTGACCTAGGTAGGTTATAAAATTGTGGATGCAATATATCTATCAGTGTATAGCCAACAAGCTTATTTGTTAGTGGCAGCTACCCAGCGGTATTTAGTTGGATTCATTACCCAATTACAAATATTTTTTTTAAAGCATTGCCTCTGAAAATATTGTCAGCAAATGTTGGAGGCACAGCAGGGTGTACTTTTTGTCTCATAGAAAGTAATTATATAGCAAATACAACCGGAGAACTAGAACAGTGCAGAGGAAACACAACATGACAGAAGCTACAGCAATTACCCCCCTATAAAAACAGGATAAGGTCTTCAGAAGAAAGCAGTAGGTTGAAGATAGTCATGTAAAAAATGTATAATTAACTATGGTGTGATCATCAGACTTAACTGGGGTAATTACCTATCACCTCCGCTTGCATTGGGAGTGGTCCAGAATATGATTTTCAATCATAAGCAGAGGCCATTGCCAGAGTACAAATGGAGAAGACTCCCAGCATTCTACTTTTTTTTTTTCAAATTCCATTTCAATCATGAGGCATATAATGCGATATTTAGTTCAACTCAAAAATGGCCATGGAGAATGGAGACCCCTGGGTCTGATGTGAATAAGGCAGTGTTACTCATCGATGCACCAAATAGCATTCCAATGTAATCATGAGACCCTGCTGGACCTCATCCCCCAAAAAAACCTCCTGCAGCTTTGCATTGTTCCTTGTACCATTTGGCCAACAAAAAAGATGAACGCTAGCTTTAAGCGGACCCTCGGGTACTGAAATGTAAAGAGTATCTAAATTTCCTATTCAGACTCTAGCCCACCGAGAGCATTTATTGGCAGAATACACTGTTTTCTTTTTGATAGACACAAATGTCATGGTTTGTGACAGCTGCCAGCTGCTCTTTGCCTTTACCAGTATTACCCTCCACTAACATCCAAAGACTGAATGGAATATCAGTGGAAGCTTGTGTCCTTTGCTGCGAGATGTTGACCTCACAATCTCCTGGCAATTGTGTAGATTCTTTATAACTGCAGAATCCATTGCTGTTCCAGCATTTGATGTTACTGCAGCGTCACAAGCTCTTTACTGTATGAATCTAAATAAGAATTTATGACTTGGGAAAGATAAAGTTGGAGAATTTTGATTTAGCAAATTACAATAGAAATTCATAACAAGAGGTACAATGCATTCTTATCTAATCAGTGAATTATTATTTGCTTTTGCTTACAATTAAGGTGTACTTTATTTATGTGTCCCTAGTTAGATTTATCCAGACAATATACATCTGGAGGAAGAGTTGAGATATGCTACTATTTTAATGAGACACAGCTGGTCAGGCAATTAGAGTGTGACAGAAACCTCCATCAAACCATGTAGTTATCCTCAACAGTAATTATATCATATTGTGCACGCAGCCAATCACAGTCTTGAACTTTCCACACTCAACAACTAGTTATCTTCTCAGGGGGATTGTCTTGGCAGTTGTTCCACATATTTGAATTATGAATCCCCAAAAGGAAAACAGGTTGCTTTTAATTATTCAGTAGGTTTCTATACTAAACTGTTGACTTGTACAAGGGAAATATAACATAACTATTGCCTGCACATCATTTTCAGCTAATGGCTCTTAAATGACACAATTGTCAGGCTGTGAGACTTATTAGGATAACCACAATTAGTTTCCATTTTATAAATTATAATGCCTGTTCTGTACACCGTATAAGCTTTTCTCAGATCAGCCTGTCTTGCTGAATCTGTAATTGTATTAGCAAGCAATTCTGGAATGCTAATATTGCTGAATTCTCCTAAGGTCTCGTTCCACTTCTGCGACAGGAGAACTCAGATCAATTTGCTCAAAAATGCCAAGAATTTCATAGAGGAAAATTCATTGCTCTCCAGTAATGCACACGCAATGTAATAACAGTTGAACTGTCTACGATTTCTTTTCCGTTTAGGTCATTTGCTGTTGAAAGCCGCGTTAGTATCCATTTTCTGCTGGTTTCCACTCACTAATGGCATTATTAGCACATGTGCCCTGTGTGGATGTGCAGTTTACCAAGGAGTACAAATACCTTGGAGTGTACCTGGATAGGAAACTGGACTGGTCCACGAACACTGAGGCACTGTATAAAAAAGGACAGAGCCATCTGTACTTTCTGAGGAGGCTCTGCTCTTTCAACATCTGCAGTAAGAAGCTGCAGATGTCCTTCCAATCAGTTGTGGCCAGTGCCATCTTCTTCGCTGTCGTATGCTGGGGTAGCAGAGCAAAGGCCGCGGATGCCATCAGAATTAACAAGCTCATCAGGAAGGCTGGTTCCGTCCTGGCGGTGGAGTTGGATTCACTGGAGATGGTCTTGGAGGGGAGGATTCTCCTCAAACTGCAGAGCATCTTGGACAATACAGCTCACCCCCTCCATGACACACTGGTTAACCTGAGGAGCACCTTCAGCAACTGACTGGTTCCACCAAGATGCAGCACACAACGCCACAGGAGATCCTTTTTCCCTGTGGCTATCAAACTGTACAACTCCTCCCCCTTCTGCCATGAGGAAGACTGTCTCCCCTCCACCCCCTCTTCCCCAATCTTTGCTCATCCCCAATCCTGGACTTTCCATTTGTCACTTTAATTTCATGTATCTTGTTGTGCTTTATGACTGTTGGCAGAATAAACTTCTATCGTATGATATGGATGGGATTGTCTGGCTGCCCAGGCAATGCTCCTCATCCCAGTTTATGCCTAAGATATTTACCAGAGGTTTAGGTAGTGGGCAGCAAAGGAAGTATCCATGCACAGCTGCCACAACCCTAAGCTTCCAGAGAAATTAATGTTCCCACTATCGAGAAATGTAATAACCGGGACAGTTTCAGCAATTCTGCTCCCTAGACACTTTATCATTGCCTTAAATAAGGCCAAACATTTCATTGTTTTAGACAGAGATCAATACAGAGATGTTCTAAAGCACTCCCAATTTTCCAGTGATTGGTTTTAATGACTGGAAAATTGGGAACATCATAGAAAATAGGTGCAGGAGTAGGCCATTCGGCCCTTCGAGCCTGCACTGCCATTCAATATGATCATGGCTGATCATCCAACTCAGTATCCTGTACCTGCCTTCTCTCCATACCCCCTGATCCCTTTAGCCACAAGGGCCACATCTAACTCCCTCTTAAATATAGCCAATGAACTGGCCTCAACTACCTTCTGTGGCAGAGAGTTCCAAAAGTCAGTTGTTCTATGGTACTAAGCCTGCAATGGTAGTGGAGTCTAGTGAATGCATCTTGATATTTGTATGCATCAACAGTCCCAGAAATGCCTATTAGCATTAACACAACAATCGTGTATCGATGAGTAATCCCAAACAGAGGATATTACGCCACATTTAACAAATGCTGCCAAATTATTAAGAGGAAGCAGCTTTCATTTGCTACACTCGAGATTTTTGATATACTAGATGTGTGTTATTGTTGAGATTATTGATAACTAAAGTAAAGGCACACCTTATGGAAAGATTCATGTTTATACACTGGGTACCTACTTCGCAAATGCACTAGGTGCTGAAAGTATCCCGGTTGTCTTGATCAATAAGTGTACTCCATCATTGTGGAGATGCAAGGCTGTTTACAATTGGCCCCTGCATTCAGTGATGCAACTACTGCAAAAGAAGGTATGGTTAGCTCGTGATACCAAGCGTTGTGGAAATGTAGTTGATTTCCTTTGAATAATTTCTCCCAAACACAGGTACATAGTAAGCTTGGAAGAGAGTACAACATAATTAATTTGTAACTCGCTCAAGGCCAAATAAAATGAAGACACATGAGATTTCAGATGTCAGAATCTTGAGCAAAAAAACAAAATATAAACTGATTTAGAAGCATTATTACACTGTTTTCTGCGCCGTCAGCATGATTTTCACGACACTTCAGATGTTGGGAGATATTTGAAACAGCTAAAATGTCTTGGTGTTTGCAACCAGAAGAAGCTCTTCAATCATTTTTATAATAGCGAATGTCTGTCAGGGGAATTTCAGGGCAAGGTGCTTGCAACACCTTGCCAGTGTCTCTTTGTCCACTATACTGGGCTCAAGGGAATGGAGACCATCTATATCCAGCCCAGACAATAGTCAATAGGTGGAGAAATGTTTTGATGAATCTTACTGCAGTGAGAAACCAACCTTCAATTATCATATTCTTCGGCAGCTCGTTTCATGTGTACATCACCATCTAAACCCAACATCACTATTTTACAAAACTCCCTAGAGCCTATATATGAAACTCCTGCCCTGATTCTTCCTCCCAAAGTGCAAGGTCCTCACATTTACCTGAATTAAACTCTAGTCTTTGGCCCAGTTGATTACCCATTGTAATCTTAGACAACCTTCTTTGACTGTATACTATTCTGTCATCTGCAAACTTACTAACCACACCATCACATTCATATCCAAATCATGAATATAAATATTGACTAACAGTGAACCCAGCACTGATCCCTGTAATACACTTGTTACAGGCCTCTATTCTGAAATGCAGCCACTCTGCTTTCAAGCAATTTTGTGTTCAATTGATAAGCTGCCCTGTTTAGCCCCCACATTACCATCATCAATCCTCTTGTAACCTGAAATTCATGAGATACAAATTCCTGTGCTCAAAGCTATCCTGAATACCCCTATCAGTCTCTCCTTTCAAAATACATATCAATCCTGTCACTCAGAATCTATTCTAATTCTTACCCACTACTGACGTAAGGCTCAGCAGTTTGCAGTTGTCAGCCTTTACCTTGTAACATTTCTTAAACAGAGGCACCTCATTAGCCACCTCAAGTCCCTGGCACCTCATTGGTGCCTTTTGGTGATACAAGTAACTCTGCCAGTGGTCCCGCACCTTCTTATCTGACTTTTCACAATGTTTTAGGATACACTAGATCAACTCACAGGGATTTATGTACCTTAATGCGTTTTAAGACCTCTAACAAGTCAGTAATATGTATTTTAAACAGAATTTGTGCATTCCATTTCCATTGATAAATTTTAGCCATGGTGAAAGCAAATAGATAGCCGTGGTGTAAATTTTGAATGATATTCTGGTGAAGTCCAATTTATTTGCTTAAAAACAAAACACAGATAAGTCCTCTATTTATGAATGATCAAAGTTGAATCAATACTCTACATGGGATAGACCTTGACCTTGTGCAACAGTGTATAATGGGTAATTAAATTCAGTGGAAATTAATATCAGAAGGGATGGAAAATTGCACTCCTCCTGGTATTTATTTCCACTGAATTAAATTGTCTTATCACTCAGCCCATTGAGGAAGTACTGAAAACTCCAAAGTTAATCTTAAATTAAAACTTTAATCCAACAAAATGTTCACGTCAGTTTTATTACCAGATCAGTAACCAACAGTATTCATTTCAATTCTTATAAGCACAAGATTGATTTATAACACTCGATCTCACATGATTGAGCAAATGTTTGATTTTTATTTATTAAATGTACGGAAAATGTATTGCAAAATCTGCTAGCGTGCGTTATTAAGTTCCTTGCATTTTCTCTTAATATTCTACAGAGCAATAAGATGTGACCCACCTAGACCTTACATTATTGATTAATAATCTTCTATGGAATTAAACTATCATTAGCTCCATTTAGCAATAAAGATATTAATGAGTAATGGGCATGATTCAAACAAAACACTGACCTTTGTATCTATCAGCGCATTACAGATTATACCAAATTTACGTTGTCTGTGTACCAGTACAGAAATACAAAGTTACAAGAAACATTATAAAATTTTCAAATCTTACAGCCTGAAAATGTGCACACTGAAGACAGCCACATAGGCACTTGAGAAAATGAAAACACCACATTGGAATAAGGCACAAAGACTAAACTCAGTCTTTTAAAAAAAGACAATATCAGCATCACTGTAGAATGTTCCAATATATAGATTTTTGCCACAGACACTGATACGCAAATTGCACCATCCATCACTGTATTTTCATATCTGCTGTAGCACAATTACACTGAACTCACATTGATGTTCAACATGTACTCATAATATTTGGGATTCATTATCACATACATTTGTTTGTCATGCAACTTCTTGGAAATTACCTGCTTCTGCTGATATAATGTTATCAATCTAGATCCTGAATTTTAACATAATTTCTTATTTTATCTCAGTTTGCTAAATCATACAATTTCAAATGATTAATATAATGAATTAATTAATTGGCAAAATAAAATCTTTGCTCAACGTATAATAATCAGAAGGGAAAAGGTTTTGCATTTAGTGTCAGATATATAAATATATAATTTATTCAGAATTTAAATAAATTTATGTTGCTATAATTAGCCTCAGCTTTATTTTCATGAATATAAGAAAATCCAAATGTGGATGAAAATATTGAAAAATGCCTATATCTGGAAGTGCAAGGATGTTTTCATTCAGAAACACAAACCAACATGTTGGTCAGCCATGATCACAATGAATGGCGGTGCTGGCTCGAAGGGCCGAATGGCCCCCTCCTGCACCTATTTTCTATGTTTCTATGTTAAAATTAAATCTTTTGACATTTCCTTTCAGTCTTTCAAGTTTGAAAAGTACAGTGACATCAGCACTTGTCTATTTCCAAAACAATTTTAACAAAATAGTTTGATTAGAGATACCTGGAGCTAAGTACCACAATTGGTTGTGGAGTATAAAGTGAGTCTGCAGCATCGATTTCTGGTTTTTAAATGACCATTATATGTTATTTTAATCAATATAAATGGAAAATCTATGCCATTAAGAAAAAAAAAAAGGTTTTCATGCAATACCTCAAGAAACTGCGAAAACAAATGATGGTTGAGCTGCCTAAAATCTGTTGACCAAATTGATCAGCTTTTCACAGATACTGTAAAGAAGCGAATTCCTCGCGGCGGAAGAACACAATTCATGTGCACAATACCACCCACTATAATGTCTCCCTCAATTTCTTTTAACTAGAAGTTTATATAACTAGAGTGTTTATATACACCTCAGAGGTATTAAATATATGTTAGAAATTTTAAAAGGCATTGCTGTCTAAAATAGCTGGATAATAATAAGAATTGTTGGTGTTTTAATATCACTTAATTCTATGTATTATACAACAGCTTCTCTGATAAGACTCAGTTACTGTAAACAAAATTATAGGCAAAATGTTTCAATTGAAACAACGAGCACATTAACTAGGAAAATAATCTAGGAATTTATGTCCAGAAAAGGTAAAGACAAATTCTAAAATCTAAAATATGGTTATGTAGTGCATAAAATCAGGTGAAATCAAGTCATATCAAAACATAAACATACATGCAAAATCAGTAATATTGTCAATATTGTTCACGATCCTTATTATCTCCCAATGGGTTAATGTAAAATTTTAGTAAAGTTCAATGAGGATTCATGATGATATTTTAATCTACAGATTTCCTTATGGGAAACTCAATCATTGTATTAGGTAAGCAGGAATTTTTTTAGACGATTATCACAACTGACGTGATGTTGACAGTAAGTGTGCAGTAAGGTCCACCGTCAAACGTTCTCCAACTTAATTATTTTTCAGGAGTCCCTTTTTATACACAATGAACCCTGCAGCAGCTGCAGAAGTGAGGAACGCTGACCATCCAAAAAGCTTGATGACTCCTGGAACCGAAGGCAGGTTTCTCTCCCAGAAAGTTGTCTTGATTGGGAATGCAGGAACATCCTGAAAGAAATATTCAGATTTGCATTCAGTGAAAAAATGTTCAATACCTACAATCTACAAAAGTCTCAAACGTACAAGGGAACAAAGTGAGAATCAGAATGAAACTTCAAGATTGAAAGCTGAAATCATTGGAGTTGGTCATTAAAGCAGCAAACTGTAAATGGAGCAGGCCACGTGAGGGAAAGACAGGAACAGAGTCCGACACTGGCTGACAGAATGGGGGAAGCGGGATGATGGGGGAGAGGGAAAGAGAGAAAATTGAGAAACCTATGCACTAATTTATTTATTTATTTATTTATTTATTTATTCCGAACAAGTAAAGACATTAACGACATTAATATTAACAAAATCGACATTATCAAACAATTGGACATTACAATCAATATTTACAAAGCAATGAGAAGAACAAAATCAAAGTTCCAATGTCCAACTCTGTGTCTGTACAAGCTCGAAAAGGAGTGAGAAGAAGAATAACTTATTAAATCTCACCCCTTTTCCCCAACACTTCTACCATATTTAAAAATCAATTCATTACTAATAATAATACTACCCTAGGCAATTTCCCATAATACCTACAGACATATATATACATACAACTATTATGTACATAGCTGAAGTACCCAAACATAAGTAAACAATAGTAAAGCAATAGATAAACACTAACCCCCACTTGTCAACCATCCCCTCCATCCCTGTACCCCTTGAGAATTATTTTTTTATATATCATTTTAAAATGATTCATGTTTGTGCATTGCTTCAATTCCCCGTTCAATTTATTCCACACTCCTACTCCGCAAACCGAAATACAAAAGGTTTTTCTAGTCGTACGGACTTTTTGTTTCTTAAAGTTAAATATTCCTCTTAAATTGTAACCCCGCACACGCTCGTTAAATAATTTTTGAATGTTTCCAGGTAAATTTTTATTTTTGGCCCTAAACATTATCTGAGCTGTTTTGAATGTAACCAAATCTTCTAATTTTAATAATTTTGACTCTAAAAATAATGGATTCGTATGACCCAGATACTTAGCATTATGGATAATACGAATTGCTCTTTTTTGCATCATGGTTAATGAGTGTATCGAATTTTTATAGTTATTACCCCAGACTTCTGCACAATAATTTAAGTAGGGTAAAATCAATGAACAATAAAGAATACGGAGTGATTTGTAATCCAGAGCTTGCTTGGCTTTGTATAATACAGAGATACTTTTTGACAATTTTAATTTTACATGTTTAATATGTGATTTCCAGCTTATTTTATCGTCAATTATAACCCCAAGAAATTTATTTTCATGCACTCTTTCAACTTCCACCCCATTTATCTTTATACTTACTAGTGTATTTATTCTACAATTACCAAATAACATTATTTTAGTTTTACTCAGATTTAATGAAATTTTATTCCTATCAAACCATATTTTCAATTTACCCATTTCTTTTATTATTTTATCCAATAGCTGTTTTAAATTTTCCCCAGAACAAAAAATATTTGTATCATCTGCAAACAAAACCAGCCTCAAGACATTGGACACATTACAAATATAATTTATGTACATGATAAATAATTTTGGGCCCAGCACTGACCCCTGTGGTACACCACACACAATGTCCAAGCATGTAGAATTATGACTACCCAGATTTACAAACTGTTGCCTGTTACTTAAGTAGCTTTTAATCCAGTCCAGTACTATTCCTCTAATTCCATACCTCTCCAATTTTTTTAATAAAATATCATGATTAATTGTATCAAATGCTTTTTTTATGTCAATAAATATCCCAGCTGCATATAATTTCTTATCAATGGCGTTTGTGATGTCTTCAATTAATTCTAGTATTGCAAGTGATGTTGATCTATTTGTTCTGAATCCATATTGACTTTCTGTGATTAATTTATTCTTTTCTACAAATTTGTCTAATCTATTATTAAACATTTTTTCTAATATTTTGGAAAATTGTGGGAGTAAGGAAACAGGTCTATAGTTTGTAAAATGATGCTTGTTCCCAGTTTTGTATATTGGTATTATTTTTGCTATTTTCATTTGAATTGGGAAAGTACCGGTTTGGAAGGATAAATTACAGATGAATGTTAAAGGTTTGGCGATCCCCTCAATGACCATCTTAACTAGCGACATGTCAATGTCGTTGAAATCGGTAGATTTTTTATTTTTACATGTTTTGACATACAATCAGTTGCAATGTTTTAGAAGTACTAGAAAGGCTGAATATTTAAAGTGGACAAGGCAATGAATCCAGATGGGATGCATCTTATGTTGCAGATGAAAGTAAATGGGGAATCTGCTGGACCTGGACCATAATCATCCAGCTATTTGTCGGTATTGGGGTGGATCCCAAGGACTGAAACACTGCAAATCTTACATCCTTGTTCAAAAACTGGTGGAAGAATAGAGCCTGTAGCTCCAGGCCAGTCAGTTTCATTCCAGTAGTGAGGCAAGTTTGATGACAATAATAGACTATAGAACTAGATTAACTTGGACAAAACTGCAGTAATTAGGGAAAGTCCGCTCAGATTTGTTAAAGGCAAATCATGCTTAATCAGAATGAGGTGACGGACATGGTTGATGAGAATAATGTGATATACAAGGCTCTGGTAGAAAAAGTCATGAAATGAAGGCATAACAAGAAAAATCAATATAACCATATAACCATATAACAATTACAGCACGGAAACAAGCCATCTCGGCCCTACACGTCCGCGCCGAACAATTTTTTTCCCTTAGTCCCACCTGCCTGCACTCATACCATAACCCTCCATTCCCTTCTCATCCATATGCCTATCCAATTTATTCTTAAATGATACCAACAAACCTGCCGCCACCACTTCCACTGGAAGCTCATTCCACACCGCTACCACTCTCTGAGTAAAGAAGTTCCCCATCATGTTACCCCTAAACTTCTGTCCCTTAATTCTGAAGTCATGTCCTCTTGTTTGAATCTTCCCTATTCTCAAAGGGAAAAGCTTGATCACATCAACTCTGTCTATCCCTCTCATCATTTTAAAGACCTCTATCAAGTCCCCCCTTAACCTTCTGCGCTCCAGAGAATAAAGACCTATGAAGAATATGAAGAAAAAAATGTCTTCCTCAACATGTGGTTAGATTCTGGAATGAACTGCTGGGAGTGGTGGATTGGGGTGCTGTGAGTGGAAGCAATCGTATTATTCAGAAGGCAAATTAACAGGTTAAGGGAAATAGATAGGGCTGTTGGGAAAGGTCGGGGATGTGAGATTTGCTGGATTGCTCTGTATAAAGCTAGCAAAATCTCCTTCTGTACTGTAATACTTCTGAGATTCTGTCAGTAATGAAAGAGATGCCCCAAGCCAAAGCAGCCTTGTTCCTGTTAATAGGGGACAGATCTTTTGGATCAGAGATTTGATTCAGAACTCCTGAGCCCAACAAAATAAAACCTCAGAAACACAATTAACCAAATCCAAAGGCGTATTCAATTATCAACAGAGATACAGTAGAAGAAAACTACTCGCAAACATAAATCTTACTTTTAATTAAGTTATACAGATGAAAATCATGTTCTAATGCACAAGAGTTTTTACTGATTGAATGTGGTTAATAACATTCTAAAAATTAACAGAGGAAAACAGACAAGTGTTTCAATTTAAAAATAATTGTGATCCTTCTGCATGGGATTCACACAAGTGTTCAAATAATTTAAAACTTAATGAGAAGACAAGCATATGTATATGGTAAAAATAACTGGATTATTTATGTCAATGCACCAAATAGTTTATTTAAAAGTAGCTCAAGGCCCCAGTTAATGAAATGAGTGGATAAAATGTCATGTTAACTCCAGGCAAGATGTACCCCATAAGGTCATGAAAAAGAGACATCACAAGATATTCAAGAACTTACCATGGAAGCAGGCTCAGACTGCCAAATCTCACTTTCTGAAATTTTCCCCATCTCATACAAAATCTGAAAAACATATTTTAAAAATGTAAGCTTTTATAATTCACCCCCCCCCCTCCACTTACCTAGCCCTTTGTCAAACAGTTAGTATCAAATGATACTAAAATGGACACTGATATTAGTTTGGATCAACACACCTGCCTTGTCCCCATATTTATATGCTTAAAGTGACATTTCAACATTTGGATAATACTTTTGTGAGACCGGGTACATAGTGGATTACTCCAATATATGTCACCAGTAAACAATGTTATTAATGGGTAACAACTGCAAACTCTAAGGTTGTATAATCTGAAGTAAATAGTTTTCCGATAGTAATATGTTTTGGCTGCAGCCTGGAAAATATTCCAATCAAACCCTCCCAGTTTAGTGCAGTGGTGGCATTTACCTCTCTCTGATAAGAGATGATAAATAAAATCTCACAGGGTTTGGGTTATATTGGTACTTCAGTGCAAAACTGAAGTGTGTTGCTTTAAATGAGATGTTCAATCTTGCTTCGCTATACAGATACTGTATATTTAAAGAGCTCTTGGTACTATTCCTGGAAGAGCAGCAGTATTCTATAAAACATTGGGAAATGTTGGAGAACAGTGAGACCGAGGGTTACAAGTACAGAGGTTCCTGAAAGTGGCGACACAGGTAGACAGGTCACATTACAGCTGTACACGACTTTGGTGGGCTTGCACTTGTGGAGTATTATGTTTAGTTCTGGCCACCATACTATAGGAATGACGTGGTTAAGCTATAGACACTGCAAAAATGATGAACTGGGATGCTCTGGACTGGTGAGCTTGAGTTATGAGGTTAGGATGGGAAGATGTTCTTTGGAGCAGAGGAGGCTGAGGGGTTCACCATACGGAGGTTCATACATTCAAGTGAATGGTCCTAGGGTAGAAGTATCTAAAATTAGATGGCACAGGTTTAGGGTGGGAATGGAAAGATTTAAATGGGACCTAAGGAGCAGGTTTTTCACATAACAACATAAAACAATGTGGATATATGCAACAAACTGCTAGAGGAAGTATAATTACAACATTTTTGTAAGACATTTGGACAGGATGATCTAAATCCAAGGTACAAATACATTTCTTATTGCAGAGGATAGTGAATCTGTGGAATACTCTGTTCTAGGGCATTTTGGAGGCCAGTTCAATAGAAGTAGTTAAAGTGTAGGTGAATATATTTTTAAAAGATCAAGGGATTGAAGGCTATGGGGATCTAGCACAAAGGAATAATTGTGGCCTGTGGTAGATCAGCCAGGATTGTACTGAATGGCAGGACAGGCTTGAATGGCTTGATTGCCTATCTCTGCTCCTACTTTTTTGTGTTGTTGTGAGGGGGTTGGTTGTCAAGAGATATTAACATGTTTATATTTTGCTCTGCTAAAGTCACAAAGGGCAAGTTGTTTTGATGGTGCACTCTCTACACAGTGATATATATCATCAGTGTAAAATATCCACCAAGACAATGTTGACAGTCTGCATGCAGTTCATTGCAATTATTCTTATTTTCATCTGCAATCCTGGCTATTTTGACACTCCACTTTTGCTATCGTAGGCAAATCTGACTACTTAGCATCAAGCTATTGTATCCTAGTCATTCATTAAATTAGAAACCAAAGATTTAGGCATACTTCATTTAGTGCTTCCTCCCATTCCCAGGCTTCCTGACCGAGGTGTTAGAAATTGGTTGGCAAAAGTGTTTAAATCGGGACACAATTTTCATATGGTAAAAATAAAAAGTAAATAAATCTTTGTTAGATGCACAAAAGTCCAGAATTCGAGCATAGTGTGCTGGAAGTCAGAGGATAGAGGTGAGGCCTTATAAGGGTTTAAATATTTGAATGAGTGTGTTAATGAAGAGTCAGTGCAATTTAGGAAAACTGGTGAAGCATGAATGGGACTTTGTGCAGATTCGAACATAGACAGCAAAGTCCAGATGAGCTCAAGTTTTGTGGAACAAAACATTGGCTTCGTGAGAATTGAAATCAAATCAGAATGAAATACTCAGGCAGCATGTAATGGAAAGAGAAACAAAGTTAATGCTTCAAGCTCATAACCTATCAGCAGGGTTCTGAGAATAAGTCATCCGCTAAACATGAACTCAGTTTCTCCCCCAAGGATGTTGCCTGCCCTCTTGAATATATCCCGCACTTTTAACTTTTATTTTCCGAGGGTGGAAGTTGGGAGGTTAACCAGGAGAGTACTGGCAGAGTTGAATCCAGAAAAGGATGAAGAAAGCTCTCTGCAGCTAGTGGTCTGAGAGAAGGGCAAAATCAATAGTGTTATGAAGGTTGAAGTAGGCAGTGCTGAAGAGAATGTATATATTTTTTTGTTCCAGTGACGTTGTGTATTTGCTGCCAGTTGCAGATTTGCCGTTGCCTGGTCATAATGACACCGCTTCTTCCCGACACAGCTCCAAGTTAAAATGCCATTCAAGATTATAGTAATATAAACGGATTGGCAACAGTTCATGGGGTTCCTGATTTTACTAGGCCAGTACCATCTCAACCACTTAATTGCAGTAATTGTTAAAATGATTATCTATGCTTTTCTGACAAAAAACAGACAATCAGGAGCCAAAATGTTTAGGGATCTCCCCAATCCATGCCATTCCGACTGCGTAGGACGAGTTGCACATAACCTCAAATAAGGTAAAATGAGGGAAATAAACAAGCAGTTAAACAATCTTCCCAATATACCACAAAGATGATAATGGATAGCTATGAATAAAAGCAAAGCATTAATTGTATTAACATATATTGATCATTGCAATAGCTCTCAGCCATGCATCATATATGCATACATCAGAACATTGAGTAGTAGTTTTCTGATCTGAGCCTGGCACATCTAGAGGAGAAGAACACACATGTGCGAATGTTGTTCGTGGACTTTAGTTCAGCATTCAATACAATCATCCCTCAGCACTTGGTAAGCAAATTGGGTTCATTGGGTCTCAGCACCCCCTTGTGTACCTGGCTACTGGACTTCCTCACTGTGAGACCCCAGTCAGTGCGGGTTGGAAACAACACCTCCAACATCAACTCTCTGAGCACCGGTTCTCCTCAGGGCTGCGTCCTGAGTCCACTGCTGTTTACCCTGATCACCCACGACTGTTGTGCCAGGTTTAGTACAACCACATCATGAAGTACGCAGATGACACAACAGTGGTGGACCTTATTCGCGACGACAATGAACTGGCTAACAGGGAGGAGGTGAAACAACCGGTGGGGACTGGTGCAACACGAACAATTTGATCCTGAATGTTGACAAAACAAAGGAGGTCACCGTTGACTTCAGGAGAAACCGGCACAGTCACACACCACTACACATTAATGACATGGATGTGGAGTTGGCCAGTAGCACTAAGTTGTCCAAAGCCAACAGCGTTATAAAAGACTCCACACATCTCCATCATGGACTTCACTCTGCTGCCCTCGGGCAAAAGGTATCGCAGTATAAGGAGCAGAACGGCCAGGTTTTGCAACAGCTTCTTCCCCCGAACCTTCAGACTTGAATTCCATATAATGTGCCACCACTATTATCTATTTTATCTTTTTATCTTTGTGAGTCAGATGCAACAACATTTCGTTCAGACTTGCATTTGGTGGTGTATTTTTGAATGACAATAAAGCCTTTGATTGATTGATTGATTTGCCAATTCTCCTGGTGCCACCTCTATTTCATTATACTGTTAGAAAAATCTATTAAGATTGTGTAATTGGTATAACTGGACATGTTGTATTGCCACGGTTATGTTAGCACTTTCAAAGGCCTTGCAGATTGGCATTGAGGATTATTCCTGATTTGACAACAGTATTAGAGATGTGGATTATTTCTACTCAGAACAAACAGAAGATCAAGGGAGACCATAATCTAAATCAATTAGGGAGACATACAGTGCCCTCCATAATGTTTGGGACAAAGACCCATAATTTATTTATTTGCCTCTGCACTCCACAATTTGAGATTTGTAATAGAAAAAAAATCACACATGGTTAAAGTGCACATAGTCAGATTTTAATAAAGGCAACAAAGGAGTTTTTCAAAGCTAAAAAATGGTCAATTCTTTAGTGGCCAAGTCAATCACCCGATTTGAACCCAATTGAGCATGCCTTCTATATGCTGAAGAGAAAGTTGAAGGGGACTAGGCCCCAAAACAAGCATAAGCTAAAGATGGCTGCAATACAGGCCTGGCAAAGCATCACCAGAGAAGACACCCAGCAACTAGTGATGTCCATGAATCGCAGACTTCAAGCAGTCATTGCATGCAAAGGATATGTAACAAAATACTAAACATGACTACTTTCATTTATGTGACATTACTGTGTCCCAAACATTATGATGCCCTGAAATGGGGGGACTATGTATAAATACAACTGTAATTTCTACATGGTGAAACCAAAATGTATAAAAATGGCCTTTATTAAAGCCTGACAATGTGCACTTTAACCACGTGATTTTTTTTTTCTATTACAAATCTCAAATTGTGGAGTACAGAGGCAAATAAATAAATGATGTGTCTTTATTCCAAACATTATGGAGGGCACTGTACCTTTTGAGCACCAAAAAAGCTTTCAGGAAGAACATGCTGAAGATGAGGAAACCACAGGCAATATTAGAACAGATACCCTTTCTGTGTGCATTACCATTATAGTTCTATGGAATAAATTATCTTACATTGCAATAGAAATTTAATCCGTCAAACAAGAAAAATGTTGGGGATTTACAAAATGTGATGAATATGATGTGCACATGGGAACACAATGAATACAATACATATTCTTGAAATATGTTTGTTTCCCATGTGACCAGCAATCAGGAATTAAAGCAAAGTAGTCATAGACTGTTAGGCAAATTGGATGAAGGTAAATAATGTTTCAGTGTTAATAATGCATTTCCTATTGACAACTACATGGAATTTGTTGTCTAGGTTCCCTATTATTTTAACTTGCTGTCACAGCAGAGCAAAAGATTGTGCCATGATTGTTTACATGCATACATGTGGGGAGGAGGGGCGCGAGGGGTTCATGCTAGAGGCAGTTATTAAAGATGGGATAGCAGCACATTTGGAAAGTGGTGAAATCATTGGACAAAGTCAGCATGGATTTACAAAAGGTAAGTCATGTCTGACGAATCTTATAGAATTTTTCGAGGATGTAACTAGTAGCGTGGATAGGGGAGAACCAGTGGATGTGGTGTATCTGGACTTCCAGAAGGCTTTCGACAAGGTCCCACATAAGAGATTAGTATGCAAACTTAAAGCACACGGCATTGGGGGTTCAGTATTGATGTGGATAGAGAACTGGCTGGCAAACAGGAAGCAAAGAGTAGGACTAAACGAGTCCTTTTCACAATGGCAGGCAGTGACTAGTGGGGTACCGCAAGGCTCAGTGCTGGGACCCCAGCTATTTACAATATATATTAATGATCTGGATGAGAGAATTGAAGGCAATATCTCCAAGTTTGCGGATGACACGAAGCTGGGGGGCAGTGTTAGCTGTGAGGAGGATGCTAGGAGACTGCAAGGTGACTTGGATAGGCTGGGTGAGTGGGCAAATGTTTGGCAGATGCAGTATAATGTGGATAAATGTGAGGTTATCCATTTTGGTGGCAAAAACAGGAAAGCAGACTATTATCTAAATGGTGGCCGACTAGGAAAAGGGGAGATGCAGCGAGACCTGGGTGTCATGGTACACCAGTCATTGAAAGTGGGCATGCAGGTGCAGCAGGCAGTGAAGAAAGCGAATGGTATGTTAGCTTTCATAGCAAAAGGATTTGAGTATAGGAGCAGGGAGGTTCTACTGCAGTTGTACAGGGTCTTGGTGAGACCACACCTGGAGTATTGCGTACAGTTTTGGTCTCCAAATCTGAGGAAGGACATTATTGCCATAGAGGGAGTGCAGAGAAGGTTCACCAGACTGATTCCTGGGATGTCAGGACTGTCTTATGAAGAAAGACTGGATAGACTTGGTTTATACTCTCTAGAATTTAGGAGATTGAGAGGGGATCTTATAGAAACTTACAAAATTCTTAAGGGGTTGGACAGGCTAGATGCAGGAAGATTGCTCCCGATGTTGGGGAAGTCCAGGACAAGGGGTCACAGCTTAAGGATAAGGGGGAAATCCTTTAAAACCGAGATGAGAAGAACTTTTTTCACACAGAGAGTGGTGAATCTCTGGAACTCCCTGCCACAGAGGGTAGTCGAGGCCAGTTCATTGGCTATATTTAAGAGGGAGTTAGATGTGGCCCTTGTGGCTAAGGGGATCAGAGGGTATGGAGAGAAGGCAGGTACGGGATACTGAGTTGGATGATCAGCCATGATCATATTGAATGGCGGTGCAGGCTCGAAGGGCCGAATGGCCTACTCCTGCACCTAATTTCTATGTTTCTATGCCAATGCAGAATTATAGAAAATTCAGAAATAGGAAGGCAAATGATTGCACTCCATTGGTGAGTTCTTCTCTGCCCTAGTTTATGCAGAATACCGGACATCTCAGAACGATGCAAACATGGTAAAAGAAAATACATGAATGGCATCAATTCTAATCTAAATTACATTTTCTAATTAGTTTAAGGTTATTGAAAATTGTATTGTGAGATTACTTTCACATAAATAATTAATTTTGGCATATAATGCATTTTCAAATTAATGTAAAATAGCAAATTAACTCTGACATGCATTATGCCTCAATATAAAATAATTATATTTATCACTGCATAATTGAAGGTGCAGAGTATTATCAGAGGCATTTTAAACGTTTAAGATTGTGCTTTGTGCTTGCTATGCCTCCCTGGTGCCAGGGTTCAGGATGTCACAAGCTGAATTCAGAACATCGTCGAGAGAGAAGGTGAACAGCCGGCAGTAGTTGTGCATGTAGGCACAAACGACATCGGGAAGAAGAGGAAGGAGGTTCTCCAACATGAGTTTAGAGAGTTGGGAATAAGACTGAAAGGCAGGACTTCTAGGGTAGTTATCTCTGGATTGCTTCCAGTACCTCATGCTAGTGAAGACAGGAACAGGGAGATAGAGGATCTGAATGTGTGGCTGAGAGGCTGGAGCAGGGAGCAAGGATTTAGATTTCAAGACCACTGGGATATCTTCTGGTGTAGGGGTGACCTGTACAAAAGGGACGGGTTACACCTTAACTGGAGGGGGATGACATTCTGGAAGGCAGGTTTGCTAGGGCTACATGTGTGGGTTTAAACTAAATAGTGGGGGGGGGGAGGGATTGACAAATTGGGAGTATAAAGATGGAGTTGAAGGGGAAGTGAGTACAGGAAACATTACAAAAGATTCTCGAATTAATGAGAAGGAAAGTTCTATAAGGGATAAAGGAGTAAGGTCAGTGCCAATTGCGAGCGATGCGAGGGGGGACTTGAATACGGAGGTCAAAGTGTTGTATATGAATGCGTGAAGTATAATGAATAAAGTGGACAAGCTTGAGGCTCAGTTAGAAATTGGCAAGTATGATGTTGTGGGAATTACTGAGACATGGCTGCAAGAGGGCCAGGGCTGGGAACTGAATATTCAAGGGTACACTTCCTATCGAAAAGACAGACAGGTGGGCAGAGGGGGTGGGGTAGCTCTGTTGGTGAGGAATGAAATTCAGTCCCTTGCAAGGGGTGACATTGTAACAGGAGATGTGGAGTCAGTACGGATAGAACTAAGGAATTGTAAGGGTAAAACGACCGTAATGGGACTTATCTACAGGCCCCCAAACAGTAGCCTGGATATAGGGTGCAAGTTGAATCAGGAGTTAAAATTGGCATGTAGTAAAGGTAATGCTACGTTTGTTATGGGAGATTTGAACATGCAGGTAGACTGGGAAAATCAGGTTGGTACTGGACCCCAAGAAAGGGAGTTTGTAGCCTTTGTGATGGATTCTTAGAGCAGCTTGTATTGGAGCCTACCAGGGAGAAGGCAAATCTGGATTTAGTGTTATGTAATGAACCGGATTTGATAAAGGAACTTAGAGGTTCATGAACCATTAGGAAGTAGTGACCATAACATGGTCAGGTTTAATCTACAATTGGAGAGGGAGAAGGGTAGATCGGATGTGTCAGTGTTACAGTTGAATAAAGGGGACCATGTGGCCATGAGGGAAGAGCTGGCCAAAGTTGACTGGAAAGATACACTAGCAGGGATGACAGTGGAACAAAAATGACAGGTATTTCTAGGAATAATACAGAAGGTGCAGGATCAGTTCATTCCTAGGAGGAAGAAAGATTCCAAGGGGAGTAAGTGGCAACCATGGCTGACAAGGGACGTCAGGGACAGTATAAAAATAAAAGAGAAGTACAATGTAGCAAAGATGAGTGGGAAGCAAGTGGATTGGGTAATGTTTCAAGAGCAACAGAAAATAACTAAAAAGACAATACGGGGAGAAAAGATGAGGCACGAAGGTAAGCTAGCCAAAAATATAAAGCAGGATAGTAAAAGCTTCTTCAGGTATGTGAAGAGAAAAAAATTAGTTAAATCCAAATTTGTACCCTTGAAGACCGAAAAAGGTGAATTTATTATGGGGAACAAGGAAATGGCAGATCAGTTGAACAGGTACTTTGGATCCGTCTTCACAAAGGAGGACACAAACAATCTTCCTGATATAGTAGTGGCAAGAAGATCTGGGGGGACAGAGGAACTGAAGGAAATCCACATTAGGCAGGAAATGGTGTTGGGTAGACTGAAGGCTGATAAATCCCCAGGGCCTGACGGTCTGCATCCCAGGGTACGTAAGGAAGTGGCTTTAGAAATCGAGGATGCATTGGTGAAAATTTTCCAATGTTCTATAGACTCAGGATCAGTTCCTGTGGATTGGAGGGTTCCTAATGTTATCCCACTTTTTAAGAAAGGCAGGAGAGAGAAAACAGGGAATTATAGACTTGTTAACCTGACATCGGTGGTGGGGAAGATGCTGGAGTCAATTATAAAAGATGAAATAGCCACACATTTGGATAGCAGTAACAGGATCGGTCCGAGTCAGCGTGGATTTACGAAACGGAAATCATGCTTGACTAATCTTCTGGAATTTTTTGAAGATGTAACTAGTAAAATGGACAAGGGAGAGCCAGTGGATGCAGTGTACCTGGACTTTCAGAAATCATTTGATAAGGTCCCACATAGGAGATTAGTGGGCAAAATTACGACACATGGCATTGGGGGTAGAGTGCTGACATGGATAGAAAATTGGTTGGCCGACAGGAAACAGAGAATGGTGATTAACGGGTCCCTTTCAGAATGGCAGGCAGTGACTAGTGGGGTACCGCAAGGCTCGGTGCTGGGACCGCAGCTATTTACAATATACATCAATGATTTGGATGAAAGGATTCAAAGTAACATTAGCAAATTTGCAGATGACACAAAGCTGGGTGGCAATGTGAACTGTGAGGAGGATGCTATGAGGTTCCTGGGTGTTAACATCTCCGATGACCTCTCTTGGACCCACAATACCTCAACTCTGATCAAGAAGGCTCACCAGCGTCTCTTCTTCCTGAGGAGACTGAAGAAGGTCCATCTGTCTCCTCAGATCCTGGTGAACTTCTACCGCTGCACCATTGAGAGCATCCTTACCAACTGTATCACAGTATGGTATAGCAACTGCTCTGTCTCCGACCGGAAGGCATTGCAGAGGGTGGTGAAAATTGCCCAACGCATCACCGGTTCCTCGCTCCCCTCCATTGAGTCTGTCCAAAGCAAGCGTTGTCTGCGGAGGGCGCTCAGCTTCGCCAAGGACTGCTCTCACCCCAACCATGGACTGTTTACCCTCCTGCCATCCGGGAGGCGCTACAGGTCTCTCCGTTGCCGGACCAGCAGGTCCAGGAACAGCTTCTTCCCGGCGGCTGTCACTCTACTCAACAACATACCTCGGTGACTGCCAATCACCCCCCCCCCCCCGGACACTCCTCCCACAGGAAAAACACTATGTCTGTATATATGCTAATGTAAATATTTATTCAAATCAATTGCTATGTCGCTCTTCCAGGGAGATGATAAATGCATTTCGTTGTCTCTGTACTGTACATGGACAATGACAATTAAAGTTGAATCTGAATCTGAATCTGAATGAGAATGCAGGGCGACTTGGACAGGTTGGGGGAGTGGGCGGATGCACGGCAGATGACGTTTAATGTGGAGAAATGTGAGGTTATCCACTTTGATAGCAAAAACAGGAAGGCAGATTACTATCTAAATGGCAATAAGTTGGGAAAAGGGGAAGTACAGCGGGATCTGGGGGTCCTTGTTCATCAGTCTATGAAAGTAAGCATGCAGGTACTATAGGCAGTGAAGAAAGCAAATGGCATGTTGGCCTTTATAACAAGAGGAGTCGAGTATAGGAGCAAATATGTCCTTCTGCAGTTGTACAGAGCCCTAGTGAAACCACACCTGGAGTATTGTGTGCAGTTTTGGTTCCCTAATTTGAGGAAGGACATTCTTGCTATTGAGGGAATGTTGCGTAGGTTTACATGGTTAATTCCCGGGATGGCGGAACTGTCATATGCTGAGAGAATGAAGCAGCTGGGCTTGTACACTCTGGAGTTTAGAATGATGAGAGGGGATCTTATTGAAACATATAAGATTGTTAAGGGTTTGGACACGCTGGAGGCAGGAAACAATTTCCCGATGTTGGGGGAGTCCAGAATCAGGGGCCACAGTTTAAAAATAAGGGGTAAGCCATTTAGAATGGAGACGAGGAAACACTTTTTCTCACAGAGAGTTGTGAGTGTGTGGAATTCTCTGCCTCAGAGGGCGGTGGAGGCAGGTTCTCTGGATGCTTTCAAAAGAGAGCTGGATAGGGCTCTTGAAGATAGCGGAGTCAGGGGATATGGGGAAAAGGCAGGAACGGGGTACTGATTGGGGATGATCAGCCATGATCACATTAAATGGCCGTGCTGGCTCGAAGGGCAGAATGGCCTACTCCTGCACCTATTGTCTATTTTCTATAAATGTTGCTACTTTTCAAATACAAGCAATAGTTAATTAAATTATTTGGGCCTTTCAATTCCTACTGGAAATAATTGTTTATCCTTTATTCTTCTTCTTCACAGGTATTCACCATATTATTTTCTCAGAACAGGTACATACATGCATAAAGTTGGAGAGGGAAATTGCAGCAAACCGAAGCACATATATTCTGCGCAGCTTGGGATGGTTTGTTGCTAAGTTGGAGCCCCAGCTACTAACCAATTTTACCCATTCACCTCATAGAACAGGTTCCATATTTCCATATTGTTGCCCAGAAGTCATGATCACCCTGTTCCAACTAGGCCAACTGATCAATATCATAATTGTCTTTATGAATAATTTAAGTGCTTTGCTCACCCCACTGCTCCAGCTGCCCATTTCAAATCCTATTTAGTCGCCTCAAGTCGGCACCCATGCCTTTCGCTCTACTGATATAATGTAAAGATTACAATAGACTTAACCAGGTGAAGCAAAGTTACAAACTAACAAAAATAATATTTCTTCCCAAGTATGATAGAGTAACGGCCTCCATCAAAATCTGCAGATGCACTGGTCAAATGGTGATTCCCAGGAAATTGACAGTGGGAGACTTGCTGGTGTTGGTGTTGATAATCAAGAGTAGTTTGGTCTGAAAAAGGGTCTCGACCTGAAACATCACCCATTCCTTCTCTCCAGAGATGTTGCCTGGCCTGCTGAGTTACTCCAGCTTTTTGTGCCTATCTTTAGTTTGGTAGACTTTTTCATTTTGGAGCCAGGCAGTTTTGAGGTATGGATTTCACTTGCCTTTAACACGCCCATGCCTAAATATTGTCTAGATTTCCTGCATGGAGGCATCGGTTGCTATTCTATTGAGGAATTGATAATGGAATTGAACAGCATGTTGTGGAGTACAGAGGCAAATAAATAAATTATGGGTCTTTGTCCCAAACATTATGAAGGGCACCGTAATCTTGAATAGAAGAGCATTCTAGTTAAAGTAAGATGCAAGTAAATATCACAATTTAATGAGTTTAACAAAGGTTGTTAAAGGAATTAACAAAAGAAAATCAAGGTAGTTAGGATGAACATAATGTAATAAAGGCAGTAAAAAGTTCTTGTACTTGTTTCCATTTCCATTTTCAAATCATTAGGTCATTGAAGCACCCCTGAAAGGTTTCCTCTTACAATAACTGTGACTGCAAGGTTGGGCACAGCAAGCCCCATAAAACAACAATCAGATAAAATGCCAGAAAACCATTATTTTTATGTTAGTTGAAGGATGGATGCTGTCCAGATAACATGATTTCTTCAGATAACATCCGAGGATTTTTTTTTAAATTTCTGAAAGGACAGACCATGACTCAGTTTAATTTAGTTTGGCATTTCAGTTCATCACTCCCTCAGTACTGCTCTGACTGTCAGGCTAGATGATGTGGTCATCTCTGCAATTTACCTTAAATCTGCATCCTTCTGACTTGCAGGGAGTGCCACCATTAACACTATCATTTATGTGCAAAGCTCTGTGTACGAACAAAATTTTCACTTCACATGACATCTTCCAAAATAAAAGAATTAATTAATCTGTGTGTCGACTCCAGTGGTAAACATTGTTTTAAGCTATATGCAACATACATAGAGTATTTCATATTTGAGATTCCAGGAATGTTCTTACTCATTAAAAAAGCTATTTCCATTTTAAACTTGTCAGGAAATCCTGTAACACCTCAGCACTGTTAAACTGCTTTCAAATAATTGCAATATAATATAAAAATGCTATTTTATTACAGTTTAGTGTTTGCTGTGCCCTACCTCTCTGGCTGCTCTCTCTCCAGCCTGCACGGCACCTTCCATGTATCCACTCCACTCAGTGGCTGTCTCAGTTCCAGCAAAGTAGATCTTCTGAAATGGCTGTCTCAGGGTTCTTCAAAAATAAAATTATTCAACATCACGATGGTTTAGAATACTGAACCACAATTGCAGTTAATCGATCAAAATGTACATGCGCACAAACAAGCATGTATAACAGATGGTGCATATTTACTGATTTCTGGAATTCCTTTCCCATTCCTATGCTTCACTTCTGAGCTCAATGCATTCTATGCATTTTTAAAAGCAGGGCAATGTAATAATGTCACCTGGTCCCATAGTCACCGATCGGCCCTTCCCATGAGTAAACCTGTGGAAAGCTATTGCCGTGGATGGAGCCTCTTCAGAAACTGTCGACTAGCTGGCAGGAATATTAGTGAGCCTCTTTATCTTCTCCCTACTCCATTCTGAAGTTCTCGTCTGCTTCAAAATAACCCAATCATCGCTATCAAAGAAAAGCAAGATAACGTTCCTTAATGATACTGTCCAGGAGGTTCTGACATTTTATCATGATGTATTTTGAGAAGCTGGTCATGGTGCCCATTAACTCCAAACAACCTTGACCCACTGCAATTTGCCTACAGACACAACAACTCCACAAGCGGCGGCATCACCCTGGCCCTACGCTCATCTCTGGATCATCTGCATATCAACGACACCTGTGTCCCATTCATTGACTGCAGCTGCACGTTCATTCCCATAATGCCACCCAAATCCTGGGCCTAAAACTCAGAAATCCCACCCCGCCCCCACTGTAACTATATCCTTGCTTTTCTCACCCATAGACCACAATGAATGAGGATAGCAGACAGTACGTCCTCCACAATAATTCTCAACACAGGTGCCCCGCAAGACCATGTCTTAATTTCCTTACACTACCACTCCCTATATCATGATTGTGCAGCCAAACTTTGCTCCGATTCCATTTACAAGTTCGTAGATGACACCACCACAGTAGGCTGCATCTCAAACTATGAAGAGACAGAGTACAGGAAGGAAATAGAAAGCTCTTTAACATGGGGACACTGATCTCCCTCTCTGTCATCAAAATGAACGAGCTAAGTCTTGACTTCAGGAAACTGAATGGTGTACAAGTCCCAGTCTGATCAATGCTACTGAAATGGAGACGGTCACCAGTCTCAAGTTCCTAGGCATTTGTCCAACAATTTGTGCCGATCCAATCACATTAATGCCATGGCATAAAGCACATCAACACTTCTGCTTCCACACAAAAGAAATTTGACATGTCTTAAATTACCTTTACCATTTTCTACTGATGCACCATAGAAATAATTCTAGCAGATGCATCACAGCTTAATTTGCAACTGTTTTGCCCAAGACTTCAAGAAAGCTAACATAATCAGGGAACCCTGGTCATTCCTTCTGTCGGGCAGAAGGTACAAAAGCTTGAAAGCACGTCCCACCAAATCCAAGCACAGGTTCTTCACTGCTGATTCCAGACTCTTGAACAATCCTCTCTCAAGCAAAGGAATGTGTTCTCATCCGCTCAATTTACCTTGTTGTGCACTTTGCACATTTTTTTAAATCTGCACCTTCTCTGAATACGTAACACTATACTCTGTTCATTCTCTTTGCACTAACTGTTGAGCACATGTATTATCTTGAAATCATGTATGGAAGATTTTTCTCAAATTTAGATAGCACGCAAAGTAAAATTATTCCATTGTTTTTCTTGGCATACAATGAAGATATACAAATGATTATAACAGTGCCTAAGAGATATTTACTGCCACATATTAAGATGGTATAACTATGTTTAAGAATTCATGAGCACATCATGACTGAGGAACAGCATACTTGGGAGTATATACAGATAGTCCTCAGGTTATGTAAGGGTTTCATTCTCAAAAATTGTCCATAAGTCTGAGATGTGCGTTTTCTATAGCTACTCAAATAGTATAGACTATATACAGTTGCTGTAATTATTTAACTTCATTGAATTGTCACCCATAATTAAATTAATGGAATTTATACTGTATCTAGTTATTAATGAATACCATGAAACATTATTGTTACCACTATCCAGAAAAATGTTTTTAAAATGTATTGGAGAATTTGTGCAAACGTTTCATAAATCAGTTCATCTTTAAATCAGGGAGTGCCTGTACAGATTGTTAACCTGATCTACAGAAGCAGGTTTAGACCCCACTGACCATTATAAAGAAGTTTGATTTCACTAGAAAATGCCGAAGCACGATTATATTAGAAATCTCTTTTAAAACCACATAAAAAATAGAAGCAGCAATGTACCAAGAGGACCCTTGCATCTGCTTCATCTATCATTGAGATCGGGATTTGACCATTGCCCTCGATTTCCTCGAAGTCCAAAAATGCATCGAACCCATGTCTGAAAATATTTAATATCTGATTGACCGCAGCCCTCCACATTAATGAACCCTATTCTGAATTCATTTAGTTGCAAGCAAGTTTTCAACAGCTGACAAAAGTAATAACATTATTGCACTTACTTGCCATACTGAGTCATAATTCCTGGAGGATAGTATGCAGTGTAACATCCACCTGAATACTGCTCTTCACACCAGTTCTTTTCTTCATAATGGACAGGCTGTGCAAAATGCAAAGACACAATGTGTACAAATGCAATTTGGGTAACTGCTCTGCAAATCTTCTGTTTTTAATCCACTCCCATTTTAATTTTCCACCCCACTCCAATTCTGACCGTGCCTCGGTTTGCCTTTGTTCCAATGATGCCTTGTAATCGTGCTTGAGGAGTAGCACCTCATTTTCAACCAGACTCAATATCAAATTCAACAATTTCAAATGAACCTCTCTCTCTTTCTATGAGAAATAGCCCTTTCTGTTGTACGGTTCTACTTCTATAACAGTAACTCGGTTCTCCACAACACCTCCCACCCCCACCATAGACACTGTCTGAACTGTTAGGCTACATATGACAAATAAAACTGAACTGAACGTATTATAATACTTGCTACAACTTGCATTTAAATGGCTTCTTAGTTATTTTCTTCTCCTTTACTTGCCTTAGCTCTGTAAACAATTTAAAGCTAACTGCTAAATGTTGACAGCAATTTCTGTTTTTATTAATGAGATTGTTATGCACCCAAGATTCAGATTGGTCCAAGACAGGTTTGGCTCGTTCTCGCTGGTCTTGGCTTGTGACCACGATGAAAAGCTCTTATTTGTCTGATTTCCCCCCCATTAATTGCTGTTTCATATGTGATGGGTGTGGCTTGAGGTTTAAACTCCAAAGCTGGTAGTTTACTCTGTCTAAACCCAGGATCTGTTCAGTAGTGCGTACAAGGAAAAATACAATTTATTTGTTTCATTGTCCAATGGCGGGCTGCCAACCTCCAAATCCAAGTCTGGTAATCTTGGGTGATTGAGCTTTGGCTCAACCTCCAGTCACCTTCCTATCTGCACAGTGAAGAACAAGTTAATTAGAATAAATTAGAATAGAAACTGACATTGGCCAGTGCAATGGTTTCCTGTTTTTTCACTCTCAAAGTAATCGGACTATGAAAAATGATAATGCACAGCTGCTATTGGAAAGAGCTGAAGAAGTGAAGAGCCTGAGTATCTGATCAGTGCCTGAGCTCCAGCTGGATTTGAACCGAAAATAATATTTTGAAGTGCTGCCCTTGACATTATGTGGCATGCATACAGATTGTCCAGTGTCACGGGGAGGGCAATTGATTAAATCCACTGGCAGCTGAAAAGACACACTGCCAAGTGTGACTCTGAAAATATATCAGCTACACAAGGGGGGGGGGGGGGGGAAGATTTCGCTGAATTTGATTTTGATAAATGAATAGTTAAATCACTGCTGCCATAACTCTGTCTCTGGATATCAGGCGGTACCTTTGTCATAAATGTAAAGGCAGTGATAGCCTTAAAATCTCCTGGAGTTTAGTTCAAATAATGAATAATCCACTGGCCTAGATGTAGATAGAGTTCTTCATCAGAGGACACTAACAAATTGATAATTATGATAAGTTGCACATCCAGTGCAGCTTTCCCTTCAATAACTAATGTTCCATATGTGAATTTTCACTACAACATAACTGACCCATTTGGGTGCTTTTCTTTTTACCGTTGTATCACAGATGCTTACTGTTAGCAACAACAATTGAAATCATTGTCTAGTGAAGAGTGATCCTTGTTAAAACAACTGTTCAGCTGTGTCGACAAAGATCGACATCCACTTGATTTTAGTTTAGTTTATCGTCACATGTACAGATACAGTGAAATCTGTGAGTTATCCAGTCAGTGGAAATGTGATTACAATCAAGGTTTAAACTAGAGTTTTAACATTGAACAAAAAAATAAGAAACATTTTCTCAAGTTACAAGTTTTCTATTATTGCCAGTTTACCCTGGAATGTAGAGGGATAACTATATTGGTCCATTCTGTGATTCAAGACCCTCTGTATTTATCCCAGTTCTGCAAGCTTTTTTTCAGAACTGGCTTTTAACATGACCTTAGCAGGTAAAATCCTGTTTCCAAAACCTGCTTATATTTGAAATTGCCATTGAGACCAGGGTATTGATCAGAATAGTAGTAAAATAGATCTCGTATATTTATGTCTCTTGATCAAAAGTATAAGAACATAAGGGGTTGAAGATCTTACTCTAAGGTGAGGTGCATCTTTGCAAGGTGTTAAATCTGAATATCAAATAAAACCAACAGGAATGCAAGAAGAAACAGCTTACATGTAATGCCTCATCAGTTTCAAGAACCTTGGCATAAATCTCACAGATCTTCTGCATCCTGCACGACATAAAAATTATCCATATCACAAATAAGTCATGAAAATGAAAATACATGCCTGGGTGGAATGTAGCTTTCTGGGCACAACAAGCTGTACATTTGAGTTTCAGCCATTACTTCTTCACAAATTTGTAAGTAATGTCCTTAAATCATATTAAATCAAATAAACATGCCAATTTATAAACAGTGCTTACATATTGCATGGTAGAGTAAAACCGTAATGACCAAAAAAACCCTAATGATTAAAAAAAGCAGGATTTAATATATTGTTAATGAAGAATAAAACACCAATATATCTAAATACCAATGGACCAACAAAGCTGGAAATCAATTTTTATGAGTAGGAAAGAGTTGCATATGCTGGTTTAAATCGAAGATAGACACAAAATGCTGGAGTAACTCAGCGGGACAGGCAGCATCTCTGGAGAAAAGGAATAGACAATCAAAAGACATGGCGCGAAAAAGCAAACGGTCTCTTTCCACTATATACAATCAATTAAATCTGATTTTGGGTCGAGACTCTTCTTCAGATAGGTCTCGACCCGAAATGTCACCCATTCCTTCTCTCCAGAGATACTCCCTGTCCCGCTGAGTTACTCCAGCATTTTTAGTCTATATCATTTTTATGAGTTGCACACCTCACATATTGATGTACCAAATTTAAGTGACATATTCAGTGGCAAATTTAAACAACTTCAGAAATACATTTTACAAAAATAGAGACCCAAAAGACTGCAGATGCTGGAATCTTGAGCAAAACAAAAAGTGCTGGAGGAACTCAGCAGGCCAGGAGGTATCTGCAGTCCACAGATGCTGCCTGATCTGCTGAGTTCCTCCAGCTGTTTGTCTTTTACAAAATAGTTAGCTGATTATGATTGCTGGCACATATATTGTGCATTTAGGAAGAGTACCCAGTATGCTTCACAAGAAATGAATCAGATGAAAACTTCAGGTGACTTTAGGCATGCAGGTTTTAAGTACCATCATAAAGAAAATATGGAAAGACTTTGGGAAGAAACTTTAGAGGTCAAAGATCAGACATTTTGCATTGTGTAGGAAGGGACGACAGATGCTGATTTAAACTGAAGATAGACATAAAAAGCTGGAGTAACTCAGTGGGTCAGGGAGCATCTCCGGAGAAAAGGAATAGGTGATGTTTCGGGTTGAGACCCTTCAAGGTTGTTCATTATTAAGCATAGTATTAACATTTAAGTTTTCACAAAATAGAAATGGGTAAATGGCCTTTCAGCTGGTTGTACCCACTTTGTAATTTCAAATGATCATGGCTGATTCTTTTACCTCTGCTTTTTTCCTGCACTAACCCATATCCTGCTATTTTTTTTAAATATACCTGGCATAGAGTCCCATGGAACTTTTGTGGCAGAGAATTCCAAAGATTCCAAAATATCCACTTACCTCTCTTCCTTTGTGAGATTTACCAGACGCCGTGCTTTTCGAGCAAGGATAAACCTGAAAGAGAAGAATTGGAGATATTTTTGCATCCAAACCGCCCTATGCTGCTATATACTCCCTCAAAAAAAAAATGCAAGTATACTTCCAATGCAATTTTTCACACAGCATATTCATTTAGAAAGCATTAATTCAATTGATGTACTGAAAGATTAATAGAAAAATCAACAAGCTGCACTTGGGTAGCTTACAACCCCCAATGGTATAAATATCGAATTTTCCAATTTTAAATAATACGTCTATTCCCCCTCTCTTTCCTGTATCTCGCTCCCCCACTCCAGTAGACACACATCTCTCCCACCATTTCCCACCACCCCCCAGTCACATCGCTCCTTTCCCCTCCTCCTGACGCTTATCTCCCATGCCAAAGGGGTCTATTTCCCTACCATCCCCACTCTGTCCCCTCTCCCATCCCCTTCCATCTATATCCCACTGTCTGGCTTTACATTCTGTTCCCCTCTGGTCTTTGTCACTTACTCCACCCATCTGCCAACAAACATCTCTCGCCTGTATCCGTTTATCTCTTGCCAGGCTTTGCCCCACCCCCACCTCATTTCTCCACCATTCTCCTCCCTAATTCTACTGAAGAAGGGTCCTGAACCAAAATGTTGCCTGTCGATTCCCTTCACTGAAGCTGCTTGACCCACTAAGTTCCTCCAGCACTTTATGTTTTGTCCTAGCTGCACTTGTTATAAAGGTGTAGCAACCATCCAATGTGACACACAGTTGTGCTCAAAGAGCTATGTCTCAATTGTCCTGAATAGACATGACATATTTTTAGGTTGCTTAGATTCCAATTTAGCACCTTGTTCTGAAAATGGGCTGGGCTGCACCAGAGAGTTAACACGTGCTCACCAATGCTTTCAGTCTTACTTGCAACCTCTCCACCCCATCCCACAATGTGGGTGCACACCTACCCTGATGTTAAGGGTAATGTCTCCCACTTCATCTCTGGAATTCCGCATCTGTGTGTCTATGTGCAATTAATTTTCCTGTGACATCCACCGACGTATTACAATTAAATGCTCATTATCCCACAATGTCACCAAAATGCAGCAGTCATCTGTGCCCCCATTATATGAAGGCTTAAATAGACTGAATAAATGGTTGCTGACAGGCAAGAATAATCCTCTCTAGTTTTGACTGATGACTTCACTGAGCTGAAGAAGCAGCTGAACACAAATACTAGGGCACATGCCTCAGTTATTAGGGTCATGAATAAAGAAGAATATCAGTCAACTAAAAAACAATGTCTGCAACCAAAGCAGAAGGAGCCGAAAAAGAACAACCTCATAAGGTAGGATGCAGAGGGCTTTGTTTCTTTGTTAAATGAAGCAAGATGCATAATGATGTACAGCAACAATATGTTCACATTACTACCTGGGGATAACAAAGTGTTTCTGCTCATAACTACTAATCTTCACATTCATCATATCCTGGAAGTAAGTTGCATTATGATTTAATCCAAATCTTGCAGCACATGATGCTAATTCAATCTTCAAATTGATTGAACATGTGTTAAAAACACGGCTATCCATTTGAACAATGAGAGGATTACATCCACTGAAGAATTATCATGAACTGAGAAAGAGAAGCAAGACTTTATTCCATAAGAGTAAATCACTCTTACTGCCTACGATATTAAGTGACACCACTGAATTTAAGACGATAACTATAACAAACCTAAATTCATAACAAATGGATGTAGAATTACACTATTAATGTAAAAGCTGAATGCAACAATTGGAAGAGGTACAGGAGATGAAATTGCAAATGACTAGTCCAGGTGATGAAATTGCTTGTGCTGGAAACAGCACATATGCAATCATCAATGTACTATGAGTTTGGGGGAGTGGGGTTGGGGGTGGGAGGGGGAGGTTGTGTATGTTTTAACTTACTAACCAACCCATCTATATTTTCAGCCAAATCATTTATATATTATCACAAAAATAGAAGTCCCAACACTGATCAGCCATGATCATATTGAATGGCGGTGCAGGCTCCAAGGGCCGAATGGCCTACTCCTGCACCTAATTTCTATGTTTCTATGTTTTTATGTTTCTGATCTGTGTGGAACACCACTGGTCAAGGCCCTCTAGCAAGAATAACATCCTTCCCTCCTAGTCCTGGTCTTCCTTGAGTAAGATAGCTCTGAATCCAAACTATCAAATCACATGGATCCAATGCATCTTAATCTTCTGAATTAGTTTACCATGAGAGACCTTGTTAAATGCCTCATTGGAACCAATCTTAAATCACCATTGCAATTCTGATGACTGTATCCCTTGAAGAGTCTGCTGTCAGTGTCTATGCCATTATAAACTTACCCAATGATAGCAGGAAACGACCCATCTGGTTTGCTGTCATCCAGAGTAAGGCCAATAGGAGATTCCTCATCTTGAATGATCATGCTTCCACAATAGTCTGATTAAAAAAAGAAATGACACATCTAATTCTGATAGAGATTTTCAACTAACTAATAATATATTTACAACTTATTACATAGTATCTTCATATATGATTTAGAAGAAATCTTTAATAGTACAAATACGGCACGGTGGCGCAGCGGTAGAATTGCTGCCTTACAGCGCTTGCAGTGCCAGAGACCAGGGTCCGATCCAGACTACGGGTGCTGTCTAATCGGAGTTTGCACGTATTCCCCATGACCGCGTGGGTTTTCTCCGAGATCTTTGGTTTCCTCCCACACTCCAAAGACGTATGGGTTTGTAGGTTAATTGGCTTGATATATGTGTAAAGATTATCCCTATTGTGTGTAGGATAGTTAATGTGCAGGGATCGCTGGTCGGTGCAGACTCGGTGGGCCAGACGGCCTGTTTCCAAGCTGTATTTATAAACTAAACTAAACGAGGACAAGGATGGCAGTGCAAAGATGAACAATTATTTGTGTAAAGTAAATATGACATTCCATAGAAATAAATGTGTGTTCTTGGTAATTGGGACAGCAGGAGGCAGATGAAGTTTCATGAAAAGAAACAAAAAGGGATTCAAATAAAGGAAAAACAAGACAAGATAACAGAGGCAAGCAGATTCAACTTAATCAAAATAAAACCCAATGGAACAGGCTGATTTTGTGGGTAAATGTAAAACTTATTTGTGAAACAACCTTTGAGTGACTGGTAATACAATGAAGCAGCCTCCTTATTGAGAGGAGAGGGGGCAGCAACTTTGATTAACTTAAAGTTAGCCAAAATTAGATAATTGTTCAGAAAATAATATTCTGGCATAAAATACGAGTCATTTTTATAGGGCATTGCCATGGCGCAGCGGTAAAGTTGCTGCATACAGCACTTGCAGCGCCAGACACCCAGGTTCAATCCCGACTACGGGTGCTGCCTGTACAGAGTTTGTACGTTCTCCCCATGGGTTTCCTCCGACCGGTTTCCTCCCACACTCCAAAGATGTACAGGTTTATAGGTCAATTGGCTTGGTATAAATGTAAATTATCCCTGGTGTGTGTAGGACAGTGCTAATGTGCACAGAGCGCTGGTCGGTGTGGACTCAGTGAGCTGAAAGGCCTGTTTCCGCGCTGTACCACTAAGCTAAACTAAACTAAACTCTTGGATCTAAACTGAACTAAATTTGAGATATGTCATAAATTAATTATAGTTGCTTCTAGTGACAAATCTGGATTAGTGGTTCTTGAAGCTATCATTAAGAATTCCTTATCCATTGGTTTAACACTTGACAGAAATTAATTAAAATGATTGATTCATAACTACAGCATTGTTGTGTCTCATCACTCACAAGGAACAGTGGTGGAGCTGTTAAATTGCTGGTCAGTAATCCAGAAACCTAGACTAACAATCCAGAGTTTAAACACTGCCACAGCATCTGGGTAATTTAAATTCAATTAATTAATTATCTACCGTGAAAGACAATTAGTCTTGATAATAGCGGTCATGAAATTACTGGAATGTCATAAAAACCCATCTGGTTCTCTAATGTCTTCCCTCGGGTAAGGATATCTACCGTTCCAAACCTGGCCTATACATGACTCCAGCAGTGTGGTTACCCCGGAACTGCCCTCATGAGCAGCCCAGCTACTTGGAAAGCCAATAACCAAGTATCAGCTGTGATTGATCCTGGTCTTTTCTTGCCTCGAACTCTTCACCCCCCCCCCCCCCCCCACCCCACCACTTTCAGTCTGAAGAAAGTTCCAGCATAAACATCTCCCATCCTTTTCTCCAGAGATGCTGCCTGGCTCACTGAGTTACTCCAGCACTTTGCATCCATCTTCAACCAAACAGTTCATCTGGCATCAACCTAATATCAGATTCAGTCATGCTGATGTCACTCTCATAGAGTCATAGAGTGATACAATGTGGAAACAGGCCCTTCGGCCCAACTCGCCCACACCGCCAACAATGTCCCAGCTACACTAGTCCCACTTGCCTGCGCTTGGTCCATATCCTCCAAACCTGTCCTATCCATGTACCTCTCTAACTGTTTCTGAAACAATGGGATAGTCCCAGCCTCAACTGCCTCCTCTGGCAGCTTGTTCCATACATCCACTACCAATAGTGCAAAAATGTTACCCCTCGGATTCCTAATAAATCTTTTCCCCTTCACCTTGAACCTATGTCCTCTGGTCCTCGATTCACCTACTCTGGGAAAAAGACTCTGTGCATCTACCCGATCTATTCCTCTCATGATTTTGTACACCTCTATTAGATCTCCCCTCATCTTCCTGCGCTCCATAGAATAGAGACCCAGCCTACTCAACCTCTCTCGATAGCTCCTCACACCGTCTAGTCCTGGCAACATCATTGTAAATATTTTCTGAACCCTTTCAAGCTTGACAATATCTTTCCTATAACATGATGCCCAGAACTGAACACAATATTCTAAATGCGGCCTCACAAATGTCTTATACAACTGCAACATGACCTCCCAACTTCTATACTCAATACTCTGACTGATGAAGGCCAAAGTGCCAAAAGCCTTTTTGACCACCTTATCTACCTGCGACTAGACCTTCAAGTAACCATGCACCTGTACTCCCAGATCCCTCTGATCTACAACACTACCCAGAGGCCTACCATTTACTGTTTAGGTCCTGCCCGTGTTCGACGTCCCAAAATGCAACACCTCACACTTCTTTGTATTAATTTCCATCAACCATTCCTCGGCCCACCTGGCTAATCGATCCAGATCCTGGTGCAATTTTTCACAACCATCTTCACTATCTGCAAAACCACTAACGTTTGTATCATCAGCAAACTTGCTAATCTTGCACTGTATGTTCTCATCAAAATCATTGATGTAGATGATAAACAGTAGCGGGCCCAACACGGAATCCTGAGGCACACCACTAGTCACAGGCCTCCAGTCCGCGAAGCAATCTTCCACCATCACCCTCTGCTTCAATAGACAATAGGTGCAGGAGTAGGCCATTTGGCCCTTCGAGCCAGCACCGCATTTCACTGTGATCATGGCTGATCATCCACATTCAGTACTCCGTTCCTGCCTTCTCCCCATATCCCCTGACTCCGCTATCTTTAAGAGCTCTATCTTTGAATCCCTTAATCTAAATCATTGATGTATATTGTAAATAGTTGCAGTCCCAGCACTGAGCCTTGCGGTACCCCACTAGTCACTGCCTGCCATTCTGAAAGGGACCCGTTAATCCCTACTCTTTGGTTCCTGTCTGCCAACCAGTTTTCTATCCATGTCAATACCCTACCCCTAATACCATGTGCTCTAATGTTGCCCACTAATCTCCTATGTGGAACCTTATCAAATGCTTTCTGAAAGTCCAGGTACACTACATCCACTGGCTCTCCCTTGTCCATTTTCCTAGTTACATCTTCAAAAAATTCCAGAAGATCAGTCAAGCATGATTTCCCCTTTATAAATCCATGCTGACTCGGACCGATCCTGTTATCCTTTCCAAATGTGCCGCTATTTCATCTTTTATAATTGACGCCAGCATCTTCCCCCACCACTGATATCAGGCTAATTCCCTGTTTCTCCCGCCTTTCTTAAAAAGTGGGATAATATTAGTAACCCTCCAATCCACAGGAACTGATCCTGAATCTATAGAACATTGGGAAATGATCACCAATGCATCCATGATTTGTAGAGCTACTTCCTTAAGTACCCTAGGATGCAGACCATAAGGCCCTGGGGATTCATAAGCCTTCAGTCCCATCAGTTTACGCAACTCCATTTCCTGCCTAATGTGCTTTCTTCCATGGAACCAATTTCAACTTCTTCCATGGAACCATTCAACTATCTCTCCTTGGATCCCATGCGATCTAACCTTCCAGAGCAGCCTACCATGCTGAATCTTGTTGAATGCTTTACTGAAGTCCATGTACACAACATTTACAGCTCTGCCCTCATCAACCTTCTTGACACGTCCAAAACCATGCTGACTGTCCCTAATCAGCCCTTACCCATCCAAATACCTGTATAACCTATCCCTCAGAATACTCTCCAGTAACATACCAACTACAGATGTTAAGCTCACCGGCATATAGTTCCCAGCATTTTCCCTGCAGCCCTTCTTGAAAAGAGGCACAACATTTGCCACCCTCCAATCTTCTGGCACCTCTCCTGTATTTAAGAACGACTCGTAAATTTCAAACAGGGCTCCCGCAATTTCCATTCTAGTTTCCCTCAATGTCCTTGGATATATCTGATCAGGCCCTGGAGATTTGTCTACCTTCAGTACTTCTTCGACGGTAAGCTTGGCTGCTCTCACGACACTTCCAGTGACTGATCCAATTTCCTCCATCCTACTGTCTTTCTCCTCGGTAAATACAGAGGAGAAATACTAATTTAGGACCTTGCCCATCTCCTGTGGCTCTACACAGATTGACTATTCGGGGGTCTGTAGTACACCCCCAACAAGGGCAATCTGGACAAAGGCATAAAATACTCAAAAACCTTTGGGAACTGAAGCTTAAATAAAGACAGCTGTCGCACCATCTCATCAGGTGAAAGCCTGGTATAGTTATATTCATAGAATTAGATATTAGGGCAAATGTACCAGGCTCTTTAGCAATCAATGTCTAAGTCCTCAATACTTTAGGACAACCCGAGAATTACAGAGTAAGGAAGGAGTGGCTCTTACAATCATCTATCATGCTCCTGCAGTGAATGATTCAGTATTCTTCCACATTGAAAGAGCACAGTGCACATTTCACACCAAAGATATTCTTCATTGTGTTGTGTTGCATTACTGTCAGGATTAAAGGGATAGGCTCAGCACTAAACTGGCAGCTCAAAATTCAGCATCCTCGCAGTGCTGTGGCCAGTAACGGCAGCAGAATTGTTCCATGAGGAGTGCATTAACTAGTAATGAGCTGTCGCCACGACATAACCATGGAAGTGCTGCTAATTATGAGCTTGCATGCCTTGACCGATGATGGAAGTCAGGGGAAAATCTTGCTCCCCAGACATTAGAAGGGAAGCCATTACCCACTACCCTGATTGCATTTTTGTAATCCCGTCACAACTGATCCACTGCAGGATGGAAAGCATCCAAGATTCTATTGCAAATCAAAACCAGCAATGGAGAGACATCAACTATGCACCTCAACGTTCCATTCAATTGGACTTTGCCGCACTACCTGTCCTTGTGTCTTTCTGCAGCCTGCAGAAAATCTCTTTGACCACAAGTGTATCAGTGGTGAGCATGGAACTTCCTGCAGGCTCTATAGGAGAAAGACATAGTGCATCCACAGGAATGGTTCTCCAAGCAGAGACTGTCAAAACCATTTGTCAAGACTGTCAAAACCATTTGTCAAGACCAAAGATCTCCGCTATAAGATCTTTGGTCAAGACTGTCAAAACCATTTGACCTTGCTTGGTGAGTAATGAGATGCGACTCTCCCTGCGAGATCCAGCACAGTCAGAGTCTCTCTCCCAATGAATCCTGACCTCAAACAGCTGTGATAAAGAACAAGACAATCATCCACCTCTTTCTGAACACTGCATTTGCCAAGAAGATTTGAACAAGATTGCAAGGGTCCTTCTGGAGATCTGTCATGCAAACTGCCTAACAAAGGATCCTCTAACCTATTGGCTGTTCCATGGCAGGGACTCATAGCAAAGCAAACGTTAGGTGCTGCTGAATATAACTTAATTAACTCAGTGAAAGATGCACTTTGGTCTACCCAAAACTCAATGGTCTTCCAGTGCACCTAGAAGTCTAAGTGAATGCTGCCTATTAGCAACTGGAGGCTGCAGATTTTGGATGCTTGTTAATTGTTTCTCATCGACCAATTTCTGTACTTGCGGATATAAATTATTTCAGTGCAGCTCATGGAATGCTTAATGGGAGCTTGTTCAACTCCCTTTAAATTTCAAATGGCTTTGACATCAATTGTGCTTAACTATAAAAGTACTGAACCAAAATGTTGTTAAAAGTTCATAACTTGGGTACAAAATAATTATTAGCATCAATTAGTCTTTTGGAAAGACACATACCTTTCTTCCTCCAGAAGTTTTCTTTGTAGTATACCATGCATTTGATTACACATCCCATGGGAACACGTTGGATAAGCTGGTTTCGCAGAGATGGAAGGGGTGGTTCGTAATGAATCTTTAGACTGAGGGTTGGTGGAATGGCACTGACAATATATTTTGCCTAAATAACAAAAAAAAAAGGATTGTTTGCTTTCCATCATTCCTCTATTTCCTCCCAGCAGCCTCATTTTCCCAAATAGATCTTTTGCAGATGGAAAACTAATTTCTCTGCTACAAACAGCTCTATGGAAACTAGTCCAGGGCAAAATTTTGGCTTGAGAACAGAACTGAAGATCAGGGTGAAATCCAAATTCACACCTTCCTCACAAAGAGATCTCAAATCTTGAAGCAAGTGATGGTTCTTCTATATATTCCTCACCAACAATTGATTTCAGTCTAGGAGTATTCCGTAAGAACATTAACAATAATCACATCAGATGCAAGCCTCAGAGCCCACTTTAGCATGGAGCAGTGATAGGTAACCCACCAAGACTCATGTTCATCCCAGAATACAAAGTTCTGCAGCTTCATTGTTACTGGATTTAAAATTTCTTCAGGGCAAAAATTAATGACATACTGAATCAGCACAATAATCTCCTCTAAAGGCATATATTTAGTCCCCAAAAAGTACATTTCCTTTCTCCAAGAAAACAAGTGCTGTAAATTTGTGCCGCATTGCAAAGAATTTTAGTACAAAATCGGGGCAAGAACATTGGAGATTGAAGATTTCTATGGGCCAGAAAATATTTCCTTCAATTTTCTACCACCTCAATCCACCCAAACACTAGATGCTTCTCCTCACTTTTCACATTAACCCACCATGAATCCAATTACATAATTAACATAGCTTAAAATTGGTATCAATGGCCTTATGTATTTAGCTTTACTGTTCACATTGCACGAGACATAGGTTGCAGCGAGAAATGCAACACACAACGGTAGGCAGCATCTGTCTAAAGATAGCTGAAAACTTGATAAACAATATTGTAATCATTATTTGTCTACTTTGCCTCGAGTTTCCCTCCAGTAGAAACTACAAGAAGATTTTGACACCCACCTATATTTCTGTATCCTGTATCCAAGGAAGGATCACAAGACTGAAGCAATAGGCTGCCAAATACTAATTGCTTTGGAGTTTGGTAGAGCAGCTCCTTTACCAGAAAGATTCTGTGCAAGATAACCAAGTGCCATCCAGCATTATTGCAGGGTCTCGATACAACAAATACATTATCAGCTCAATTGATTCTTCTTCTTCTTCTTGCGTATGGCGTGCACAGCACTAAAGTTGTAGGACAACTTGTTCTATATGATCTTATTTGATTGCGCACGCCGGGTTGATTGCTTTCGTCGAAACAGGGCGGACCACGTGAAGGTTGCAATCTTCCACCCCAATTGGTTCTTCAAGGCCTCCTCATAACAGTCAATTTACTGTTGTGTTGTGTCTTTTTAAAATTGATGGGGTTTTTTTCTAATAATGTAAATACTGATTCTGTTCTATTCTGTTCTGTAGTTGTTTGCACAATCCACAGACATTGCTACTTTCATTTCACTGCACATCTTGTATGTGGATGTGACAAATAAACTTGACTTGACTTGAAATAGCAGTCCGAAGAATGGTCTCGACCCGAAACGTCGCCTATTCCTTCTCTCCATAGATGCTGCGTCACCCGCTGAGTTTCTCCAGCATTTTTGTCCACCTTCGATTTTTCCAGCAACTGCAGTTCTCTCTTAAACATATTTTCTACTCCACTGCGAAATGACCTCATCATCTGTTCTTCATGCAGTGCTTGGGATGGTGAACTCATATCTTTATGGTGAGTGCATCCTCCATTGTATTTTCTGATAATAGTATTATGCTAAATGGACCTGACTCGGAACATATCCAGCAGATAAACACGGAGAACCCACGAGAGGCTGTGAACCATACATAGCAGCAACATTGAATTCCAGCACAATCAGTCTCCACACATCTCTCTCTCTCTTACAAATCATAAACAAGTTAGAGAATTAACTCTGGTTCAATGAGTATAGAACAACGTGCTATATACATGACAGTATCATGATGCTGACAAAACACACCAGGCTAAGCTATACTTTCAGATGTGCTCTTTCAGTACTATTGATATCTTTCTAGCAATAAGCAAAATGACATATTCACATTGTATCTGCAAAAGCAGGTCAAATCCATTTCCATCATTACTATCCTGCAACCCAACACCCAAACATTGCATCATCAACAGTATCATCAAGTGACATTTAACAAAACGTGCTTATAAATCCTTAGTTTACGTTCCACCAGGAGTACTGGCTTCGGAGCTCATCACAAACGTGGCCCAATAATGGGAAAAGCGCTGCTTGCCAGAGGCGAGATGACATTAACTGCTGTCGATGTCAAGGTATCCAATGATGAAGTTGGTATCAAGAAGTCATAGTAAAAATGAATTCAATCCAAATCACAAAAGACCGGAGTCATAAAGGAGAATATCTGAGCACATTAATGACCAGTACTTCCAGCTCCAAAACATTGCTCCATCACGCTTCAAACCATCACCTTTGGCCCAATCATCTTCTGCTTCCTCAATGCTTTGTCTCCATCATAACAACAGAAAAGAGGAAGATCAGCAATGTCCAATCTTCATTTTCATTCGCAATTTTTCAAATTACAAAACATTTTTTCCCGTTTGCATTTTGCAAGACCTAAACTGGTTCAATAAATGGCACCGATTGTTACCGCTAGGCAATTATCTATTCCAAAGATAAATCTAACCACTTCTTAAAATTTGACAGCTTTGCTATCGTCAAGTTCCCCACCATCAATATTCCGGGGAAGTAAAATCACCATTGGCAAGGTTTAGCTGAACTAGTTACATGAGTACTGTGGTTACGAAAGGAAGTCAAAGTGTAGGTATAATGTGGTGATCGTCTCACCTCCTGGTGTAAGTGCACATCACCCAAAAAGGCAGAAAGAGGCTCTGTAAACTGAACCCTTATTGCCCACAACCCGAGCCACCAACTAACCAGTCCGTGGCAGCAAACACTTCTTTCATTTTTTAAGTGGCCATCTCAAAAAGATTCTCTATAATAATTCACTATAATGCGGCACTGACATTATATGCATAATGAATTTCATTACATAATTGCATATGTGACAATAAATATCCATTGAAGTACAGGATATAAGGAATATACAGTGGCTTGCAAAAGTATTCATACCCCTTGAACTTTTCCACATTTTGTCACGTTACAACCACAAACGTAAATGTATTTTATTGGGATTTTATGTGATAGACCAACACAAAGTGGCGCATAATTGTGAAGTGGAAGGAAAATGATACATGGTTTTCAAATTGTTTTACAAATAAAAAACTGAAAAGTGTGGCGTGCAAAAGTATTCAGCCCCCTTTACTCTGATACCCCTAAATAAAATCCAGTGCAACCAATTGCCTTCAGAAGTCACCTAATTAGTAAATAGAGTCCACTTGTGTATAATCTAATCTCAGTATAAATACAGCTGTACTGTGAAGGCCTCAGAGGTTTGTTAGAGAACATTAGTGAACAAACAGCATCATGAAGCCCAAGGAACACACCAGACAGGTCAGGGATAAAGTTGTGGAAAAGTTTAAAGCAGGGTTAGGTTATAAAAAAATATCCCAAGCTTTGAACATCTCACGGAGCACTGTTCAATCCATCATCCGAAAATGGAAAGAGTATGGCACAACTGCAAACCTACCAAGACATGACCGTCCACCTAAACTGACAGGCCGGGCAAGGAGAGCATTGATCAGAGAAGCAGCCAAGAGGCCCATGGTAACTCTGGAGGAGCTGCAGAGATCCACAGCTCAGGTGGGAGAATCTGTCCACAGGACAACTATTAGTCGTGCACTCCACAAATCGGGCCTTTATGGAAGAGTGGCAAGAAGAAAGCCATTGTTGAAAAAAAGCCATAAGAAGTCCCGTTTGCAGTTTGCCACAAGCCATGTGGGGGACACAGCAAACATGTGGAGGAAGGTGCTCTGGTCAGATGAGACCAAAATTGAAGTTTTTGGCCTAAATGCAAAACGCTATGTGTGGCGGAAAACTAACACTGCACATCACCCTGAACACACCATCCCCACTGTGAAACATGGGTGCTTTTCTTCAGCAGGGACAGGGAAGCTGGTCAGAGTTGATGGGAAGATGGATGGAGCCAAATACAGGGCAATCTTGGAAGAAAACCTGTTAGAGTCTGCAAAAGACTTGAGACTGGGGCTGAGGTTCACCTTCCAGCAGGACAACGGCCCTAAACATACAGCCAGAGCTACAATGGAATGGTTTAGATCAAAGCATATTCATGTGTTAGAATGGCCCAGTCAAAGTCCAGACCTAAATCCAATTGAGAATCTCTGGCAAGACTTGAAAATTGCTGTTCACAGACGCTCTCCATCCAATCTGACTGAGCTTGAGCTATTTTGCAAGGAACAATGGGCAAAAATTTCAGTCTCTAGATGTGCAAAGCTGGTAGAGACATACCCCTAAAAGACTTGCAGCTGTAATTGCAGCGAAAGGTGGTTCTACAAAGTCAGGGGGGCTGAATACTTTTGCACGCCACACTTTTCAGTTTTTTATTTGTAAAAAAATTTTCCTTCCACAATTATGCACCACTTTGTGTTGGTCTATCACATAAAATCCCAATAAAATACATTTACGTTTGTGGTTGTCACGTGACAAAATGTGGAAAAGTTCAAGGGGTATGAAAACTTTTGTAAGCCACTGTATGTACTAATTACATGGATGATGTATGCTTTGGTATAACCAAGCAGTTTATTGATTTTGAAATCACAGGAAGACAAAAGTAGAATGGGTTTTACAGGGTTTCATCATGTGGTAACATATATCAACCATGCTGCCTGCATTTATCCACCTCAGATTGTACCAAAGAATTAGCTTCAATTCAATAATGTACAAATTATGCTGGAAAACATCCAAGAATATCCCATCCTTTGCAAATTAGCAGTCCATGAATATAGGAAGAAAAGCATGTCAATGAAAGTATTTTTGATAACTGCCATAATTATCACTCCTGTAAAGAATAAACCCAAATAGAAATTGCGTAAACTGCAATGGGACACTGCAATTCAGGCACAGTGCAGTAGTTATTGATCTGCCCATCATATTTTTAAGTTACTCAAGGATTGTTTCCACACCGTGGTTGGTAAGATGGAGACTGCTGCAAGCGTCATATTGTCTATTTCACACATCAAATTTGCAAAAGTAAGTTAGAAAAGTACTCCTAGAAACAACATGAACATGCAAATAATGTATTCCTGCAAACACCAATGCAAGATTTGGGCAGTATCTCAGTCCCGGGCAAAAGCATGTATGGCTCCACTGTATTTATGCTGACAGATAATGTCCCAGTAATATCTGGGCCCCTTTTCATGATTCCTTATACTTGACTGCAAAGTCCTCCTCAGGATAACATCAATTGACAGAATCATTTTCCTTACCTCAAACAGTTCATGATCAAGAGTCTCCACAACCACTGGATCTTGTGTTTGATCAATCCGCATCACAGGCTTTTGCAGCTTCACACAGTCTCCAAGGCGGCTCATTAATTGTTCACAGATCTGGCCAGATCCACCAAGAAACTTTCTCTCCTAAAAATGCAAAATATGCACCAATGGATTATTGTGAACTATAAAACAGTTTGTTACAATAGCTCCCTTATATTGGTGAAGACTTCTAAGGCAAAAGGAACTACCTGTAAAAGAAAAACAAGTCTTGCATTGATATTTTATAAACTCCAGGCAACCTTAAATATTTTACAGCAAGATAAGCACTCTCCGGTATGAATATAATTATTACATCGGAAACATATTGTTTAGTTTAGTTTAGAGATACAGCGTGGGAACAGGCCCTTCGGCCCACCAAGTCCGTACAACAATCACTCTGTACACTTATTCTATACTCTAGGGACAATTTACAGAAGCAAATTAACCTATAAACCCATGCGTCTTCAGAATGTGAGAGGAAACAGACGCACCCGGTGAAAACCCACCCAGTCACAGGAAGAATGTGCAAACACTGAACAGACAGACAGCACCCGTAGTCAGGATTGAACCCGGGTCTCTGGCGCTGTAAGACTGCAACTATGTGCAAACACTGAAAGAACAGACAGCACCCGTAGTCAAGATTGAACCCGGGTCTCTGGCGCTGTAAGACTGCAACTATATCGCTACACCACTGTTCCGCACATAGTTGTCATTAAACATGCAAAGCATGGTCATTAAACAAAATCCTGTAATAGCCAAGTTGTCCATATTAGAGGCCGATGTTAAGAGATAATGGGCTGGATTGTGTTTTATACACATCACCTTGGCTGCACCAAACTTGCATGGCCCTGAGGATCCAATTGAGCTGGAAGCCTCACTACTCCGGTCATTCCACACAGTGGAGCAGTGCATGAGCAGCAAAGAAGCCTCAGGTGATGTATCCTGAAGCCCAAAATCTAGCGTTATTAGTCTCAGTCATGGAGTTATAGTTGTCAATTTCTGAGAGACATGTCTTGTACAAAAATAGGGAACTTAAGGCAATGATATTAGGACAATGGATGATTTCATTTGGAACAATGGGAAAATGAGATGGCACAGCCACAAGAATTCTAATCCTGGAAAACGGGATACTCAGATATAGAAACATTAAATAGAGTCAATTGAAAATAACAACCTTCTAAATAAAAAAAAATGTTGAACAGCAATTACTTTTTGAACACTGAAAGAAGTCACTTTTGAAAATGGTTGCTGGTCTGTTAACAGCATGTACCTACATTTAAGAGAGTATTTTTAAGGTTTATTGGGAAGACATTCTACCTGCTATTCTCTCTGGAATCATTTATTCCAACAACAATAGGAGCATCTGGCAAAAATGTTGATGCAATCCTCAAATAATGCTCCAGTTAACAGAATGAAGTCACTAATCAACCACCTTTTTGTAACTACACAGCCAAATGCATACAAAGCAAGTACCAATTTTTATTCAGAAAGTTTCACTAAACATACCAAATAGAGATCGCAGCATTTAAAATGTTTGCTCACCTGCCCTCCATTAGTAGTTGAAAATATGCGCGTTGTCCCACCACACTGTTTGATATACCACAGGAACCAAAGAGCTGAGACTTCATGTGGTTCAGAGGTGACATTTACATTCACAAAGAGTGTAGCAAAAAGCTTGGCAACCCTGAATATTAAAATTAAAGGGAAATGTGAAGAAAATTAATCAGAAACTCCAAACAAAAACATTGTTAGCTTTCTTCAAGTACAGTTCCTCAATTCTTTAACTGATGGTTGTTGGCAAGAAGCTGTTCCTGAGCCTGGAGTTCACGGTTTTCAGACTCCCTATAGCTTCTTATATCCACTGGGAGGTCCCAGCAATGGCTGCCTCGCCAACAGTCTGTCTGTCCCTTCCTTCTTTGTGTTTTAATAGTATGTTTTAAATGTATGTTTTTAGTGTTCTTCAGCTTGTTTTATGTGGGGGGTGGGGAGGGGGGTTGGGGAAACTTTTTCTAATCTCTTACCTCAACGGAGATGCGATTTTTTTCCGTATTGTATCTCCGTCCGCACTGCGGCCTAACATCGAGGAGTAGCCGGCCTTTGCTGGAGACCACTGCGGTCATCTGCTTAACATCATGGAGCCCACAATCCCTTTGCCAGGGATCGACCGTAGGTGCTTGCGGACTTTAACATCACAGAGACCGACTTCGGGAACTCCAAGCCATAGGAGCTTCGACCGCCCCAACAAGGGAGCTTCGATCGTCCCGAAGCGGGAGCTTCGACCGCCGGCTGCGAGAGCTTCGACCGCCCTGACGGATGGTTCGACTGCCCCGACTGCGGGAGAATAAAGAGGAAGAAGCTTGGACTTTTTTGCCTTCCATCACAGTGAGGAATGTGGGGAATCTGCTGTGGTGGATGTTTATGTTAACTGTTATGTAGTTGTGTGACTTGTTGCTTTTTTGTTTAGTTTGGCTGTATGGTAATTTGACTATCACTGTACCTTAATTGGTACATGTGACAATAAAAGACCATTGAAACCTTGAAACCTTCTTCCGCGATGGCAAGAGCAAAATGAGAGCATGGCTAGAGTGGTGCGGATCCTTAATGATGCTGGCTGCCTATTTGAGGCAGCCCATCCTATTCCCTTCGATGGTGGGGAGGTCAACATCCATTATAAACTGGGCAGTGTCCACCACTTTTTGTAATCGTCTTCGTTCCTGGGCCTTCAAGTTGCCGAAGGCATGTACAATAACATTTAAAAGACACTTGGACAGGTATATGGATAGGAAAGGTTTAGAGGGATATGGTCCAAATGCAGGCAAATGGGACTAGCTTAGATGGGGCATCTTGTTGGCATGGACGAGTTGGACTGAAGGGCCTGTTTCTGTGCTGTGTGACTCTATGAAAAGAAACAGATCAATGTTCAAAGGTCACACCACAAAATATTCAAATTGGTGTAGAAGGGCATAATCCACAGAATTGAGATTCTGATTGACAAAGTTTGCTTAGTAACTCCTAATTTGTTTGGATTATAGGATAGAAATTGCAAAACTGCTTATTAATGCCATTATACTATTCTGGTCATCATGAAGCTGCTCGTGAAAGATCAGGAAATTCAATTCTAAGGTTCACTTAACAGTGATGTTGAGTTTGCCTGTGTAAACTCACTGCTGAAACGAATACTGTTTATATCCTCTATTGATCTGTTGCAAGTTCTCTCCACTATCAAGATTTAGCCCTGCAGGTTAAATCTTGGCCAGCACCTTGGTGCATTGCTATGAAATGAATGGATGCTGAAGAAAACAAAGGAAGGGGCGGGGTAAAAAGAGGTGATTACCAGAGGAAACTAGAGAACCAGTGGCTCCAAGAGAATTGCTAAGGACAAACTGCACCCCCTCCACATACACCTGGATCTCCTGCCATCAGGCAAGAGATATCGAAGCATCAAAGCCCGGACTACAAGACTGCTAAACAGCTTCCTACCACAGGCTGTGAGGCTGCTAAACAGTCACTCTGTACTCACAGTCACTTGATTCTGCGGCTGGCACGGACACTTTAATAACTGGCACTGGCCACTTTAATAACTGGCACTGGCCACTCAAATCAGCTGCCCCGGACATTTTTATGATTGGTTTATTGTATTTTAACATTGTGTTTTACCTGCTTTTAACTATTTATACTGTTCCATCAGGGACTGGATTGTTTTTAGTGTTATTATGTGTGAAATGTTTTAAATTTCATGTGCGATGCTCCGCTATTCCCTGGGAAACGTCTTTTCATTTTGCACTGTACAACTGTTGCTTGCAAGATGACAATAAAGGTTGATTGATTGATTGAAGAGGCATGGTCTTTGTGCACAAGGCCATTGTGACACTCCTCGGTTACAGCGAGACACACCTGCATGAACATGAAGTTAGCAGAGAGCTCTCTGTGAAGACATGGCGCTGTCTTTGAATGCGACTAATCTGGCGAAAAATACCTACTCAAGTAGACAAAAGTCTTCTCTCCTTTAATATGACTTTCCTGATACACCAGAGAACAGCAAACTGTTACAGATATCACCGGCAGCAACAAGAGTGAGACTGAGGCTAGAAAGTTGTAAGCGACAGATCTTGATCCCCAACAGTCAAAGCACACATGCATGGCCGTCCGAAGGGGGGGTGCGTTGGGTGCTACCCCCCTTTCCCCCCCCCAGAGTAAGAAAAAATCCCGAGGGAAAAAAAAACGGAAAAAAAATCTGGCCCGCGGGATAAGGGAGTGCCCATTTTTCCGAGCCGGTGGGGGGGGGGGGGGGGGGGGGTGCGGTGTCTGCCCAAGCCATCTTCCCCCCAAGCCACCCCCGCTGGGCCCACGCCACCCCCGCTGGGCCCAAGCCACCCCCAGCTGGGCCCACGCCACCCCCGCTGGGCCGCCACCTCCGCTGGGCCCACGCCACCCCCGCTGGGCCCACGCCACCCCCGCTGGGCCCAAGCCACCCCCGCTGGGCCCAAGCCACCCCCGCTGGGCCCACGCCACCCCGCTGGGCCCAAGCCACCCCCGCTGGGCCCACACCACCCCCGCTGGGCCCACGCCAACCCACGCCACCCCCACTGGGCCAAAGCCACCCACGCTGGGCCCACGCCACCCCCGCTGGACCCACGCCACCCCCGCTGGGCCCACGCCACCCCCGCTGGGCCCACGCCACCCCCGCTGGGCCCACGCCACCCCCGCTGGGCCCACGCCACCCCCGCTGGGCCCACGCCACCCCCGCTGGGCCCACGCCACCCCCGCTGGGCCCACGCCACCCCCGCTGGGCCCACGCCACCCCCGCTGGGCCCACGCCACCACCGCTGGGACCAAGCCACCCCCGCTGGGCCCATGCCACCCCTGTTGGGCTCACGCCACCCCCGCTGGGCCCACGCCACCCCCGCTGGGCCCAAGGCACCCCCACTGGGCCCAAGTCACCCCCACTGGGCACACACCACCCCCGCTGACCCCCACTGGTCCTAGACTCTCCCACTAGTGGAAACATCCTCTCCACACCCACTCCATCCAGGTTTTTACCAGGCTGGGACAGACTGCAACAGCTTCACACCATGTCTCAAAACTCGTGTCCTGTCCTGCATCACCCAAGGCAGCAGAGACATAATAGGAGAGGGCAAGCACCGTAACAAAGTAGCTCACGATGGTTTGGGTAACATTCAGGAATGCCTATGCATGCCACATCATGAATATTACTGAAGAACGGGTCTTGACCCGAAATATAATCTCCAGAGATGCTGCCTGACTCACTGAGTTACTCCTGCACTCTGTGACATGTCATCTATCCATGTTCTCCAGAGATGCTGCCTGACCCGCTGAGTTACTCCAGCACTCTGTGAAACATCGCCTATTCATATTCTCCGCAGATACTGCCTGACCCACTGAGTTACTTCAGCACTTTGTGTCTATTTTCCTTTCACCCATCTGCCCAAGCCCACTCTCCCCCCTCCTTTCCTATGTTCCTTCCCACCCATAAACCTCTCTCTGCCTTTACATTTCACTACTCTTTCAAATCTGCTCTACTTATCTACATTCATTTTTCTTCTTAACTTTTTAGTCATAGAATGATACAGTGTGGAAACAGGCCCTTCAGCCCAACTTGCCCACACCGACCAACATGTCCCATCTAAACTAGTCCCACTCACACGCGTTTGGCCCATATATCCATCTAAATCTGTCCTATCCATGTACGTGTCCAAATGTCTCTTAATCATTAGGATAGTCCCAGCCTTAACTACCTCCTCTGGCATCTCGTTCCATACACCCAGCACCCTTTGTGTGAAAAAGCTACCTCTCAGATTCCTGTTCATTTCTGAAATATTAGTCATAAATTTGGTGCAAAAATGCTCCAAAATAAGGCTCAGAATGCATCAGAGAGCATCTAAAACCCTAGAGCTTCCAGGGCCCTTAATTGGGCCCTGGACCCTGGCATCGAGGGACTTCACGCTTCGCGCTAATGATGTGCGCAGCGCGCACACTATTCTAAATTACATTTTTTGTAATCCTGTCATGCCACCCCCCTTTTTGGAAAGCTTTGTACGGGCCTGCACATGCAAGGTTGTGTTTGAAGTTACAGATCATGAATCATAATAAAGATAAACATTGCTAAAGGTATGAATTGCTTGGTTTCAAGCAAAATATGTTTGGCAAAATCTTATCATTCTTTGAGTATTCCAGACCACTAGGAGGAAGAAAATCTCACTGCAGATGAATTTTACATGTTACTTCATGTTAATGTCATTTGGACATCTTCCTCATAACTCCTCTGTTGAGTTGTTTGTTAATTATTTTGTATTGCTTACTCAATCTCTCTTCGTATGATGGACCCCTATCCCAGGGAGCAAGATGGTAAATGTTTGCTGAATTTCTCCTAGCTTAATCCACCCCCCCCTAGGATATCCTCCATCTCAATGTATCCTCCTGAATAGGAAACTTCTTTGACTTGAACCTTTCTGCCACCACCCTGCCTTGCTACAACAATGACAAGGATGGCACTTCAATAAATGTGCACACTCCCTATGTTCCCATCACTGCAGAACACATGTTTTGTTTTTTTAAACAAGACCAATTGTGGGGACAATACTGTCAGGAATCAGTATTTTTTTTTTAAATTGGATCTTTTAAAAGGAAGAGTTTTCAGCCATTTTTTAAACTGATTTGGTCATGATCAGCCAATTAAACACAAAGTCTACGCATTAGAAGCCTTAAGGAGAGCTAGGGCTCTGTGAGAAGCAAAGATACAGTGTGAGCTGGTTTAGCACGATGATGGGATTGGGCCCTGTGGTATTGTCGAGCAGAGTGGGACACTGTAGTTCTCTTTGGCACTAATTGGTCAATCTAACTTGTTTCAAGCAGAGGGTAATTTAAAAGTGACAAACTTGGTCCAGCAAAGCTTATCAATCAACTGTTGCATTGTTATTTTGTCCCATTCTTCAGCATGGGGTGCTTTCCATGGCGCTTCAACAGGTATCTGGAAGACAAGATGTATTGCACTTTACTCCAACATTATTACTCTCTAATTACAATCTAACTTGCACCAAACTTGCACTTGCACCTTGACACAAGGTGATTGGAAAAGTACTAATATTTCATAATACATTTATCATTTTGATAATATGGGGACTGAATTGAAATCCTTCTCGACTAAAACTAAAGCATGGATTCTGGTTTCAAATAAACAGTTATGCTGTCTTTCTTCACTTGTCTGCGTGCACCGTCCAGATGGCATTTTCTTCTGTACTTTTTCATCTATTTCTTAGAAATGCTCCTGTTCCCTTCCCATACTTTCATATATAAAGATCAATTTCCCTCCATCTCCTCACTCTTTGTGCCCCGCCAACCTTTAAACCATGTGCCAACTTCATTCTCATCTACACCATTCACTTTCTGAATTGTCCAGTCTTTATTCTTACCTCTTCAAACTTGTTTAACCATATAAATTCAGCTCTTACCAGCCTTGGATCTACTGTACATCCAAAACTCTGGTCTTTCCTTTCATGTGCACTCCTGTAATTTCTGTCAGTTTACCAATTGTATGTTCCTAATTTAATTGCAACAGATGTATTAAAAAATCTACATCCAGTACAACAGGAAAATGCTTCAACATGACATTTACTGTCTGTTCCTTCATAACGCCGGGGCTAGCCCTCAGAGCGACTTTGGAATGGTCTCTTCCCTATTGTGTCCTGTTGACCGCAAGTTCTCTTCCTTCTGTCTGTGATTACTTTTTCACTCCAGACCATTATACACATTTTCTCTTTGATTTTAAACAGAATTGGAGAACTTCCTGAGTTATCTTACCCATGTCACTTTAATATTTTTATTTTTATTATTAGTCCTGTTTTTTCTTTTTCAGTCTATGTTATTAATTATCAGCTTGGCTTGCTCTCTGATAGATTGACCACACCATGACTCACACTAATCGTCTGGCATTCTGTTACAAGCTTCTTTTGCTTCAGTGAAACCACGTTTTGGATGTTTCTCACCCTCACCCCCACCCCTCCCAATTCTCTCTGCCCCCAAGTCGACTTGTTTCAAGTACTATACTTGTTGGAACCCTCTTTTAGTTTAGTTTAGAGATACAGTGTGGAAACGGGCCTTACAGTCCGCACCGATCAGCGATCCCGCACATTAACACTATCCTACATGCACGAGGGCCAATTTACACTTATACCAAGCCAATTAACCTGCAAACCTGTACAACTTTGGAGTGTGGGAGGAAACCCAAGATCTCGGAGAAAACCCATGCGGTCACAGGGAGAACGTACAAACTCCTACAGACAGCACCCGTAGTCAGGAACGAACCAGAATCTCTGGTGTTGACAAGCACTGTAAGGCAGCAATTCTACCGCTGCGCCACCGTGCCGCCCTTTGTAGATGTAATGGATTTGTTCTGGCCTCATGTATCCATCTGCTTCAAACATAACACTTCAGCCTAAAGTAGCTGATGTTCACATACTGCATGCTTTCATTGTAATTAAATTCTTTGCAATTAGAATTGTTTTTATCTTAAATGACTAACATGATTTGCTTCTTGACCTCACATCATGTGACAAATGACACTTCAGAAAAAGAAACTTATCCATTAAAATATAATCAGCTCCTAATCTTTCCCCAATTCTTGGCTGATTTATTCACTCATGAATCTCTTCCTGTCTCTCCTAAATCAACCCCCCCCCCTTATTTCCCCCTCTCTTTCCTGGGCTCCACCTGTGTGCTCACCCATTTCTCCACCACCCCCTCCCCCCACATACCCTCCTTACACCTGTATTATTTTCTGTCTTCACATTCCATACCTCTCTAAAGTCATGAAAGTATAAAAACCTCAAAACACCCTGATCTGGAAACGTAACAGTTTCTTCATCTTCCTTCATCATCAAAATCAAACTCCCTACTTAACAACATCCTACTTAACATCACCTAGAAAGACAATAGTGGTTCAAGAATGTGGCTACATTTCACCTTCTCAAGGCAATTAATCAGGGACATTAATTGTTGGTCTACCTGGAGAAGTCCCCAAATTCATTAATGACCAAAGCTCCTCTTTTTATGTCCTACATAATCAGAATTAGAAATAGCTACTTTCCTATAACTATCACATTCTTGAACAGACATTCACATCCCTAATCTCACCTCAGTAACGGAATACTACGGATCACCTCTTGCACTACCATGGACTTGTTTTCTAAATTGGTTTTACACGCATGTCTTCTTTTTTGCATAGTCTTATTTTCGCTGTCTTGGATAATAAGCGAGTTCGGTATTCCGAAAAACGCAAGGAAGTCGTCCAGCTCCGCAATGGCGAGTCCGCAGGCTCCGCGACCGGAGCCCTCGAGTTGGTTCCGGTTGGAGGCTGCTGCCGGCTCCACGATGTTAGGCACAACGACACCGGAGACCCGACAGGGAAAAAGTCGGGTCCCCGAACAGGGAAGAGATTAAACGTTTAATCTCTTCCCTGTACGGGGACCCGACCACTGGACTGCACCGTCCCCCCCCCCCCCCCCACATATACACAGCGAAAAAATAATTAAAATTAGAGCTAAAAACATACATCTAACGGGACAAAAATTTTAAAAAGTCAGACGGACTGCAGTCGAGCTGCTGCCAGTAGGCGCCGCCACTTCACAGATCTAAAGCAATAAAAACAACAAAATAATCTTGGCTTTTAACAAAGGAACAATAAATACATCTAATTCATAGTTTGAAAGCAGTATTTTCTTACCTAGAAGAATCAAAGCTGGAAAATACAGATGAAACGAAGGTTCAGCTGCTCAGCCACCAACAATGTTTATGGCGAGTGACCTATGACCTGGGCATGCACAGTCGGAATACTGAACTCGCTTATTTATGTGTAATTTATATTCTTCTGCGTTGTCTGAGTCACTGTGGCTGCAATGCTGCTTCAAGCAAGATTTTTCATTTTACATAACTCAACATACCTGCGCATATGACAATAAATATCTGATTTGAAATAGAGCTGTCAGGCAGCTGATGTGATGGAGATACACATCACTTCTCTTCAAAATAATTACACCAAACTTTGGATTCAAAAGTAGAATTCCAACCATACCTGCTCAACCCACAACCACTACTTATTATATTTGAAAGGTTTCATCATAGAAATAATTCTCAGAACAAATCTATAATATCTATGAAATGCATTATTTAAAAATCCTAAAGATTACTCTTTACCTCTTTTCCCATATCATCCAGGGTTCTCCAAAGATTGTTGTAATCCATGTAGGCAAATGGATTCCACATGGGTGGAAATGGGCCCTTGAAAGGATAAGATTTTCCCTAAAATAAAAAACAATGATAATCCTTTAAAATTGCTTATGGAGCTGCAAACAAAATAGAATATACAAATTATTTTTAAAGTATCAATACCAAGATTCTTAGGAGAATTCATTTTGTTATACGCATAAATATCAAACAACTGGTATCCAGGTGGAATTCAGATTAAGCATTACAATAAATCAATGTGAAAGGTCTCTGAATGATACTCTGAATGCAGAACAAAAGATTCTCTAAAAGTAGCACTTTATTCCATTTATGAGAATGAGAACGACATGTCTCTCCAACTTGTGCAACTCCCCAGTTTCCAAAAACGACAATAAGTCATGGTTTAAGTCAAATGCTTTCAGAAATAAATGCACTGAAGCTTGCTCCCTGGTTCCCAATCAATATTCTTTTCAAGGAAGCCTTCACACCAGGAGCCGTGCCACACAAAATGTACTGATACACTTTTTTGAATCCATCAACAATGGAAAATAAATTGCAGACATGATTGCACACAAGTTAAATTTCATTTTTGTCAGATTTCAGGATCACAATCAATTGCATCATCTATGATGCGTGTAACAAGTAAGAGTGCATAACCAAAGAAACAGCGACACCCAATATCTCATCAAGGTGCCTTTATGTTGATTTGCTGAAATCATCCAACCAAGAGCTAAACAGCAAGTGACTTTAGATGGGGAACACCTCAAAGGAGATGTGCCCTACAGTAATGTTAGTCAGCATCAAGGTTTCCTCCTGGACTGGTTTGATTCTCTGGAGTAGTTGGCCTCACTGGGGTGGGTAGAGAAATTGGGAAGGGGGTATTGCGCAGGGAGCAGTTGAGGAGATAAATTTGTTTTTGGCACTGTTTTTCTTACCTCCTGTTAGATTACATGGTTCGGGATTTGGGGGTGGGGGGGGTGGGGGGGGTGTGGGGGTGTGGGGAGTGAGTGAGGGTGACGTTTCACTACGGGTTCTGAACATCATTTCACTTTGCCAATGTTCTTACTCTTGAATAAAACATTGTGGGTCCCCACGTTTTGGAAGACTTGGCTTACGAAACTCCTACTTTACTCAAATTCCCCCAAACTGTGCTCTCAACTACACTACATTAATCTCATTATTCGGAAACAACGCAGAAATCAGCCATAGAAAAAGCCAGTGTATTTTCCAACTGTCCTTCAAGTGATATCAAAGGTTATGAACCCCGGGTCATCTCTCGTTGTTGTGGTTCAATTATTCTTAAACAGACAAAAACGCAAATAAAATCAGTGATCGAGCAGTACAATCATTATTACGCCAGGCGTGTGTGGTAAAAACTCTTTACAGTATGCTGATAACAGACTATACAGAGACGTCCCACACAAAGGGACGGTGATTTCAGTACATGTATATATACCCCACTTTTCGACGATTCAGCTATTTGTTATCTATAAAGTTTAGTACAGCCTCTTGCTTCTTAAGACTGACAGATACTTAAGATTGACAGCATCAGAAGATTGACAGGTTCTTCTGACAGAGGAAGGGTTAGCCATATATGGTTATATGAGGTTATATTTCTGCAGAACAAGCATTTTGTTTTTTTCTCTTATGATGCACATTATAATCTTATAGTCTGAATTCTCTCTCAATGTTTACATGGTGCTTGTTATCTCACTTATGTTATTGGAAAGGGGCACAGTCTGCTAGCTTTGTTAATGTACTGGAAGCAAAGGTTAGTGCTTTATTGCTGGCTTTGCAATTTAATAGAAGACGGCGAAAGCCTGTCTTAGTTTCAGCGGAATCCATTTTGTATCTTTAAATCTTTATTAACTTCCACATTGTTAGCACACACATTTTTTGTTAATAAACTGCCAATAATTTTCTTGCTGATTGGCAGATTAACTCTCTTCCTCCCTCCGTCACTTCACTTTGGCTGCATTCAGACAAACATCTGTTCCAGTTGGCTTGCTGGTAACAATACCCAATATCCATGCTTATATTCATCAGCCTACAAGCTGCCAATCAGGCGTTCAGGCTAAAGATTTCACATTACGACTTTGGGGGAAATTGTATGTTTTCGACTACCAGGAAATGTGAGGTTATGGGCAGTCCTATGGGATGGAGTCCTTGGGGAAAGGGAGAAGGGGTGGGTCTGCCTCATGGTAAACTCTTTGTTTCAAAGGTTTCAAAGGTCTTTTATTGTCACGTGTGCCAATTAAGGTACAGTGATATGGGAATTACCATACAGCAATACCAAAAAAAAGCAACTACATAAAGTTAATATAAACATCCACAACAACAGATTCCCCACATTCCTCTTTGTGATGGAAGGCTATGAAGTCTAATCTTCTTCCCTCATTTTTCTCCCACAGTTGGAGCAGTCGAACCACCCACAGCCGGCGATCGAAGCTCCCACGTTGGGGCGGTCGAAGCTCCTGCGACTTGGAGTTCCCGATGTCGGCCTCTAACCAGAGACCGCGAGCTTCGCGATGTTAAAGTGTGCAGGCAGCCACAC